>NC_140090.1:34621472-35321064 GCF_964237585.1 Gallinula chloropus
GATCTGCAATACTAACATTCACAGCACAACTGCTTTCCAAGAGTCAATAATAAGGATTTCCTATCTATGATGTGACTTCTTCCAGCATCTGCAAGGCAGCAGTCATTTCTGATTACTTAATACCAGCCTACGGAACTGAACACACTCCAGCTCCACATATTCAATAACCAAAGGCGGGCTTCAGATTAGCTGTTAACCTCTTGGGCAGCCAAACTTATCCTGGAATGTCAGCAAAGGGATCCCAACATTTCAAACCTGAAATGACATCAGTGAAATTGAGAGTCATCTCCCTCCAGAAGAACCACAGAAGACAGCCTGGGGTATGTTTCTTTTGGCTGTTACAAGCCATACACTCCCACGCTGTCAAATGACCGAAGGCATTTGCTGACAGAGCGCTAGACACAGATGTTTGTATACAGAACTGTGTTTATAGATACGTTTGCACATCTGTTTGTATACAGAGTGCATGTGCAGGCACTTATGTTACATCTATACTGTGTAACTACATTACACACATAAAAATGTCTCAGAAAATTAACTAACTGTTCCCTTATCAATCCTATCGGGCATTGCAATTATCTTCTTACGAAGCAGCACAGGAGCACAGCAGTTTCGCTTCACACCAAAGTGCTCACACTCTGCACAACACCTACGCCGAGGAGAGACAGAAACCCACCCATGCTGCAATCGCATCCTCCGAGGCTAATTGTAAGAGCGGCTGTTCCTCCCCCTTGGATAATTTATTCTCTCCAGACAGGCGTTACTGCTCCTGTTTGATGCTGCTGTAGGACATGCTATGGAAAGCCCAGCACCACCTGTTAAGAACTCGGTAGTACATGTCATTCTCGATGAAATATCTTGATGAAATTCAGATGCAAGCTCCAAAGAAAGAACATGAATTTACCGATACCCTTCAGGAGACAGTTTACACAGATACTAAATAAGCAACATTTGCATAAGAAATATTTTCAGTTTAGAAGTCTGTAAAAAAAACCCCAAGACAATTTCCCTTTCGTTTTTCCCACAGCTGCTGTCATCTGAAAACAGCTTCCATACAACCAGCATAGCAGTAGGTAATCTAACACTCCTGCCTCCGTATCACCTATGAAGGTGTGAGGGGTTCTTTTTTTAAAGCAGGTAACTGTCTGCCTTTCTTTCGATTCCCAAGATTCACAATCTCTGAATGAGGTTGGGAGATGCAGGATGGCAATTTGTTAGTGTTTCACCCCTCTCAGGGAGGAGGACGTTAATGTTTGGCTATCCTGAGGTCTAACAATTCACTCCTGACACCGGTAGGACTCACCTATCACAGCCCCAGCAGAGCTGACAGAAGCCTCTGCTAGGACTGTGGCATCACTCCTTAAAAACCCCCAGAACTCCCCCAAATACCATGCAATCCATGTTTCCTTTGTTAGCTAGAAGAAACCAATCTGACATTCAGCAATAGGTGTGTAACCTCACCATTCCCAAACAGCTGCAAATTTAGCTGGCAAGATACCAGAGGATAATTCAGTCTGACAATGCAAGCAAAGGAATTATTCAGCCCGCTACCTCCACTACGCTGGTTGTGTTTCCGAGGCTGCACCCCCTCTGTGAGTACTTGCTGTGTTTTATGGCTTGGAAGGCTGCTGGGCACTCTGCCAAAATGAAGTAACAAAACCATGAAAAACAACCTCTTCCAGAGTAGGTTTCTACCAGATTTTTCCCCAACTTCAGCATACAATCTCGTCCCAGCCCAGAATAGCTACAAGAACTCATTAAGCAAAAAAAAATGCTGGAAAGATGAACTTGGAATCCTGATGGTTCCCCTTCAAAAAATGAGATAAATTAGGTGCACTGCCTGGCTGTATTTTCAATGACCTCTTCAAATCAACATTTACCTGGAAGCCTTCTTGAGTCATTAAGGTTACCTTCAATAAAAGCATTGGAAGAGTTTTAATTAAAACAGGAGACACCGAACATGCCAAGTGCAATTTTTATATGCTCAAGATATGTATCAGTATAATACAACATGATGCAACCTCAGAGATCCATACAACAGAGAAGTTCACGTTCTGTCCTCCTCTACCTCCATGCCCAATCTCAGTTGAGAGGTAAATCTCGTTTTGCCCTCACCAGCCTGTAATACATGTGGAACAACTAGGACCAGTGAAAATAAAATGAAGTTTTCACTTCTGGCCTTCAAACATGCCCAGGTTTCTTACAGCTTGATAAAAGCATGCATAAAGTAAAAGCTGTGAAGAACAAAGTTGCATTTTGAAAGAGAAAGAGAAGGATGAGACCTTTATGCAGACGTTTAAAGGTAAAGACTATTCACGCAACCGCAACCAAACCAACTCGCTATCGTTCGCTGCACAGAACATGCGCAAGTTCAGGGGAAAAGTCTCAGAAGCAAGGAGGAAAAGATCACCTATTTTTGGGATATGACTGCATTATGGTCAACAGTTCCAGCATGTGGTGAATAACACTACTGTGTCGAGTTTACTTTCCCAGATAAAGCACATTTTGTTTGAGTAACTGGTTGCTGATACAATGAGTCACTCGACTGCCTCAAGTACCAGCTCAGATGCTTTAAAAGGACTGACTGGGAATCGCCCAGTACAGTATGTGTATTTGTTTAGGAACAACATGCTTTAAATAAACCACTGACTCACCTTGTCACGCAAATGATGCTCTGCAGCCTCAATATTCAAAGGATCGTCAAAATTCAAAAGATCCTGGAAAAGAAACAGAGAACATTACAGGGTTCCCACTCAGGGTTCCCACTCACTGCATCATACGAGGAATCCAAAGCCCTAACGAACAAGATAATGAAACAAAGTGAATGAGACCACCGAGGGTAGTATCAGTTTTCTCACTACCTTGACAGGAACCTCTGCCAAAGGTAAATGGAAGTGAGTTTCATGATTGCATCCCCACAGCAAAGCAGTTTCATTCCCTCTGTGAAAACACTACATCACCAGGAGCCTGACAGACAGGAAAGTTTTAGTACACTGGGAAAATGAGGAACCAGAGGAAAGGGAGTGCAAAGATGTCACGAGCTAAGGGCACACAGGGGCTGGTCTGTGAGTTTAATCTCAATAAATACTAACTTCAGAAGGAGAAAGTTCACTTACTTTCTTCAAGAAACCCCTCCAAACATCTGCAGGGCCAGTACGATCCATAATTTCAAAGCCATATTATTTATAAGCAGCTGGGTAAGGGGGATAATCCAAGAGGCAAGCTGGGAAGCATGGCTCCTACCAGCCATGACAAATTCCCGTGGTCTCCGATGCATGACCATTGCTCTTGGCAGCTGTTTGCCCGATGGATTATTGGTACGTGGAGTTCAGCCTCTGAAGGCGCTCCTTTGTACCTCCAGTGGATTTCGCTTTCTTCCAGTTATTTAGCATGCAGTGGGAGACTAACTGTGAAACGCAATTACTCTTTGTTGGAAAGGCAAATGCTCTCCAATCTTCTAAATCAACCTACCAAAGAAGCTGTCCAAACAAATCAAGCCTTTGGATGCCAGGAAAGCTTAAATTGTAGATGCTTTCTGACTTGGTCAATGCCAAAGGTTTTAGAAACATGCTGTGATCCTGGTGACAGTGCTGGGAGCACGGTCACTGCCCTGGCTCTCCTTCCGCAGGTAACGATGGAAGTGGACCTCGACTCCCTCAAAAAGGCAGCTTTTGTGCAGTGAAAACTCAGCCTCTCTATGAGGCTTTCGCTTTGAGGGCAAAAACAGCTGTAGCATCATGCCTGCCTCTGTATTCAAGTTGCCCCTGTAACTAGGAGGCACAGGTTTGTTGCTCTTGTCAACCTAAGAAAAAGGGCAAAATGGGATCCCTGAACAAAACGATGTCATTTCTGTGACAAGGTGGGGTTTATGCAAATTCTGCATGTGGGTACTGAGGCCCCTGAGAGGAATGAGACCTCAGGGCAGTCATTAATTCCTAACCATCGTTTTATAAAACATACCAACACCACAATTCCTTCTCAGAGCAACAAGAATTCCTATTTCCTGCAAACCACATAGAAGATCCCAAGTAGCTTATATTAGCAAAATATCCCATAATAGATTTGTAACCAAAAGCCAAAACACTGTATAAAAAAGCTGGCATTCCAGACTGTCCATACATGTCTTGCAGTTACACAAAGAAAACACATACCCATTTCACACTCATACGACACCCACTGAAACCAAAGGAAATAGAGACCTGAAAGATTACAAGGCAACAGATGGGGTTGGCATTGAGTGACCCTGCAACCAAACCAGGCAGGAAAAAGGAAAAAGTGGGTATGCAAAATATCAGTTTACTTACAGTAAATAAAGAGTTTAACCCCCAGACGACATCCTGCAAGAGGAAAGCACAGTCACTTAGGCATGCATCTCAGGTGTTCACACACACTATTCTTCTATTAACCCATGAAATTACTGGAAATCAGATCTAGAGTAAGGATGATGTTCACTCATTTAAATCAAAGTTTTAATGGATGGATATTCAGAAGTCACCAAAAACCAAAAACCACATATCCTAATGCAAGTTCAAATCATCATGTACGTATAGATGCCTTATACCTGCTGCTTCTCTGCTCAAGAGGAGTAACACCTTCACGTGGGACACCAACTGCTCAGTTCAAAGGGTGAGAATAAAACTTAATTCATCAATCCATTCTTAATAATAAAAAAATAAAGTGGTATTCGGTAAGCATTTGAAACTGTGTCAAAATGTGAGAGAAAAGAGATTTAGGGGCAGTGTGAGTACAGAGAAATACAGTTCTTCTACACGCAGACATCTCAAGTCACCTTACCGCCATTAAGCACCTATTTAACCAGAGCTGAACGGGTTTGCAATTCCTGCAAACAGGAAGCTTCATGGGAATCTGCCTCCAAACAGAGTTATCAAACACGGCATATTTTGGAACGGGCATCTCCAAAAAGGTTGTATTAGCACTGACCTCCATATCACAAGACCAGATATTACAGAGACAGACCTACCACCAACTCCAAGGCCAAGTTCTTCTACCCAGAAGAAAGACTGTTACTGCTAAAGAAAATAACTAAGCTACCCCACTGTGAAAGCCCACTGAAGCCTGGACTAAAATCAGCATTGCACCTCCTGCCTTTGCAGCCCACTAGCTCTGGACTGGCTACTCATGGAAACCGTACTGCCAGATTTCCAGCAGTGGGGGACACACGACATGTTAATCATGTCCCTTTCACACCAAAGGCAAAGCCTCAAAGCACAAGCTTCCTATCTACAGCAAAGAACGTCAGTAAGTGAGCGCAGTTCAGTTTGTCTCCTGCTGCAGGCCCTCCGCTGAAGTCGTGAACCAAAGAAATCCATATCCCTTAGGAAGGCTATCCAATTATGCCCTAATGAAAGAGACATGATGGCAGTGCTATCCACACAACGATTTGCCTTTGATCTTGCATAAACAACCCACCCAGTTTATCTGCTTTCAGTAACGTGAACCTGTCCAGCAAAGCACATATCGTCAGACGGTGATTTCAGCTTCAGCATCTTCTCTGAACGGAGCTTCTGAAGCCATCAGATGCAGCACAGGCACAGAGGAATCCCAGTTATCCTGGCATTGTTTCAGACTGGAGCGCTGAGCAGTCCATCCCCACTCCCAAGCAACCACGCTGCCTGTTCCTCGGGGATCAGACCTAATGATCTCTTGAGGTCCCTTCCAATCCCTACAATTCTGTAGTTCCCTAGCAAGTGTGAGGAAACAGACACTTCCAAGTAAGAGATGTAAGCCAAGGCTTTACCCTTTAAGTCCTGTGCTTGTTCAGCTACTGACACAGAAACCAGGCACAGCAGGGCTTAGGAAAGCCTGGTATTAAGGAAGCCTGTATTAAGCAATCCTGAGGATAAACTATCTGTACAATGCAGAGGTGCTAGAGAAAAAATAAGCCAAAGTCACCGACTAAAGGGGGATTTCAGTGGTGTGGGAAGCCCAGAGAGCAGGAACAGGTGTGAACAGCTTCCACTTCACTCCCCTGCATTCCAGCATGAGACAGTGAACAGCACAGGCTGCCACAGCGTCCCCACTCTCAGGGTCTGTTCTGCTCCAGCGCCCCACATACGCTGCCCCTGGCATGGGCACAGGGTGCATAGCCAGGAGTGGCTGAGGATGCCTCTGTCCCCGGCCAGCCACTCTGCCCCAGCAGACGCTCTGAGCCCTGAAGGTCAGAAGCTCCTTCCACCACTGTCCTCAAAGGCTGCATTGTCTTTCAGGGAGGCACAGTAAATGTCTCTGGGCTGTTAAGAATTTCTTGCATCGGATTTTAAACCCCCGTGTGTTTCCCACAACCTCTGATAATGGGATCTTACTAAGACATGGTAATTTCCTTTCTTCCACTTGAAAAAGTAGGAATAAATTAACTTTTTAAGGGTCATCTTTCATCTATGCCACGTGACAGCAGACTGTATCTGGACTACGGGATGCAGAATTCACACTACTAAGCATTAAAAAACATCCTAAACAAGTACGAGGATCTCACACCATCCATTTTTAAACCCTGCCCAACTGCAAACTGTTTACAGCCATTCAACGTTTCCCAGCATAGCTAAAAAGAAACGAAGACAAGAAGAGCAACTAAGCCACACTGACTCTGAAATCCCAAATTGCTCACCTTCCCTGTACAGTTAACAGTGCTGAACCTGCCAGCCTCCTCAAGCCTCTGGCTCTCCTAGCTTCTGCTCTGGTACACACAGCGATGAGCCATACCTTACCCAGGTACACATTGCAACTCCAAACAGAACTGTAAGTTATATCAAATTTGCTTCCTATTCCATCAACACACCCTTTTGAAGGTTACCCAAATTGCTTCCAAATTCTTACTGATACCTGGTTTTGAGACTCTGGGACACACAAGTCACTCAGGTTGGCTTTGTATTGAGTTCCAATAAAAAAACAAACCAAAAGTGTCAAGCACAAAAGCAGCCCAGCAAAACACCCTGCAAGGTTGTGAGCTTTCAGAATGCTGTACATTTTCCCAGCCATTCTACCCACCAAAAAAGCATAAAAGGATTATTATTGTTATTACTGAGTAAGTTACATGTGAAATTCTTAATATTGTTTCTGATGTTTCCACCTATTCGAGTTTTACCATCTGCTGGATTCATTTTATACCCTTTGCATGGCTCCGTAAAAATAATGCTAAATTACTACCAGAGGGCAACCCTTTTGTGTAATGAGTTTGTGGCTAGCCTGGATTTAAATCCAGGATATTGAGAATGGAAGTGGAATGGAACAGATGAGCAGGAGTGAAGCAAGTATTTCACGTCTCAAAAAAACTTGACACTGTTGCATCGTGAAAATAATCACTTTGCATTATTGACTTGAGCAGAGCTGCTTGCTGCATACAGATAAGCGCCAGCCTGAATGCCTGCCTCGCATTCTCCTGACAACCTAAAAGGATTTGTGAGGCACCAAAGATCCTGTCAGATTTAACAGTTCAAAAAGTTCCGTTTTCTTTTAATGTAGTAAAGCTTCAGCCCTGACTTCAGATGTTTCCTGAGCTCCTGACTTACATACTCTGAAAACAGAAAGCTAACTCTACACACAAGAATTTTTAAAGGTTACCTTCAGATGTAGCAGCAGGGCAGGTGTCATCTTAAAACGTTAGTACCACACACCTTTGTGCTGATGCACTTCAATAAGAGCATCTACTTGGAAAGAGGTGAATCAGAGACTGTTCACTTGACAAGGCTCCTTCCTCCACAATGCTTCCTTTTGTCTGCTTTCTTCTACATGCTTAACATCAAAGTTAGGGAGTACAAGTACCCAGCTACTGAGGGGTAAGCTCAGAGCAAAACCAAGGACCTCTTGTGCTTGCTGTAATGAAGCAGCATGGTCTGCTCTGGACGGATCCTGCTGAAAAGACTCCAGAATTCCCTCCCTTCCCATCCCTGGGTCTCCCTGAGGCTTGGCATCAGCAGAGACATCACCCAGGAGGTTAGACATCTTCGCAAGGTCTCTCGGGTAAGCAAGTGGGTTTAATTCCCCTCTACTAAGCTAGTTATGAAGATTCAAGTATCATACTTGAACTAAGGAGCAGTACCTGGTTAAGTACACAGTGGAAGAGGAGATAATGAAGGAAACCTGTCCTGCTCCTTGGCACCATTGCTATTTTGAGCTCAAGCATGGGGAAGCCAACACAAGCAAGTCAGAAGATCAACAGACTGTTACAAATAACAATTCTGGAGTATATTTGTATTGCATCTGAGTGAAAAGTTACATTAACCCCCTGCCAACTGGTTTATTTATGACCTGACAATGAGGGGAAAGCAAATACAAATCTGCCACTCCAGCAGTGTATGAAATTCATGAGCAATGGATCAAAATACTAAACAGAGCTTTTGAAATAGCCTCTCCCCAGGCTAGAGACTCTCAAAGCACTGCCACTGCAAGACTGTCCTAATTCGGTTAGCCACCAAGCCTTCCCAAGCAGCAGTGCTCACACCCACGTCACTGAGACCACGTAGCAGACAAGCGCACGGCGCTTCTTTGGAGTGGAGAGTAAACACATAAATTGTAAATTAAGATTTCTCCTTTAATGGGCAAAGTATATGTAATACACTGATTTAAGTAGAGAACAAGCCAGACAAAAGCAGCTAATGAACTTCCAATCAATGAAATTTCTTTAGAGATCCAAGGAGCCTTTCTGATCTAATAGACGGATTAAATTAAAGCTCATTGCGAAACCATTTTTTATATACAAATAATTTAACCCATTCATAGAATCACAGAGTGCTTTGGGTTGGAAGGGACCTCAAAGATCACCCAGCTCCAACCCCCTGCCATGGGCAGTGACACTCTCACTAGCCTAGGTTGCCCAAAGCCCCATCCAACCTGGCCTTGAACCCTGCCAAGGATGCAGGGGCTTCTACACCCTCTCTGGGCACCTTGTGCCAGGGCCTCACCACCCCCAGAGTAAAGAATTTCTTCCTAACATCTAACCTAAACCTGCCCTCTTCCAGCCTGAAGCCATTGCCCCTTGTCCCATCCCTGCACTCCCTGGTGAACAGCCCCTCTCCCACTTGCCTGTAGGACCCCTTTAAGCATTGGTACGCCAATTCAGATCAATGAAAGGGACAGCAGGCATTTATACAAGCAGATGTCTGAAGTCTGGGAGTTTTTTGAGGCTCTTTCTTCTCCACAAACTGAAGCACTAACCCCAACACAAGTGCCAAGCTTTGCACATCACCGTTCGGCAAAGGGCTTGAAATGCCACCCCAAAACTCAGCGTGCTCAGTTAGAGCTGTGCAGGGCTGTTTCCCAAGTCAGCTCGGGGGGGGTTTCCTCTCCCACTCACCTCCTTCCATCATCTCTTACAAAAAAGCCCGGCTTCCTCCTCTCTTCCAGACATCCTTCATCCCATGTGGCCTGACCTTCCCCCAGCCCTACTGGACTCCTCTTTCTGCCTCCTCAACAATCACCACTGGTCCAAGGGGTTAAACAAAAACAGCAGATTTTTTCATGCCAGGCACTTGTTTGCTTACTAAGAACACCCTTCCCTCATAAACAGTCTTCTCCCAACTAAAGTGTTCTTTTTTGCATCTCTTCTCCCTGCCCTGCTCCTTGTTAACCTTGCATCTAACGGAGCTAAAAGGTCACATAAAAAGCCCTTGGCAGGTAAAACATGGTTTCCACCTGGGTTAAGGCAATGAAGAGAAGAATGTCAGCTTTCTTTGATCAGCCACAAAAGCCACCTCAATTCACATGTGCCTGCAAATCCCCAGCTCGTGCTTCCCACCCAAACACAACAAGAAGAGCTTACTTTTTGAGGGCTTTGGGTAATTTAAATGGCATGAACTGCTCCAGTTAGCAAACACAAACAAAAAAAGAGAAGGAAGGCTGAAAAAACAGTTTCTTCTGTGTTCAAATATACTTAGAGGGAAGAGAACAGGAACAATCGTAGCCTGTTCCTCTCCAGGACCAAGCCAGTTGTGAATTGCCAAGCATGCAGGAGCACTCATGGAAACCCCTTACTTTTGTTACTGACTCCTTGACGTTTGTCCCCAAGGTTACTTCAGAGCAAGCAGATAATCTTTTATAAATTGTTCCCAGGGGAATTCTGTGATAGCTTCTTAATGAACTACACTACAGTGATTGCGAACACTAAAGTGATCGCCCTCCAGAGACCAGTCCTACTCAACTGATTAAAGCTGACACAAATTGCATGTTCAGAAACCAATAATTTGGGGAAAACAAGCATGGTTTAATTAGACTTACTAATGTATTGGGCTGTTTTACCGAATCAGTCTTCAAAAATGTGCTAGTAATAACAGCTACTGTATTTAAAAGAAAGATTTAGCTTTGCCAGAAGTCATTTCAAGAGAGGAAAAGAAAATTGTTGCAAACCTTTTATGAAGCAAAGGTTTGTACCAACATTGGTTTGGGAAAGGATTTTCACTGGTCTGGGCATGTGTGTTTGTGTGCGTGGGGGGGAGGGGGATAAAAAAAAAATAAATCACTCCTTTCAAGATGGGTAACACCGATTTATAGAGTCAAAATACAACACAGCGCCCCAGAAAGACTTCCCAAAGCCTATTTTAAGAGAAATAAAACAACATCAGATCTACCTAGAAGACTGCATTCAGCAGCTTATAACTTCTCTTTACTAAATCCTGGGTCTAAGGTTTTTTTGTCTGCTGCTTATTCCATTTTTAGAGGTGGAAGAGAAACAAAAGCAGCAACAACGGGCATTATATGCACTTTAAAGAGCAAAAAGAATTGAAGAAATATAAATCTTTTACACTATGCTTTTCTTTAGATGACTTCCTTCACAAAGGGAGATGTGAACTTTGTATTCACAGCTCTTCCACCGGGAAACAGTAAGACTATCAAGGCAGGATTTACTTGTTAATAAAATAAAGAGGACAGATCTTTTCGCCTGAATGTAGGTGCGCAGTACCTTCTCAGGTGCTCTATCAGCCCCACACAGGTCTGGTAGAGAGCATACAGGTCCTGTAGAAAGCCCATGCCATTCTGAAGTAGTCTGAGGTCAGACAGGATACAGCGTGGCACCAAAAACGGGCCCCAGGGATTGTGCTTGGGCAACTAAACACAACCCTGTAATGCAGTCCTGTAGTATGTGCTGTCCTGTGTGATTTAGTCTGGGTGATCCTGCTGAGGCAGGGGGTTGGACTAGATGGTCTTTCGAGATGCCTTCCAACTCCTAACATTCTGTGACCCTGGAACCACTGTGAGGTACCCTGTGGGAAAGCTGTGTCTTCTCAAAAGCTTTAAACACCTAAGCTGTCACCAACAAGAACAACCAGAAACCCCGCCTCACTGCAACACCTAGATGCCCCTCACTTGATTGTTGCAGAACACGGACAAGCTCTTCTGGTGCCCATGGGAAGCTGTAAAGAACAGCCCAGCTCTTGCAAGAGCCAGCCGGGGCCAGGCACCAGCACAGTGACTGGGACCCCAAGAGCAGGTCCATGTTGGGTTCAGAGTGGAAGTGCCATCTCAAAGCAGAACCTCCACCTGTCCCCACCATCTGTAGAATCAAGAAGTCCTGGTGTGTGTAAAACAACATTCTGGATAAAGTCAGGCCAGATGTCCTGCTGCAGATGGACATCATGTGAGCTCCAGCACCAGGTAAGGATGCAGAGATCAGGACCAGCAAAATGTTCACCACCCTCTAAACCAAACCAGAAGGGTGGTTCCAAACTACGACACCCTGAAGTACTTCTTACGTTATGGAAAGGGACAAGTGGTGCACATCCTTTCAGACCTGCAGACAACCAAGAGCCCTTATATGGTTCTGATTTTTGTCCTTCCTTATCTACTCCTTTACAGCACTTCAAAGTCTTTCTTCTGTACTTGCCTCTATCTTCTGCTGCCACTCCTAAATTAACATTTCTTCCGTATTTATTCCCTTGTGTTTCACTGGTTCCCTGCAGCTGCCTTCTGCAATACTGATACTCAGTATCCCAGGACACTGGTGTGTGCCTTAGGCCCAGGGGGACACTGTAAGCACACGTTGCAAGAGGGCCCAAAGCTCCTCTGGCACCAGGATCCAGTGTCAGCATCAGGCAGTGACAGACCTCCTAACTGTCAAGGCTGCTCAGGAGAAACACAAGACAATCACAGCAGATGAAAGAGGAAGCCCCTGCTCTCAACCATCGGGACAACTGCAGGTTGGGGAGGGTTGGATATGAACTCACCTCATTACCACATGGGGAGCACACAAAGAAGCTTCTTGCTGGTAAGTTATCCACACCCTGAGATCATTACACAGGAGAAGCTGAAGATGATACCTCAAGTACAGTCCTACTATCCTGCAGAAAATCACTTTTTTTCTGGAAAAAAAGGACACATCCAGGGCCACCTTGTCAGCCTGCTCCTCATCCTAGCTACCATCAGCACCCTTCAGGATACCCCCACACACACTTCAGAGTGCCAGGGACTAATGTTGGCAGCAGAATTAAGTCTAGAAGATTAAGTTAGAGATAGATGTGTATCTCTGTGACATATATATATATATATATATATATATGGGGGAGAGATAACAGCACTGTGGGTTCTGCTCCTGCTGCACTGACAAGAGCAGTATATGGCTTTGAAGGCATCCATGTGATTTGCAACAGATCAGTACCCATACTTTCAGGGACGCACAACCACCAATGTGCTTGCTTTCCTCTCCTTCAGAGTCCTTTGATCAAGACAGACAGTGCTCACCTCACATCCTTTCAGCCAATAAAGAACCAGTCTACAAGGAATAAAGGGTAAGACTTCCACTTGCCTGGTTCTGTTAAGCTAGAAGTATGGACTTCCCTGCTGCTGAGGTGACCCTTCCCTAAAGCTACCTGATTGCAATTATGTGTGTTGCTTTATTACTCACATTAAGTAGGGGAAAGAGTAAAGGTGGTGTCTGCAAGAGGCATCATGCTCTGTGGAGCCTCCACAAGACCAACATGCAGAGACAGACCACCAAGTGGTCTCTGCAAGGGAGGGTGGATGAAGATGATGAGCGGGATGCAAACCCGGAGGGAGTACTGAGAGGTGAGCAGGCACAATTCCTCTCCCAATAGTGCTTCAGGCATAAAGTGACCCACAAAACCCACAGCCAGGACAGCTTAGGAGGTAAGCACTCACAGAAAGTTATTCTGCATGTCTTGTTCCTCAGAGGAAGAAAGCTCATGTGCTCGCTCAGGGTGTCCTTCTGGAACAGCTGCTGCAGGCCCAGCGTTAAGTCCACCCCACCCCTCCCATGGTGCCAAACACTGCTCTGGGTAGGGAGCAGACCCAGGTGACAGCCACCACCACGTCATCACTTGGAACCCACATAAGGAGAAATAAGGTGGTGTAAGAAGTCTTAGGTGGGCAGCAGCCCACAACATCCAATGCCTGTAGGATACCAGAGAAGACATGGACATGTGTCCAACAGTTCAGGTGCTTCGTTTTGTAACCTCGGTGATCGTGACCAAGATGATGCCAGGAGCTGGAGGCAGAATTCATAATAGCTCAAGAATCTTCTTACTAGGCTACACCTGATTTCCCAGTAACTTCTGCACAGCAAGAGACGTGTGCTCTTTGCCACTGCTCTGAAGCCTTGCCATCTTTAAAGTAAGCCTTGCCTTACTTTACCACTTCCCATCCAGGAAGGCAGCTTTTACAAGCACACGCTTTGACATTTGACCCACTCCAAAAGGGGATTTGAACAAATCAAAACCAGGTCTAGAAGAACAATGCTACCACAATGCTGGCTGAGAAAGTAGTATTAGCAGCAAGAATTCATGAGAACGAGATGGAACGTACAAGGATTAGGTTTTTCCCTTCGTTCTGAAGATGCTGACAGTTACTGTCTGTTTAAAATACTCCTCTTCATTAATTACATATAATTTTGACAGCAGACCACCTATTTTTAAGACAACAAATTAAAATTTTATACTTATACTGAAGCTTTTAAAACTACTCAGGCTTGTTACTTAAGCTTCAAGGTAAAGGCAGCTAGAAAAACTAAGTCAAGAACCTCTAATTTAATTCTCACAAAGATTATCTGAAAGCATGCAAAAATGATTTCACTGCCCCAAGACCAGAGCAGAATCAGTGAATAGGGCATGTTTTCCCATTTAGTATTAAATGCTAATTAAATAAGCAAGCCTCTTAAGGCTAAATTCCAAATAGCAATAATTTATCCTAAACGAGCCTTAATTCCTTTTAGATTAGATTATGCAGTAACACAGATATTTCTTCAAGCTACCATCTGAAGTTGTGGTAAGGAATTCCTGAAAAAAGATTGGTTTGGGATAGATATATAAAAGCAGCTATCTGTGTATCTATAGTTGAAGACTTTCTTGAGGTTTTCCACTCCCACCCCATCTCTCCTGATTGCAGTAATATAAAAATGATGAAAACCAGCTCTCGAGAGCTGAAATGCTCATACACCTTACCAGTAACCACAGAGATCCTACAGAAAATGGTTCTCCACTCATCCAAACCCCACTGAAGCTCCATCAGAGCAGGGTTACCAAAACCAAAAGGAGAAAATGCTCCCTGTGAGCATCCAGAACCCCTCTGAAAGCACTGGCTGTAGCATCACCACACTCAGCCCTCCACGCTGCACAAGCGTGGTTTATTTTTATGGTTGGTAAATCAGTCCCTGACAGATTTCCAGTTGCAGTTTGTTAGAGATAATTGCAGAGGAACAGCTTGACTTTTAGAACCAATTAGGCAATCACAATGCACAGATCCACTTCTTCCTTTATTTTTTTAAAATCAATCACCCGAGATAATGTCATAGCGAAGCGAAAACAAGTGTCTGAGGGAACGCTGCTGAATACTACAGGGGCCTGTCTTAACCAGGCAGAGGATACTCACAGTGACTAAAGTACAAGGAAGTACGTGTTGAGGACTAGCAGGAGCTTCTGAAGGACTTTTGAGTTGGAAACTGGAATTACGGAGGGGGAAGAAGCAGGGTATCGGAGCAGCAGCAGCATTTCATACTCAGTATTTAAAAGTTACCTTCAGTGACATAAAAACCTGAGAAGGGAATTAAAAACCACCTATTTGCTTTCAGCCTGGAGAACTTCAGCTGTGATCATCAACCCTACGAGCAGGAAAAAAGCTCAAAATAATTTCAGCATTCCTCTGCTTTATGAATACTGTTTTAGAAAGCAAAGAAGTATGCAATAAAATGGTGCAGAACATAACAGGATGGAGACAGAAAGGTAAATAAGCTCCTGTTGATAGCTCACAGCTAGCTAGGAAGTGAGAGGTTACACAAGGATCAGTTAGAGTTGCATCTGCTTTTACACAATCCACAAGCAAACCATTACCAGGAATTTATTTAAGAATTTAGAATTCAGGAATGTTTCTACAGATAAACGTTTACAGTTAAATCAGCTGCCAAAAATATATATATATATACACGATGATTTTCACGGTGGAAGACAGTATGTAGGAGCTTCAAGAGAATTCTATCATGAGTGAGATGGCACCGAGTGCAACAGAACGCTGAAAAATAAAATAGTTAGCTTTTTTCTCCCCTTAAGAATTCTCTACACTCTTAAAACCACATTTTATCAGGTAACTTGAGGAGACTTTTCATTTTTTATTTCAGAAAGTTAAAAGACATATTTTAAATGTGTCTTCAAGTTTCTACCCATTGTGTTAAAAAGGTCACACAGCCTTTTGTTTTGAAGGGTTTTTCCTGCAAGAGCTCTGCTGCCACCACAAGGCTACAGAAGATGAGACAATCTGAAACTTCTAAAACCTAGGTCTAAGAGGTTAAGCACATGGCATGAACGCACACAGTGGTGTACAGTGGTACTCAAGCACACATGTGGCTTTTGAGGTTTGTGTTATCTCATTGGTTTTACAGATGCCCGCAGAATGGCCGCCAATTCATCCCAGAAGTGCAGTGCATCCCCATTCTCAAATTTAAGCACTGCTAAAAGATGCAGGGTGCTTTATTGGACAAATACAAGTGTTACTCCTCCAGAAAACCAGGCTGCCTTTGTGTTATTGCTGAGTGGAACATGAAATGCTGAAATGCCAACACTGGACACTAGCCACAGTGCTACTGTGCAAATCCACATGCTATTCCACTTGTGGAGCTGAGCAGCTTCTCCAAACCATGGGCCAATTGTTGGAAGGAAAGGATTCAGGAAGGCTGGATTAGTGGGTACAGGCAGCACATGTACAGAGATAAGTAACCAGGGTCACACTGCATGGCTCCTGCTTGCTACCACTCGCTGTCCCACGACGTTCTGCGGCCAGTAGCCAACATGTACCCAACCACA
This sequence comes from Gallinula chloropus, assembly GCF_964237585.1. Taxonomy (NCBI): domain Eukaryota; kingdom Metazoa; phylum Chordata; class Aves; order Gruiformes; family Rallidae; genus Gallinula; species Gallinula chloropus. The sequence goes on from NC_140090.1 coordinate 34,637,726, forward strand.
AGTTATTTGCCAGGGTGCATGAATAAGTCTGTGGCCATACTCTTGGCCACACACTTATTCATGCACAATTCTCTGTTTTCCCTTTCTGGAGCACGTGCAGCCTGGAATCTAAACAGTGGGACACTCACCGAGCTTCCAAGCTCACAGGAAGGCATGCATGAAGCTTCACAGGTGTCAGGCAGCTAAAGATCTGAATGACAGCGCAGCCTCCAGGAACCCCAACTCTGACCAAGATCCAGTTTTCCAACGTTTATTAGGATGGATGGAATGGATGAAGAACATCTTCAACAAGAGGAGACTCACTCCAGACACCAGTTACCATCTGATTACAATCTGTATCCCAAGCAAAACCTGTGCTTGGGGAATAGTGCTCACAGCTTGACGACATCCCCCATGAATATTTCAGCTCTGGGATTTTTAAGCTCCCTTGGCACTCGTGGCACAGTAACAGCAGCATTTCCATGGAGGCACAACTGAGGTTAGGACCAAGATGCAATAGTTATTTTTTGTGATGACACTTCAAATCACATGGAATGACAACATGACAAGTGTGAGAACACTCACTGAAATGGGAACTGAAGACCAAAAGGAATGAGAACCTCACCATTGGAGGTGTCGGTTTGTTGGGGGCTTTTTATAAAGTGATAAAATGTGAGCTTGCAGTTGCAGTGCTTCAATTCCCATGGGAAAAAAAATCCAAGGGGGATTCAGGACTTGAGTTTAAGTTTCTATCTTCTTTTCCCTTCCTGCATCTTTTATTTGAACACCCGTGGACAAAGTTCCTGGGTTTTGTTTGGTTATAGTTCTAACTAAAGGTAAGAACACCCTGAAATGTTTCATAGCATTCAGTAATTTGAGTCTCCTAGATTAAACATCTTAGAATCTCAGCTACTTTGAAATAAATCACACACAATTAGCAAACTGATACAAGAATAAAATGGAAAAAGAAGGTTAATACACATCTGCCATCATGACAGAGGCTAGGAAGTTAACCACACAATGTCAACAGTTTAAGTTAGTCTTAGGATGCAGCATTATTGTAATTGCTGTAAGACAGATACCATGAGCAAAGCTAGGGGAACAGATAAAAATCTATCTCCATTCTTTTCAGATGCAATACTGGTGCACAGATTTTCTAACACCCAAAACTTAAAACTTGTAGTCCAAAAGCTTTCCCTGGGAATCAAATACAGGGACAGGAACAGAACCAGTTAACTTATTTACCCAGTCAGTGTCTTGATTTAGCCTAACATGAAAACAGAAATGCAAGGGCAGAACAAAGCCATACTAGCTGATGAAAAAAAACAGAGAAAGCATTTTTAAGGAAACCCACAAAACATCACACACCCCAACTCCACTTTCCAATAGTCAGATGCTCACGAAGAGATTTTACAGATGAAGTTACAGATCTCATTCACAGCACCAAAACAGGAAGTACAAGATAAAACTCGTTTTCAGTTTGTCTTTTGAAAAGAAACCGAACACCTGACGTGTGCCCTTTACGTACCTAATGTAGCTAATGTTCCCCAAGAACCACTTCTGGCAGGGTCCCTGGTAAAAGCTAAAAGGAGCTTATCACACAAGGCTCTGCAAGACTCTTCAGCAGCAAGCTCACCTAATAGTAAACGGACAACCAACTGCTTCCTGTAGCAACACAGCAGCAGTCGCTGCCCAAGCTGCCCAGCCTTTGTGCCCTCTCCCTAAGACTATGTCATGTAAGAACCATGAACACGTTAATGCCGCCTGGCTGTGGCAGAACCAACCTCCAGCGTTGTTCTGCAGGCACAGGGGCACAACCACCTGCAGTTTTACAGGGGACAGTTCTCACTGACATTTTAGCAATTCAGGCAAGATGACATCTGAGGAAAGGTCAAAGGGAAGAGGCAGTTAGTTCCCTACTGAAGTGAATACAACCACCAAGAGTTGCTCTGCTTTACACAATACCTAAGTGTGGATGCCCTGCTCCACCCTGTGAGCACTAGAGATGAAACACAACTGCAGGAACTACTCCAGGTTCTGTTCTACATAGTGTTTCTCTGCCTTTTTTTTTCCAAGTCCCTCTACTCAGAGGAACTTGGGGGTGCAAGGACCTGAGTACCGATTTTTCTGGAACATCAATACAACAGAAGTTACAAGGGTTATGGATTGCTGCCAGTCCTGCTCACATCATGCTCTTATATTTGCTAACTGGGTGAAGAAAAAAGCAGACCCACCTTACTGAGCATGGTTTCTCAGGGTCACTCGTAGTCACACCATCCTACAAAAGCTTTTAGCAAAGCAGTATTTGTGGGGCTATCCTAAAACTAGCAAACATTTCTATCACATTAGTGCTGTACTTGTTTCAGTAGTGCCACCAACACTAGTTGAAAGACAAAAACTCAGTTGTTTCTAGAGCAAACCATATCAATCTCTCTTTCAAAGTCTATAAAAGTATTTTAAAAGCTGTATCTAGTTCGATGTACGTATCTAAAAGGAAATAGTACCTTTAATGTTCTAGTTGGAGCCCAGCCAGTGCCATCAATTGAATGTTCTCTCAATAAACTGGAAAAGAGACACACATATTATACAGTGCAACTTTGAGATAAACAGCCTTTGTCAGAAATTTCAAAAAATAGAACTTAGAAAGCAATTGCAATGTAAGAATTACCTCTTGCACTTCATCCAGGTACTGGGATTTTAAAGCACAAGAATTGGTACATCTTCCCAGAATCACATTCTACATCATGTCATGACAGATCTCCTGATTCAAGCTCAATTTTTGTCTAAAACCATGACTGATTTTCATCAAGCAAAATAAGAGTGACAGAAATCCTCATGACAGCCTCAACACTGAACCCTTATTTTCCCCTGAGCACACAGGCACATATGCTCCAGCTTAGAACACATTCATCTTTGCTAAAGAGAAGAGCTTGCAGAATGACCCACCTCTCACCGAATCTGGCACAATTCAATGCCAAAAAAAGGTTATTTTTGGTGGGTTATCTATTTAGGAAGAAAGATTATCACCCTCCCTTCTGAGAGTGGACTTTGGCTTCTTAGAAGCAAGGAGAGGAATGTGACATAGGTTTGGTCTGTCTGCTCAGGAAGGTTCACCTCTGGGGATGCACCACAGTATCAGCAGGGCACTGCAGTCCTCTTCCAGCAGGTGAGCTGGATACCATGGGAAATATCTGTGGGAGCCTGGCTAGCTGACCAAGGCCACAGCTTCTTGCGCTTGCAAAAACAGCCTTAAGAATTCACTAACAAGGGGCTGAAAAGCTTGGGAATGAGAACCTGTAACAAGATCTCACGGTACTTCAAAATTCTATTGTGATAAAGACCTGATACGGTGCAGATGGTCTTTTCCCCCCCTATTCTGGCCCCTAGTTAAGTAACCCTCAGATGTATATAAGCAGCTAGCAGCTTGAATAAAGTGAACTGATTACTTTTAACCATATTGGTGTGTAGTCTCTTCCTAGCACCACTCCACACCTCCAGCGTCCTGCATATAAATTATTTTCCAAAACCTGGATTTTGGACACAGGAGCTCACAACAAATATCTTAAGGCTTTACAAAGTCAGCAACCATTCAAACCCAACTGGAAACTATGAACGCTACTCTGGGGAAGAGAGACTGCTTAGAGGAGGAAAGAGTTCCTTATAAACTATAATAAACACTCCTGAATTTTAACATAAGCATATATATCTTAATTATTTGTATGAATAAAGACTTTCCTCTATATCCCTGTATAGGACTTTTGTGACACCTCCATATAATGCCAGATACTAAGTCCAGCAAAACCACTGACCTATTAACAAGTTGAAAACATTAAGTTGCATTCAGCTGGTCAGGCAGTCCCGATCCTCCCAGGTCAAAATACCCACTGTTATGACAAGTACAAATCCAGGAGACCAGAATGTAATTGAGAAACGAGCTGAAGCCTTGTTCACATTCGTGAAAGCAAAAGTAATAATCTGAATGAGAAAGGAAGGGCCTAGGGAACTTCTTGAAGCATCGTTTCACAAACACATCTTCCTCCTAAGTAGCAATCTAAAACTGAAAACTCATACAGCAAAGTAGCAAAGCACAAAGTCATCATCACCAGCAGCTTCTACAACAGAAATGATGGGATTAAAGTGGGGTAGTCTTGAACTATTAGGTTTTTACCAACTTTTAGGACAACATGTATTAAGTCACTTTTAAATGCCTGGACCACACAGGCTATCCATGTGGTTATTGACTGAACTGCTGAGTTTTCAATCCAGGGAAGTATACTGGACAGACATTACTCCTTGTTTGATGTAGGAACAGGATGACCATACTGGACAAGACTATTCCATCCTAACAGTGCTGCTAATCTCCTGTCTGTGCCTTTAAAGAGATGAGAGACACCATTACCAGGGGTGCAGCTCAAAACTAATTTCAGGAGCATTAAAAATAGCATCTTGTGCCTGTGATTTTTGTTCATATTACAAAAGTAAAAGCAAAAATGCTGCCAAACAAGCCAGGATTTTCAGGTTTTAAGCAAACAGCTTTTTAGCTCGCCCTCTGTCCCTTAAAATTATGCTACAGTACTCCCCTTCACCTCTTCAGATACCCCACTGTGAAGTTGAGTGAGGAATAAGTTAACACACCAAAAAAAGCATACAAATACCCACTGATTGAGCTCAAAGTGCCTGAGCACATCAGCTAAGCCTCATTAACATTCTTCCAGCTCCCCAAAGCCTCCGAGCTCTCAGCACATCTCCAGCTGGGGACATGAGCAGCCAGTTGTACCTCTTAGAGGTCTGGCAGAATGGTAAGTGAACCTCTGCCTCATTTCTCATGTGCTGCTATAATTCATTTTTAGAGCAGCATCCTCTTCCTTCCTGCAGATTGGGAATGATCATTGGGCCCCTAATCAAAACCTTTTCCCAGCACAGGGTGTCTAGAGAAGCTGCATCTCACATTCTCCACGGGGATGACCTAGATATAGCCACCAGACCATTCAGAGGTCTGCTATCAGAGCATCACACACACAAACACAGAACAAACACCTAAGTGAGCAGAAACACACTAAATACATCATGAGCCAGTTCAGTTGATGAACAAGCCTCTGCATCTAGCTTCTTTTCAATGACCTGGCATCCACAGGTCCTGATGTCACAGAGGAGATGGGCTACTAAGAAAGTTCTCAAGTGGCACAGCCAGGAGTGTTTCCTCACCCACTCCGTGCTTCAAGAAGCTGCTTTTGACCATCAGCCAGCCAGACCTCAGAGGCCACCTGTTCTACCCAACGGGCAGGAACACCTGTTCCCTTGAAGCAGCTATCCTAAAGTTGTCAAAAGCAAACGAGCAGAAAGGTCCTCTAGTATTTTACAGACTGATTAAGCATTCATAAGTTTCCCTTGTGTTGCTTGAGAACGAATTTGTGAAAGTAAAGAGAGGGGTAAACCAACTGCACCACTTCTGCAGCATCTCAGATTACTAAAGCTGCTGAGCAAGTGCTTTTGCATGAGCAGGAACGTGGCAGGCAGGGGATTCACCAGGAACAGGGCAGAGCAGTAACATATTGTTTCCATTTGCTCTGTCCTCAGCTATAACAGAATCTAAGAAAAAACAAGTGTATCCTCAAGTCACAGGGGAAATGGAAGTGAAAAAAAAAAAAATCACACCTTTGGCAGCTGGTGTTAGTATCCTGGGAGTCCTCCCAGAACATGATTTCAAATCCTTATATCCAAGTTCCTATGGGAAGATGACAAACTCACCATTTTTGAAGCTCTAGTAACCAAAACAGCCACTGATGTAACCAGCCAGCTGCTCAGCTTTCATTTCCCTCTCATTCTGTGAGTAGTTCCTACATGGAGGACAGCTTTGAGGAATTATTTCATCTCAATACACAGGACCCTAAGGAGACCTTGCAATAACCTCTACTGAACTGGGAACTGCATGGCTCTAGCAAGCTTAAAACTTTCCTAAAGTCCAGCTGACATGATTTACAGCTTAAGTGAGTAAGAATTACTGTAATGGGGACAAGAGTCCAGGAGAAAGATCTATTTTACGCAAAGATCTCAGATTAAACACATCTATCAACATAAAATATCAGTTTTAAAACTGACATTTGAAACTGACAGGAAGTTCCAACAAAACTTTTACCTTCCTTCTGCCAACAGAAATAATTATTCAAGGTAAGTTTGAATTCGAAGTTGTAAATCCTCTTCAGAAACCTTCTCCTGACAAGGATCCACTGTAAGGGCTATTTTTTTGCTCACCTTCCACTGCTCATCTCCCTGCTAAGCCCAACACTGCCAGTGCAACCACTCTGGAGGCCACACTATAGACTGGATGAGAAAGGCAACTGGTACACAAAGTCCTTTTAAAGAGGTTTTTCTTAGTTTCTACATTAGCACAGTTAAAAGAGTGGAAAGAGCACTGGGGAGCAAGCAATTAACTGGATCAGCTTTCACAGCTGGAGAAACTGCAACACTGAACTATGCCAGATGATGCAATCAATCAGCCTCCAAACACTTCTCCATTCTGCAGCCTTTAATATTGCACCATGAAGAGACCAACCCTCAGCAGTACCTCCTGACCAAAGAGCCATGCCAACTGTACTGACCACCTCAGCACGTAGCAGAAAATCAGAAAAGCTGCCCAGTGATTAAACTATTCTAAAAGCTTATGCAGTCCAGGAGGGAAAAACCACTTCAGGCAGAGATGGCATTAGGAGGACAGGGCAGTCACTGAGACATTGCCCCCTGTCATGAAAGCAGTCAGTGGGAAGCACATTCCGTCTAGGTACCTTGGTGTCTTCTACCCATGTGTGCAGCCGAGGCAGCATACCCACAAGCATGGCCCAGATCTAATGAACATGGTGCAGAGTAACTGCAAGCCACAAAGCTCAGTGAAATGCTGCTTTTCCTGCCCAAAGCTATTACACTTGTCCACAAGCTTAATCATCTGATGTGTTTTAATTCAGGGATGATTATCAAACACATACCACAGCATGAGGCATGTTTCAGTACAAAGCAGTGGGGAAAAATACCGCTAAGGATTTCTTCTTTTAAACACAGCTACAGCTATTTGAATGTAGAGACTTGTATAAGCTGACTGCAGGTGCTACGTATAGAGTGCATTACCCATTCCAACAAGCATCCAGCAGTCTGGGTTTTTAGTTTGTCCACCTAAGCAGTAAGACAGTTCAGTGGTTTGGTATGTTAAAGTACATGACAGTTAAATAAAGCTGATGTGTCAGTGCAGACACTGAAAAACTGCTTCATTAGAATTATGATGTTCCAACACTACACTCATCTTGCATAATTAAAAACATTTAACAACAAGAAACAGTGAAATACCCTCAAGAAGGTGAGGAGGCTTATTTACCCTCAGAAGATGTAGCGCTAGTCAGAGCTTAAACTTTTAGCCATTGTTTGGTGTCGAGCATTTCTTGTGCCCTGGTTCAAAACAGGTCATTACTCCTTCACTTTACTCTGAGTCAGAGTGCCTGAGCTTTCTGCAGCGAATAAGCCACAAGAACTCTAGTGAAATTTAAACCATAAAAACACAATCCTTAAATCAGTCTCCCTACTGTCAAGGGACAAATTCAGCTGTGCAGAATGCAACACTCCACAGAGGCACTGAGAAACACTCCAGGGCTGACAGACCTCCTACAACTTGCTAAAACAGCTTTCCTGGATCATCAGCACTTAGCTCCAAAGAACTGCAGACAACCAGATTTTTAGGCAGTCTCAGAAGATTTAGTGTGGTTTCCCACCAGTTTTAAAGCCTCCAAAGTGAGGTAAAGCCCCTGCCGCCTGTACCCCTGCTGCAGTCTGGCCCTGTGGACCACCAGGAACATACCACAGCCTCCCCAGGCTGGTTTCTATCACCCTTGGATGTTAGGAGCTTCTGGGAAGAATGGAGCAGACAACTGTGGCTGAAAGCACTGGTAACAGCCTTCTAGTTGTTATGAGCCGATGTGCCTGACTTGCCTATGAAGTGTGACACATTATCCTGGGATCCTTTTACCAGGACCTTGAACACAGTAAAATTATCCAAGTCTAGAGAGGAAAAAAAAAAATAGCTTTTTTAAGCACTAATTTACTGCACTGTGGCAGCCAGGCTGGGTTTTCAGAACAGCTCTCAATCTCATTTTCCTTTCCTCTGCCTTATCTCGTGTTTTTCTCATGTCCCATTAGCCTGAGAAATGGCAGTCATGCTTCTCACTTCTGCTTATGCAGAAGTTACTGTCAGGTAACCTATGAGGAAACACTGAAATCACAAAGTTTCAGGAACTGATTCTGAAGAGGAAACATTTACTCTCATGCAAAACCATCCAGCAACAAAAGCCTCTCACTTCAGTCCAGTTTTTGGGCTTCGCATTTAAAGTTACATCCCCACAACTCTGTTTTGCTGTGACTGGCATACGTGTGGACATAACAGTGGATATTAAATGTTATAAAATCAAATGGCAGATTTAAAATAGTTATTGTCAAAGTTTAAGGAACATTTTTTCCTTCCTTTTTGAAATAAGAGTTTTGAGCAGTTAACACATTCAGGCATTAAAATAAGGAAAGCTTTAAGCCCTCTCAGGGTCTGAAGACATCTATGGTAGGAGAGAAAAAAACAGCCAAGCTTATTTTAGGTCTCAGTTTGTATTTTTAACTCAAGTAGAACAAAAGATTAAGCATGAACCCAAAAATCCAGGCTCCACTTGGTCTCTAATGCACAGCAAAAACAGCACTTTCAGTAGTTGTTTAAGTTCCTAAGGGTCACAGACCACTGATTTGCAGAATTTCTTAATACTGACATGAAAAGCACAATGTTTTTAACACACAGGCAAACCTCCAAGGTTTAAAGAAAACAATGCTGTTGCTACCTTAGGCAGATTTCTCCCGTCTCTGTAATGTTCGGATGCCAGATTCTTGTCAAGCATTTTACCTTTGGAGGCTGCCAGGAAAGAAAACAAATTATGATGTTATCCTTTAAAATCATATCACTGTTACATGTCACAGAACTGAAAGAGGCAAATACATTTTAAATTCACAGCCTAGGTTTGTACGTTAAAGACACTGGTAACACAACCTACAGAGTTACAAAAGTTTTCTCCGTCTTCTTTCTTAGAAAAATATAACTTTCTTGAAAGCCAAGAACAATTACTCTTATCCTGTCTGCTTCAGGGGAAAGAAAGTATTCCATGCCCTTCAGTTTTGTAACGCTTAACCAATAAGATAGCAATTTAAACCAGAGGACTACTAAGTGCTTTCTCCCAAGGCTTATCCAAGTCAGGGGGTTGCTAAACCCAGCAGAGGATGCAGTAACAGCTACATCAAAAGAAGAGTTTCTTCTCAACACAGATCTTCCTTCCTGTTCACAACTGAACAGGAAGCATCACAAGAAGCATCACATCCAAACTTGAGACACCAACGTAAAAAGCCACCAAACTCATTTTCAGGCAAGATCACCAGATTTCTGGATTCCATAGCAGCTTTTGAAATACAGATCCTTGAAATACAGTCTCACTGGCTCTAGTTTTATGAAGTAAATAAAGAGCAGGTCAAAAAACTCCAGTAGCTTAGCAACAGCACGTTGTTCCAGCCACGCTCTCCAAATTACAATTTGCAGCTTTCAATCAAGTAGATGATTTCTTATAGTAAGTGTACTGGAATACATCAGCACAGACCAGTACCCTCCATAACTTCAATTATATCGTGTCCTGTAGATGCAGAGCTATTTTGCTCCACTGCTTCTCATCAAGTCTTCAGTGAAGAGAAAATAGCTCAGAACGCTGTATTTGCATAGAGGTGTGATGTGGTTTGCCTCGTTGCTTTGTTCTCAACTTCTCAATTATCTCTTTTGGTATTTTTTTTAACTCCTTAAAGAGATAATATGCATGGTAACAGATGTAGCCACAATAAAAGAAGAAGCACCTATCACCGCAAGAAATCAGCAATTTATGGCTTGTCTCCACTCTTACTTCCTATTTGTCTGGTAACTCTGGGGACACTCACAGAAGCACAAGGTTGGAAAAGACCCTTAAGACCAAGTCCAGCTGCTCCTGTCCTATGCTAAACCATACCCCTGAGCACCTCATCTACCCTGTTTTTAAGCACGTCCAGAGATGGTAACTCAACCCCCTCCCTCACTGCTCCAGTGCTGCATTGTGGCATCACTGAAAATTAAACAGCATGTAGAAAGCAGTCTCACACTTTTTACCTTCAAAATAAATGTTCTTCTAAGAAGTTTTCTAACAGCCCAGCTTTTCAGTAGCTGCACCTTCATGCTGCTTTGAAAGATTATGCCTAGTTCTCAAGAAAGGGAAAGCAGCAGTATTTATTCCATGCTGGTAGATCAAGATAAAAGAATAAATGCCTACCACGTGCATTTTCAGACAGGGAATGTATCGATGAATAGAAAAAAGTAAGCTTTATACAAGCCAAAAAATAATCCCCAAATCCTCGTAGCCAGAGTGAATTAACTGGTGTCTCTTTGTACCATGGAAACAAAAGAACTGCTTTATACTTCAAGCGTTTTTCATCACTCAAAACTAGAAAAACCCACTCCTGACAGTAAGACAAAGATTCTCCTCCTTCTGTTAGGCAAGGTGACTGCAGCACTATCATAAAATTTATCTTCAAACAAAAGTTCTCATTTGAGCTTGTTCCAAGTCATCTTGGAGTCTTCATTTGCCCAAGAAATCCACAAGATTTACCTGGGATGTTTCAGCCAAATACCACCATCTCCACATGATGTGTGACACTTCCCACAGCCAGGCTTACAAAATCCATTGCTCAAACTCATCCTTTGCCTTGGATCCTGAAAGCAGTACAGGTAGATCCAGCCTCTGTTGGGGGTCACAGCAAGGAACACATCAACTTTCCTCTCTGCCTCTGACCAGCGGCTTCTCTCAGACCTCTCCTTAGTTTTGATAGTGGAAACTGTCACAGCCACTCTCACCCCACCCCAGCATATTGGTGAACACATACGGATGGTACAAGAAAGTGTTGTAAGCATTTGAGAAGTACCCATAGACTGACTTTGTTTGGTAGAAGGCTTGCAGAACAACCTTCATATCAAGTGTCTCACCATTTATTAACTGCTTATTCAAAGAAATCTCTCCCCTCCATTATTCTCCCCAGTTGATAGACTGAATATCAACTGTGAATCAAGAAGTGAACTTAACTAACTGTTCCAGTTCTTGATCACTTTGGTATTCCAACACAGCAGGTATACCAATACAGGTACATCTTACCTGTCCTAGAGCCAGTTTTTCACTTCACACCCTAGAAGTTCCTAGCAGAACTCTGGAACCAATGCTACTGAAGTGTTTTTTATAGACCAGAGTGTCCCAAGGACTTCTTGTAAAATGCCCTGCAACTGCAACTCTTCTATAGAATTTCTACAAAGCAATTTCCCAGGAGAGGCAATAACAGGAACACAGATTCCAAAGACCAAGCTAAAGCCACCACCAAGGTATTTCTTGCCACTGTCCCCTACCAGTTCCCCAAGAACTTCTTGGGACAGGCTGAAACTGAATGCCAACCACAGCTAAGCACACAGCACACAGAAATGAGTCAAAGAAAACAAAACCACACAGCCTTGTGCTTTCCACGGATGGATTACCCAGATCAATGAGTGGGAGAGTGCTGGGCCTTGACACAAGAACTGCCTAAAGTATGCATGCTTCCTTGCACCACTACCACATTTCCACATGAAGACCTCATGGACTATGAGCCCAATTCCCATTTCCTCTGTTCCAATCCAAGACCTGCATAAAGCAAGGCCAAAGAGGTAGATGGAAGCCCCTTAACTGCAGCATCTGTTCCTTCAGGAACCGATTCCCTTTCCATTGTTTGCTGCTTCCACAATTAACATACTGGCCAGAAAAAGGACTAAGAATAGCAGCTCTGATGCTAAATTCCTGCCTTTTGACCACTGCCTAAGACACCTGAAGTCATAAAAACCTGTTTAAACTAGGAAGTCTCTGAGACTGTCTACTCAGACACCCTATGCCACAATCGTGGAAGCTGCAAGCAAAGCCAGGCTTGTAGTGGCACACACTTCAGCTTTACATGGGTGTTAAACCACATCTGTATAATTCAGCTCCTTATAGCCCCAGGTTCCCAGTCTCATAACATGTTCTAGAGTGCTATGAGAAAAAGAGTTTGTTTTTTAAAGCAAACCCCCCAATAACCTAATGACCAGGGGGACAAATTATTATTGTAGTTTTATTTTAGCATTTACCCCCATCACACACTCACCTCCTCTTCCTGGGCTGCTGTTCAACCAAAAAAGCAGCACTTGGGGAAAAAAAATGCTGCAGAGAGAGGTCAGACAGCAGCATCTGGCACTAAAGGTGTTTGCTGTGCACACTATTAAATGTTTTTTGCTTGCTGTTTCAGAGCTTCCCCTGGTATCTGTATGGACAGCAGCATTCCTGGCAGGTTTTATAAGCACAAACACTACCAAACTCCTGCTTGCTTTACACAACAGCTCATGAACGTGCCACCAGTTTCCTAACAAGAATAATACTTTAGAATGTCTAGTGACAGGTTTACCAACTGGTTTTAATATTTCTAAAAGGAGGCCCGACAAAACTAACTAACCCTGCTCCAGGTTCCTTCTTGTGATCCCTCTGCAGCATCCTCATCAGTACCAACTGCTTTCTGTTCTGACAAAACTTCTCACCCCCAGAGAAAACAGTGCATGGGCTACCTGCTAAAGAACAAACTAGGCTGTTAAAGACACCCTGTACACCTGCTAAGGATATAGAGAACAGCACATCTGGAAAGCACACAGCGTATTAAAGGCAGTTCATCCCCATATGGATATACGAGCAGGGATCAGTTGTAGTTCTTCCCAGATACCATGAAACATGGAGATAAATGAAGATAGGAAGGCAGTACATCCCACACTCCCTACCTAGGACAGGAGAGGGCCTTCATGTACTATTAGAGACCAATGTGTCTTCCAGGACTTTAACAGTTATCTTTACAGAACAATTGAGGAAATAAATTGAAACTTTTAATTTTATCTGATTTGAATGGCTTTTAGGAGTTGACCTTCCAAAGACCTTTAATGCCCTAAAATAAAAGTTAAATATCAATACCCTTACTTTTCTCACTGTACTGTATTTCTGCACAGGTTAGCTCCAGCTTTAGAGGGAAGAGGACTCAGGATGAACTATTTTGTTCTTTCTGTACTCAGAACACAGACAGGGTACTCTTGGGAAGAAATACAGCAAGCCCAGAAAACACCAAAAGCTCAAGACTACTGGTGCCACCTATGACATGCCCTTAAAACAATGCTATGAAAAAAATAAATCAAGTGTTGGCTGTGAAAGAGTTTGGATCAGTGCAGAAGATCACACAGAGACGATGCCAGGTTTTCCCAAGGCTCCAAGCAGGCAGCCTGAATCAGATGCTTACAGAAGAAACAGATTCACATTGCACAAATTCATTTTGGAAAACATTTTGGGGGCAGGTATGAGATGAAGTCTTTCTAGCAGGATGTTTTTCACTCCAATCATCCCTGGAAAGCAGAGGCCTTCCCATTCAGGACCATGCTTATACACTTGTGTCCTTGGGTGCCTGACTACCCCTATTTCCTTCACTAGGGCTGCAGGAAGCAACACCTCACTTCACTCAGAGACCACAGAGACCAGATGAACACAATTCCCATTCTGGACCCATTCCCAGGAGTTTAGTACAAAAGTATAAAGAGTAAACTAACTTTTAGTGCTAAGAATTCTCTGTAGCAGCTTCACTGAAAAAGAAAAACGGTAAGGTGTGCCTTAATCAGGCAGAAACTTAACTGAGAAGACTAGAGAGGGTAAATACAAAGGCATTAAGCCAACAGCAGTGAGTGCTCATTAGCCTACTAACCAAACCAACTCAGGGACTACTGAGGCACACGACTTCCTCGGCATTACCCTGACACAGCAGCAGAAAGCACAAGCAACACCAATACCTGCTCAATTACTATATTAATCAGCAACAGTGAACAGGCAATCCTTGGGACTTTTCAAGGTGACAGTGCACAGCTGCAGTACTGGGAAGAGACCCCCTCTTTGGGAAAAGCCTGTGGTGAGCTCTTTCTCCCTTCAGCTCTTCCGTACAGCATGGAGCAAGACACAGCCCATTGACCTACAGCATGGGGTGATGCAAATGACTGTAGCACACACCTATCTGAACCATCCTCATGCCTCCAGTAACTGATTAAAAATAGGAACCCTTTCCAGCTCTCAAGCTCCAATGCTTCTAAAATTATCCACACCTCCAAGAGCTGAAACAGGCTCAGTTAATTACAGAGACATTGGAAGAACCCTTATAATATTTTACTGCCTTACAATCATAATGAGCATTTCTAACACTCAGCACAGCAGCTCAGTGGTACGGAAGGCTGATTAAACCCTACCCAGCTGTGTGCTCCCTTCACAAGCAAGAGGTACCACTTCACATCCATGCTGCAAAGCATCCCTCCCCCATTTTAGGCTTCTGAATCTTCACTAAGGAAGTTTATAGCCCAGGTACCAAAAATCATTGCACATCCTTGTCAGTCACAGCTAAAGCATGAGGACACATTACTTCTGTATTCACAGGCCCACTCCTTCCCAAGTGAGCCTCCCATGCTTCCCAGGGCAGAGTGGTATGCCACAGCTGCAGTCCACAACACCAGAGCTTCCAAGTTTTTCTTCTTTATATATTTTTATACTCTTCCACTACACCACCATTCTATATATCCACTTTCCCCACTGCAGAATCTGAATGCTTGCTTATCAGGAACAAATTCCCCAGAGTAGCAACAAGCACACAGGATTTCAGTAACAGTATGCTACTGAAATTAAAGGATACCGCTACAGAAACTATACTACAAATTACACATTTTATAGCTTTAAAAACAGATGTTCTTTTTTCCTGCAGGCTGAAAAGATCAGCTAGAAAAAGGATGCAGGCTCTGAAGCAGGGCTGTAATGGCTTGTCAAGTTTGTCCGGTGCTTCTACTCCAACACAAACACGCTCAGCACTACTGCAAGGAGCCCAATGCAGACGGGCGATGCCCCAGCCTCGCTTATGGGCTGAAGAGCTCTCAAAAATATTGCTGCCCTCCTTTCAGTCCTACCCTACCTGGCAGAAATCAAACCACACTCTCAGCATAACTAAGCTCAGTGTTTGGGAACCCAGACATTTTCATTGACAACCTGACCACAATCCCAACATTCAGCCTACTGCATTTTTGTTCTAAACTCTACACAGGGGAACTTTTTTTTTTTACTTTTCTATTGAATGAGAATTTTAAAATCCCTAATTAACATTTGCTGTAGATTTTCTGCCAGTGCCAAGCAGGGAGCCATAATAAACCACAAGATTATCTTTTGTTTTAATTCTAAAAATTGAGAACCAAAAACCACCCCAATAGATCAATATTAACACTCAGCTCTCCCATCAGAACATAGCAAAGGCTTTCCTCCAGCAGTGTTGGTTTACTTCAGGTGAACATTTCAAGTATAAATATTTAAGAAATTAAAATGATGGCATATTGTGCAGATTCCCCTGTGCTCAGCATCACCCAGAGGTTAAGGTGCTGTTATGAAGATTACTAAAAAACTAGACAGCAGAGAACACAACAGGGTTTTTCCCCTTTACACCAAAGGTCATGATTCTCAGGTACACAATGGCAAAATTTAGTCAGGTTGGAAGGAGGATGCAGTTAACCCAAAATGATCATCTTCATATTTATAGCATGTGTGTAACCCCACACAAGCTAGTAAGCCTGCATGAAGTTCTCTGGTGAAGTTAAGGGGAGCTTAAAACCCATGCAGCCAAAACTGTCTTAGAGCAAGCACTATTAGCACATGTAGGTGGTTTAGACAAAACCATAGCGATGGAGACAGCCAGGATCCTAAACACCTTTAAAACAACCCCCAAAGAACCTTGAGGAGATAATCCTTGACCAATATTACTACAAATCACAGAATCAGACTCGTAGGGGTTGGAAGGGACCTCAAGACCTCATCGGGTCCAACCCCCCTGCCAAAGCAGGGTCCCTAGGACAGGTCACACAGGTCAGCATCCAGACAGGGCTGGAATATCTCCAGAGAAGGAGACTCCACACACCCCTGGGCAGCCTGTCCCAGGGCTCCCTCACCCTCACCAGGAAGAAATTCTTCTGCATATTGGTGTGGAACTCCCTGTGCTCCAACTTCAGGCCACTGCCTCTTGTCCTGTCCCCACAGATCACTGAGAAGAGGCTGGCCATTTCTCCCTGTGTCCCACATTTCAGATATTGATAAACATTGATCAGTCTTTTCTCCAGGCTGAACAGCCCCAGGTCACTCAGCCTTTGCTCATAGGGGAGATGCTCCAGGCCTTTAACCACCTCCGTAGCCTCCGCTGAACTCTCTCCCAGGAGATCCCTGTCCTTTTTATACCAGGGAGCCCAGAACTGGACACAATACTCCAGCTGAAAGAGCACAACCATCAGAAAAGGGAACACGAAAACTCAAATTTCTTCCAGAAGTGCTATGGATCTCTACAGGAATGATTTTTGTCTAAGATACAGTGGATGTCCCGTGTATTCATGGACTGTAAGTAAAGGAATACTAGGAAAGCATCTTCTGGAATGCAGACCCAACTCCTCTGATTTCAGAAACAAAGCTTTTGTACTCTACCACCAGTGTTAATGCACCATTCTCGAAGCTCTGTCTGGGAACCTAAGCTGGTAAATTGCAGATGACCACACCCCCTTCATACTTTTATGTAAACAAGTCTGTGACTGCCAACTACTACATGTATCTAACACTGAATTTAGGCTTGGCACATCTGAAGACACAAACTGAAATCTTCCTGGAAACATTCTTCTAACTCTCCCCTGGATATTTTTCAGCCTTTCAGAAAGAGCAGCTCTGAACTATCAACACCAAAAGAAAGCAAGCAGCAGAAGGCTGGGAAAAGAGTTACAAGAGCAGGTAAATTTATCAAACTTATCTGAACTAAAAGAAATGTGTTTTCCTACTTACTGAAATTTATATACCTAAATGCAAATGCTGCAGCTGAAATGCTCAAGTGAGTCTAGTTTCCTTACATATCAGAACATAGAATGGCAGGCGTAATTCCCAAGGACCAGACAGACACATGCCCCAGCTGTGTTCCATTTTTGGAGTCAATCTTGTTCTTTTGACAGTTAAATTCCAAAAACAATGTCTGAAGTTATTTTTATTATAATTGCATCTCCCCTACCTTGCACAGTTCTGTAATTTTGGTTAAGCACAATGGTGAAATACTAACGTTTCTCAAGCTTGAAAAGGCCAAGTTGTCTGGAGCTGTCTGTTTATCAACTAGAAGATGCTGCAGTCATTGCTGTTCCTTGGTAAAGCTGTTCACTTAATAAGCACTGAAATAGTTACATTTTTTAAAAATACTTAAAGCCTGGGAGACAGCCAGTAGACCTGGTAGAGCGTGTAAAAAAACAGGCTACTTGTCACCATATCTGTGCCTTGCACATCCTCCGCTGCATGCTCTCCAAAAGGATTAACACGTAAGTCCAATATCAGAACTCTAAGTACAGGTTTGAAGGTCCCAAAGAACCAAAAAGAAAAAAGCTTTTCCTTTCCGTTCATCTATTTCACTCTAAAGAGGTCTGGGGGTTTGGTGAGAGTGATCATTACACACAGGTTTCAAGAATAATTAACAGAAGAGAACAGATGGGAGTGGAACTTCAGCCAGAAGGGAGATTCTCAGGTCTGACACATCCGCAAACACTTTTCCTTTAAGGAATTATATCACCAAGGCACTAAAAGCCTCAAGGCTGTTAGTTACAAGCACTGGACTGCAAAAGAATAGCCAAAGAAATTATTCTTCCCACTCCTTGGGAGTCAGGACCCTGCACCCGGTATTACTGTGTCCCATTTTGAACTGCCCAGTAGCAGCTATCATGACAAACTGGAGTGAGCCCAGCAGACAGCCACTGTGATGGTGAGGAGACCACAGCACATGCAGTACAAATAGAGGTGAGATTTGTTCAGCCTGGAGAAGAGAAGGCCAAAGGTGGGGACCCTGTAGCTGCCTACAGCTGCCTAATGGGACGGTAGAGTGGAAATGGAGTCACACTGCTCTCAGAGGTGCAGCAAAAGGCAGCACCTGCAAAAAGGGAAGTCCTGACCTGATACAGCAAAAAAAGAAGTCAAACAAAAGGTGATTGAACACTGGAACAGCAGCCCAGAGAGGCAGTGGGATCTCCACCTTGAAGAGACTTCAAAATACCAACTGGCCCAGGCCTTGAGCAACCAAATCCCACTTTTAACACTACCTGACTTGGAGCAGGACTTCAGATGACCTTCAAAACCTCCAGGCAACCCAGATTTTTCTACAAACCCATGATATTTTAGTACCCAACAGAATATCCTTTCTTAGTCTCAATGCCAAGTTCCCTCTGAAATCCTATTACCTGGAAAGGAAATCTCAAGTGACAACTACTAGATTAACGACCAATACTCACCACCATATTGTAGGCATCAGGAACTTCAATTTCAAACTGAAACTTTCCACCTTGGTAATAGCCCTCATCTAGCAAAGAAAAAATACAAAAGATAAGTAAAATAAAGCAAAATGCCATATAATACAAAATCTGTCATTACAAAGGTTAAAACAGCAGCAGAGGGTTGTTATCAATTACTTAACCTAGACCATAGCACTAGCTGAATCCTAGACCAAAGAGTGTGCACATAGCATCTTTCTCACTCCCAAAAACCTTTACAGCAGAAACTGATGTAAGCCAGAAGAATCAGTCCCAGGGCAAACCTGTAAAAATCACCTTCTTGCTCAGAGTTCCAGCAACACCAAGCTAAAACCTTTGAATAAACTTCTCATGCCTGTATACACAAAGTTCTGCCACGCTGCAGCTACACGGTGTGAGGTACCACAAACGCTGCCCACTGCAATGAGCTGGATACATACTTCACTTGCTAACACGTGCTAAATCCCACCCCAGGATTTAGCACATCTTCCCAGACTTGTGCTAGCAATTGGGTATAGTGAGTAACCCAAATAATGGTGTACATGAGCATGCTTCAGAGTGTAAGACAATAAAAGAGCAAGTTAACTTTTTTATAGTGCTTACCTTCAGTTGATACGTCAGTTCAGAGAATGTGTCTCTGTCTGCCAACCTCACATTCAACACTGATTTATTAAAGTAGCTAAATTTGGAAATACAAAGTCTGAAACTGTCTAGTTGCATTTAACCAGAGATAATACAATAGCATTGCCACTGTAACCCGAGATGGCTGGCTTGAAAGTTGAAATGCTTGCAAGGGAGCTGAAATGTGTCTGTCTGGCATTGTCAGTCCCGAGTTCCCACTCACAGAGGGAAACCAACAGGCACCCAGCCCACACTGGGGTTTTGGGACTCCCAAATGCTCCAACTACCTGGAGCACTCTTGCTCTCTGTATCAGCTGGTACAGCCACAGTGAAGGCTTGGAGATCAGGAAGACATTATTGTTCTACAACAGTATTTTTAAAACAGTACTTCCAAAACCAAAATTGCAAAGGAGAAAGTAAAGCATTTCACAGCTTACAAAAAGATTAGAATTCTTCCTAATATCTAGCTTCCTCCAAAACACACAAACAAGTTCCAGCTCCTTTATTATGTCTCATCAAAACCCTCTTTGAGGACAGTGCCTTCCCAGTCCCCACACAGATCTAGCACGACTTTATTTTCTCTGACAACCAATACACCACACCCACCAGCTCAGGGTTCACACCCCACTACAACCCCATCACCTCAAGCCTGCCACAACAACAAGAGAGAAGGCAGCTCCTACTCTCCTCCTCCCAGCAATCTCTCCATAAATAAACAAACCAGCTGCTTTACTGAAGAGGAGAGCACATCATCCTGTTAAATAACACAAGCCCTCAGCTGCAAAGGGAAGTGATCCAGTAAAAGCTGATGCTGCCAAAGATGAGACTCAACAGCACGTGCCGCTCCAAAAGACCTGTCCCTGCAGAACAGTGAAAGAGCTGTCAGGAAGTACATCACTATCAGTTTGCTCCAAGGAGTCTCCACGTAGACCACTGACAGCACACAAACAGCATCAGAAATTTTGGTCTGCAACAGGAGCACAGGCACGGAGCGTGAAAATAGAAGGCGGCTGGTGCTCCCCAACTGCACCCAGAAGGTTCCCAGCTGCCTCCATGCTGAGCTGTGTGGCACACTGCTGTGAGCCTTCACCACCACAAATCACACTTTAATAACCTGTCCAGATCACTGGATCTTCAAATACACCTCTCCATGTCCACTCCAGTTCTGCTCTGAAGTGCTTTTGACCTATTAAGCGGTCTTCTCAGGCATGCTACACTTTACCAGAACATAAATGCACGCTCACTGTCACTGAAAAAAGCAAGATCAAAGCATTTATCTTTTGTTTTCCAATACACTGAGATACAAGTCACTAACACAAGCCATTCCTGAACAACAAGAGTTAAAGTTATACCAATACTCCTTTGATGAAACCACTCCTTGTGAAGCGTGCAAAACACTCAAAGCAATACTCTGACTGTTCCAGGAAGGAATAATTAGGAAAATGGTCCAATATCCCACTGGGAATTCACACAGCTCAAGCACCAACAAGTTACCCCACAGCACAGAGCTAAAAGCACTTTATCTGCCATCTAGCACACGGTAATGCCCATCCTCACTATTTCCAAGGGGGAAAGAATCTCAGATCTTTCAGCAATCATATTAAAACAAACAAGCAACACCATACAGGTGATATAGGAATTCAGTGTCCGTTGTACCACAAGCCACAGACCTTGAAACCTTCCACAGGCCTCTACACTACCCGTTGGCTCTACAAGGGCTTTACGAGCTATCACTCCCTGGTACAGGCAATCACTTGAAACACCCACATGTGTTTGCACAGGGAGACGCCAAGCCTGCTGTGGATACAGGTTTAGATTAGATATCAGGGGGAAGTTCTTCACAGAGAGAGTGGTGAGGGGCTGGAACAGGCTGCCCAGAGAGGTGGTGGATGCCCCATCCCCAGGGGTGTTCAAGGCCAGGTTGGATGGGGCCCTGGGCAACCTTGTGTAGGTCCAGACCTGGAGGTTGGTGGGCTTGCTTGTGGCAGGGGGTTAACTGCCTGATCCTTGAGGTCCCTTCCAACCCAGATCAGTCTTTGGTTCTATGATCTTGTGAACTCAGAGCAAAGCGTACAGCAGCTCATTGCAGGCCATCCCTGCTTATGTGAAAGAGAGACCTGCTGATGGACTGATGTCTGTGTGCCTATGTCAAAGAAAATCCTCAGATGTATTACAGACATCCTGTAATAACTTCAAGAACATCTAAGAGAGGAGAACTTGCAAAGCACTGCCAAGATTCCTACCAGTCAAGCTGCAAGAGAAAAGCCAGGCGCCACGTCTCTGAACACTGCGTCCACAGACACTGCAGCACCCAGGAACATTAAGGCACATCCATGACTCCAAGCACAGACAAAGAGATCACTCTGCCTTCCTTCAAAACATGCGTGGGGTGGGGAATAAATAAAACTTGAACGAGCTGTTCTTTTTCTTTGCTCTCCCCCACCACACAGACCTAGCTCTGGATAGCTCCACTTCCACCCAGACAGAGGTAAGCCCTGGTGTCCACATGCAGGATGAAAACAGGCACGGCAAGTCCAGCTGGAGGGACAAGCTCTGCTGAGCCTCTCTCATTGTAAAAAACCATCACTGCAAGAGGAGTGCAGCTTCCCGCAGGATTACTGAGGTGAGCTGGTGTGTGAAGGGGTTAAATTAGTGTCAGCAGCACCACCACCTAAGAGTGAAAGAACACCCTTTTCTCTGTGCAAACACACTGGTTTAGATTAGCTCTAGCACTTCCTAACCACATGTTAACACCTCCACAGGCCCTAAGAGATTCCTTATGTGTTGCTTCGATTTTCTTTTAGTTGTGTGTAAGGCTGAGAAACCTCTGGAAGACTTAGAGTGCTTCAGACATTCTCTCTCACACTGTTGGTCACTTCTGAGTATCTAGATGATCATGTCTCCCTCAAAGACAGCTCACTACTAATCACTGTCTTGCATTACACCTTTTTATTTCACATTTCAGGTTTACCTTGGCATCAGTCCATGCTAACACTAACCTCAGAGCACACTGCATGCTGTACTGGCTCTATTATAAGTAAGGACATATTTATCAAATCAGAAGAGTAAAGCATCTCTCCTCCCCCTTTTTTGACAATTCTCCCTGTATCTCTGCAAATCCTTTCACTAAACAACGATAAAACACACTAGTCATGATCAATCACTCAAATGTACACTGAAGAATTCCTACTTCAGTGAGCCTTGGCCAAGCCTCAGTACCCAGCTAGACATCCTACAGTGCATTAAGACAAGCCTTCAGGATGAAGTCACTCACAGCATCCCAAAAAAGTAAATAGCTTCTCCCTCACATGAGTTCCCTTCCCTGTGTCCTACAGCACCCATACAGACCAGGACAAAGGCGCTCAAATTTTTAGGCATGCAACAGTGGTGGGAAAAACTAAAGCTCTGGCAAAGTTAACAGTGAGGAAAGCACTGTAAAACAGTCAAATAAAACAGCTTTGGCACAGGACTTCAGAAGCTGGCTACTGACAAGGCTTCTGCAAAAAGGGAGTACATGTCTGAGCTCCAGTTTTCCTCCTACTGCTTAAATTTATGTCTTCAAGCTGCATTAACAGAGCAAGCATCCCTCCCACTTCAGTCACTATTAGCAACCTGACTCTAATCTTATTTTGCATTTGTAAGGCATTTTGATTGCTTAAAAGTGCTGTGGAAATACTAAACTATTTTATGGCTTAAAAGGGAAACACAAAATAATTAGGACAGGCCACAAAGGATGTGCTTTTGATAGCTCCTTGAATCAGCAGCGCTGAAATGCTCAACCATGCTCACCAACATTTGTCATTTTTATGGCAAGCGAAACAAAACCCAGGCTCTTTGTTAATTCCCCAGAGAACAGGACTCTAAAATAACCACACTAACCCCAAACTACCCTGTCTGGGAACTGCAGGAAAACTGCATTAACTCTACCTATTCCCCTAGCTTTCTTCATGTGCAAGCTACTTAAACTCAGCTGCTTTTTATTTCTCCCATGTCATTACCACGTTTCAGCCCCACCTTCCAATTTCGTGCTCCAAATACCAGTGCAGCCAGCAGGACTTTGCACATGTTATAAGCTTATTTTTCTCCTTATTTTTCCTAGCTTTTGATCCAATAAGGTACCGGCACAAAAATAAGAATAGAGGCAAGTGGTGGCATAAGGGCATTTTTAAATGGCAAAACAACTGTTTCAATGGACAGAAGGAAACAGAAGCTTCAGACAGCAGAGAAGGGCAGCCAGTATCTGCCTCAGGATCACAGTTTGTCTGCTGTGGCAGTGAAATCTGTGTCTTATCCATTCTCTAGCAAGTGCAACTACATACCCATTCGTGGTGCACTGCAGAAAGCTGTAACAAAGGAATCAGGATTTCTTGAGGACAACTAACTGAAATAAGAAGTCACCCTCATCAAGATATGCTCTAAATTAAAACTTGCTGTCACCAGAACAATTTTCTGACATTAAATACTCACTAAGAAAGGTTATTATGAGAAGGAGGAAGGGAGATTAAAGAATTTCTGCTTGCTAGTAAAGTTTATTTTCTTATGCAAATGTATCTTTTTGCAAGAACCTAAAGCAGCTTCTTTCACCATCCTTTCACCACATTCAGAACGACTGCATAAATGGAAGCACAGGAGAATAGGCTTTGTCAATGACTCGGAGGCTGGAACACTGATCGCAAAAGGCATTTCCAGCCTGGAAAACCACCTTCAGTCAGTACCTTTGTGGTACCCTGGCAGCCAGCTGCTTTCAGACACTGTCTTGGTGCAAGATACCTTATAAAACGTGGTTAACAGAATTTAAGCTGTAATGTGAATCAGAAAATTTAAACATAATACACAAACATAAAATAATCAACATTTCTCCAACAGATCTATGATAGGAAGACAAACAGAGTGTGGCCAGCAGGTCAAAGGAAGTGACCCGCCTTCTCTGTTCTGCCCTGGTCAGGCCCCACCTGGAGTGTTGTGTCCAGTTCTGTGTTCCCTGGTATAAAAAAAGACAGGGATCTCCTGGAGAGAATACAGTGGAGGCTACGAAGGTGGTTAAAGGCCTGGAGCATCTCCCCTACAAGGAAAGGCTGAGTGACCTGGGGCTGTTCAGCCTGGAGAAAAGCAGCCTGAAAGGGGATCTTATTAATGTTTATCAATATCTGAAATGTGGAACACAGGGGAATGGCCAGCCTCTTCTCAGTGGTCTGTGGAGACAGGACAAGGGGCAATGGCTTTAAGCTGGAGCACAGGGAGTTCTGCACCAATATGCAGAACTTCTTCCCAGTGAGGGTGAGGGAGCCCTGGGACAGGCTGCCCAGGGGGATGTGGAGTCTCCTCCTTTGGAGATATTCAAGACCCATCTGGACGTCAGCCTGTGTGACCTGTCCTAGGGACCCTGCTTTGGCAGGGGGGTTGGACCCAATGATCTGGACATCCCTTCCAACCCCTACAGTTCTGTGATAAGCAGACAGAGTAGTGAACCATTAACCTCACTGTTGTGCTTACTACCAACACTGGCTTACTACACACACTTACTACATAAGTCCAACAGCGAGAACTGCAAGGCAGCCTTAGATATCCCCTGGCACCCACAGCTGCACCCAGCCCAGCTCTTGCTCCACAATTTGAAAGCTGAAGAGAGATTTGTAAATCGCTCCCTCAAGAGCCAAATATCTGAGCAGGATTTCTACACCTAACTCACCTCTTTAATGCAAGAGACAGTTCCAGCCAGGAAGAAAACTCCTTTTTCCTCCTCACCATCAAGATTCATGCAATGTTGTTTACACACTGCAAAAATCAGTTGCCTTGAGCAAAGACTTGGGCTCATTTGAGCAAGAGGTATTCTCTGACAGCCACTTAGCTGTGCCTCCGCTATCCCAGAGAAAACTAAGATTTGGCATAGTCTAATGAAAAGTCTCAATAATGAAGGGAATCAGAAAGTGATAAAGATTTTCTTGGTATGTGTTGTAATCTGCCTTTGGAGAGCTGTGCTAAGCTGTAGCTGATCACAAGATTCAGTACCTGAATTATGCACAGCTGAAAATAGATGTTTACTTCGGTCAGACCGCAACTGCAGAGACTTCAGCTGTGCAGCTATATTTAGAGTGACAAAATGTTAATTAAGATCATCTCCTTCCCAAGATCATTGCAGCAACCAAGCAAGCACAAAAGCCATGCCCTGCACTCAACTGTCTTCCAACCTCAGCATCTCTCTGCACAGCAGTTAGCAGACCAAGAAATGACTATGTATTTAGACACCTCAGAATCAAAATGAAGCAGCTTTGATTGCTTCACATTGAAGGCACCCCTAACTCACACAGCAATCATCCTGAAGTCAACTCATTTCCAAAATATAATAAAGCAGCAGCATCAACTGAAGGACATTTGGTGTAAGCAGACTAACACTCACCAAGTAAACATGAATACATCCCCTACGCAGGATAAGGGGTTAAAAGTTCCATACCAGTGCTTGCGCTTATTTTTGATTATGCCAACTAGGACAGCCTTACTCATTTTTCCATCACAAGGAGACAGGAGAATGGACAAGCAGAGACAGACCACCCAAGATTCCTCCAGCCGAAGAAGCACTTTGATTTTGGCTAATAAGAACCAACAGTGACACCTAGTGCCCGTTTGACTTGAAGGTAATGGGTATCAGAAATACTCCCCTCACCAACAGTTCTAGAGTAAGACACCAGGGTGACTGCCATACTGCATCCAAATTCTGTCAGTAAGCACCTACAGACAACAGGCATCTACAGGAATTAGTTGGCAGGGAGATACTGATCCCAGAACATCCAACTCAAACAGGTCCCTGTACTGAACACAACGTGCTCGTTTAAAGAGCTGCACAGTCTCTGAGGTAACAAACAGCAGAAATATGAAGTGCAGATCAAGTTTAAATCATCTTCCATGCAAATTCAGCCCTAAACCAAACAGGCTTCTGTTCTGAAGTGGACAGTCTAATTTTCAGATGGCTGTTAAGAAGCATAAATGGAACTGATAAACACCAAAAATGCAGTCCTGAGCTTTTGCTTTTACTCAACAGCACACCAGCAGCAAATTCGCAGCATACTTAAACTGTATTAATAATAAACGATCTAATTTCAAATATTCACAGACTAAAAGATTCCTACTTCTTAAGCATCTTCAGACACGTATAGATCAAAGTTTTCCAGCACTGCTGTATCTGTCATCTACCTTTTCAACTTCACAGAACCAAGGAATCAGAAGGAAGGAAAAAATGCAGCACGTCAGGGCTACAATACAGTAACTCCTCTAGACACAGTCCCAGATTTTTCACAGCAACACAAAGGTGGTTTGAAATTGGCTGAGATAAAGTTTTCAATCAACACAACCAAACAAGACCTGGACACTTCCTGCTCCCCCACCCTCCCCCCCCGATTTGATGGCATTTTTACTGAAATCTAGTTCTCCAAATCCAGCCCAGTTTCTCCATTCCCTCTATAAAATAATCACTGTATCGCAGCCAGTCTTTCTTTGACTAGAAACGTTATTGGCTTCTTGACCAAAATTATGGAATTACATTTCCCAAACAGCAACACACAGAGAAACAAAAGTAACAGTTTTTTTAATTACCTGGGATTACAGTTAGCTGAAAGTAATGAAGCTTGTTTGGGTCAGGAAAGTTCACTTTACATGTACCTGTGAAGCAAAAGAATAATTTACATCAGACAGCTGTCTTTCCACTGTTGCAAAAGCACATGTATCATCTTTCATACTCTCTAAATTCCCTCCCTGATCAATCCATTTGCCTCTAAGCACTTCTTCCCTATACAGTCACAGATCACCTGCAGTAATGGACCTTCATTTATTTGAGCTGAAGCAACAGCTTATTTCCTTCCTGTAAATGATGCTGTCTCAAAGACCTTAAACTGCCAAAGGATTTAGTCTTCTGTATATGTACTAGCTATGTGTGAAGGTAGCAGCACAAATATGAGTATCTCTTCCTTACAAGTTCTTTAATAGAGTCATCATGGTAGGAAAACACCTTCAAGATTATCAAGTCCAACTGTTTAATAGGAACACTGAACATGTGATCATATACTGCAGCCTGCAGAAAGCCATGCTGCCACAGCCCAGTGCTAACAAAGGATTATTTATACATGTAAGAATGAGATACAAGCTTTACTGAAAGCCTCATCCAAATGACTGCATGGTCTCCATTCATACACATCAATAACAAAGGTGATGGAGCATCATTACAAACCAAACACTCTCTTCTTATTCTCACATTAGATGAATTTAAGGAGAGTGAGAATGAAGAACAAATGTGGAAAAAAAGATAAAACACCAATCCGAAGAAACTAGCCAGTGGTTTCAGTACAATGGATCCAAGTTCAGAGTGTACCAAGCCTGTTGTTCACATCTGATGACAAACTCTATTGCCTTCCCATGCACAAAACTGGCCTTTCCTGACTGTGGCAGAGACAAGCTGTCAAACTGGCACTGGATGTGTATATCCACGGATGCATTATTATCCACACTATGCACCCTTTAACTTCTTAAACCATCAAGCTGGCTGTTCTTTTTACTGTAGCCACAGAGCTAAATATTATCAGAAATAGAGACCCTATTTGCCTGAAAAAACCTGTAACTGTAGAGAAATCCTAGAAATGCATTCACATTGTAGTAACCACAAACCTAATACACACTTCTCATATTCTGGTTATCTTGTAGAAGAGTCTGCATTAAAAAAGTTTAATAAAGTTAAAATTACTCTGTGTAAAATCTCTATAATTGACTTTAAGAAATAAGAACATACAGAAAGAAGAGTTAAATAATGGCTCTTCCTGCCCTCCCTTTTTGCTGCTTCCGATCTGTGTTTCTCCCCCCTTGTAATTCCTCCCATCAGGCAGTCTGCACACTGAAGGGACTGATTTTTTGAGATTTTTGGATCCAGATTTAGAGCCATTAGCAAACAGAAGATGCTCACCAGAAGCAGCATCAGAAGTTTAAACTGGAGAGAAAAAACATACGCTGCAAGTTTTCTTAGATGGGGGCAAGACTAGAAGCATCATGAGCTACCTGGGAGCGTAATCAGGGAGAATATTCCCAGCTTTTCTTTGTAAGATAAGCATACAGGCAAGCCAGCGTGAATGCACAGCACGTTAATAACCTGCACGTATGCTCTGTCTGCTGCAACCAGCTCAGGCCTCCTTCCCTGCAGGGAAGAGATCTCAAGATTACTCTGAAACAGGAACGTGCACCACAGGAAGTTATGCAGAGAGCATGTCGAGCTCTGACTGTACCTCTGAGCTTGGCAGGCAGTAACTCGTTCGGCTTGCCTGCATTTCAAGAACTCAGGGGGCAAGGATGCTGTTCTGGTCAATGCTTGAAGGGAAAGGGAGCTCAGCAACAGCTCAGCTTCACTGTGGACACCCATCCTCAGCAACAAATACAGAACAGTGGGAACTCAGCTCCCCTTTATAAAGCGGCTTTGTGTTCTGCTGCCCATTACAGAACTGGGCTTTCTAAAGCTGAAGAGCCAAAACCACATATTTGATTTTTAACTACCTGTCCTCACCTTAGAAGCCACATCCTCTGTACTTATAAAAGCCTAAAGTGGCCATTCATATTTTCAGCTTTTAGCACAACATACAAATCAGATGCCAGGGCAAACCCCACATTACCTTCCTCTTTAATAAGTGTTAATTACTTTGTTAAAAACTATTTTTCACTATTAACAAATAGATCAGGTTACAGCTTGCATGTGAAGTGAAAAAACACTAGGTGGATTTAATACATTGTCAGATAAGAGTTACTTGCTCTACCCCTAAACGTTCTGAAAATCAGAGGACAGAGGAAAATCAGTAGCAAGGCAGTAAATGCACCCTTCAGTTCAGGTACACCTTGGGTGTTCTACAAGAGGGAAGGTGCCACTCCAGCACCAATCAAATTCTAGAGCCAAATAATACTGTTTCCAAAGACATTAAGAAGGGATGCAAAGACCTCTCCAAGCCTGGGTGGCAGAGTTTGGCATAGCTTTCCCTAAAGCTGCTAGTATACATCATCAGCATTCATAGGTTCAGTCAAAACATTGAGTTAAACAATCCTTACCCCCTTAAGACACATGCCATTAAATGCTGTACTTACAAGGTAAATTAGCTTCAAGTTCTGCAACTTCTGTTGAAAGAAAGAGAGGCACACAACTGTTACTTATGCAAGCATAAAGCCATACTTGAAGCCCAAACTGGCAGATCTAATTTAAACCACCCTGTAAACCAATTACATTTAAGTGAAAACGCAGTTGCACTGGAGGTTTACCTTGAAATCTGTCCTTAAGCCATGCAATTCATTACTGAAAATGCTCAGCTGCACTACAGTGCATCCCTACATGGTAAAGGAGGTCCAGCTCTGCCAAGACTGAAGCACCAGGGCTTCCAACGCACATAGCACTGGCATTTCAAAAGGTGACATTATCCAAACCTCCAAAACTGTCTACACAGTGCAGCCAGTACTGCACAGCCTGGAAAGCACAAGAGCAGAAAAACCTTGAGAATCAAGGTGCAGCCAATGAAAAGGTGCATAGCAGGTCCCCAGCCTGTGCAAGCATCACCCTCTCCAGCCTCTAACCACTGTTATTCTTCCATCAGCTGCAGCCTGCCACAGGTAATGCACTGCTCTTGTGTGGGGAAGCCTCCAAGCATGACAGCACGGACTGTACGCTTGAGAACAGCTACAGAAACCCTACTTCAAGGGCACCATCATCCCAGATGCAACCCTGCCTGCAGAAATTGGCATTAAGACCACTGAAAGCACAGAGACAAACCTTCACTTCAAGCACCTCACACACCAACGGGCACTTGCCGGCGATAAGAACCACACAACAGGCCCCCAGCCCTCTGCACTGGAGCATTGATTTTTTTCCTCACTCCTCTGTCTGAGGGATACCCTACCTGGGACCGCAGTTTGCTATAGATATGCACTCCTGTTGAACTAAGATCTGTTTGTTATATTTACCATGCATAAGTTACTCCTAAAAGAAAGGCAGTAACCCAATTCAGTTGCATAGCTCCTAGGAATTTCCCCCCCCTTTCCCCTTTCCCCCCCTCCCCCTTGCTACTTGCTCTGAGGGACCTCCACTTTTCTTCCCCTTTTGTGTATTTTCTTGTTGAAATCTTACAGCTACCTGTATCACACAGAAGTATGAATGAGCTGGATCAAGACACCTCCCCCCTTTAGAAGATTGCCAGGAAACCAAATCAAATATATTTTCACATTACCTGTAATCTTTTTCCACCTGACATCTGACTTCACTTTCTGGTCTGCGTGGACACAGCCCACTTATTTGGGCTAATGACATGTAAGAGATTTCAAAACCAGTTCTCAAAAGGATATGTCTAAGGAAAACTAATTCAATTTAAGATACAGGGAGCAATTTCTTGGCACAGAATTGAAACTGATCTCATCGCAATTATGAGTTCACTAATTCATCACAACTCTTTTTTTGCATCCATGTGTACCAGACCTGGCTGGTCTCTGCAGGGAGCATGATGCTTATTTGAGTCCTACCTCCCACTTGCCTTGCACAGCCCTGGTATCCCTGCATCTATAGGCAAGAGATAAAACCCCACTGAAACAGGAACACTGTGTTTCAGAGTTACCTAAAAAGTTCACAGTTGCACTCTTCAGCTGCAGTGCCTGAGCAACCACAGCTGATTGAACCAAAGTTACTCACTGAAAGACAGACTGCACAGGGTTTATTAAAAGCTTTCAACGAGGACTGTTTTTGCAACACACCAAAAAATGTCATTTCAGCTAAAATCAAGGATTTAATTTTCACTTTCCCTTTCTGGTAAAAAAAAAAAAAGACAAGACATAACCACCTATGGAAGGGTGCAGCTATACAAGCCCAACATTGAGAGTATTCCCCCATGCCTTTCTCTCTGAACTCACCAGCCTTTCATAGTGGGAGCCACTGTCAATCTTCACCAGAGTTTAGGACCTGGCTCTAATTTCAAGGTGCTGACTGCTCTCCTTGTTGCTTTCTGTGCTTGTTTGCCTTAATGAATCCTGCCTGCCCTTTGCTTCAATTCAGAGAAAAGGGCAGGCAGAGGATAGGGACAAACCAAAGGACAGAAAGCATGTCCTTGGCCAGGTGGCCAAGGGGATCTTGGCTTGTATCAGAAACAGAGTGGCCAGCAGGTGTAGGGAAGAGATTGTGCTCCTGTACTTGGCATTGGTGAGGCCACACCTAAAGTCCTGTGTCCAGTTCTGGGCTCCTCACCATAAGAAGGTCACCACTGAGGTCCTGGAGTGTGTCCAAAGAATGGCAACCAGGCTGGGGAAGGGGACTGGAGGGCAAATCATATGAGGAGCAGCTGAGGGAGCTGAGGGTGTTCAGCCTGGAGAAGGATGAGGGAAGACCTCATCCCCTTATTACTTGACAGGAGGGCGTAGAGAGGTGGGCAATGGTCTCTTCAGCCAGGTGACAGGACAAGAAGGAATGGGCTCAAGCTGCACCAGAGCAGGGTCAGATTTGACATTAGGAAAAAGCTCTTCTCCGAAAGGGTTATTGGGCACTGGCACAGGCTGCCCAGGGAGGGGTAGAGTCACTAACCCAGGATGTATTTCAAAGACAGGTAGATGAGGTGCTCAGGAGTATGCTTTGGTAGAGGACAGATATGGCTGGACTCAATGACCGCAAAGGTCTTCTCCCACCTAGTGATTCTGTGAAACCCAGCAATGGCCAGGCCACAACAGCTCTGCTGAGCTGTGGCCTCGCTGCTGCCTCCTGCAAGGTTCAGTGGACAGGCTAAAAACCATAGATAGCTCCCCTGAATTATGAAAAATTTCCTGGAATGCATTCAAACTTGTGTTTCCCTTTGTTCTGGCACAAGGATGAGTAGGTTTACACCTGAAAACCCAGTGCTCACAATCATGCATAGGGAACAGTGTGCCTTTTCTTTGTGAGTGTGGAAGGCCATCGTAAATAATCCACACAAAAGCTTTGGAAACAAAGGCAAGTTCCCCAAAATTAAGGTTTCTAATCAACCCTTCAACTAACCACTGAAACCAAGAACAAAACAACTTTTATAAAGATTTTTAAGAAGGAGGTAAAGGCCTGCTTCAATGATCTAAGCATTTAAAGTAACATCGAGGAAGGAAACAGATGTTACTGTTAACTGTGCCATATAAACATTGATGATTAACAATAATTAGCACATTTAATGGGCCAATGCTACAGTGCTTGTGAGTTTTCCAAATTTCATGACACTTTCATAGCAACAGTCTTGACACTGACATCAGTTGTATATTTTGCTGCTTAGCACACAAGCATCTTGAACACACCACTGGAGCTCCGTAAGGATTTCAGTGGTTTACATATTTTCTACATAAAGCAATACCACTGGCAAGAATGCTCTCTGTCAGAGTGGCCCTTGTGTAGTCTGCCAGCTTACTGGCATGGTTTAACAGATTCATAACTAAGCACAATTAGAGCTCCAATGCACTGAACTTACATGTTCAAAAGCCTCCCTAGACTACAGAACAAACTCCATCTCACAACCCTTCTAACCTTGTCTTTAAAAAATAACTGAAGTACAGCTGAACAGTAAACACTGCTTTTGCTTTTCATAATGCTTTGTGGATAATGCTTTAGGGGATCTTATTAATGTTTATCAATATCTGAAGTGTGGGACACAGAGGGAAATGGCCAGCCTCTTTAGTGGGCTGTGAGGACAGGACAAGGGGCAATGGCCTCAAGTTGGAGCACAGGGAGTTCCGCATCAATCTGGGGAAGAACTTCTTCACAGTGAGGGTGAGGGAGCCCTGGGACAGGCTGCCCAAGGGTGTGTGTGGAGTCTCCTTCTCTGGAGATATTCAAGCCCCATCTGGACACCAACCTGTGCAACCTGTCCTAGGGAGCTGCTTTGGCAGGGGCTTGGATCCAATGATCTCTGGAGATCCTCTCCAGCCTCTACAATTCTGTGAATCTGTGATAATCACTATCCTTAAATCCTAGCAAGCAGCATCTTAATGAATGGTGATATTGGGACAAACAACTGGATAACCCAAGTCTCAGGAGATACTGTATGAAAGCACTCCAGAACTTCACAGGAAAACAGTGCTCATCAGTGCCTGCTCAGCACTGGCTTTGCAGGGGTGCAGAAACACAGCAGAGCATCCGGATTCCTCTCACAGCCACAAGGGCTCATTTCCAAGAAACAGCCAACCCGGGAGCACTGCGAGGCCCTGCGCCCGCTCCGATAAGCCACCCTGGGTAGGTCTGACACTGGCAGGAGCACGCCCAAGCAGCAGGTGTATCTGCAGAGCCCTGCTCCTGACGCAGTTTGCATTTGCTTGAACAGTTCCAAATCCTATTTTAAACCATAAGAGTTAAAAAGCAAGTTCAACCTACCAGACTTCGGAAGAGCTGAATGCAAACTGATCACATCTCAGAAACAGCTCAGGAACTTCATGAAACAGGGGGAAGCTAAGCCTAACAGAAGCAACCCGAGCTATTTATAAGTGATTTCACAAACAGTAATTCTCTCTACCCATGACAATTCTCAGGACAGAAATAGGAACACACACTTTTGATGTGTGCACAGGCATATGGTTTATGAGAGACCCACGTGAATGTTATATTCAGTAACGCACAGACTATAATCACATTGCTCCGCTCCCTTCCCCCACCTCAACTCACCCAGTCAGAATACAGAAGTGCTTTGTTTACTAGCCTGGCCCTATGCTTCTCACTGGAGTCTGTTTTTAAGTACACAAAATGAAAGCATTACTTCCTCAACTGATGTTAACACTCATCCACAGCAATACTTGCTTCCCTCGGGTTTTGTCCAAAAAAGCCCCCTCTCCTGTTTGGGTCCCTCTTCAATGTACACCTTGAAAGCCACTGGAGATAAAGACAATCACCTTGACACTAACAAAAACATTCTATTTTTCCAAGCATTAATTATACCAGTATAACGCTGTTTGCCTCCTAATTCTGATCCATCTTTATAGCTTAACCCTTCTTAGCTCCTCTGAACTATACAACCATGCAGACCAGTAGTACCAAGGCAAACAAACCACCTAATACAGCCAGCTTTTCAATAAACTAAGAGATGAGTACTTTTACTTCCACTTCAAAATATTTATTTTAAAGAAGATTCTATCAAGTTACATGCTTCAGCTTCTACACACCATTAGAAAGCTTATTATCTTAACATCGAAATCAAAAAAGAGCCACTGTGGTTGGAAATCTCTAACTCAGGCAACATCCTAGTTCATACTTCAGGTATGCTGGAAATCAGAGGGGTAAGAAGTGAAGTGACACACTGAACCAGACCTCCCTTGAACCTCACTAATTATTTTTCAAATTAGCTTCAATTCTTCATGTCATTTTAGTTTTACAATATCTATTAAAACCATGCTGTAAGCATTTAGTACAAAATACTAGTTTCCTCTTTAATAAGCAGAAATCACTCATTTAGCGAAGCGTCTTTCCACTGTTGGGGTAGTTTTTTTGGCCAAAATAAAGGATTTCACAGGGCAGGGAAGGACTAAGGAGCATCACTGAGAAGGAAACGCGTTTGTGATTTATGTTGAGCAACATACAAAAGTTAATGCAGCATTTTCAAAACAATGCCTTGAGTAATTTCAGATGTGTTCATGAAGAAAGGGATTTAGTAATTCTCATAAAAGTATTTCCCCCTCCTCAATTTTTCCCATCTGCTATTGTAAGGTGGAATATTACCGTACCTGGAGGTTTGAGGAAAGCTAATACAAGGATTCTCATTTTTATGATCAGTTTTCCACTTCCTTCTGCAAATGCACACCTGATTTACTTCCCAGTTACATAAGTCTGGTTGTAAAACCCACAAGCGTTAAAAACAACCAAGGAATAAGCCACGTTAACTCATTTTCTTAGATGACCTAAGTTATTTCAAGCTGCCATGTAAACTAAGCAGCACTGGTAGTATAAAATTGAATATATTTAGGTGCACTATAACAAAAGCATTTCAAAGGATAACCTTGGTCATCAATAAGCAAATACACCACCACTACTACTTACATTTTGACAAGTTCTTTACCTTTAATTCAACTTAATAGTCATGTTTGTTAGAAAGTATTAAACTTAATAGCACTTTGACTTGTCTGCAGCTCCTTTCAAATCTTCAGAAAATCTGCCTTTCAAACTCAGCACCACATGGCTCAGAGCACCCTGCAGGACCTATCATGTGGCTCCTGGTCCTAACTTCAAGGATTTTCCTCTTAGAGATTAAATTAACACCCAAAATTGCCTCCACAGCACAGAAAAAATGGAAAGCTCCTCTATTTTAACTTGAGCACTAGGCTTACAGAGTTAAGGCCTGAAACAACTGAGTCTACATAAAATACCCAATGAAAATAGGAATGCAAGAGTTAGTCCCACTGAACTGTCAACAAAGTTGTGCTCTGCCAGAAAGGCAGCAGAGCCTCCTCAAGCGCTTTTTCTGCTTCCTTCTCCTTCCCACAAGAGGATTTGCTTTCCTGCTATTCACATTTCATCCACTGGATTTGTCTTGAAACACATTAGTCACTGCCTGGTCTCCCCCCAGTCCACCCTTTGGCCAGAAAGCATCACTCCAAGAACTGTCAGTCTGAATTTCCCTGCCCTGCCACACCCTCAGACACTTCTGTCCTCAGTAATTCGAAGCGTGGATCTTCTCCTGGGATTTCCTAGGGTTTCAGATCAGAACCACCACCATGCCACTCACCTCCCAAGTGTGCTCTGTAATTTGCTGGGATAATCAGCAGGACACAGGCTGCTACCAAGTCCTGTTCAGGTGACTAGCAGCTGAGAAAAAGCAGCTGGAAGAAAATACCCAGCTGTCTCAGAACTAATTCCCTACATAAACCTTTAGACAGGTTTTTTCCTTTCATAATAGATTTGTGAAATAATCCAACATAACAGCACCCTGAGATGTGATTGATATTTGAATAGAACACAATACTGGGCATTACACAAAGGCATAGCTTAGAAGAAATAATCAAGGGCATCGAGGGCAACTTTTTTACAGAAATGAGGAAAAAAGCCCCTTTAACTTCCACCCATCACTAGAGCCAAAGACAGCACCTGACAACACTCAGCTGATAGCTCACACATGGCCAGATTTAATAAAGGTATTCCAAAGGCCAAATGTGAATTTTCATCTATTCATATGGTGCAAACAGCTGGCATCATACCTAAACTATCACTAATTTTTCCTGCTTGAAGCCATATGAGTTAGCAGATACTGGCATAGTTGGCCTATGCCAGTTTTTTAGAGGTTTGTAAGTATCATCTATACTTACTAGCAGCTTGGGTCACAGCTGCTAATCAAACCCCATAATCAAAATGTCATCAATCTGTTTATCACCAGTGTACACAATACATTTGAGGACTGTGGGGTTATCAGTGCAACAACACATCCTTCAAAGAGAGCCTATAGTGCCTCCTTGAACTGGACTCTGTCAACACAAACAAGGCTGCCTTTAATTTACCTCCAGATAAAAACCAGACACTGTCTGTCTGGGTGATGCCTCCAGTAAAACTGGCAGGTGTCCGTCCGCAGAATTTATTAGACTATCACCAATTTACTATGGAACAGGAATAGCTCATCATCATCATCACTCAAGCAGGCCAACAGCTATCTGACCTTGATTCGTACATTATCACCAGCTCTGGGGGCCAGGGCCTGCCAAAAATTGCTCTCAGCTAAGCTTCCAGGACAGCCCACCATGTGTGTAAGCTGCTGGGGAGGATGCTGCACAGACCAGTTGCCCACTATTCCCTAGTTGACTCAAGCTACAGACTGATTAGAGGCCAAAACGGACCCACGTGTGCTATGGCAAAAGCACAGCTATGGTTCAGCTCTCTGATGTATGTGACCACAGTTCTTTCAACTAGGAGGCTTCAGATAGTAGAATAAAACCACTACCACTAACTCCCTTAAGAGGTACAACTGAACCAGCACTAGAGGTACAACTGAACCAGCACTAGAGGTACAACTGAACCAGCACTAACCTCAGTAAAACTGCTGGGGCAAACCAGAACAGAACATGCCAGGCCTTTCCTTATCTCCTCCTCCTTACTCACAGCCAGTGTTTTTTTTGTTCTCGCAGAACAAATTATCTTTTAATCCACAATTGCCAGGAGATTGACTCAATTTGAGCCCTTCACCCATTCTGCAACTGTCATGTTTGATAACTCCAGCCTAAACAGACACCAGCAACAGCTTCTACTTATAACAACCCTTGCAGGCACCCACTGACTTTGTTTCCAGTCTAACACATCAGCCTGAAGTGGAGCACACACCAGGCCGCTGCAGTTCGACACAATCAAGCAGTGAAAAGCACTGGCCCAGATGCCATCACATCCTTGCTGTACACACACCTTTACAGGCAGCTCTTCACCCCCAATCAAACTCACTCCTGCAAATCTATACACAACCTAAAACCACTATCAGCATCAGGAATCCATCTTCAGTCAGGCTCTCAAGAGGCTGGAGCATACCCTAGAAACTTTTATTAGTGGATGGTCTACATTTGGCTTTAAAAAAAATATCCCAAACAAGTCTTTCACACCAGCTACTAGATTTTCCTTTCATTTTCAGTAGTTAGATTCAATTGATCTACTCCTGGGTCCCATTTCGGTCCAGAAGTGATTCTATTCAAACTGACAGTCACTCCCATAAATCTTTTGGGAGAGCCACATGATAGGACTTCCACACACAATCACATCACCATCTAGCACTCCCACTTGTCAGGACACTAGCAGCGACCTGTTTTTAAAGCCTGTCAGTTTAGGACTAAACTTGTTCAATACTCAGTCTGCACTCATTTGCTAACGGTAGCCATAGCAATGACAACATCAATACTGATTTTTCTATAGCCTACAGGCTTTTCTGCCCCAGCAGATTTGGGTATGGGTTTAGTCATAAAAGTGAAAAACATGACTATTGCAGCACCTCACTGTGTAATATTAATATTACACTTGTGTTCTCCCCTCAAGCCTACACCTGTATGTTAGTGAAAAATCTCAGATTATATGTATTTAGCAATTTGGCTTTGTAGCTTAGCCTGGTTAAAGAGCTTATTCCTCCTGCTTGACACCTTTTCCCATCTGAACTGGAGTTAACTGCAGATTTCCAAACTGGAAGCCTAAAGCAAGTTCTTTCCAAGTTTTCACATCAGGGTTTAGAGTGTGTTAAACTCCTCATCCTTAGAGCAGCACAAAAAAGAGAGAAGACTGTGAATATGACGTTCCTACGGTGTGGTTGAGGCACTTCCCAGCACACTGGGGGAGCAGCATTTACAGTGAAACATCGCTCCAGTACAGGGTTACACAGCAGAATCATCCCTAAACATGTAAAAGCCGTATATAATGCTAGAATTAGGCAGTATCACTCAGGGAAATAGCGCCAGCGATCTCAAGTCATTCTGAAATGCGACCAGGAGCACAGGTTTCCCTTGACCTGTGTGAATCCCCAT
Organism: Gallinula chloropus; assembly: GCF_964237585.1. NCBI lineage: Eukaryota > Metazoa > Chordata > Aves > Gruiformes > Rallidae > Gallinula > Gallinula chloropus. The sequence continues at coordinate 34,676,283 of NC_140090.1, forward strand.
AGTGACAGCTTATACATGGACGGTAGTATCGCTGCTATTGATCTTTTTAGTGGAAAGATCAGCCTACACAACACACTGGTTGCCACTAGATCGAGCTATGCAGTTCAAGCATTAAATACTTCTGGAAATCATTTTATATGCAGTTTTAAATTGTTTATTGGCAACACATCCGCAAACCACAAATCCCAAAGTAAATATAAGCTCCTTTCACCTTTAACAAGTAATTTATCTCGAACAGACACCCTCCGAGTTGAATCCGAAGCTGGATTGGATGCACGGGGTCCTCTGACACCATCATCCCGCTTCAACTTGCTTGCCAGCGTTAGCATTACTGCTGTCTTCAATCTAGAACACAAATACCAGAACAAAGTCAGTTACCAGAAACTAAAGCTCAGGGGGGAAGGGGGGAAGGTACAAAACCAAGTTACAGTTAGTTCCTTATTCACCAACTATCATCATATTATTGGCAGTCAAACAAAGAATAGGACATGTACAGCTAACGTGACCACGATTAAAGACGAGGATGGCCTAGAGTGCCTGAAGGAGGAGACTTTGTTTCAGATGTGAGTAATGACAGTTACAGTATCTCAGGCCAAGAGAAAGTTTAATTTTTCTGGAGAAAGGTCAGATTTTCCTCATTGTTTACAATCCAATTTCACGGCACCATCTGACATTGCTCCTTTGAAAGGATTTCTGTGAAAATACCCCTGCCACAACTCTGTACAGACAACCTGCTGTCACCATTCTCATCCTGACTTTGTGTGACAATATTCAGAGCTACTTTCTAGCTGGTAAAAAGAAAGAGAGAGAGGGGAGTGGAGGGGTTACTGGAACAATTCTCTAACCCTAGGAAATGAGCTTTGAGCCAGCCACCAGGAGACAGCAAAGGAAACAGATTTAAACAGCAAAGAGCACAATTATTGATGCAGCTGCACACCAGTAACTCCTCACAGTGCACTCTTCACACTGCAGAGCAGAAAATTAGATACTGAAATTATCATGATTTTTTTTTTTTGCTGTGTCAGTCCTCCACTGTAGAAGATAACTGCACTGATAAATAAATCACAAGAAGAGGTGGACAGAATGCAAGTCATAAAACCAAAGCATTCAGTCCACCGTGGCTTAATACATTTTGATGCTGCTCCCAGTTGAAGGCAGCTCATGCTTCTTAAAATGTTTGGCCAACACTAACGTAACACTGACAAGATGCATACCCATTAAGCACCACCACAGTAGCAGGAAAACTGTTTATCCTTTAGTCATATCCAAAGAAATAAAGCCCAAAAACTCATTAAAAGTCAACATACAGTCTTCACATGAGCTAGCTTGCATAAAAACCAAACATGTAAAGATGCAGCGGTTACCAAGACCTGAAACAGGTACTTGGGGATAACATCAGCTCTGATCACACATAATGGACAATCAGGCAAATAAAGTCCAGCGAAATGCTAAGACAAAGACAACCACACCATAAACTGATGGATCACAAAATTGATCTTTGCCAGCTTCAGCTCTCAGGGTTTCTTTCCTTCTTGTAAGCGAGGCCCCAAGTCAAGTGTAACAGGTCCACTGCAACAGCAGTTCCTTCGCGTGTTCACTTGCTCTTGCCCCAGAGAGTATAAGAGATAAAGCCTTTGGCCTGCTGGTCTTTACATCTGTAAAGACACCCCTGTTGCTTTCCCAAGGTTGTGAGAAAGCCAACAGACTCACGCCGAACATCAAGCCAACACCAAAATACTGCTGCAGGGGCAAGAAGGAGAAATCAAACAACTGGCATAACACTTGAATGTTGAGGGGAATGTAACAGATAAGTGAGCAACGAGGTTTAAAAAGGAGGAAAAAAAAAAAAGGAAAGCAAGTATTTCACAATAGTGCCCAACACTGTGAAACTCTGGTAAGAGCTACAAGAAGGTCAAGTGCTCTGAAGTTGACAAGTATGCTTCAAGATCCAGATTAAAAATAAAGAGTAAAATTCAGAGCAAATTTAAGTCCTGTTTGCTCTATGAAAACATTAATCAGGGGTTTTTTTCCCCCCTCTGGCTACCCCAGAGAAAGAAACAAACATGCAGACAAAACAGTGGGGTTTCACTTTGGAAAACAGAGACAGATTCAAGAAAAGAAGTTACAGAGGAGAGCAGGAGTCTGGGAAGTATGACACAGGGTCCTAGAACTAAAAAAAAAAAAAAAAAAAAAACAGGAAAAAAACACCCAACAACTCATAACCTGCAAACAACTCCTTCTCCCCTCCAAAAAATACCCCACACTGCTTTTCAAGTGCCAAGGGAAGTCAGCTTCAATGGCAATTAAATACCTGAATACACTTACAGATCTGTTTCCCCACTGCCTGTCCTAGGAAACTGGAAAATCGAAGAGAAGTGTGACCAGAGCAGGAGAGAGATGATCTGCTCCAGCCATACCCCAGACCCCATCGACGGGGCACCCAGAAGTTCCTGGCCGCACGGGGGAAGCCAGGCTTCCCTCTATCCCCTGCTGCGCGCAGCGGTTACAGGAGGCTGGCCGGGCTTATTCGTCAGTGAGCTCCCGAGGGCCGCCCTGCCCCGCACCGCCGGCGGCCGCTCCCTGCGCCGCCACTACCGGGAAGCCCCCCGTTCGCGGAGGGGGTAAGGAGGGACCGCCAGGCCCCTGCGGTGGGGGCACGACCCTGCTACGCCGGAAGAGTAGTCCCGTGGAGGCAGCCGGGTCCTCCCCGGTACCGGCAGGGCCTCCGGGCCTGGTGGGCCGGGGCGGCCCCGGGAGACGTGGGGGCACCGGCCGGTGGGGGCGGCCGAGCCTGAGGCAGGCGGAAGGTGCCAGGCCTGAGCTGCAGGGCCCAACCCCCGGCCCGGGGGGAGAGGGAGCGCGCAGCCCGCACTTACCTGAATGCGGCGTCAGGGCCCGGCTCCCACGGCCAACACCATCCCCGGGGCTTGCCCGGGGCAGGGGGCGGCGGGGCGGCTCCTCCCTCCGCCCTCCCTTCCTCCGCGGCGGCACCGGAAGTGGGCGGGGCCTGGGACGGGCCGCGCGAGCCCCCAGCAACAGCTTTATCGGAGATCTCGCGAGACTTGAGGCGGTTGGGGAGAGTTGCGCCCTCTGAGTTCTCGCGAGAGTTGGGCTGGCGGCGGGGCAGCCCGGGGCGGGTGGGGAGCGGTGGTGCTGTCGCCGTCGGCGGGGCGGCCCCATCGTGAGGCGGCCCCATCGTGAGGCGGCCCTGTCAGGCTCGGCGTGTGCTGGGGGCTCGGCCGGTGCCTACCTCCGCTTTCCCTTTGTGGGGTCGTGGAACGACGGGGTGATTCGGCTGCAGCGTGACACCGAGTCTCAGAGGCGCTGTGCTTAACGGCAGCGCTGAAAGGGGGAAGAGCAGCAGCCCTGAGCGTCACTGCAGAAGAGGGGCTTGGATATCTGGCTTGCTATAGGCTTTGTGTCAGCGTCTGCTTACATTGATTCGCTTAACATGTATGTCCCAGCCCCAGCTCAGTGGAAGCTGTGGGAAATAAGATAAAATGAGTGTAAACAACTGACCATAAGAGTGCATTTGCTATTGGGGAGTAAACTAGCGGTAACTGTGGCTCTAACGTGACCAGTTGAATCTTAGAAAAACTCTTTTGGGGATCGGGTTAGGTCAGACCCTCGCCCTGTAGGACCTGATACATTCACAGAATCATCACAGAACTGTAGGGGTCGGAAGGGACCTCCAGAGATCATGGAGTCCAACCCCTCCTGCCAGAGCAGGCTCCCTAGAAAATGGGCATAACGAGAAGCAGGCCAGCTAGAACCTGTACTCCGTCAGCACGGCACAACTAACCTAAATGTGATGTGTTTGCTAAGCTAAGGGCTAAGATACTGAACACTTTAATTAGAGTTATGGATCCCATTGCATGTATTTCTGGTGTATATTTCACCAGCCTTTTTCTCAGAGTGGAAGAACAGCACTCCTTTCCTTCAGCAGACACCCAGAAAGACATAAATTACTATTGGTACAATGAAAACGATGGTTTTCTTCAAAAGAAAGTGGTACTGCTCCTCTTGCTGCCTCCCAGCATGTGGCTTGTGCAGCGCCACTGGCTAAAATGTATTTCTTAAAAGAGAGAGGAAGAGCAGAACACTAGGAACTACATTGTGGTGAAAGAAATTGTTAACAGTGAATCCTATGCAATCAGACTGGTGTCAAACTGCTGTAACCTGCGCAGATCACCCTGCCCTGAGGCAGGTGCATGTGTTCCTCATCCATCCTGTGGCAAGCTGCACTTCACAACTCAGCAGACAAACCCAGAACTAAGTGTTCCCTTGGGTTTACTGGAAGCCCTGTGGTCACACAGCTTGAGAGTAATTGGTTTTTGTTTTTTTCCCCAGCTCAAATGGTACTTTTGCCGTGCATTTCACACTGCAATGGGCATAGTGGAGGACAGCCTTACAAAAGCCCCGTTTTTCTGGTATTAGCCAGTGACTAGAATCCATGAAGATGCAAGAACAGAGTACTTCCATACGAAAAATGTAAGGAACTTAATTTGGCAATGGCAGGAAATGCAGGATGTTGCTAAAAATGAAGTCTACATTTGCACTAAGATGCAAAGAGGAAGAAAAAAGTTTATCAGAAGGCATTTACCCAGAACTACTCTGGAATTTCTCATCACTATAGAGTTCTTTTTTCTTTGTTTTCAAAAGTAGTCTTGGCATCTTGACAGTGGGGCTCCTTCTCACTGCCAGCCTCCTCCTTGGCTGTGCCATGGCAGCCATGGTCCCTTCTTTGCCAGGTGATGGGCACTGTGTAAGCGACTCAGTCGCCAAGTGTCTTGGAGAACACCCTGTGTGATTCTGTTTCCAGATTCCCACGCTGGTGCAGCTAGGAGCCCGGAAGATGTCCTGAGGATAGCAGTACTTTCCACAGCAATAAGCCAAAGCTGTTTCAGGCTCTGCAGCAGACTGTGGACCCTAGAACATGATTTCATGGTGCCTGCTGGGGCATAGGCCCAGGGACAAGCAAAGGTTGCAAAACCAAGCTCAGCACTGGTATTTCCTGGCTCGTTTGCCTTTCGATGGCAGCATCCTGAAAATGCAAGCTGGAACATTCAAGATACTGAGATGTGTCTTCTGGTTTTGCTGACACCTTTTATTTCCTGCCGGCCACTACCCACTACCAAAGTCCAGAAATCAGTAAGGGGGACAGAGCCACAACAGCATTCTTGTTGGTTTGGCTTAAAATGCGTTTACCAGCCAAGATCCTCTTCCAGAAAAATCAAGGAATCTGCTCTTGTGTTATCTTCCAGGTACTGCCAGCTGTCTGTCCTTTGGCTGCGGTAGAGCGGTTCAGCTCGTACCTGTCACTGTGAGCTGTACGGGGATTAATAAACTGGTTTTATGAGGCAATTCATAAAGGCACTGTCAACAACCTGCTGCCTCCTCTGAAGACTAATTAAGACTGAGCCAATACCGGTGCAGCCCAGGCTGTAACGGAGTCAAGTCCCCTTGCACCCTCTGCCAGTTCCTGTTAACCAGCAAAAGGCAGCTCCCGATGTTCGGTGACCTTCCGTGACATCTTAACGATTTCAGTTCGCAGTGGCGTGAAGCAGAAAATCTTTGGAAACCTGGTTAATCTGAACCCACCGCCCGGTTATTCTTTTCCTTCAGTCAGTGGGGTTGTAAGTCTAGACAGAGAGATGGCGATGCAGTCTACTGGAAGTGAGAGTCTCCTGGTTTTGCTGTGCTCCCTCCCTACCCACACACCGTCTAGTCTGGGGAAGAACTAAGTGAGCATTGTGTATCTACACCAAATACGCATTGTAACAGCTATGTGGCGTTCCTGAACGCTTCCCACTGCCAGGTTTTCTCAACCCATGTTTATCCATTCCTTTGGTTTGTGTTTGACAAGATGTTTTTTTCCTCATTCTATCACCTCCTTTCATCACTTGGGCTCAAGGAGCACGGTGTAAACTCCTCTTGAAGCTCATTTCAGTCACCCAAGAGCGAGGAGACCAGGATCATGAGAAATGTTTGCTTGTAGAGAACCTTGATTTTCACAAGTGTCTGGGGCAATCTCAAACCTTTCTGGTGGGTACTCCAGGTCAGGCACTGTGCTGCGTGTTTGAGGTGTCAAAACAATGTGCTTCTGAAGGTGCTGTTTGAGAGGCAAGAGTCCAAAGGTTCAGCACCACAGGAGAGAACTGCTCTCCCGGCGAGAGTGGTTCATAAAGTGATCTCCTGGTGTTACATCTAAACCTCGGTGTCACTCCCTACTCTTAAGATCACTAATGGCCGGTTGAAAGCTGCCAGTGGCTGACCCCCACTTCCCGTTGACACATGTAACAAGGGGGGTATGTTGTTTTCCCATCCTGGCAAGTGTCTTCGCGTTCCACACAGAAAAAATTTGAGCAGTTGCAGGCATCACCTGGTGCATCAAACAAAGCCAGGACTTCTCTGCTGGACCAGAGAAGGCAATCACCAAACCATTTTCCATTACCCGACTTCGACTGTTTTTAAAGCCAGAGAGGGCAAAACAAGCATTGTGCATTTAAAGTATGCCACCATTTAAAGAGTATTTATGTCTTCTTGTGTTCTCTCTGCGTGCTTTTTATTTAAGGCATGCATCCCTCCTGGGATGAAGCAGAGGAAGCCTGCTTTTTGTTCAAAGCAGCGTCTCCTGCCTTAACGAGCAATTGTGGAAGCTCTCATATTGTTTGGAACAGAGAGAACCAGCCATTACCCCAACTCCCTCACAGCTTCTCTAAACACAGCTTTTCCATGGCATCACTTTAAAACCCTTAGCTGTACATCCAGACACATTCCAGTGGCTGAAAAACAAAGTCCCATGCTGCTCATATTTCAGTCCCGGAGTCTGTGATCTCTGAAGAGATGTTAGTCCTGCGTGTGTACTCGGGTGCTCAGCAAGCCAGGGCGGCCAGGAGCACACAATTTCCCTACAGAAAGACCAAAGTAGACCTTAAATGGAGAAGGACACATGGATTTAGGCCTCTGCACAGGGGCAGGTTAAAGACATACCTGTATTTTTAAGACTGAAATTGTAGATGTTAAGTATGGAGATGGAAGCAATGTGGCATCACTCAATTTCCAGTGGTCAGACAGCAAAGGAAGCCCGCAAGCAAGCCGGTCTTTCTGGTGTGGCAGAAAATGTGCTCGCTAATGGTCTTTGCTTTCCACCACTGTGTTGTTACTTCTTCAGGTTTAACCTCTGTTGGCTTTTCCCCCTCCCTCTCTTAAACACGAGTGTGCACCTTTCAGCCTGAAACCACTAGCGACTGACCTGTCGCACCAACCTGAGGCTGGCTTTGGCATATCAGAAAGAAGAGGATTTTGTGTGACAGTAACTATGGCGATGGCACTTGCATTGACACTGCTGCTGGCTCATAGCCATGCAGCCATGAAGAAGTGAATAGCACCAACATGAGGCACCTGAGGTCTTTGCCACCCGTAACGCTTCACCTCCCACACACTTCGCCTTGTGCCTGCTGCGAGCCGTTGGAAGGAAGAGCGGATCACTGTCAGTTCATTGCAGCCATGATGGCAGCATCACAGGATCACACGGTTGGAAAAGACCTGTAAGATCATCAAGACCAACCATTGCTGTCCTATGCTAAACCATATCCCTGAGCACCTCATCTACCCTGTGTGTGTTAAACACACCCAGGGTTGGTGACTCAACCCCTTCCCTGGGCAGTCTGTGCCAGGCCCTGACAGCTCTTTCAGGGAAGAACTTTTCCTCACATCTGATCTGACCCTGCCCTGGTGCAGCTTGAGGCCATTTCCCCTTGTCCTATCTCAGAGTGTTTTTCCGCACACAGCTTTGTGAAAGCCACATGAAAAAGGGGATCTTGAGGGTTCTTGCTGGTTTCCTGTTAGCCGGTAATTGTGCATCGCTGCAGACGGTCTCTAAGCAGAGCACCTAAAGAGAAACGTGCCAAGAGAAGAGCAAACCAGCCCCATGGGCTCAGTCTCCTGACACTGCCCTAAGATTCAATGTATACATTCTTACAAAGAATCACACAACCCTCTGATTAAACTCAGTGAATGTGTTTGACTGCGATACCTACCAGAGAGCGCGGTGACCTGGCATTCAGGGGCTGCATCCCCTGAGCGCTGCTAAAACCAGAGGGAAAAAACAACTAGAGCAATGTTCAGAATCAGACTAGAAAGCCAGGCTTTGACTGCAGGTCTGTGAAGAAAATAAAACCCTGAAGCCGAAAGCCCCATGCTGATTTTGTTTGGGTTTTGAAGGTTTCTTGTAATTTTATTCCTGAACAGAGTGATGTTCCCTTTCCACTACCTGGGCTTTGGAAATGGGGTTAAACTGTGGAGGAGGCAGCCCAGCACGGTGAGAGGGCGTTAGGTTTTCAGCTTTTGGCTTGCATGATGATTAACCCAGAAGCTTTTTTGACCTTTAAGAAGAGATTACTTGTTTTGGTTTATTTTTAATCACAACATGTGTCCCTCCTGTAACTGCAAAGGAGACCTCAAGGTTTTTAGTCCATCCCCTAATCTGTTACCTCTAGAAATACAAGGAGCGATTTAAGGAGCACAGGGACTGAGAGCTCCCCTTCCCTCCAATAGGTTGCAGCCCTCTCTTTCGCCACATAAAATGATTCCTCATGGAAATGGCACTTGAAGCAGCAACAGGAAAACACAGTCACAGTCCCTTATCCCAACCCAGACACATCCTCCCAGGAGACAGAGCAAACCAGAAACCAGAAACGACTTGGAGAGATATTTATGAAGCATACCTGAACTTTCCTCCTTCATCTTTTTTCATTCCAGCGGTGAGGGATGGGTCTGTTATCTCAGACCTGCAAAGGCCAGTATCTTTTCTCAGAACTTTCCCATAAACCCACAGGAATTCTCTGATTACTTGGACAGCTCACAGTCATATTCTAGAAGATGCAAGAGGCCATTTTCTTAAAAACCTGCACATTTAAATGCCTGCACTGAAGGCATTTCAGTTACTAAGATTTCCTGACATAACTTCTCCTGGTTCTGGCAGGTTTAGCATCAATCTCAACCTCCTGTTTCATAAATCAACAGGTTTTTTTCCTTCTCAAAGGCTGTTACTTTTACCTGTCGAGTCTGTCGGTGCAAAGCTCATGGATTTCAGGCTTTTATCTGAAGCAGGAGCAGCCTTTCTGAGGAGAATGTAGAAGTCAAACAGATTAATCAAAAAGAAGATGAAGATGCCCTGGGACAGGGACATCTTCCCTGGAGCCAGAAAGCCGTCCCAGCCCTCCTGTGAGCACTTCTGAGGGAGTGCAAAGGGAGAGTTGGGGGATTTGGGTTGCCGGGGAGGTTCTCCAGAGCTGGAAGAAATGGTTCAATCATGGCTACAAAGGTGACAGCCAAAAGGAGACTTCTGGAGTGAAGAGGAAGCAAATCCTTTTTAATCCAGGCTGTAGTTTTGAGTCACAGGAGCCTTCAACAGCTCTTTTGACCTGTTCCAATAGTCCCTGGTCCTAGGGGTCCTATTAAAATGAGCAACCCCTATGTGTGCAGCTGAAGTCATCCGTGGTTCAAAGTGAAGGTTGTTCTATAAATAATATTTTTGTCAAAACAAATCCAAAAGCAGTTGGACCTCACTGGACACGGGAGCATCACGAAAGGATTCCTGGATGGCAACATGGGAACATCACGAAAGGATTCCCGGATAGCAACATGGGAACATCACAAAATGATAACTGAGTATTATTGCTGATGGACAGGAGTTACCAGTTTGAATTATGAACAGCATCAAATGGGAGGAGGAATTGCAGCATTGAGAGCAGCAGTACCTGACGTGTTAGGTGCTACATTCCCATAACACCAGCAGCAACTCTTTCCTACTCCTTAAAGTGCCAGGCATCCCTGAAAAACGCTCCTACCAAGAGGTGAGAGTACATTCATGCCTTATGTGTTATCAGCCTGCATTCCAGTTGGAGGGTTGGAAGCAGCACAGGTTTATGACCCAGGAGCACATAACGTGAGCTGTCAATAAAACACAGCAGTTGGCTTGATTTGCCTGTAGAAACATCACCTGCGACGTGTCGAACAACACTCCCTGCAGAGCTGCTGAGTTCCTGCCACTCCAGACCGGTGGAAAGGCGGCAGAAGTGAAAAGCTCTGGAACTCTGCTGTCTTTTCTGCAGTTTGGTAGGTGCTTCTCCCACTTATTCAATGGAATCACAAAGCTGTACGCAGACATTAAATTAAAACAACCCTACTAGAATAAAACTCTGTTGTGTGAACAGTTGTTGAAGGGAGAAAACCAGGTCTCGCGGTCCGTGTTAGCTGGGTCACTAACTGCAGGACCAGGATGTTAGAGTAACATTGCAAGAGAGATTCCAGGAGGAACATAAGCCAGTGTAGGCACCCAGGCTGGAGGCAAGAGGGAGAGAGATTTAATGCAAACAAGATCTTGACACCTTCTGGCTATAGGTCAACCAGATGGGAGCCACAATCACCACTGCCAAGAGGCATTTCGTGGTCTTCAACCACAGAGCCATCTTCTTGCAGATGCCTTTCCGTTTCACCCTCCAACAGCTCAGTCTCTTCCACAACACCTGTATTTCCCCCCATAAACACATCACAGATTGGCTGGGCTTCACCTTTTCGCAGGTTGCACCTTTCTCCTCCTCTTCCAGCCGCTTGGTCTACCTTGAGACTTTGCTGATCGTTTTCCAGCAGAGCTTTGCAGAGGAAACTCCCTCCGCCGCCAGTTAAACATCTCTCTGTCTACCCACCCCTTTGGGGTAGATTTTGCCCTTGGGGTCAGAGATCAGAGGCCACGTGGGAACTGTTGTAGGTGCCTCCCAAACGCCAGGGCCAGACGGAGACGCGTCAAAACCCAGGCTCTCCATCTGCCCTCCTGCTGCTTCTGGATCTGGACTGAAACAGGTGCAGGGAAAGGCAAGCCTCTCTCCTTTTGCCAGGGAAAGCCAGGAAACCGCCACAAATGTCCCTCCACAAGCCAAGTGTGCAGTGATGGCCAGAAAGTCTCTGGCTCCCAGCATCACCCCTCGGCTGAGCCTGCCAGGAAAGCCAAAGCACTTTTTAACCCCCCTGCAAGCACCCTCCAGGAGAACACAGAGGAGCTCCTCCTGGGCTACAGCAAGCTGTCAGGGTGTTAGGCTAACTCTGGCCACCTGCAGCACCATCCTCATCCTCACTAGCCTGCCTCCCAGCACCCCAGGAGCCCACCTGACCCATCTGGCAAAGGAACACAATAGCCTCCTTAGCCTTAATTTGCACCACTGGGCACAGGAGACACCGGAGACATACCTGAGATGTGCCAAAGGGGAGTGAGGAAGGTATCGGCACATCTGGTATTTCCAGCTGCACAAAGCAAGGAGAACTGTGATGGATGTGATGCCTTGTGCACCCAGCAGAGAGACAAAGAGGGATTGCTGTTTCCCAGGAGTGATTCCTTCCCACCCCTGAGCAGGGAAGCTGTGCTGAGACCCTGCTGCTGCTTGGGGAATTGTTGCAGTTTTGTGAGGCTGTGCTGCTGAGACGGTTTCTTTAAGCAGCAGTGACAGTTTACTGCCAGCCTAACTATAAACAATGAGCAATTCAAGGCCAAAGTCGCGGCCTGAGAGATAGTCACAGCGCCTCTGAGAATCACATACAGGAGAAAACAACCCGGAAGCAGCTGCATTTTGCTACTGGAGAAGGGAGTGAGAAGATGTAACGAGCTGTGCAGACACCAAGGTCGGGAAAGGGTGGAGGAGGAGGCGGCCCAGGTGCCAGAGAGAAAGATGCCCCTGCAGCCTGTGGAGAAACCCATGGAAAAGGCTGAGACCCCACCTGCAGCCTATGGAGGGGCTCCACGCTGGATGGAGCAGGTGGAGACATAGAGAAGATGCTGTGACCCTATGTTGGGATAAGCCCCTGCCAGCACTTGCAGCCCATGGAGAGAAACAGACACAGAGATGAGCGTGAGAGGGTTTTGTGGTGGAACAGGTTTGCTGGGGGAGGGTTATAACCCCGTGGAGGACTGGGACTGAGAGACATTGTGATAAAGAGATAAAGCCCTGTGGGAAAGGATTCACGTTGGAGAAGTTCATGGAGGACTGTCTCCCGTGGGTGAGACCCCACGGTGCAGCAGGGAGAGGGTGTGGAATGAATGCCCCCGCCCCCCCCCTCCCCTCTCCCCAGCTGAGAAGGAATCCAACTTGCAAGGGACTGACCGAAGCCCCCATCTCCCAGTCCCTGCCCTCCCTGTGCTGCAAACAGGGGGGAAGAGGGGAGCAAAATTCTGGCTAGAGTCTGCTAAGAAGGGAGTGGTGGGGGGAAAGTGTTTTAAGATCTGATTGCGTTTGTTTTAAGATCTGGTCGTGCTCCCAACTCCAGTTTTACTGTTCTCTGTAGTGTAGTGTAATAAATTAGGTAGTTTCTCTCTTCTTCACTCTGTGTTGAGTCGGTTTTGCCCACATCGTTTATGGCAGAATGGTCTCCCCCGTCCTTATTTTGACTCCTGAGCCTCTGTATATATATTTTCTCCCCTGTCCAACTAAGAAGGGGAGTAATAGACTGACTTTGGTGGGCGTCTGGCCTCCAGCCAGGGCTAAACCACCACAGGAATAGAGCTAATTTCCTTCCCCAGAGACAGACACAGAGGCAGCCCCGTTCCTTCCTCCTGGGTGCAGTTGGCATCACACACCGTTCTGCAGCAGCTGCATTTCACAGCAACTTGGTAGGTACCCCAATGAGAGCAGGTTAATCTAAATAAATCTGTGCTGGGGGATGTGTAAGTGCCTCCTGCCCCTATTAGGCTTTCCTCTGCAGATCCCTGTATCATTTGCAGCACAGCACTTTTGGCCAGAAATGTTTTTAAAACAGCTTTCCCTCCCGCCAGGCTCTGGCTGTACATAGGCCCTGTGGAATAGAACTTCGAAACCAAAGGGTGAATGGTAAGCAGAGTCGGGAGAAGAGGTCTCTGGTGTGGAATCCTTGCCTGCCCCCCCAACCCCTCCCCGGGACCAGGCACTGCCTTTTCCTGGGAGACAAAGTATTGCTGCATCAAGCAGCACTCGGGGGCCCAGGGCCCATCTCTCCCGAAAGCTGCAGAAGACCAAGGAGCAACAGCCTTTCCCCACCATTGCGCCGGGCTGCCTTAGTATGCAGGGTAATTGGGAACACAAGGGAACATGGAGCTTTTTCCCCCTTGCTGTCAGCAGTGAGGTTTCACTTTGACATCATCCTTGCACAGCCTGGGCAGAGTGAGCCAGCGGAACCTGGGACACATTTTGTGCCAAGAGTTTATGGCTCCTGCCCTGGGCTGTCTCTCTGCAGGAGGCTGTGACCACGCTGCAGCTTGGCCGCTGGCAGCTCAGATCCCAGCTCTGCAACCTAAAGGCAGCAACCTTAAAATTACCCCAAAGTGGAGTGCCTGGCACCTTCCCTGTGCTTCTCCCTGCCCTGACACCAAAACCAGCGCCTTTTTGGTCCACAGGGTTGAGGTGATGCTGGTCCCCAGGTGTGGCCACCACGGGTACATGGGGCTGCTGTTGCCAGCTCCCTCTGACAACCTGGCTGCTCCAAAACCAGCTCCCTGGTCCGAGAAAAACAGAGACTGAAGGAGGTTTGAGTGTGCTCATGCGTTCTTTAGCTCCTTATTCCGCTGGGTGCCTGCCTTCCCTGTCTTCTTGCTCATCCTGACCTCCACTTTGGTGGTTAAATCATTCTGAGAGCCCCAGGATGACCAAACCTGGAGGCTTGCCCAGCCTGTACCGGCTGTGGGTTCCTCCAGGCTTCATGTCCTGGTTTGCACCACCGAAAACAGGCATCTGGAAACAGGTGTCCTCCAGCATCCATCTGTCCCCAGAGGCAAACCTGAAGGGAGCAGTCAGGGTGAGACGAAGTTCTGCTCATTTCCAGATGCTCAAAATTCACCTTCAGATCCCCTCTCACCCTGCCAATAACTCCCTTTCCAAAGGGGTGATAGTACAGCCAAGACTAGAGAAAACACATGATGGCAGCTTGTCTGCTCACAGCATTTCTTTTATTTTTCATATTAAATAGCATGTAAAAAAATAATGTACATAATAAATAGCAAGTACAAAAACAGGAGTCGTTAAAAACAGTCAGTGTTTTGAAAACCAGCAAAACAAAGACACCCAGTAAATACAGCCATTTCCCCTTGAACCGCATCTTTCCGGAGTGGCGCCGCTTTACCTCTTGATTGATAAATACACAAAAACCCCAATAAGTTAAAAGTTAAGAAAAAAGTCCAACCCCTGAACTGCGCCCTGAGTTCAGGTAAATAAGAAAGTGCTGACATGAGAAATACAGTCCAGTGACGCTATGAAAATATTTTTTCCTGGTCCTCAGGGCATCCTTTGGGACCGGTGAGCGCGGTGCGGTGCCGGCGGGGCTGCTGGCGGGAGCTAAGTGCATTGGTCCTGGAGCGCTGCGCACCGCAGGTCGTTCAGCACTTGGAAGAGGTGGAGGATGGCAGAGGCCTCCAGGCAGCCGGTAGTCTCCTGCGGTGGAGAGGAAGGATGGGTTAGCACCAGAGGTGGGGTGCAGTGGGACCCAACCCCCCCTTGTCCTGCCAACTTACTGTTTTTTTGGCCGTCTGCAGCTTCTGCAGCCAGTGCCTTAGTTTCCCAGAGGGCTGATGTGAGGGAGCCTCTGTGGCCATCTGCAAGGAAAGCAGCTGTGTAAGGACTGGCGGCGTCCCGCGGTGACGCCACCTGCACCGGGGTCGACCGGTTCGTGGTGGGGGGAGCACTCACCCAGCCCCGCAGGTCCTCCCGGACTTGGGTGAGGAAGGCCAAAGGCCGCTGGCGTGCCTCGTCGAACGCAGGGGTGGTGGTGGGGAGCCCCAGCATGGCGGTGGCAAGTTCCAGCTCAGCTTCCACCAGCATCACTCGGTCGGCCATCTGTGGGAAGGAGCCATCCTGGTTAGGGACCCAAAGCAGGCAGGCTGGCTGGGGGCTGCAGGACAGGGGTCCTGAAGCCCTGCCTGGAGGGGTGTGGATAGAGGTGGAACCAGCTAGAGGGGGGATGTACCCCCTTTTTATAGCATCGCCTTGCTCTTACCGACAAGTCTGCCGGCCTCCATTTCCGATGGAAGAGCCTGGTGTGGCATTTGCGGTCCGACAGCAGCATGATGTGCTCCTGCAGGCACAAACCAAGAGGGAGAATGAATAACTGTCATCTGGACATTTGGCAATGCCATGTGACCCCAGTCAGCCTCGAGGGGTTCGAAACCAGGACAAAATTTGTCCCAGCATCTTTCTAGTCCCCCCGAAAACATCCAGAGGTCTTGAGTTCGGCATCCCCTCTGCCTTGCATCCCACCACCCCCCCCCCCATTGCCAGCAATACTTACAAACTGCTCCTTCATCTTCTGCACAGCCTTCAGCTCATGGGGCACGAGGAACTGATACTTCGATAGGCTGAAGTTCTTCTTCAGGGTGCCTCGGGGGAAGGCAGCCCCGAGGCCATCCCCCAACACCGCTGCAAGCAGCAGGGCGAAGCTGAGGTGCAGCATTTTGACGGCGAGACCGTTATGAGGAGCGAGCAGGCTGTGGTGCAAGAAGCCCAAGATGATGAACCAGAGGGCTTGCAGGTCAGATCCACCGAACCCCTGATGCGGAGGTGCCGGATGGTGTTGCTGTGGGTGGCTTGTGCGGCTGTAGGGCTCCTGGGCTGGTTGTTGGTCTCAAGAAGCTGCTTTGGTGTTCTGTGACTGCCTCGCTGCTCCATCTCCCTGGTTTTTATGCCGCCTGCCCGGTGCAATTGCGCTTTCAGATCGGCAGGAAAATCCACAGCCCGGCAGATCTGGAAAGAGGAAAGCGAAAGCGACGGCGGAGGGAATCCCGCTGCTGCAGGTGTGGTAGGTGTGGGCAGTGCCTATCTGCCGGCGGCCCCGCCGCCAGCCTGCCCCGCCGCCAACCTCCATGGGCGCACCCAGCACCCTGAGGATGCAGGGGGATACTTAGGCTACCTTTGTTATGTGCCCCTCCAAGGGAGCTGGGGGCGGGGAGGAGGGAGAAAGGACACCACTCCCACCCACTCCCACTCCCACCTGCAGAGCTGCTGGCCATGATCCAGCCCAGCACTGTGCCAAAAGCTGCGTGAGAACCCCGAGGCATACAGCCCCATGGGGACAGTGGGCTCAGGGTAGCCAGGAGGATTTTGGTGCCTCCTGAGGGGCAGCAGTTCATGCCTCAGTTTCTCAACAGAAAGCGCAGCACAATGGCTACGGCAGGGAGGAGGCAATACAGCGGGTGCTGCTGAGCTCGTTATGTGCTCGTTATCCTGAGGGACCAGGTTCACTGCAAGAGCAGGGAAAATAGTGAAAGCAGAAGCGGTTCCACCTGGCATTTTCCAGGTGGGACATAAGGCTCTATAGGGCAGGGGGACTGCCAGAGATGAGCACGGCTGCGAGCCCCACCAGCTGCTGCAGCACAGAAATACAAATACCGTGTAGTGACATCTCCCTGTTGACAGCTGGAACAATGTCCTCGCTCAGGAAAAGCTGTCCTTCCCCAGAGGTAACCTTCTGAGACACGAAGCCATCATTGCTGCGCGGCTGTACATTCCTCAGGCCTTAAATACAGACCTGTGCCTAAAAAGCAGATGCATAATAGCACAGCAGCGGGTGTAAATGCACTTTTTGGGGGCTCCTGGGGTGGCTGCTCCAAAATGACCCAATTTTTAGTGTTAAATTGCTGACTTCAAGTGGTCCACACAAACGAGAGATGCGCAAGGTGGTGGAAAGATGGACCTACCAGGATGAAGCTGCTGTGCAGAGTGGTGGAGGTGGGCTGGGACCTCTGGACATAGTCCAGTCCAAGCCCCACTAGAGCAGGTTGCCCAGGACACAGTCCAGTTTTGGCTCTCTCTAAGGATGGAGACTCCAGCACCGCTCTGGGCAGCCTGTGCCAGTGCTTGACCATTCTTGCTGTCAGGTGGATTTTGGTGTTTCAGGATGTGCCCATCACCTCCTGTGTGGGCAGCGGGCACCACCAGAGACGAAGAGGAGCAGAGGGGCAGGCAGGGACGGCCACCGCAGCTCTTCCTGCCTCAATGAAACACGGACACAGCCCAGAACAAAGCCAGGAGAGCACAGCACAGTGACAGAGCCTGACAGCATGGTGGGCACAGGAGCTTCTTATCATGGGGTCCTTCATCTGGACAGGACCTCAGTGCACTCCTCTCTTTCTCTCCCATTAAACACACAGATTTAGAAAAATGAGTTTTATTTATTTATTTTATTCACGCTTAGCACAACTGAGATAAAAACCCTGGACCAGTGTAATGAACTCCAGAGCTGTTACCCAAGCAGCTAGAACAGGTGGGACCTCAGCCAAGCCAGGCTGGGGGGTGTAAGGATGAACTTGGCCATGGGGAGGGAGTGAGGGTCCTAGCTCTGCCCCTCCTAACCAAGGTGCAAGCCATGCTGGGGTGTTTTGGCACCTGGGCTGGGATCTCCAGTGGCCACAAGTGAGGCCGGAGCAGGGTGCTCAGCACCCATCTGTGATATCCAGCACCAAGATAGCAACATCCAGTGCCAGAACCACCCTGTGTGCAGCCCATGCCCCAGACCTAGGTTGGAAGATGACCCTGTCTACATGTTGATCCATGAGCTGCTACCCCCTGCCATGGTCTCCCACCAAGGACAGCACTGGAGGCACTCTCAGGTGCCCTAGCATATTCACATCCCTCCAGCACCCAGGTTCCCTGGCTTCTCTTCCCCGTGGCTGTGATGTTTGGCTCCCAGACGTCATTTCTGGTTGGAAAAGCAAAGTGAAACTTCATCTCCTCACGCAGGCAAAAGGAGATCAAGAGGCTTCAACGGAAAAGTGAAAGCCGAGCGGTGGAAGCCGGGGCTGCAAGTGCAGGCCCCCAGCACTGCGGGTGGCTGGGATGGAGGTTGCAGATCTCCCAGGGGTCCACTCAGATGTTTGCCCTTCACTTGCCACCAGCCATAGCCGAGCGGCAGGCACCTGGCTGAGCAGCAGCAGGGGCTTCACCCTGCTGGGATGCAGATTTGCTGTCTGGGCACCGACACACCAGCAAGCATCTCACATGGTAATGTCATGCCCCACCACCCCTGATCCCAGCCCAGCCGGCAGAGCCTGGCCACAGCTGGCAGAGCCCAGCCACAGCTGGCATGGCTTCTCCAAACCGCGCTGGTGCTGCCTCCTGCCACCGCAGCGGAGGGTTTCCCAAAGTCCGCACAGGCTGGGGATGCCGCACCGTGCCCATGGGGTGCTGGGGATCCACGGCAGCCTTCACCACAGCCCCAACTGCGATGGCACAGTGCTGGACATGGCACAGATGGTGACACCAGAGCCCTCTCCTCAGATTCATGCAGCGCAGAGAGATGGAGCCATTTGAACTTGCTCCAAACCAGAGGTCCTTGGTACAAGAAGGAAAGCGAAAGTGGGCAGGACTGGCACAACCACCCTGTGACTCATCAGCTGCCACGTGGCACAAGCCTGAAGGTCCCAGGTCCCTCTTTCCCTCATCCCGGTTGGCACATCATCAGGGATGAACCAGCTTGTGCTCAAGTCACTGAGAAAACTAGCCCCAAGGAGCGCCCCAAAAAGCCAGCTATAAAACCCGGCCACCTGGGTGACATGCGGGAGCCCTGCCCATGGTTCAGTGGCCCCAGGGGCCAGCAGGAGGTCTTGGC
This sequence comes from Gallinula chloropus, assembly GCF_964237585.1. Taxonomy (NCBI): domain Eukaryota; kingdom Metazoa; phylum Chordata; class Aves; order Gruiformes; family Rallidae; genus Gallinula; species Gallinula chloropus. Next base: position 34,694,904 of record NC_140090.1, read on the forward strand.
TTGGCCACCGCCACTCAGCCCATCCCCACAGGCCCCAGGGTCTCAGAGCCGGCCCAGTGCCCCAGAGCCCCTCTCTGCCTCCCAGGTTGCAGCAGCCACCGCGACATCGGGCTGGTTTGTGCTGCTCCACGTGCCTGCTGCTGCTGATGCCATGCCCAAGTGGTGATGTAATCCCTGTTACATCACAGCAAGTCATCTGCTGCATCAGCCTGTGGGATTCACCAAGCCTTCCACGGAGAGAAGGGCTGTTAATTGCAAGGTTAATTAGCAGGCAGGTTTAAATAAACTGTGCAAAGTGAGGAAGAAACCCGGAGCAGCACTTGTTTAGCAGAGCTGTCAGCCAGTACTGTGGGAAATGGCCTGTCCCTTCCCTGGGGACATCTCCCTGCAGGGTCACACCTCCCCAGGACAAGCCCTGCCAGCCCAGCTAGGGCTGCCCCAGCAGAGGCAGTGGGACACACCACCCACCTCCTAGTAGCACCCAGCTCCTTCTACTGGTGTGGCCCTGGGCAGGGAGAGACCTCTAGTGCTCCTCCAGGAGATGACAGGCCACCAGCCTCATCTTGCCCAGCACAGGAGGTTTTATGGGTGCTGCTCACCCAAAGGCAACCTGCACCCTGTGTAGCCTCTTCACTGGTGACCTGCAGCAGGGCTCGATTCAGCATCATGCCTCAGAGCGAGGTCTTCTCCACCACCCAGCCACAGAGACCAGCCTTGCAGCAGCACTGGGCTTTCCTCCCCACAGCTGTTCTCCCAGAACCCCACCATCAGCCAAGGAGCCACCAAGCAGGGTCCAAGCCTTCGCTCCCCACCCTGGGCAAGCTGAGCCAGCAGGCCGTGATCCCAGTGGAGATACACCCAGGGCTGGCCACCATTGCTGGGTTAAGGAGGCCCAGTCTCTGTGCCCATGGCAGGACTATACCCAAAAGCCCCAGGACCACTGCTGAACCCCCTCCAGCACCCACAAGCTCCCTCCAAGCACTGTCCCTGGGGGGAGGCAGGCACGGATACATCCCTTCCGTCTTCCTTAATGCACCAAGGTGTGGAGGCCACAGCCCTTCCCACGGAATCCAGGCACCCTTCTCGCCAGGGCAGGAGTTACAGGAAAGGGAGAGGTCCTCACACCAGCTGCATCTGGACTCAGATCTCCAGAAAGCAAACAGAAGCTGTGCCAGACCCGGCTTCAAACCCCTGTGCCTCCACCTGCCCCTCCCCAAAAGGCAGCCTCTAACTTCCCCGTCGCAGCAGGGGGAGGGACAGCAGGCACAGCGCTGCTACCCACGGCAGTGAGCCCAGAAAGGGTGCTGAGCCACGCTGGGGCAAGCAGCCCCATGAGCAGGGGTCCTGGCATGGTGCTGAGCAGACCTCGCCAGCCTGCAAGAGGCCAGGGCTGGTGTGAGGAATGATGGAGTGTGCAGGAAGAGCCCTGGCAGCTTGGTCTCCAGAGGCAACACACAGCTCCTCACGTGGCCTGGGCAGGGAAAGGGGCAAACGACCCTTTTCCACCTAAAACCCGTCCACCCCATGAAGCAGGGGGTGGGCAACGTCCCCAAAGTTCACTTATTCCCACCCCAGCAGATGCTCTCTCACCTCTCTTCAGAAGGGAAAAGCCACAAGCAGCCTTCTCAGCTTCTTTTATTGTCATGAATCATGTAGGAAACGCAGCAAGCATCTCCACTGTTACCGTGATTCTCACCCCTGTGTGCAATCCCACTACCACCAGTCTGAAACCAGACCCTTCCGGTGCTGACAGGGTCTGGGGGGACCAGCGTGGACAGGAAACCGAGAGCAGGCGTGAGCGCTCATCTGCTTTCCCCAGAAGATCAAAGTGTCAATCACCAAAATCAGTGTCAATCTTCCAAAGCAATAGGGGCGGACACGAGCAGGGTACGGACACACATCCCACTTCCTCCATCCCTTCCGGCACTAGGTCAGGACAAGGGTTTTCCTCTCACCGACCCTTGCACCCCAGCACACAGACGTGCCTCACCCAGAACTCCACGGGGGTTTCAGGAGAAGAAACTCCCATCGCCTCCAGCATCCTGAAACAAGCAGAGAAAGGGGCTTGCTCTGTCCAGACAGCTCCCACCCCTGCAGGGCAGCATCCACCACCAGACAGGTCTCTTCCCACCCCCAAAGCATCCAGGTCCTGGTGGCAAATTCTTCCAACCTCCACAGGGATTGTTCTGGCCAGGGAAGTAGTTCTCAGGCACAGGGGTGACCTCTCCTTCCCAGCTCTGCAGCAGGCTCTTCTTGTCAGCCAGAACAGCTTGGTTAGGACACCACTATCAGTATTTCCTCCTCCCCTCTGCTACTCAAAAGCAAAGCAGAGGAACTCAAGAGACCTTCACCACGAGCCTCACGTGGGTACATCAGTGCAAGAACAACCCCTAGCTACGTGGACCTAAACTGAGGTCAATCATGCTGGGAGTATTGTGTCCAGTTCTGGGCTCCTTGGTATAAAAAAGACAGGGATCTCCTGGAGAGAGTCCAGCGGAGGCTACGAAGGTGATTAAAGGCCTGGAGCATCTCCCCTATGAGGAAAGGCTGAGCGACCTGGGGCTGTTCAGCCTGGAGAAAAGACGACTGATCAATGTTTATCAATATCTGAAGTGTGGGACACAGGGGGAAATGGCCAGCCTCTTCTCAGTGGTCTGTGGGGACAGGACAAGGGGAAATGGCCTCAAGTTGGAGCACAGGAAGTTCTGCACCAATATGCAGAAGAACTTCTTCCCAGTGAGGGTGACAGAGCCCTGGGACAGGCTGCCCAGGGCGGTGTGGAGTCTCCTTCTCTGGAGATATTCCAGCCCCTTCTGGACGCCTCCCTGTGCCACCTGTCCTAGGGAGCTGCTTTGGCAGGGGGCTGGACCTGATGATCTCTGGAGGTCCCTTCCAACCCCTACGATTCTGTGAGCAGCTGAGGATCTGCTGTGCAACCTCTCCAACAAGCATCCACCCATTCCTGGGGGAAGGAGCGAATGGAAGGCTGCTCAGCTCACTTCTAGCTTGAAAGGGTCACTGCAACATCACTCATTTGTGGTGTAAGAAGGGTGGGTAAGAGGGGTCTTCCACATCCTCCTCGTTTTCCCAAGCGATTTTCTCACCTCTTTTCAGTCTCTCTGAGAAGGGATTTAGCAGCTTCGGGGTCATTCTTCATAAAGGCTTGATAAGGAGAGACAGATTCCAGGTAACCAACCACACCAGCCACAGTCATGGGAATTTTGTCAAAGATATCCGTGATTCTAGAGGGGAGATGGGGAAGGAAGGAGCATTGGAACATTTAATCTCAAAAGCAGTGGAACAAGGACTGCAGATTGAATTGGGGGTCAATAAAATACCCAACACTAGGCACCCAATAGATGGGAACAACATCTGGTTGTGGCATTTGGGGGGTCAGCAGCTCTAATTAGTGCCGTACTGGAGAAGCAGACAGGATGCCAGTGATCATCTAGCAGAGTCTGGGGCTCAGACAGCCCCTGAGGTACAGATCTGCTTGCAGAGCCCACTCCCCACTCCAGCAACTCCCCAACCCTGATGGCAAGGCATCCTTCTCCCCAGCCGAGTCACCCCACCCTATGCACTGCTAGGGAGGCAGGCACTGGTTCCCTGGAGCTCTGGGGCAGATTCTCTCACCTCATTTCCCCTTCCCCTCATCCACTAATTGATCTGTTCAGAAACCTCAAGTTATTGTAAACTCCCCAACTAAAACCCCCCAAAACCTAACCCAGTTCTGCCTGAAGCCAGAAGGGTCCTTGCAGCCCTGAGGCCACACCTTGCGGCCCGGCACAGAGCTGCCCAAATTCCAAGGGGACCAGGAGTGCAGCCCCAAGGCCCTGCCACCACGCAAAGGTGCTTGCTGGAACCTGGCTCCCCAGTGTCCTCACCGAGCCAGTGGCAGAGCAGCCCCACAGTGCAGTGGGGACACCACCTCTATCCCTTCCCGGTGCCACTCCAAGGAGTTCCTGCTCACCTCTTCTTGTCTGGAAATGGCAAGGCCTCAAAGATGTCTTTGTAGTCTTCCAAGACGAGTTTTATTCTGTTATGTGAGTATTTTAAGAGTACGTCCCAGGACTGTGAAGACAGCAGATTAAAGCCCAGCACAAAACCACCTGAAGCTCTCAGCTTCCACTTCACCTGGGGTCACTCAGCCCCACCTCTGATGCCTTCATACATGCACATTTTGTCTGGTGGGGTTTGGGTTTAACTTCTCCTTGCATTCAAATTCACCAACCCCCTTTTTCTGCTTGCCATTCTTCTCGCTGGGATTAGGGCAACAGGAGACATCTCTGACAGTACCAGCCCACCCCAGATGTGCTCCACAGCCCTTCTTGCCACACCAGAGCCTTCCCTGTCAGTCCCAATGCTCCTTCTCTCATCAAGCCAGCCCCAGCCCCATACGGAAACTGCTGATGCCCCATCCCAACCTTGTCCTTCTATGTAACCACTCCTCCACCCCATACTCTAGAGCTATCTAGTCGTACCCCCAAGCCCAAGACTTCCCTCTCTAAGTACCACACATCTCCCCCGGCCAGACCACGAGGGGAAGCCCCAAGGTTTAGGTCTCATCACCTCACCTCCCTGAAGATTTTGGTCAGCTTTTCGGAGCAGTTTCCATAGCGCAGACTCATGTCCACAGTGTAGGTGCTGATGGCCACACAACCGCCTGGCTTAACCACCCGGTTTGCTTCCCTCATGAACTTCTCCATGTCAAACCAGTGCGCAGCTGTGAAGGATGTCAGGAGGTCCACTGAGGCATCCTCAAACGGCAGCTCCTCTGCAGGGCACACGCTAGAAGGGGGAAGGCAGGAGAGACAGGCTATCACATGGGAATCAGGGAGCAGGACATGAAGTCAGTGGGAATTTGTTGGAGTCGGCGGTGACCGTTTGGGAAGCAAGACCATGTAGATATAGGATAATGCCCATTCATGCCAGGAATCCCATCAAACGGGATTTACTGTTGGGCCAGCTGGCTCCTACAACAGTCATACTCACAAAACACCACCTCCACGCCAGGGCCTGTATTTTGCCTTCAACTGAGCTTGCTCCCCCGACACTCACAGGTAGGAGACGTTGGGCGTGGAGGGGGCATCCCTGGCCTCCTGGATCTGCGCTTCGCTGATATCCGTTCCCACCACCTTCTTGAAGTGCTCCGCAAGGAAGCGGGTGCCTTGTCCGGACCCACAGCCAACATCCACCACCAGCTCCACAGAGTTCACGCTCTGTGGGGAGGAGAAGACACATCTCAGTGGGTGACCTCCCCGCTTCCATCCTTTTACCCCATTCCTTCCCCCAGGATCCGTGCAGCAACATCCCCGGCACAACCCATGGAAAGGCTCTTTAATGCCCACAGCTTGCCCTGAGCCCTACTCATTTATTCTTCCCTGTGCAGTGACCGAGGTCACACTCCCAGCAGGATAACCACCCCTCCCCACAAATATTGCTCCCCATTTACCTGAAGCCTGGCCATACCCCACTCACCTTCTCCTGCAGGTAGCCCAGGATGATCTGCTGCAGCTCTTTGCCTGGCGCAAACCTGTATTTCTGGTAGACGGCTGCGTGCCCTCTCCCCTCAAACATCTGGGTGGCCATGCTTGGATAACCCAGCGCCTGGGAGGAGGCAGCAAACCTGGTTTGTCACCACAGGATCAAATTCCTCCTTAGCCTGGTAAAGCCTCCAGTTCCTGGCAGGGGCCCGGGGAGGACTTTGCCCGTGAGGCTCCATTGAGGGAGCGCAAGCCTGCTCCCCAGGCATCCCTCCCGCAGGTACAAACTAATTGCAGAAGCAACCTGCAGCGTCTAACAAGGAAAAGCTTTCTAAGCTTTTTTAACCCTCCTCCTCACTCCTTCCCTTTCCCCCACCCACCTGGGCATCTTCAGAAACAAAACACCAGGACAGGGGAAACATCTGTGTGTTTGGGGAGACCAAGCAAAGCAGCAGAAGGGGAAAGCAGGCTTGGTTTAAAGAAATCCTTTACTATTGGCAGCCCCATCATTCCAACCCCACCCTGCACTTCCCAACACGTGCAGTATATTTTTTCACCCCATTCTGCCCCTGAACTCCTCAAATCCTTCCTTAAACCCCAAGCTTTGGTAGCCCAGCCACGCTGGGGGGCCAGCTCAGCCCCGGCTGCCCAACCTCCCGAGCAACTTTTGCAGACACAGGGCCCAGTATTGCCCCACTTCCCCGTGGGTTTACCCACCCCAGCTGCTATAAACCACGGGCTGGGCCCAAAGCCCAGCGCATTTCGGCTCTTCGCCCATCGCGCCGGAAGGCTCTGGGCCGTATCCTGTTTATCCCAACGCGCGAGCAGGCGCTGTGAGAGGCAGCGGCGACTTCACGCTCTGACGACAGAACCCCGAGAGTCATCTGACGGGCAGCCACCCCCCTCGCGTGTTCGGAGGAGGGCAAAGGGACGGGACACGAGCATCACAGGCGCGTCCCGCGTCGGGCGGCGACGGGGTGCTGTCACCGCTCGGAAGAGGTGCTGAGCCAGGCAGCGGCTCCAGACTACTCACTCGCAGAAGCGAACAGCCCCCACCCCGTTCCCCTTTTGGGGGAGACCCTCTAGGTGCTCTCTGTGGGCTCGCAGAGGCTTCTCCCCCTCCCTTCCCCGGGCAGCTTCACCCTCTCTTACCGCCGCCAGCCCCGCACATCCGGAGCTGCGGGCCGCTCCCGGCGCCGGGACAAAGGGGACGCAGGCACCGCCCCCGGTACGGTACCGCCCGCCCCCGGGCAAAGCGGGGCGGCCCCAGCTGCTGCCCGGCCCCGACCGCTGCCTTCCTCTCCCCGCCGTCCCGAGCGAAGCGGCCGAAAATTGGCAGGCAGCTGCCAGAGGCAGGCAGGCTGGCTAGCTGGCTCCCTCCCCCGGACACCCCGCAGACCGCATCACCCCCAGTGTCAGTGGGTATGAAAACCAGCTTTGGGACCACCCCACTCCCCCGCGGAGCGGGGAGGTGGCAGGAGAGCAGGAGTCAAACCCCGCAGGCACCCCAAGCCTTACCTGGGGGTCTTGCTGCACTGGAAACTTCCCCTTACCCTCCCTCACAGGCATAAATAGAGCCTGGACAACCCCAGCGCCAAGTTTAAGAGCCCGGAGCGTTGGTATGTAAGGACCAGGCAAAGCCCCTCTCCTGATTTGCGGCAGAGCCAGGGCTGGCTTGAAGCCCTTCACCTCCCTTTGTCTTTTGTGAATCTGTGCCAAATAGCACAACCTTTAGGCCCCTCCTAATTTTAAGGGTAATCGGTGGCACTCACCCAGGGCTGAAGATGGAGGCCACCCTGTAGTGGTTTGCTGAATCAAAGCATGGGTTGCAGTGGTTGAGCTTGTGTCCCTGAGTAGTTCGTTTCATGCAGGTGGCAGGGATGATATTCTGGGCTGTGGTCACTGGCCCTCTTCCTAACTTGGGGGGGGCCGTAGCACAAGGCTGTTCCTGTTGGCGATGTATAGGTGCTGTTTGGGTGTCCTCTGGCTTCAGCTAGGACCGAGTACCTACAGTAAGAACCCGAGCCAGGCATTGGTCCTTTCCTGAGCTCTCCCAGCCTTTGGCTCGCTGGATACAGGTACCTTTGATTTCTCTACCCCAACTTTAGGCCTGTATTTCACAAGTGGCAGCCTGTATTCCCTGCACCATGCAGCAGTAAACTGGGCTCCTTGACCTTTGGGTTGCTGAGCCTTAGCCCAAAAGTGAGGTATACCCAAGGCACAGAGAAACCCAGAATCACCAGGTTGGAAAAGACCTTTGAGATCATCAAGTCCAACCGTTCCTGTCCTGTGCTAAACCATATCCCTGAGCACCTCATCTACCTGTCTGTTAAACACACTCAGGGTTGGTGACTCAACCCGCTCCTTGGGCAGCCTGTTCCAGTGCCTGATAACCCCTTTGGTGAAGAACTTTTTCCTAACATCTGATCTGACCCTGCCCTGGCACAGCTTAGTGCCATTCCCCTTGTCCTATCTCCTGTAACCTGGCTGAAGAGACCATTGCCCACCTCTCTGCACCCTCCTGTCAGATAACTGTAGGCAGTGATAAGGTCTCCCCTCAGTGTCCGCTTCTCTAGGCTGAACACCCCCAGCTCCCTCAGCTGCCCCTCAGAAGGCTATCAGACGCTGCCCATCATCCCTACCAGCCCACTTATTAAATCCATAGGCTTTAAGAAAAACCAAAGCACCCTGGGATCTTCACAATTTCTCCCCCAAACCTACAGGCCCCATGGATTAAATTATCTAGTGGGTTCCTGAATCAATGGACCTCCAAACCCTATCCTGACTATGGAAAAAGGGAGAGTGAGATACTTGCATGCCTCCAGCCCTGCACCTTTGTGCCTTTGCAGAACGCAGATCTTTGCTTTTCACCGCAGCATCACCAAGCAAACCCTAACCTCACCTATGGCTGGAGAGGAGTTCCTGCCTGAGAGGTACTCACCTGACAGCTCCCCAGCAGTCCCAGCCTGTGCTGTGTCCTCACCTTCCTTCCCACAGTAGGGGAGTACACAGCCACCCTCCCAGCTCAGCTGCTGGGGTTACACCGCAGCCACTCAGGCTGTTCCCAGACACGGGTTTGGTTTGGGGCTTTTCACTGGGAATGTGTCTCACTCAGAAATTAATTTAAAAAGAAAAACCCAAACCAGGTCTATTTTTGGGGGGAAAAGCCCAGATGAGACCCCTGCCAGTCTTTGCGCGTTGCCTTTCGACATCATTCACCAAGGGCGCTGTGATTTCCACAGTGCCACGCATCTCCTCTTGCTATGGAAGGAGATGTTTGTTTTCCATCCTGGTGGTTCGTTTCACTGCACATCAGGAAACGTAATCCCGAGTGCCTTTCCTCAGCAGAGTGTCCTGGCATCCGAGGGAAAGAGCGCTGCTGCATGGGAACAACACCGATGATGTCACCGTAACCAGAGGCTTTGATATTTCTGAAGACTTCCTTTCCCTTATTCTGGTTGGAGGGGAGATAGAGGCAGGCAGGGCCAAGCTGAAGGTTAGAGGAGGAGGTCTGCAGAGGAAACTGCCCTGGACTTGGAAATCCTGCACCTCCCATTACTCATCCTGCTGTAAATCTTTTGGCAGGAATGATGATGTCCAGCCCTCAGGGGAGCCGAAAGTCCTGGCTGGGAGCAAAGCCCCAGCGCTGGCATCTTCCAGGAACAAGAAGAAACAAGTTCCTTTTCCCATGATTTCACCTTTCAGTGAAGGGGGATGGGAAGGCAGATAAAACAAGGAAGTCACATGAAAATCTGTAGCAGAGCACGCTGAGATCTCCCATTCCCCCCACAGTGACAGGAGTCTCCTCCGTGCTTCCTGGCTCATCTTTATTTGCTGGCTAAGCAACACCAACAGCTGATCATTGTCTCCAGGCTGTTCGTAAGCATACAGCCATTGATCTCTTGTTCCACGATGGATGACAGACCCAACTGTTCCAACCCACCTTGGTGGCACTGCCATCCAGCCTTGTGGCCGTGGCCGAGAGGGTCCCCAAGTCCTCCCAGCATCAGCCCAGATGTGCCCAGAGTTTTCCCACCTCCTGTCTTCTCTGGCAGACACGGAGTTGGAGAGGTGAGGCCATAGGAGAAGCCACCACTGATGCTGCCTGGGTTTGTGCCTGATGCTTGCGGTGTCCATGCCATTCACTTGACTCCTCTTACTCATGCTCCAGCTGGATTTCTCTGCCCTCAGCTGCTCCGTCACCCTGTCAGGGGACTGTGAGGCTCCACACTCAGTCCCCCCTCTGTGAAATACCTGCTGGGAACACCTCACTGGGGCTGGATCCTGATGCTACAAAGTTCCTGAGCCAAGCAGGTTCCTTTAGGGCACTTGGCAGTGCTGTGACAAAGCAGAGAGGTTCACAGGCCAGGGCTCCTGGGCGTCTGAGGAGACGCAGTTCACCGGTGCTGAATCGCCAAGCCTTGGAATTAAACAGAGGGAGAGAAATGGGAGTGCAAATCGGTATTATTTCACCTTTCTTCATGTGCATGTGCCAGGCACAAGGATGCAGTTGGATGGTATTGTTGTATCTGCTGAGATAAGCAAAGCATCCAGTGGAGTCAGGAAGCTGCTGGTCTAAAATTAAATGACCCTTTGGGATGCATTGCAGCCAACTGCACTTAGAGCCACCGCTTTGGGGCCTGGCTGGGGCCTGTTGGTTTGGTCTGAAACCAATCAGGGATCCAGGACCATCCTAATGCAGTGTTCCAGCTTTTTCATTCTTCCTCGGGGGTCTGATCAGAATACGTATAGTTAAGAAAGGGAGAAATAAAGGGAGAGATCTTTGAGGCTCCTCCCTCCCTCCTCCAAAAACCCCCGCACCAGGAGACAGACGAGTCCATCACCTCTGCCCATTTCCCACGGCAGATCCCTGGAGCACAGCCCCCACATCCTAAAATTGGGAGTTAAGCCTGGAAGCGTAATGGAGGAACAGAAAGTGGGGATTCCTGCTTCCTGGCTGGGCTGTGATGGCCGGAGCTGGCCCAATTCGTCTGGAACACCCCGGGTGAAACAGACATTGAGGAGGGTGGAGGAAGGATGCAGGAGGAAGGATTGCAGGGGGGTCTGGCAATGCACAGGAGGGAACAGGAGGGTGTGAGGGGATGTGGGGGCCTGTGTGAGGGGTGCAGGAGAGGCGGGAGGCTGCAGCAGAGAACGGAGGGGGGTTGCGGGGACTCCGGCCCCGAGTCAGCCCACCCAGAGCCACCGTGGGAGCGGCTGGTGCGGGCGGGAGAGGGCGGCGGGCGCGGAGGCGGGAGCCCGGCACTGCCCCGCTCCGGCGGCGGCGGCGCTGCGGGGCCGGGGGAGGGCTCTGCCTCTGCTCCGGCCCCGGGCTCGGCCCCGGCCCGCCCAGCGCGGCTCTCCGGCGGCGCCGATGGGGCTGGGGGCCTGGCTGCGCTCCTTGGGCGGCTGCTGCGGCTGCTGCGGCGGGGAGGCGGCGGCGCCCGAGAAGGAGCCCTTGCTCAGGTGAGACCCCCTTTCTCCACAATTCCCCCTTCCCTAACCCCCCAGGGCCCTTGGAGGGATGGGGCTGAGCATGCCCCCCCCCCCCCCCCCCCCCACCGGCCCTTTCCCCCCCTGCTCCATGCAGGAGAAGGGATGCTCCCACTGGAGATGGGGCGCTGAGACCACGCGTGACCACAACCCCCCTTCACCCCGCCTTCCCACGCCGGTACCGTCCGGCACCGTCCGGCGCCTGGAGCCCTTTCCCGAACCGAGCCCCGGTTGCCCCCAGCCCGGTTCGCAGTGGGGGGGCTGACAGCCATTGCCGCCCATGGGGAGCTGACGGCAGACCCTTACGAGAGGCACCCGAGGCTCCCACAGGATCCCCCGGCTCCCCGGCTCCCCGCTCTAACAAGCTGCTTTCGGTTCTCTTTCCGCCCCGGGTTGGCTCCCCAAAAGGGGCCGAGAGTGTTCCTGACACGTCCTGGCGCGATGCACGCCGGGCTGCTGTGTGCCGTGGGGTTCTTCACGGGGATGTTGGAACCAAGAGCGGGGTCGGTTTGGCGTTTCCCACATGCTCTTCGCCGTAGGGACTGCTCTTGCCTTTCGCCTTTCAGCATGGGAGGTCCGAGGCATTGGACAAAAAGAGAGGGTGCCACCGGCGAATGGGGGTGCCTGGGTCCCTCCATGGCTATGCTGGGGGTCAGGCCCCACTGTCAGGCATTTCTGTGCTGTGCAGAGCTCTGTTCCCAGGCTGGGGATGCTGGAGACACCGCCACATGGCTGGAGCCGGATTGATGCGCAGGCACCGCACATCAGTCTGGGCTGGTTTCTGGAGAGCAGATTTGTCTCTCCTGCTGTTGGCTGCATCTGTCCTCACGGAGCCGTGAGGTTGGGGGGAATAGGGAGGTTGGGAATGTCATACAGAAAGATGAAGGAAGAGCTGCGGAGCTGTGCAAGCACGTAAGGATGCTTTGCATGTTGCAAAACATCCCTGCGCGGGGCTTGCGGCACTTCTCCCTCCTTCCCCAGGTGGGGTCTTGGCTGCTGCAGAAACCCGCGGTGGGTAACCCATCCCCGGGACAGGGCAGGACCCCAGACCCTCTCTGCATCATCACTGGGGCAAGAGGCGTTTTGAGGAGGGTGGGATGCACCCGAGGTGGCCTACATAGGTGTCGGGTGGTGGCAGAGCTAGCGGGAGGGCTTGAAATGCCCTGATTTCATGCTGTTGAAGCAGTCACCTAAATAATAACCAGATAATCCCGAGCATGGGGCCTCCAGCCCAGGAAATTGGCATTAACCTAACGAGAGCCAAGGGCCTGTGTGCTCCTTCCTGCCGCATCGGGCTGGAGCGCCTGTCCCTTGCCCAGCACCTTTCTTTAGTAACATGCCTTCCGCCGGCGATCCAATTAATGCTGGCTATAAGTAGGAAAAGCCTGCACGGAAGCTGGGCATTTGAAAGGCACCTGCACCTCACACAAGTGTGCCAGGGTAATTAATTTAACGGCCTAATCGCCGGCTTGTGCCTCTTCTTTGGGGTTTTATTTCAGAGCAGGGAGGTGCCGTGGGCGCTGGACTTTTTGCTGTAGCATCATTTCAAAGGAGTGAGTTGAGGTTCCAGACCTTTCAGCTGAATTTTCCTTTCTGGGAGCCGGTGTTGCCACTGCAGTGTTGCCTTTACAACTTTCCACTTTGTTTTTCCCCAAACGGAGCTGCAGCAGCTCTGTAAATCCAGCGTGTCAAAGAGTGAAGCGGTGAGGAGGAGGTAACAGCAGTATGGTTAAGGACATATGTTACCCGAGTGTATGGAAGGAAGGCTGGCTTCCATGAGGTGGGGATGGAGCACGGGTGCAGGCACAGCGCCAGCGTGGGGCTGAAGGAAGAGACCCTGGTCAAAGCTAGCAGCAGGGCCTGCCTAGCTGGGAAGGTGAGATCTAGCTTTAGTATACAGATGAACTGAGAATCTGGGCTCTGAACCCTGGAATGGGTTTAATCCCAACTGGAGCATACAAACAAAGGGAATCTGCTCAAAGGGCAGACAATGGCAGGACGAGGGGGATGGATTGAAGATGAAGGAGGGAAGGTTAATATTAGATATTGGGGGGAAGTTCTTTACAGAGAGAGTGGTGAGGTGCTGGAACGGGCTGTCCTGAGAGGTGGTGGGTGCCCCATCCCTGGGGGTGTTCAAAGCCAGGTTATATGGGGCCCTGGGCAACCTTGTGTAGATCCAGGCCTGGAGGTTAGTGGGCTTGCCTGTGGCAGGGGGTTGGAGCTTTGTGATCCTTGGGGTCCCTTCCAACCCAGACCAGTCTATGATTCTATGTATGCACCTCCCCACGAAGCAGAGATTTGTTGATGAAGCATTAGGACTCACTGCTTTTTGGATAAAGCCCCAGGTGTGAAATGGTCTGAGTCCCTTCCAGTCCCAGGGATGCTGCTGTAGCCTGCAAGGCAGGCTGCCGTTCCCATGTGCCTTTTTTCCCCTCCCATTCTTTCATTTGGAATGCTGCTCCAAAGTCCAACAGGCTCTGGGGGTGGTTCATTCTTGGCAGAGCTTGGGGTTGCTGACTCCTGGGCGCTGCTCATGGCCCTTACGGGCTGCTGGATGCTCTGTGCCCTGGTTTGGAAACCAGAGATGGATTGGGAAGCGCCTTGCAAGCTGCAAGGGAGTGGTTGGTAAAAGCTCAGGCTTAGTGGTATTGCCACATACTGGGTTTAAATCGGGCTGAGGTGGTAAGTCATGGAGTGGGAAGAAGCCCGTTGGGTGGGACCAGACTTGTGCTGACGGCACAGCTGGCTCCTGGGTCATCCCTGCCAGACCCGGGCCCTGCCTGTCCACGGCTGTGGAACGGTGTGAGTAAACCCATGGCAGCTCCGGGATAGGAGCGGCTGAGTTATGCCATCCACACCCTCCAAGTTACGTTCCTTGGCTTGGCTTTAATGAGAGATTATGAGAGATTAGCTTTTCCCTTATTACCTGTTGCTCAGGTTTTTGGGGTGTTGAAAGTCTAATTAACCTTCCTGCAGGAATGCTGATGACTTTTTTTTTTATGGTATTTTATCTGAGTGCTGGAGCTCCTCTTACCATCACTTTATGGCTTGGCATCACGACTGAAGCACCCGCGGCGCTACCTGGGGTTTCACTGGATGGGCTCCTTGCCGGAGGAGTGGGGCTTGGGGAGCAAACAGAGTGAACAGCGGGTTGTTGTAAGAGACACAGAATCATAGATGTTGGAAGGGACCCTGAGAGATCATGAGGTCCAACCCCCCTGCCAAAGCAGCTCCCTAGGACAGGTCGCACAGGTCAGTGTCCAGACGGGGCTGGAATATCTCCAGAGAAGGAGACTCCACGCCCCCCTGGGCAGCCTGTCCCAGGGCTCTGTCACCCTCACCATGAAGTTCATCCCCAGATTGATGCGGAACTTTGTGTGCTCCAACTTGAGGCCATCGCCCCTTGTCCTGTCCCCACAGACCGCTGAGAAGAGCAGGGATTGCCACAGGATGGCTGCTGACCAGTCAGCAAGGCCAAAAGTATTTTTCCATTTGAGTTGTCCCGCTCAAGCTCCTGGATATCTTCACTAGGAACTTTACTGAATCCTTGGCTAAAAGTTATCCTGGCAGAATCGAAAAACCCTGTAAAAAACCCCACCCTCATCCCAGTAGCAACACCAAGCCATGAAACATGTCCTTGGTGGGGACAGCCACCCAGAAGATGATGCTCTGCTTTGCTGACTGCTAAGTAAATACAGACTGGAGCTCACGAGCAGGTTGAGGAGATTCCACACCCCCCAAGGCCTGTGTCCAGTCGGCTTTTGAGTGTCTCCGAGGATGTAGACTCCACAACCTCTCTGGGCAGCCTGTGCCAGCGTTCACCCATCCCCCCAACGATTAAACCCAAGATGCAGTGTTTCGGTGTGTCCCATACTACGGGGTGCCCTTGGGAAGGGCCTGGCTCCGTCTCCTTCCCGGGAGGTACTTAAACACACGGATGAGATCTTCCCCATCCATCTCTTCCCTGAGCTAACCAGTCCTAGTGCCCTCAGCAGAGGTGGCCCATGTTTTGCCCGAAATAAAACCGTGCCCAGCAGCAACACCTTTGAGGAGGAGATCAGTAGAAGCTGCTTCTTCAGCCGAGGAGCAGAAGAGGCTCTGCATGTTGCTGTTCCCGTGCTCAAGGCATTCCCCTCTGTGGGGGACAGGTCATGCCATTGGGA
Source organism: Gallinula chloropus (assembly GCF_964237585.1). Lineage (NCBI taxonomy): Eukaryota > Metazoa > Chordata > Aves > Gruiformes > Rallidae > Gallinula > Gallinula chloropus. The sequence continues at coordinate 34,710,043 of NC_140090.1, forward strand.
CTTTGGCAGGGTTAGCAAGGCAGACAGGAAGTACTCTCTGGAGCCACTGGGATTTCTGAGTCTCAAGTTAATTAGAACTGTTCCCATGTTAAGCTTAGAGAGGCCAGGAGTAGGGAGGGTGCTGCAGAAGTGGCGGGGAGGTGCTGCCTTTTGTCCTTGTAGAGGGATGCTTGCAGTTCCTCTGTCCTAGCTGCTGAAACAATCTGGTGTCATTAGGAAATACACCTGTCCGATGTCTTTCATGGCCGTGCTGCCTGGTTTGAGCTGCACCTTGCATGGTCAGGATGTTTGCAGAGGTAAAAAAATATCTGGCTGGCTTCAAGTTCCCTCCTCCTGCTCCTCTTCCTCCCCTCTCCCAGGCAGGACATTGTGCTGTGAGCGGGGATGGTGCAGCCCTTTACCCTGGGAGGGGAAGAGGGGGCAGCAGGAGGCTGCAGCAGCTAACTCTGCCCTTACCTCTTCCCCCCTCTCCGCAGTAACAACAACCCCTACGCCTCCTTTGGAGCCACGCTGGCGCGGGATGAGGAGCAGAACCTGTGGAGCACCCCGCATGACGTGACCCACACGGAAGCGGATGATGACCGCGTGCTGTACAACATGATCGTGGTCAGGAACCAGCTGGACAAGGACTCAGAGGTGAGGCGGTGCCGTTCCTCGCAGTGGGTTTCACCAATGGGGACTGAGACTCCGTGCTTTCATGGGATGCTTTGGCAGTGCCTTTCTTTAAGCACCCTTTAAGCCATTATGAAGACCCCTCAGCACAGTTCACAGAAGCATCGGGTGCTCCCACCCGCTCCACCAACCTCCAGATGTTATCCCATACCTCGCGTGGATGCAGCTGTAGCCCTGTCTCATCCCTGGGAGGCCAGGGGACAGCTGAGACCTGGGGGTGCACGGTGTCCTAAGCACCCCTCCAGCACCGCCACAGTGCAAACACATACTGGTGGTGGTGGCTGAGCATCCCAGCTCCGTTCCCTAGCTTCACAAGCTGCTTTATTTTCCATCTGATATTCCCGTAGTTTGGTCTGTTCGTGGCCCCACTGGCAGCGCCTCGAGCTGCTGTGCCGCCGCTCCAGTGATGTGTCAAGTTCAATACTCCTCTGACGGCTCGTCCGGCAATTAGCGGGACGCGGAGAGCTGGCACAGGAGGGAAAAGTCATCCCCGTTACGTAAGGGCTGTTTTGCAGCCCCGATCCCCTTTGCCCAAGGGCTTCAGCGCAAAGGAGATTTGCAGTGCCCTGATTAGGAGCAGGCTGTGAAGCCAGTGGCGCCGGGCTTCCCTCTCCCCAACTGCTTTTAAGACTTGAGGATGTTTGCAGGAAACAAATGGAGAGGAGCTCTGTGGAGAAGGGCCTGGGGGTCCTGGTGAGTGACAGGTTGGCTGTGAGCCAGCAGTGTGCCCAAGGAGGCCAATGGGATCCTGGGGGGCATCAAAAGGAGTGTGGCTAGCAAGTCAAAAGAGGTGATCCTGACCCTCTGCTCTGCTCTGGTCAGGCCCCACCTGGAGTATTGTGTCCAGTTCTGGGCTCCCTGGTATAAAAAACCACAGGGATCTCCTGGAGAGAGTCCAGCAGAGGATTACAAAAATGATTAAAGGTCTGGAGCATCTCCCCTATGAGGAAAGACTGAGTGACTTGGGGCTGTTCAGCCTGGAGAAAAGAGACTGAGAGGGGATCTGATCAATGGATATCAATATCTGAAGTGGGAAACACAAGGGGAAATGGCCAGCCTCTTCTTGCCAGCCACTTCTTTGAGCGCTTGGCCTGTCTTGGAGAAGATAGGGATCTTCATCCAGCCGAGGGACACAAGGACAGCTACTCGGAGCAGTGCCAGAGCTCCTCGTTTCATCTCTGCCCAGCTGAGTGGCCTTTAATTTGCGTCAGGGCTTGTTATGAGGCTCCCGCTATGTATAAACGGTGTCTGAGGGGCTGGGGATGCTAAAAAGGAGGCTCCCTGGGGAAGGCAGTGTTGGTTGTCAGCCTTGCCTGGGCCCCAGAGCATCAGTTCCGGGAGAGCAGTCTGGCGCTTGCTTGCCTTGACTCCGATGCTCTTGGATCTGCGGGGGTTTGAGCAGGTCTGAGCAGTTGCTGCACCTGCCAGTGAAACCAGAGGGTGCCAAGAGCATGGGGCTTCCCCCTCATAGCAGAGGTGAGAGCGCAAACCCCGGGGTTTTAGGCAGGGACCGAGGAGTCCAACATCTGGCTGGCTGTGAGGAAAGCCAACCCACGACAGGCTGGGTTTGAATCCCAGCACAGCACCCTTTGCAGCTATTGTTGCCAACATCTCTGCTGCCTCTGTTTTACAGCGGGGGAAACTGAGGCATGGTATAGAAGCTCAGCAAGGTGCTGTGGTTTCCAGCTGCAGGTTTCTTAGGGAGGGAGTTGGCTGGCAAACCCAACATTCCTGCCTTCATCCCCAGGTGCTGAAATCTCTCCTTTAAAAGTAGGCCAGATTGCCTTGCCCTCCCCTCCTTCCGAGACTCCAGCCTGGAGAGAGAGAATAAAAGTCTAATTGCAAACCAGCAGTGGGCTGCAAAAGCCATAAACTGCTTTGGGAGCTGCTCTGCTCCCAGACCCCTTTCCTGGGGAAAGCACATGGATGCTGCTGCAGGCCAGAGGAACAGCTGTCTGTTTGTACAGCGAACAAGTGGTACAAAACCCGAGGTGCTGCTTTTTTTGCCGGTTAAAACTGGCCTGAGGGGAGTACTACTGCCCATACCCCTGCTCCTTCGCAACATCGCCGTGCTGTGCGCTCACTGCAGGCTTTGCCATTCCCTGCTTCATCCTAGTGCGGGGATTGGGGAGGATCCCAAAGAGTGGGTCGCTCTGTGGTGCTGTACAGCATTGCCTCAGCCTCCAACCAGTCCCCCAGTTTGCTTCCTCAGGCTACCCCACTTCTGCTTTCCTGGGTATTTTCTCTTTTAAAACGGTTGTTCACACGGCGATGCGGCACAGCGAGCGGGGACAGGAGAAGCCTGGGACACAGCGTTGGAGGTCAGCGGTGGCTCTTTGCTGCCTGGGCACCTCTGCATCCTGGATTTCTGTATGTAAACCAAGGGATCAGTGTATGCACAGGGTCAGGCACCCCGACGCTGAGCCCATCCCGGAGCTCAGTCAGTTTTCCACGCATTAGACAATTCGTGGTGGGGCTGCCAGTGATGGTCAGCGTTGGCGTCCTCACTGGGGGTCAGTTCCTTGCCCCTGCCATGGGGCTGGTCCTACACCTGATCCCATGAGGAGCTGTTTCTTCTTCATGCCCCCTCCCAACAGCCATGCCCTGGGAAATTTAGTAGCTCCAGCCTGAGCTCGTCGTGACTTTAGGTTGCGTAAGGATGGCAGGGTGGGACGTCACGGTGCTTGCTTTGAAGAGCTTGCTGCCTTGGTTTAGAGCTCCTCACTCCTTGCTGAACCAGGGCAGCAAGCTCTTCAAAACAAGCACCGTGACGCCCCACCTGCGCCCTGTTTCAGCCCCGCTCACTCATCCTGCTTGATGCCATGTGCTGGGAGCAACGGCTCAAAGGGCCATTGACCACGGTGGAGCACACTGGAGCACTCCAGGGGTTGCCAAACCCACTGAGCAATAAGTACATGAGGCAAGATTCACTGGAGCCTCCTAAATCCATAAAGGCTGAGCAACTCGCAGCTCCACGTTTCTCTCTGTGCTTGAGGATAATAAACACGATGTGCTTGGATGCAGTTTTGGAAGTGGGGTGGGGGTTGTGTGTACAGAGGAAACCAGAAAAGCTGTCACTGAAGTGGGCTGGTAGAGCTGGTGTAGTCTCTGGAGATCAAAGCTGTCCTTAAAGCTTCTCAGAGCCTGGGTCAACATTTCAAGTACGGAAAAAAAGAGAAGAGTTTTGTTCCTGTTCCTGCCCTGCAGCATTGTCAAACCTGTTGTGATGTAAAGTAACCCCCCCCAAATCCGGAGGTGAAATGAGGCGCTCGAGGAAAACAGGATGTTATCTGTGGTGTGCTGCGCAGATACAGGGTGAGACGCTGTTCTAGCGTGTACCTGCCAGTGCAGAGAAAAGCACTTCATGGGCAAGGGGGACCAAAGTGGTCACCCATCCTCACCCTGATAGTCTCTAGGTTCTTTTCAACAACTGACACTATGAGCAGCATCCTCCTCCCAGCTTTCTCTGGGATGGATTGCTTTGACAGCATGGGGAATGCTACCATTGGGAACTGGGAAGTTTCCATATGAGCAGGGATGAAGAGTTGGGCAGTGCTTGCCTGTTCTCTTGGCACATTTCGTTCCTAGAGCTCTCCGTTACATCCCAACCTGGCTTCTATTTCATGCCCAGCATTTCCTCACTTCTGTTTGGCATTTGCAGAGTTAGTACATCCCACTAGAAAGCCCCAGGAAGTTTTCCAGATAAATATTTGAAGGGCTGAGTGCTCAGAGGAGAGACGCAGTGGGGTTTCCCTGCTGTTCCCAGGATATTCTCAACCCCTGCACAAAGGGCTTTCTCAAAGCCCCTGCCGATACTTGTTGTGCCCTGCTACGTAGGCTTACAAGGGCAAAGCCTATTGCAAAAAGCAGGGCCAGGAACCGCAAACCGCTTTCGTTTCCTGTGGTTTAACTCAGATTTTGGCAAAAGGGTGTTTTTCTTAATGGACCAACTCTGAAAGTGTGGCTGGGATGTCTCAGACCCACAGGAACACCAAGGGGTTTGGTACGGAGCCCCAGCTGCCTGCCCGGGGGCTGCCCGGCAGCGAGTGCTGAGCTGCTTCGGTCTCGTGATGCTGCCCGGACCCGACCGAATGCTCTCTCCACACGTCACATCATGGTGACTCACGGGATGTGATGGGCAACACCCTCCCCAGAGCCTCTGATGTTGCCCATTCCTATGCGGAAACGCGGGCAGGACAAGCTTTGCTCTTCCTCTGCTGTGTAGTTAGAGATGCATTTTAGCATATTTCTGGGGATGGGAAGATGCTCTTGACTTTATTTCCTCATTAAAACATCGCAACCCTCTGCCCACGGCATTTAGGAAGTCTCTACTACAGCCAAGGAGGAGAACTGGGTGATTTCCAAGGCTGACAGAGAACGTGGCATATGTCCCTTCAGGAGCTCAGCCCAAAGCCACCCATCCTCACCCTGATAGTCTCTAGGTTCTTTTCAACAACTGACACCACGTGCAGCATCCTCCTCCCAGCTTTCTCTGGAAAACAGAAAGCCATCCAACTCCATGCTCAGGCAAAAGAAATCTGACTCAAACAAGAGGTGTCCCCCACCAGGGACCACTGTTAGGCACTATTTCCCGTACCAAAGCTGCTCCTTTGCACACCCTCCCCCACAAAAAATTCTTCCTCAACAGCATGCTGTCAGACATCCCTGGGACTAAACATGCACTGTATTTGCTTCTGTAACGTGCCCCAGTAACCACCATGTACAAGAAAGCAGTGATCCCAGGGTCAGGGAACCTCCTGAGCTGGAAGGGACCCGTAAGGACCATGGAGTTCAACTCCTGGCTCCACACAGACCAGCCCAGTCAGAGTATGGGACCAAGCACATCGTCCAGAGACTTCTTACCCTCAGCCCAGCTGGGTGCTATGACCCCTTCCCTGGGGAGCCTGTCCCAGCACCTGACCCCCCTGTCAGTACTGACATCCAACCTGAACCTCCCCTGGCGCAGCTTCACTTGGGTTCTATCTCTGGTCCCCAAACAGAGGAGATGGGTACCCGCCCCTTTGCTCCCGATTCAGTAATGTAGCTTAAGACACAATTAATTCCTTTATGAGAAAGCCATAACCTAGATTCCCTTAAAATCAGGCAGGGGAAAGCCATGCCACTGTTAATCCAGAGAAAAGCAGGAGCAGCTTCCCGGCACGCTAAGCTTTGCTCTCCGTTCAGCTTAACAAGGAGTCAGGCTCACTCCCACGGGGGGTAAATCCCTGCAGCCCCAAAAGCTGCTGCCAGTTGCCAACAACCCACGTCTGGGGCAGAGGAATGCCTTTCCCACCCTACCAGCTTGCTAATTCAGCAGCGTGAGGCACGCCTGGAATCACGGTGTGTGTTTAAGCGCTGGGTTTATCTCCATGGCAGGACACGCACACGCAGATTTTCCCCACCGGCAACTGGCTTGCTCTCCTTCCTGCTTACACCTCAGGGTGCCAAGCAGGCTGAGGGGATTCTGAGGGATCCCTGCCAGTGGGGACCCCAGCATCGTGCAGCCTTTTTTTTTCCTCTTTAAGGCTTTCACGGTTGCAATAAACTTCCCACGATACTTTCTGACCAGGAGAAGCTTAGTTTCTAGTTCCAAGCCAGCGTCATGAGAGAGAAGCCTGTCCCTGCCTCCTTTCTCTGGACAAGGCACAAAGAGATATTTCCATGGAGTAAATTCTTTAAGGCACCAGGTATCAGAAAACTGGTGGGATTTCTAAAGCCCAGCTGACCTTCCTGGGTATGATTTAACCCCCCCCCACCCCGAACCCAGTGCGTCACCTGGGAACATCCCAGGGCGACAGCATGGGTTGATATCTGTTTATGCTGCAGTAGAGCATCATTGTAAGTGTGCTGCTGAGAAATGAGATTAATTAAGGTTGTTAGCACACGGAAATTATCGGTGATGCTACGACCCGCTGTGCAAACGCGTCCTTTGCTGGGCCTGCGTTGATTAAACTCAGCTAGGGAAAGGAGTCCCGCTTTTCTCATGGAATACGTGCATGAACCCATACTTGTCCAGATGTGATTAAATCCATGCTGGTGTAGCTTCAATAAATAACCTCAGAGCCTTCCCCTTCTGACAGTGACCCATTACATGGATGTAAAGCTTGAGGTGGAAGGATTTCAGGGGTATAGTCAAATGAGACATTAACTGCTAGCCGTTATTGCGTCAAATGACTCCAGCTCAGCCCTCAGGCATCCCTCTGCTCTTTAAAAAAGGGTACCCCAGCCTTTAAACAAAAAAAGAAAGTCTTTTCCCCTTGTTTTCCAGTACTCTGGAAACCTGCCTGCTCTAGCTAAATGCCAAACAAAGGGCTGGGCAGCTGGGAGAAGCTGCTGTGCATGTGACCCTGCCCAGAGCCATAACTTCTGTCCAAACTTTTAGTTTTCCGTGGGCTGTCATGGGCTGTAGGAATTGCAGAATCACAGAATTGTAGGGGTTGGAAGGGACCTCCAGAGATCATCGGGTCCAACCCCCTGCCAAAGCAGCTCCCTAGGACAGGTGGCACAGGGAGGCATCCAGACAGGGCTGGAATATCTCCAGAGATGGAGACTCCACACCCCCCTGGGCAGCCTGTCCCAGGGCTCTGTCACCCTCACTGGGAAGAAGTTCTTCTGCATATTGGTGTGGAACTCCCTGTGCTCCAACTTGAGGCCATTGCCCCTTGTCCTGTCCCCTCAGACCACTGAGAAGAGGCTGGCCATTTCCCCCTGTGTCCCACGCTTGAGATATTGACAAAAATTGATCAGATCCCCTCTCAGTTTTCTTTTCTCAAGGTTGAACAGCCCCGGGTCACTCAGCCTTTCCTCATAGGGGAGATGCCCCAGGCCTTTAATCATTTTTGTAGCCCTCCACTAGACTCTCTCCAGGAGATCCCTGCCTTTTTTATGCCAGGGAGCCCAGAACTGGACACAATACTCCAGGTGGGGCCTGACCAGGGCAGAGTACAGGGGCAGGATCACCTCCTTTGCCCTGCTGGCCACGCTCCTTTTAATGCCCCCCAGGATCCCAATGGCCTCCTTGAGCACACTGCTGACTCACGGCCAACTTGTCACCCACCAGGACCCCCGGTCCTTCTCTCCCCAGAGCTCCTCTCCCACAGCTCATCCCCGGTGCTGTGCCAGTTTAACTGCCAGGACATGAAGATAAGGTGTTGCAATAGCTTGCGGGAGGTAACGATTAACACGTGGTTGTAGTTTCTCAAGCTGTGAAAGCCGAAAAAAAACTTTATGCAACCTCAGGTTTTGCTGCTAGCTGGGGCATGAAGGTCTGGGGGAAAGGGCTTTGGACCAGAGAGACCGAAGTCTCTTGGATGAGCTGCATTTGGAAGTTCCTGTCGTTCTCCAGCCTCAGACAGTGTTATAATTTCCAGCAGAGATCTAGAACTGTTTTCTCCCTGTCTGACCAAGGAGACCACTTTGGTCTTCAGCAGCACCTAAGCTGAATTCCAGGCAACTGGAAGCCTGTTTTGTGCATGCAGGGAAGATAACAGAGATGCTGCCCCAAAATACTCCATGCTGGTCAGTGTCAACTCTGCCAGGGACACCGGCAGCCTGGCCATCGACCTTTGTGCAGCTCGATCAGCAGCACAACTCTGGCTCCGCTCCTAAAAGCTGTAATTCCTAGAAAAGCACCAGAGAATTGTGCGAATGACTGAGTGTCTCTTCACCCTCTGCCTTGCAGGAATGGCAAAAGCTCAACTATGACATTTATACCTTGCGGCAGACCCGAAAAGAAGTGCGGAGCAGGTGGAAACACATTTTGGAGGATTTAGGTAAGCTAGAGGACAAAAGGGTGTTGTTTCTGTCCTGCTGCATGAGTGGTCCTGTGATAGTTGAGGGTGGGAACAGCTCTGCAAAATCAGGCTGGTAGAGGAGGAGAAAGGGAGGAAGATAAAACATGGTTGTGAGCAACGCCACCAGGTAGCCCATGCAGCAGCTCAGAGTCTGGGGGAGGTTTACCAGACCTCCAACATGGGTGAGAAGATACAGGGCCACCGTGTCTGCAGGCACATCAGACCTGTGGGAGACCTTTCCAAGCTCAGCACATGCACTCATCCATGTTGTGCTTCCTTGTGGAAGCTTAGCAGGGATAGGTGGGACTTCACCACTTCACCCAGGGTTTTTCCAAGCAAGATAAGCAGGGAGAAGTGAGTATTCCTTTCAGATTTGGAACAGATCCATCTGTTTTCCTTCCTTAGCCCGTGCCAGCTGATCAGAGCAAACACCACCCCCCCACCCCAGTATGTCTGCTCCTCTGTGAAACATCCTTTCACCAAACAAAACTGCTCTCCAGCAGCCCTTCTGCTGCCATTTCCTAACCCGTGAGCACTGCACTGCACCTGCCGGTCCTGTGGGCTCAGGTGCTGCTCCTCTGGAGGAAGCAGTGGCAGGCGTGAGCGGGCTTTCCCAGTCGGAGCAGCGCGTGATGCTTGTGCCAAGGGGATGTGCCGGCACGGCTCATCAGCCTGGTGACTTGCATCATGCTCTGGGGGTGGTTAGCAGCTAAGGAGAGGAGGGTGTGTGTTGAGTGCACTTGTTGGGCCATCCAAGGATCTCATCACTGGGAGCAAAAGAGATGGGTATCTCAGCTACTCCTGCCCTACCTGCTGTTCTGGCACCTGGATGCGAGGAACATTATAAATTCATAGCTAGGTATCAGCCTTCATCTTCACCCAGGTGCTCACACAGCCAGTACAAGCACGGGAACGATCACTTGACATCCTTACATCTGTTGCTGCACGTTGGCAAGGGTTCTCCCACATCTCTCACGTCCACAGTGGCTCCAGAGCTGTTTTGCAAAGGGTGGGGAAGCTCAAGGCTGGGAATCGTTTGGCCTTAGTGACGTTGGACGTGCAACCAGATATGCAACTCCTTTCATAAATACATCTCTTCCAGGTTTCCAGAAGGAAGCAGACTCCCTCCTCTCAGTGACCAAACTCAGTATCATCAGCGACTCCCAGAACATGGGCAAAGCTCGGGATATCCTCTTAAAGCTGTCTGAAGAGACAAACATCTTCCCGACCAGCTGGGAGCTTTCTGAGCGCTACCTCTTCGTGGTGGTGAGTAGCTCCAAGCATGCCGTCCTCCCCACTGCCCCCATCTCTGTGAGTGAGCTCAGACGAAGGGGGGCAGGTAGGTGGTCCACACCAGAGGATGCTCAAATATGTGGTGGCATCTGGGACATCCCCACAAGATGCAAGATGTTGCACTTGTAACTTGGCTGTTCAGCATCCTTAAAAGGTAGCGCCATAAATTTGCCCCTCCAAGTTCCTTCAAGCCTGTGTAACTTTGCTCTTACAGCCTGTTGACCAAGTGGGAAAGGGCCATAGAATGCATTAGGTTGGAAGAGACCTTTACAGGTCTTCTTGTCAAACCCCCTGCAGTGAGCAGGGACATCTTCTCTAGATCAGGTTTCTCAGAGCCCCATCCAGCCTGACCTTGAATGTGTCCAGGGATGGGGCCTCTACCACCTCTCTGGGAAACCTGTGCCAGTGATCCACCACCCTCATATTGAAGAACTTTTCCCAAATATCGAACCTGTATCTCCCCTTTTCTAGTTTAAACCCATCACCCCTTGTCCTATCACTCCATGCCCTCAGGAACAGTTCTTCCCCAGCTTTCTCACAGGCTCCTTTCAGGTACTTGGAGGCTGCTATAAGGTCCCCTCACGTCCTTCTCCAGGCTGAACAAGCCCAACTCTCTCAGCCTGTCTTCATGTCAGAGGTGCTCTAGCCCTTTGATCATGTTTTTGGCCTCCTCTGGACGTGCACCAACAGGTCCACGTCCCTCTTGTGCTGAGGGCTCCAGAGCTGGACACAGCACTCCAGGTGGGGTCTCACCAGAGCAGAGGGGCAGAATCCCCTCTCTCAATCTGCTTTTGATGTAGCCCAGGATGCAGTTGGCCTTCTGGGCTGTAGACGCACATTAGTGGCTCACGTCCAGCTTTTAGGATGAGGCCTAATGCCTGGCTTAACCTGGGAGCAGCCGTGGAGTGAGGACCCTGACCAGGGAGCTGCCCAAAGCAGCCCGCAGTGACTGTAAAACCTGGTTCCTTTGGCAGGATCGCCTCATAGCTCTGGATGCTGCAGATGAGTTCTTCAAGATGGCCAGCATGGTGTATCCAAAGAGACCTGGTGGGGAAAGAATGGACGATAGCCACAAGACCCCGCAGTGCATCTCTGTCGTGATGCCCTGAGGAACGTGCTTCCCTGGCGTGAGATGGACAGCAGGTTTCTTTCCCTCTGGGACCAGGCTCCTCTGCCGAGGGGTTAGCACAAGTTAGCTCCTTGTTTTCCTGCAGAGAAGTGAGAGTGCCAGCTGGAGCAGAGCGAGGAGGTCAGCAAGCCATGCCCCGCCGGGAGGGCACAGGAAGGTGGACACTGGCCCCCGAGGTGCTCCTGGGCAGAAGGGAGCAAGAATTGCAGTAGCGTAGCCCTGGCGGGAGACCGCTGGCTGAGTAGCACGTCCACTAGGCATGGGGGGACCCACCATGCAAGGCATTGCTGCCTGTAGCTGCAAAAGTTGAGATGCCTCTAGTTACAAGTGCTGCGAGGAGATACATGTTTCCACGTTCTGCTGGTACCTGCCACCATCCCCTCCCTTGACTCTGCTAGCCAGGAGAACCATTGAGGAAGGAGAAATACCTCAGTTGCCTACAACTTCTCAATGTTTCTCTGCATGCTGGTCCTCTCCTTCCTCCCCAGCTCACAGCAGCCCTGCCAGGCTGGCCCCAGGGCATTGGGCAAAGAGGCAGGAGCAGCAGGGAGCTGGGAGAAGAGTTGGGAGGCGAAGCCTTGGACCAGCATTGCAGTTGGGTGCTCTGTCCCTGGCCAGTACTGGTTTGGAGGCATTTACATTGGTGGGAGGTGGGGGGTGCTCTGCTCAACCTCTTAAAAGAGGACAGATTTTAGGAAGGTGCCAAGGTCAGACCCACTGAAAATTTGATTTCTGTGATATCCTCAGATGGGTTCCCCGATATCTTAACATCTGAAAGGTTTGGTCTTAATTGCATAAGAGAAACCTCCACTCTAAAAGCTGCATGTACTGTCAAAGTCTTCCATCCCTGATGAAGATTTTTAGTGCACACCCTTTATATCCTGTTTGTTTGTCTGATAACAAGCAATAATTTTAAAGCACTGAATTGGATCATACACAACCAAGTGGAAGCTCTTCCCTGGTCAGCCCACGTGCTGCTGTTTGGCCAGTTAAAAATGTTGGTTCCATGGGATCTCCCAAAGTAGCGAACCAGAGCTTGTGTTTGTTTATACCTACAGCGGTTGGAAAGTCTGTGTATATATATTTATGAACTGTTTCCACTTGTCAGTCTTCCTGGAAAATGTTTCCATCAACTCAGGATACCAGGGAAGTCTGAGAACAATAAACAGAACATGTTACAGACCCACTGTTGCTTGCTCTCTCCATAACGCTGCTCAGGCAGCAGCATTTATCATGGCTGCTGATAGCAAACGGCTGGGGTATGTGTAGGGCACCCACGACCTGTTGTCCACACACATACAACTGCCCAATGACTTGCAACAGTCTTTGCCAGCCATAGATTAAAGCCTTCACAGAACGTTAGGAGTTGGAAGGGATCTGCATAGGTCATCTAGTCCAACCCCCGTGCCAGAGCAGACTAAATCACACAGGAACACATCCAGGCGGGGTTTGAGTGTCTCCAGAGAAGGAGACTCCACAGCCTCTCTGGGCAGCCTGTCCCAGGGCTCCATCACCCTCACAGTGAAAAAGTTTCTCCTTACATTCACATGGAACTTCATCTGCTCCAGCTTACACCCGTTACCCCTTGTCCCATTCCTGAGAAGAGCCTGGCTCCGTCCTCCTGACTCTTGCCCTTTACATATTGATAAACATTAACAAGGTCACCCCTCAGTCTCCTCTGCTGCAGGCTAAAGAGGCCCAGCTCGCTCAGCCTGTCCTCATGTGGAAGGTGTTCCACTCCCTCCATCATCTCGGTGGCCCTGTGCTGGACTCTTTCAAGGAGTTCTATGTCCTTCTTGACCTGAGGGGCCCAGAACTGGACCGAGTATTCCAGGTGGAGTCTCCTCAGGGCAGAGTAGAGGGGAGAAGGACCTCTCTTGCCTTCATAGGGGATGATGGGGATTGAATTTCATTTTGGTGGGATTTGGAGTTAAGTGCCCTGTTCCCATTGATTGATGATTGATTTTTTTAAGATGAATTTCACAGAATTTTTCACAGAATTGTAGGGGTTGGAAAGGATCTCAAGAGCTCACCAAGTCCAACCCCCAGCTGCAGTTTGGAAGCCCTCCCATGTTTTTATAGAAAATAAACTTCAGTGCAGGGTTGGGTTTGAATAAACACTTGTGGAACAGAGAGACTCTGCTCCCCGCACCAAAGCACAGGACACTGCCCAAAAGCCAGCTCGTGGGATGTTATCACTTCATAGTGTTACACCTTATGTGAAGCCACCTGATGAGTTTCTGAATCTCATGGGTGAGGAGATGGCTTGTTCGCTGCGTATCTGTACAACCCAGGGTTCCGTTGAGCAGCACCTTCACAGAAACACCCCTTGCTGTCACTCATAGCTGTGAAACTGGTTCTGATGTCAGCAAGATGCAATCTGTTGTAACTTACTAAGCCGCAAACTGCCCAAAAGAGACAATAATGAGGATCTCTGAATGAGTTTGGCTACCAAAGTAAGGCCCTGTGCCCAGGAAGCGCTGGCTCTCTGAGCACAGCCCTGGTGAAGAGCACGTATTAACTGAAGCTGCTCACTGCTGCACAGCAGAGGGGAGTAACAAGGGCCAAGGGCTTGAGCATGGGCTCACATACCAATCGGAGGATGGACAGAAAAAGATCACTCAGTGTCAAACTGGTCACAGGGTAACCTGCAAATACCCCAAAGCAGCCTATGGTCATGTACGAGAAACTTCTAAAAACCTGCCACTTGAAAAGTTACAGAAACCAGCAGAAATTGTTTCCACAGAGGTCCAAGCTCATGTGTGTCCTCCTGTCCACCTCAGTAGGAAACACTCTGCTTTTCACCCACTCAACAAACTGGATTTCAGTTGACCAAATGGGAAGAGGGCGATCTGCTCTTCCTAATTTGCATAGAAATGACTGGGGAGATACACATCTTGAGCTTTTCTTTGGTTAAGATTTGGGCTTCCTCTCGTTCCAGGAGAAGGAAACGCAACTTAGTTGGTGTTTTTTCACCAGGCTGTGTCCTAGGGACCAGCAGCAGAGGACACAGTATGGCACATGCTCACAAGATTCGGACATAGCCCGGTTGCCCACCAATACTGGCCAGCCAGAGGTGTTTAAAAGACACATTTAGGTTCTAACAACAGAGAAGTTACAGCAGATGCAGTGGGACTATCCTGTTTCAAGGTAAGAACAGGATGAAGAAACACAACTAACCATCTCCCGATTAAATTCATCCCAGGCTTTGGGCAAGTTAAAACTCCCTGGCAGGAGAAAGGCTCTTGAGCAGCGCTTGTGGTTGCAAATTGAGAATGTGAGACTAGACTGAGGAAAGATTCAGATGGTAAAACCAAGTCAGACACAGTCAAGCATCATGCCCAGGAACTGTTGTGGCACAGCCTGAGGGACATAGGTCCCTGAGTAGGCAGGCTCCCTCACCAAATGGACCCGGGCACCTCAATAGGCAGCAAATTCCTCTCTATTGAGAAGGATGGAGTGAAGATTTCGTAAAATAGATAAAATTAAAATAGCATCTGAGTGAGAGGCATCCTGGCGATGCTGCAGCGTCACTGCTGTCCTGCATGGGGGAAAAATTCTTCCCCCAACAAGAGCCATTACCTTGTTCACTAGAAGCAGGTTTGGGTTCCTCTCCTGTGCTGCACCACCAGACCTCTAGCTGCCATTCACAGAATCACAGAATCACAGACTGGTCTGGGTTGGAAGGTACCCCAAGGATCAGAGAGTTCTAACCCCCCTGCCACAGGCAGGGCCACCAACCTCCAGGCCTGGATCTACACAAGGTTGCCCAAGGGCTTCAACCTCCTATATAACCTGTATCACGCCTGGGCGCTTGTATGGATGTCTCTGATGTCCTACAAGTCTCAGGTGCCACTTGGTACCATCAAGCCAGGAGCCAAACCCCTACCCACACCAGCACAGCCCACTTGGGAAGCGGTGGCTGTAAGGCAGTTCGGTGAACACCAGATGCCACTCTTCCCTCAGCCATGCCGCAGCGTGCAGAGGGAAATCCCGTCCACACCGCCAAGGGAAACATTTCCCAACCTTTTCTCACATGCATCAAGTCTCTCACGGCCGAGAGAACTGGCTTTCTCTTAAAGGCTGGGGTTTAGGTATTTAATAAGCACTCTGGCACTTTCCAGGAGACAGCGGTGAGCCCGTCTCCCTTTCAAAGGTTTGCAGGGCTGGGGACAGGGACCCTGCTCCTGCTGGGAAGTGCAGCTTGCTATGGGACTGGCTGCTGCAGGAATTAGCATCTTCACAAAGAACATTTCTTTTCCTTAGCAGAGGGTGACTTTGGCACCCTTTCCTTGGCTGGGTAAGAAAAAAATACTGAGAATTATTAAAAATGAACCGTGCAAGAGGGTTTAAAGTACATCTGGGTTTGCTTAGCTTCCAGATTATTTTTTTTAATTCCTCAAACTGACTTAACTAATATTTCAACTGGAAAGAAATAAGAAGAAGGAAAAAAAGGACATTTTTCATCCATCCACCCATCCATCCATCCATCCATCCATCCATCCATCCATCCATCCATCCATCCATCCATCCATGTGCCACTTGGGTTTCCTTTTCCTAAGCTGCAGCAGATGCAAGTAGAGCAGCTCACATGATAACTCGTAACAGATAACCACTGCCTACAGACCAGGTGGCTTCTCCAAAATGTGGAATCCTGATTTATACCCACTGACAGCCTAAGCTTTGTCTTCCACCAGCACCTTAACCCTTTCAGACATTGCTTGCATCAGTGAGGATGTGGAGCAGACCTGGAAAGATGCTTGTGCCTCATTGTTGGCCGATATGTTGGGTTAACAGAGGCTGGGCAAAGTATTCCAGGGTTTCTTGGGTTGTGGGAAGCAACACCAGAGGGTTCCCTTCCTCTAAATGAAAGCCAGGAATTAGATATCTGTAATGGAGAAAATAAATTTGCAGACCAGATTTGTTTGGGTGCGTGCACATGCAGTTTCTCCTTTGCATTCCAAATTTTCCTAGGACATACAGCAAGAATTTGGCAGGATAAAAAAATAAAATAAATTAAAAGATGCCCGTGTTAGTTGAGCTGCGATCTGTAGGACAGGCAGAAGGTGGCAGCGCAGGGGTTTGGTAAAGGCTGGATCTGCAGCAGGCCAAGGAGATGGGAGGCAGTGGCCTGAAAGGAATCCAGCTTTGGATGTACGTTGTACTGTAAATTCCGACAAATAATGGGAAGGAACACGGGAAAGAGAACTGCCATCTTTTGCATTCCAGCTATAGGAAAAATTACCATTTCAAACCGCTCTGTTTCCATCATTTCTGATGTAGAAACTCTGAGGCTTCCGCGCTCTTCCTGAAGGGGTGGCATATGTCTCTCTCATCTCACAAGGATCTGTAATTGTGAGTGATGTGCCACGGAATAGCTCTCCAAAAGCATCTCTTTGAAGACAACCAACCATTTTGTGCATGGGGAGCCCTTGTTAGGGGAGTTATGGATTATCAGAAACGTTTCTTTGCCTTACAAATCCCAGACCTCATGGACGCATCCAGAGGGGAGCTGCCCTTGCACAAGGGAGGCCACGGAGAAATCCACTCTCTGTCTGCCCCTAAACACCTCAAGCAAAGACTTGGAAGGCCAAAAGCTTGTCAGGCTTTTCTATGGGTTGGTTTAACGATCCACACCGCCTCTCCCTGTAAGCCTTATCCTTTAAGGAGAATAACTATTTTTCTAAGTGGCAGTACATTCAGGGGACTATTCTGCCTTGCTTGGATTAGGAAACAAGAACACCATGGAGGCTCTGCACACCCCTGACACAGTAGGACCCTGGCAGCATTAAGATAAATGGATTTAGACAGCCAGCGCATCATCTGGGTAGCACTAAATAACCATCATTAAGAACCCTTGTTAATGATGGCTCTCCAGCAGAGCAGAAAGAAGAGGTATTTATGAAACCATCTATTACCAGAAGTTCATCCTTTTAAGAGAAGCAACTTTATATCTGTTAAGATGCTGGGATTCTTTCCATTGGCTTGGACTGGGTTTGAGTCAGACTTTGGAGACACAAACACCAGGGCAAGTCCAGACACCACCGAAGTCAAAAACAAAACTTCTGCCAGCTGCCCATCCATTCCTCTTCTGCATTGAAGCCTCAAAAATAACAAGAATGGGTGCTGAAGACTTTTCGACAAGAGGATTTACCTGTACTTGTCTGGAGGAAGAAAAGAAAGTCCAAACCATTTCTCATGAGCAAGGGAACACAGGGAATATTCAGGTTGGAGGAGACCTCACCAGGTCATCCCCAGCCAACCTCCTTCTTGCTTGAGAGAATCTCTCCCCTGATGAAAATGACGGGAGCAATTTGCATGGCAAACGTTATTGGCATACATGTTACTTCACTTAGATGAAAGACAGAGTGGTTGGCCCAAAGAAAACAGATTAAACTTATTTTTTAAATTAAAAAGGGCAATAAAAGATCGGTGAAACTCAACTGGAGGGCGGGTTTAGAATGAATTCATCCCTCTACCAAATCCTCCTTCGATACCTCTACCTCAAGTGACCAGGGTTAGCTTTAAGCATCTATTTCCATTCCTTTCTTAGGAGCCAGAGAGAGGAACACTGGGAGCGGGGAAGCAGGGGGGATGATCATTGTGCCCAGCATCACCTGCTGAGTCAGCAGTTCCCAGTATGCCATTTGGAGATGAAGTGGGAGGGGAGGGAAGGGTGTTATCTGGGTGACAGGGTGAAACTCAGTGTCTATTCCCAGACCTGCCCCATCTCTGCCTGCCCTTCCGGTCATCCCAGTGTGGGATGAGGAGGTGGTACCCACGAGGCCGGATGGCAAAGTGCTCTTCCCGTGCTGGGGGCATTGCTGAGCTCTTGGTATTCCTGCATCTGTCTTCAAGCAGAACTTTGTATCTCTGCAACAGTCACAAGGCTATTATCCAAAAGACTCTGCTATAATAATTTCAAGATGTTTCACTTCAAATTTTGACTCTTTTTCCTTTTGAATGCTCTCCAGCTTTTTAGTATAAGCCAAATAAAGCATTGTTTCGATCCAGAAAATAAAGCTTCAAATTTAGAACGCAGCAGTGCCTTTTAAAGCAGTGCTAAAACAGAGGGGTTTAGGATTTTTTTTTTTAAATTCAGGGGAATACCTATTCCCACAAACAGCTTCAGTTCTGATAAATCAGCATTTCCAGGCAGAAAAAGAGTTTGGTTTTATTTTACAATCCTAACCCTGCCTAATACTTAACTCTTCATTGTGAACCACTTTGAGACGCGCTAACGAAGCGCACTGAGCTGCAGTGGGTAGCACTTTTCAAGTGCAAAATTATCTTTCAAAACATAAGGGAAAGGCATCTTTTAATAATTTTGACTGTGTTTAAGGGAGATCACCCAGAGAGACAACAGCTCTGCAAAGGACATGTGCAGGCATGCCTAGGAATTTGGCTTGCCTGCATTTTATCTGTCCCAATTAAAGGCAGATGCAGCCTTTTGCTTTCCCAAACATTAACAAACTGGCAGATCTGCTGAACAGGGAGACGGTTAATGTATAGCAACTGGTCCTGAACTAATCAGATACATGCTTTTACAGTGCTGTTTGCCGTTAACTCGCCCAACTGCTTGAAGAAGACTTTCAGTTTTCCTTTCTTCCTCCTTGGACAAGATACAGGACAGAAATTACCCAAGTCTGGGTAATCACGTAGTCTGCAGTTTGTGTCCTTCCTCCAAAATCTATGACAAAAGAGGGGAATTACAGGATCTGCAAAGTGTCAAAGCCGCTTATGCTCGAAATCCTGCTTTGCAGGAAAAGAAGGAGTTTCCCCAAAGTATGTGCAAGCATACTGGGCACAGTGAGTGGTTCAAAGAGCCTAATGTGTCCTTAATCATAGAATCACAGACTGGTCTGGGTTGGAAGGGACCTCAAGGATCATACAGTTCCAACACCCCTGCCACAGGCAAGCCCACCAACCTGCAGGCCAGGATCTACACAAGGCTGCCCAGGGTCCCATCCAACCTGACCTTGAACACCCCCAGGAGTGGGGCATCCACCACCTTTCTGGGCAGCCTATTCCAGCACCTCACCACTCCCTCTGTAAAGAACTTCCTCCTAATATCTAATCTAAACCTTCCCTCTTTCAACTTCCCTCCATCCCCCTTGTCCTGCCAGTGTCTGCCCTCTTAACAAGCCTATTCCCCTCCTGTTTCTCTGCTCCCTTCAGGGACTGGAAGGCTGCAAAATGAGGTCACCCCGCAGCCTTCTCTTCTCCAGGCTGAACAAGCCCACCTCCCCCAGCCTCTCTTCATAGGGGAGGTGCTCCAGCCCTCTGATCATCTTTGTGGCCTCCTCTGAACCCTCTCCAACAGTTCTACATCTTAAATCTACCTCCTGCTTAAATACCCAAGAAGCTGCATTGGAGCTGGCCACTGCCACTGTCAGGCTGAGGTGCTTAGTGATATCCTACTGCCGGGTGTGGATACCAGAAGCGTGGTGGAGATGCAGCCGGGGAAGCCCCAGGAATGAGCCTACGTATCTACTTGGGCTACTGCACGCCAGGGGAAAGCAAGACCTGAGTCACCTCTCCTGCAGCCCCCATACACTCCCATAAGCTCCCTTCATCCCAGATGCACTTCTGAGGTCACATACAGCCACAGTCACAGAATCCTTGCAGTAATACTTGCTCCTGGTACATCAGTGGCACCCTGACAGCTCAGTTTTCCCAAGGCTGTATGGACAACAGAACCAGCTGGAAACCCCAGCTGCAAGCCAGCACTGACCCTGGCGGGCAGGCAGTGGGCAAGCAGGATGTGCAGAGGTAAGCATCGTACAGCGTTCACTCCTATACTCATAGCATGCTAGTGTTAATTTGTTCTCAATTATGCATATGCGCTATCAAAGGTCTCAAGAAGCTCAACAGCAACACACACTCAGACCATCTCTGGGATAAGAGCAGCAGTTTCTTTCCTCTCCAGCCTTTTCTTTTCCTTAATGCTGACAGTTTATGTTACTGGTTATAAATAACAGAGCCCATTTTCAACCCATCACCTGCTTTCAGGTTCTTTCCTTAGTTTTTACTATCCTTATCCCACGTGAGGTTTGCCGTTCCACGTTTGCTACCTTTGTACCTTTGCCTTTCACACCTCCTCGTTTCCTACTTTTTATTATCGTAAACCTGGAGGTTTTAAAAGTTAATGAGGTGGGGGGGGAGGGGCTGAGGGGGAACAGGACCGCCTGACGTCAGCAGTTACCAGACTTTTCCTATATTTAGAGTAAGATGTAACCATGAAACTATGCGCCCTGACAGCTGGCAAACCTACAGCTCTACTGTGAAATACGCGGTACCGACAAAACTGCCAGCGTGGGACTGACTCCCTGCCGCGCCGCGCTGAGCAGGAGGACTTGCTAGAGGTAACCAAGCTCTTTTCCTCCTTGAATGCTTCATGCAAACACAGCTATGGACTTCAGCAGCGAGGGCCTGAGGTTTAAATCTAGGAGGGCTACAGGTCACCAAGCAGCATCGAGGTCGAAATAAACGTGTTTCTCAGCACTGAAGAAGGATCATCCAGAAGAGTGGTCTCTACTACCTTGTTCTCCTTCCTGCCTGTTGTATCTTCTTATGGAAACCCTATTTTCTGGGGTGTTTTTCCATTCCTTTTGCATTAAAGACTGACTGCACTTGGTGAACTGAGTGTTGGATAAATTGAGAGTTTGGAAAGAGAGGAAAACCAAAGACGAGCAAGCTAGAGAGGGACAGCAATGATCCTGATGTCGTGAACAGAAAACAGTGGGTTTTCCCTTGCTCAGCTATGAGAATTAGCCCAGCAGAGCAATCTTCTCAGAACACATGAAAGGACATAATGCATCCATTTAGTCTTACAGCCTTGCATGGAAAAGAGGGGCTTATGTGCAGGAATCCATGAATTGTGGGCAACGAAGCGGTCGGCGTGGACACCTGTGACTAAGCTGTAAACACACCTGATCGAAGCAGTTTATCTTCCTGCTTTAAGTGCACCAAGTGCTATTTTTCACTTGGGTTCCTTTCCCAAACATAACGGAGGACAGTTCAGGCAGATGTCAGCTCAGGTCACCTGCATGTTTCTGGGATGCATCCCCCAGGCAAACAGAGCACCATCACTCACTGCAAGCAGCATCCTAGAGGGCTTTCTGTAGCTTGAAAGCTTGGCGAGCATGTGGATACCCAAGGGGTCCCAGGGCACTACCCCAGTGGACTCCTTCCCATCCCACCATGAAGATGTTGCCCAGATCATAGCTCAATGGCTTTGACAAGCTCTCCTGGGAGAGATCAGCTCTCCAACTGACATACAAGCAGAGGGATCCGTGCCCTGGAGTACACTCACATAAATCCCTGCAGATCTGCTGACGCTAGGTGTTTCCAGACCTGGCCCCAAACATGGTATTTGTACAATTCCTTCAATCTTTGGCTGCCTTTGAGCAATTTCTGTCTTTGGAAGATGCAGAACTGGTTTCATCCTGAGATGGGGCAGCAGCTCCTTCAGAAACCTGGTGACCTGTTGGCCAGCTTGATATGTGATATATGACAGCAAGAGCGAAGGGCATTTGCTCTGACTCTGCTCTAAGCCTTCAGCAAACACAGGGACAGAAGCAAACACACACTTTCCTAGCTGTTAACTTCTCTTGTTACAGCTTTCCCACCCCAGGGAAAGGCAGAAGTGAAGTTTTCAGTCAGAATGTAGTTTTTTGCATGCTTTGCACCATGTAGATTGCCACTTTGCTCAGCTGGAGCACACAGGGCTGGAGAACATCAGCAGGTACAACCAGTTTCTGCCATTTCAACTGAGGCTTTAATTTAGTTTTAGCCTTTTTTAGGACCACACGCCTGCTCTGAGAGAAGGATTCCTTGCCATGCAGAGGTGGGAATTGAGGTGATATATTTTGATGAGAGCACTGAAAAAAAATTCCTAGGACCCTGCATTTACCCACCCTGGAGCACAGCAGTCTCTCCATAAAAGGCTTGGGAAAGCAGAGGAGGAAGGAGGCAGCTGTGTCCTTCCACCCTTGCAGGCACTAGCCCCTCCTGAACTGATATTCTTCTCTGTGAAAGACACTATAAAAGATTAAGTTCAGGCTATCTGTTCCTATTTGTATTCCTCCTGTGTACCCCTTTGAAGCATATTTTAATTCTCCTTGTTCCCTAACCTCATTTCAGCTGGTGGTGCTGGAAGGTATTTAAAGTTACAGCCATACTCCCATGGGTCATCATGAAAGAAATTAGAAAGAAGGAAAGGAAAAAAAAAAAAAAAAAAGAAAAAACCCCAGAAAGAAAGTCTGAGTGTGTCTGATGCCGAGCAGTGCTTATATTTCAATTACAGAGAGCGAGGGGCCAGACTCAACAGTCTGAGACAGGGAAAGGAAGAATTATGTTGGAAAACCAGACACTGAAGCCATAAAAGAGAGGCTGCCTGTAAATGGCTAATCCAGTTAAACAGAGCAGGCAGGTGGCAGCCATGCTTTGGGTCTGGACAGAGCACTAACAGGACAAGGCATGCAGGTTTCCACTGCCCGACGGCCTGTGCTGCGCCCACAAGGCGGGGATGACCCTCAGGCCCGTGTGTGACGGTAGTAAAATAATCACACCCATAACACACCAAAAGGAATAACTGCACAGCCCTCCCTCCTCCATCTCCCATGGAGCTGGCAGCTTCCCATCTCTCTAACACCATTTCTTTGCTCCTTTGTTCAACGTCTCAAGAAGGGCAGCGAGGGATTTCTGTCCTACCCACGGGTGGTTGGTGCTTGCCTCCAGGATTTATGGGGGGTCCAAACCCTGCTGCTGGCTCACTGCACTCACACCAGTTGCAAAGGGAGGTGGGTGAAAGCACCTCCTGACTGAGCCAGCTTGAATCCCAGCCGGAGGGATAAGGGGACTCTCTGTGCTTTCAGCCCTGGGCTGATAAGCCTGGGCAGGGCTCCCCCTTGGCAAACATGGGGGTTTATGGATGAGGCCGGGCAGGGATGTGTGTGACAGAGATGATGTAGTGTAACTGCCTCCCCAGGGAGGATGCTGGGGGTGAGATAAACAGCCCAGCTGGCTCCCTGGGGCTACTTCTCCGATTACCCAATATTTACCTCCAGGCTCTGATCTCTGTGTCTCATAAATCCCCTCGCCGTTTGGGCCCCGAGCAGCAATGGGAGCTGCAAACGTGCGTCCAAGCGATGAGCCTGGTTCCTGGGCTAACAAGGGACTGTTTGAAAGAACCTCTGAGCAGGATGACGTCAAGTCAGAAACCTCTTGGAGGATGTTGCAAGCCAGGCTTTGAAGGCAGGGTTTGTTCAGGACATCAGGTTTCAGCCGGATCCGCTGATACTGGCCACTTCAGTAAGAAATCCCAATTACCAGGCAAAATTGAGTAAGAGGCTTTTAGGCTGCAGGTACCTTTAGCCAAGCAGCACGTAAACATCCTGCCCTCCTTGGCAGGGGGAGAAGGAGAAACCACTCTGCCTGGGGTGTTCTGTCTGAGTTGAATTAGGGTACTGCCATGGGTGCCTCTTCCTTCGCCATGCACCCAGCAAGCCAGGGGTAGCAGAAAGCTGGCAGAGGCTCCAAATTGATGGTGTGTGCTGAGGGCTTTGCCATGCACCCTCCTGAGCTCCCATGTGTACAGATCCTCTTCAGGGACAGCGTAAACCTCATCCTCATCTGCTCCAATCCACATGAATCCAAATAACTTTGGTGTCTTTCTTTAGAATAGGTGGTCTCTGTTTTGAGAGGGGACTAGCAGCTTCTGTTGGGCTCATGAAGAGCTACGAAGAGACAGTGGGGAAAGATGGCTGTATTACACTCCTCATCTTCAGGGACTGCTGAATTTTCTGCAGTTTGGGGCCCAGCATACGTCTGTAGGACATTTTGGGGCAGGGTGGTGTAGCAAGGGTGTGCTGCACCAGTCTATATCAG
The DNA here is from genome assembly GCF_964237585.1 of Gallinula chloropus. NCBI lineage: Eukaryota > Metazoa > Chordata > Aves > Gruiformes > Rallidae > Gallinula > Gallinula chloropus. The sequence continues at coordinate 34,733,821 of NC_140090.1, forward strand.
TTCAAAGGAGAATTACCCCCGAGACTAGAGCAGGGATCTGTTAGACTGCAGTGACCTTCCAGAAGTGTCAGTCCAGGCTTACTGAAGTCACCAGGGGAGCTGTACACACACAGAGCTTCATCTTCATAAATTGTCAGAAGCCCTGCTTGACATCAGGGATAGCCAGACTGCAGGACATGGCCCTCTAAATTCCCAAACTGTAGCTTATTAAAAATAAGGCTTCAACAGGAGTTTAATTCCGCTCTCGCTGGCCAAACTTTTCCAATAGGAGAGGGGGCCACTTTGGTCTTTGGCCAGCTGTCACTCAAAGAGGGGGATGCTTCATTTCCTCTGGTCTGCTGCTCTCTTTTGGGTCACACCTGAAGTCCCAAGTCCCCAGAGCTGTATCAAACAGCTTGGTGCTTTTAGGAGACGCAACAGATGCGTTCAGGCTTTTATCTTCCAGGGTCTCCAAGTTGCTGAATCTGCATTTTATTTCTGTGATCTCTGAATTACCAGTAATTTCACCCAGAAAGAGAACAGACACATTTGGATAACTTCTTCGCTTGATCAAAGCCTATATTTAACCATAATCCCCACCTCCCTTTACAACAGTCCCTGACACAGTTTATTTCCAGCCTGCACCCGAACACCCAAGTCATCAAGAACTCAAGAAGCAGAACTGGAAAAGATCCAGGCCAGCCTACCTGCCAAGAGCCAGCGCTCCTAATTGCTGAGAGCTTCCTTTACCCATCGGTGAATCACCAACGTCTAGGAGTGCAAACAGAGTTCCTGCGCCCAGCTGTCCCAGCCACTGGTGTCAGCTGCTGACAGCCTCTCCAGAACAGTTCCGTGTCATGCCACAGCTATCCATCTGCAGCTCTTCCAAGTCGCTCTTTGGGAGCTTGCTGACCTTATAAAGCATGATTTGGTTTTGTTTAAAGAAACAAAACCAGCTGCCTGCGAGGTACTTTGATCCTGAACAGTATTTTGAAGCAACGGAGCTGGGAGAGGCTATGAAATGATCTGCTGGTGAGTCACGACACAGCTTTCCCAAACAGCATACCTGATTTTCTCACTCAGTGTCAAATATTTGCTGTCTGTCTACATATAAAGGCCATTTCACAGCAAGACCAAGCGTCTGCCTTGACAGTGGTGCATCCTTTCACGGCTGGCTATCCCCACACGTGTGTACACACACTCGGGCGTGCGGAGGAGCCAGACATAAAGCCAAGGTAAGAAAAGAGCAGTAATTGGAGTTACACACAAAGCAAAACAGACACCCCAAAGATGCCATTAGCTTCCAGGAAACAACAAGCTTGCAGAGTCCAAATCATCCTTGGTGAGAGCAAGCCCAGCTCCATTAAACTCAACTGACGCTGTTACACTTCAGTGAAGCAGGTCTTTTAGGGTTTATTTGAGGTTAACTGCCCAAATCCCTGGTTTACAGACCTCTTTATGTCCAAGATAACAAATGTGAAGGCAAATAAGGGCTAAGAAAGGAGGAAAGAAGCTGTGCTAGCTGCTGGTTCCCTGCCCCCTGGCTCGCTGTTTTTGCTGACAGCGCAACTATGTGAAGCATTCAGCTCACACATTGTGGCTGTCCTGCTTTTATTTCAGCTATCCATGTCAAGTCAACAGGCCCTATCGGCACTTTTCCTTGATTATTGACAAGGAAAGTCAATTATAAACAGGCTCTGGCCACCCCAGCCACAAAAGCTGGGCTTTGGCTGGACCTGGAAGATGCTGCCATGAGAAGAGCACAGTACTGGTGAAATCCTGCGCATCCCATGGGCTGAAGGTGCTATTTGCTGGTGCTCTGCCAAACTGAGACACTGCCCAGGGCTGACAGAGGTGGGGGTAGGACTATTACACCCACCTGAGTACTCCCTTGGGGACAGGGGTACCTGTGGGTGAAGCTGCTTGGTCATAGCCCTGCCTAACAAACAGGTGGACACATAAACTTGGCTTTGAATAGGGAGTATGGCCTTCGGCCCTTGGGTAGCACAGCCTTGGCTGCCACCTCATTGCTAATTGGGGTTGACAGTACATGGTTATACCTCACTGCCTTCAGGAGCTGGGTATCTCACATCCCATGCCAAGGCCATAAAGCAGCCAATTTTCTGTCTCTACTAAAGCAGCACCACGCACAAAAAACCAAAAAGCCACCGTAACCAGACCTCCCCCTGCTTTGCTTGTTCATACTTATTGAAGGGTAAAGTATGATTGCCCCTAAATAAAATGAGAGCTCATTTAAATAGGAACATTTCTAGGAGTAAAACTACAGCACAGCCTGAGCTATTATGCTCAGTAACGGGGGAAAAGCTTATTCTTTATCTAGGTATTTTCTCCTCACAGAATCACAAGGTTGGAAAAGACCTTTGAGATGACTGAATCCAGCCATACCTGTCCTCTACTAAACCATATCCCTGAGCACCTCATCTACCCATCTTTTAAATACATCCAGGGTTGGTGACTCAACCCCCTCCCTGGGCAGCCTGTTACAGTGCCCAATAACCATTTTGGTGAAGAACCTAATGTCTGATCTGACCCTGCTCTGACACAGCTTGAGGCAATTTCCCCTCACCTGTCACCTTTGGTTTGGGTGAACAGACCAACAGCCACCTCTCTACACCCTCTGTTCAGATAATTGTAGGCAGTGATAAGGTCTCCTCTCAGCCTCCTCTTCTCCAAGCTGAACATCTCCAGCTCCCTCAGCTGCTCCTCACAGGATTTGCTCTCCACTCCCTTCCCCAGCCTGGTTGCCCTTCTCTGGAAGCATTCCAGGACCTTGATGTCCTTCTTATGGTGAGGAGCCCAGAACTGGACACAGCACTTGAGGTGCAGCCTCACCAATGCCCAGTACAGGGGCACAATCACCTCCCCAGACTTACTGGCCACATTATTGCTGATACAAGCCAGGGTGCCGTTGGCCTTCCTGCCCCCCTGGGCACACTGGTGGCTCATATTCAGTTGCTAGTCACCCAACACTCCCAGGACAGTGGGAAGAGCTGGCTATGCCTCTGCTGCACCACAGTGGGGTTTTCCACTGCTGCTCAGCACTGTGAAAGATGCAGGTCAGTAGCAGGCAAGTGTCTTGGTATCCCATAATCTCTCTGTATGCCATTGTCTCACACACAAGCAAGTCAGTCTGCTACGTTGAAGTCCTAAAGTTCCTGCAAGCATTGCTTATGCCATTGGCTTGGTGGGTAGGTCCAGGCAAGCCCTAACCATCCTGCAGCAGAAAGGGGAACAGCTCTGTGGAGAGCTGAAACCCACACCTCCCCCTCAAAGCCCCTGCTGCTTCTGACCCTGTAAAACTTTCAGTCCCCTGTTGAGCTGGTCTCACTGAAGCCAGACTTTTCTCAGGAGGGCAATTAAGCTTCTCTTCAAGCATCTGTGTGATCCAAATTTTGAATCCATTAAGCACCTAGTGAAACATCAAGCCAACCTGTTGAATTGCATACATATCTCAAAGATCAATAACGAAGAGATAAGAAAACTGCCCCTGAAGACCAGGAACTGAATAAAATGTTGCTATAATATTTTCATTTTTGTACTTCTCCTGGGATCAGCAATAAAACAGATCTGGATCTCAAGAGATCACACCCGTTCAGTGCAAGCTGCTCCAAAGCAGAAATGGCGTGTTAATAGGGCAGCTGTCAGCAGACACCCAACCCAGGTGGAGAGGCTGGTTCACACTGCTAAGGGGTGTGCTGCTCCTCAGCTGGCATTTGGACAGCACATCCCACCAAGGACCTCTGTAGAACAACCACCATCTCCAGACCCCAGCACTGGTCAACATGTTATGAGTAACATGCAAGGAATGGTTCGCACCCTCTCTCGACACTTTTATTTTCCAAGAGGCAGATTTCCATACCCTACATCGCCTTGGGTAACCCCAGGGCTCTGCTTTTACCCACCAGATTCACAAACACTGGCTGTAATTTCATGTCAAAGAGGAAGTTGGGAACACGGTGACTACTCCCAAGCGCTGAGCTCAGAGATGTAAGTTAACTGGAGCAAGTCCAAAAGGGAAGAGCAAAGAAGGCCAGAAGGCAATTTCTAAGGAAAGAGTGAAAGAATGAGGGTTGTTTAGTCTAGGAGACAAATGATTATGACCTTCAAATATATGCAGGACAGAGGGATGGATTAATCCTTTCTCAGCAGTTGTAGTGGACAGCAGAAGTAGTAATGGGTTTAAGTTGTATCAAGGATTTTGGTTACACATTAAGCAATACTTTCCTATGCTCACGCCCCAAGCTTGCCTGTGGAGGCTTTTTCCCTGGATTTCCAAAGACAAGATGAATTTACTTTAGCTCATTTGTACCTAGCAGGGGTGAGGGGGCTTAGTCTCTCCTTTTTGTGATTTGTTTTGTTGGATTTTTTTAAAATAGAACCAGTGCAACCATTGCTTAGCAGCCTGTTTGGACAGAGTTCCCACATGGGAAGGGGTTTGGGGATCAGAGCCCACCATTACCTTGGAGCAAAATAGGCTCCTTCAGAAGATAAGAAAAAGCCCCAACCTGTCAGACATTTCCAAGGCACAGCTGTGATAAGCGCTCAAGCACCATTTCTCACTCTACAGGAACACAAACATCTCCTTGGGCTCCTGCAGAGCTTCTGGGAGAAGCCAAGCAGTGATCAGAGTAGTGCTTGTACCCAAATATTCCCAACATTTTTCTACTTTCTCTCTGTTTTGGGATCATCCACCTATATCATACAGTTCCTTGCCCTGCCCTACAGAGCCTCTTGTAGCTATCCACACTTTCAAAAGACACCTAACTCCAAGAGCTGCTGGCAGCAGCTCAGCCTTCCCAGGATGAGGTGGGGAGCACCATCTGATCTACTCACTGGAAATAAACTCTCCTTCCCTATAATCCCCCAAACTCCACAGGGGTGCAGAGCCAGGCTGCACTTAGATTCCCAGAGAGGCAGGAGATGCAGGAGGAATACATGGTTCCTTACAGACACTAGCACCCACAGCCTTAGGCCAAGCCTGAGGTGAGATCTGATACACCGGGCACTATATAAACCCACTGCTGATGTGAACAGCTGAAAGCTTTCACTGGGTGAGCTCATACAATCATGTTTAAGTGTAAAAAAAGCTTTAAAAGAGGAGGTAAAAAAAAAGAAAAAGAGTGCAATAGCCTGTGGCAGCGTTTGAATGCAGCACATCTTACCCAGGCTAGAGTCCCAGCTCAGACTGTCACACTGGTTATCCATGGGCAGCAGCAGCCCAGGAAACCACAAACCAGACTGGTTTCTAGAGCCCTGGACAGAGGCAAGGATGTAGAGTGCTGCTCTTGTGCCACAGCAGGAGATGACTTCCAGCACGTCTGGGACAGAGCTGCTCCCAAGGGATACTCTGAGCGAGGGAAGGCAGCTGGGGAGATGATGTGAAGGGAAGGAGGCAGGGGGAAGAAGCGGAACAATAGTTATTTATTTTGTTTTTAAAACCCAAAAAGTTTTAGTTTGTTTATTCTTCACTCTGGGGGAGAACATAGGTTCCCAGAAAGAGTGTCTGGGAAAGAGAAGCTCCCATGTCCTTCAGCCCATCAAAGAATGGGACCACAATGTTTATTTGAATAAATTAAAAAACAAAACCAAACAACAAAGGCAGGCAGCATCCCCAGAGGACCAGCCCCTGACCCCAGCAGACATGAACCACACACACAGATACCAGCACATGCTAGCCCAGATTGTCACCTTGCTCTTCTCTAAACCACCTTTGGTCCCAAAGCAGGTCTTCAAGAGGTTTTTATGCTCTGCACAGGCATCTCTATCCCACACAGCACTGGTCCCTTCATCCTCTATTCATCACCATGAGATCTTGGAGGGACGGTGCATGAGGGAGCAGGGAAACAAATGAACAGCCACCGTAACTGACAATCCCAGCAGTTCGGTTCACAGAAGTCCCCAATTTCGGAGTCAAAGAGGACACCTCTCCTCAGCCACTCAATCACTTCTGTCACTTGTATGAATTCTTCCAGTTTTCAGGACAGTTTCCTGAGGCTGACAGCTTGGCTCAGGATGTCATTACACACCTAAAGCACACACCAGGACTCGCTGCTTTACTACTCCCCGAAGCAAGCCTTGAGAACTCACGGCACGCCGCTTACCAAGGAGCAGCATGTGGGCTCCTTCCATCACAGTTCACCAGGCAGCAAGGTTATGTATTCTCAGGCTTGGGCTCTACCATTACCATAGCAAGGGGTTTTTTTTAACTTTTTTTACCGCTGGAGTTTCTTCCAAGGCCCTCAAGCACCAAATAGCACAAAGTTGCATGAGCTGGCGACACCACCAGGGTGTAAATTCAGCATCCTGCCGGTCTCTGGCTTTCTTTGAATGCAGGTCCCTCTGCACTTCTAAGATCAGAGAACCTTGCAGCCCAAAACCCTGCTCCATTTGCGAGAAAGCTTTTGCCTCTACCTGCTGCAAGGTGAAGCTGCTCTGTGAGAGCAGAGACCATGGGCCACAGTGGTGCTTGATAAAGCAGAGAGCGGGCTGTACAGTCCCAAAAAGTTCAGCTGTGCCAGAAAGACAAGAGCACCAGATTCCCAGGATGGGGGTGGTGGGTGAAGTCTATTTAAAAAAAAAAATCATGCAAATATTAGAATAAGATGTAAGAAAACATACTGCACATGTTTGTACTTACTGCAAATAGCTCAAAATGTAAGGCAGACATCAGTCTAGCCAAACACCGAATGGCTGCACAGCCCAAAACCTCATGTCCTTAGATCCATCACTGCAACCAGACACAGCAGAAATAAGTTTATTGGCTTTCTCCTCCACAGATTTTAGCCAAAGCAACAGCTTAACCCTTTGGTGTCCTGTAGCAGGTGCTATGAAATGTTACACATCAGTATGATGTGCGAGCTAAGAGACAAAGAGCCTTTTCTTTGCTTAGATCTCAGACTGGAGAAGTCTGACCTGGTACTGCTTCAGTGGGAGAAGAGAACTCAGGTTCAGCAGAAAGGCACCCCTGAAAGTAGGCTTATTGGAAGTGTTGGAGAGAAAACCCTGGCCTGCAATTATTCCTGAGTGGATACGTAGTACATCAAGCTCACAGGGAACGACAAGTATATCCATAAGTCACCTGGGGACAGCAGGTGGTGGAGCAGGGGGGTGAAATATCTGGCTGCTGCCCAGGAGAGGTGTCTTTCCACAGGGAGCCAGCTCATCACTGGGTTTGGGATAACCCAGGTCAGCTAGCTAGGGTGGGATCAGAGAGCCTGTAGTTTTGCAGAGGGAAAGGGAGGGATACAAGCGTTACCATCCCAGCTGGGGGAGAGACATGCAGGACAAAGCAGAAACCCCTTCAAACACAGGACACATCTTTGGGACTGCATAGATTATGAATCCCCTACCTGCTCAGGAGCCACTTTCACTGAATTGCAAGGATTTAAGTCAGATGACGATCTCTGAGTTTCTCTCATCCACCGTAAGTCCTGCAGGTGTATTCCCCAGACACATTCTGGGACACTCACTTTCCGCACTGATCCCTGGATGTGGTTTATCTACATGCTTCAGACAAACTGCCTGGTCTCCCACTGCAGCTACACGGGTGGGACCCCACTGCAATTCCCAGTCACTTCTTCCACTCCCTGCAGTACTCCTCCATACTTCAACACCCTCGGTGGGCATCAGATATTTGATGATTCCTGATGCTTTCTCAGGCCCAGCCACTAACTAAATCTCTCTTAACTCCGCTCTTCTCACTGTTTCTCTGATACATTTGCAGGCTCCAGAGTTACCAGGACTCAGGGGGTGTCTGCTGACATTAGAGCCCGGTTCCCAGTCTCTCTTTGTGGTAAGCAGGACAGTGTTTGGTCAAATTTTGGGTTTTACCAGGGGCTGGAAGAAGCCAGAGGATCACACATCAAGAGGTGCAAAATGCTGTTTTATCCTGCCTGGGTTTACACTCATGTGTGGGAGTTTGTTGCACGAGCCAGTTCTCAGCTGGTTTGTTGATAAACACAGGGAACAACTCATCATTCTGAATGGAAACACCCTGATTTAAAACAAATGAGTGATCCGGCCTCTAAGATCTACTGTAATAATAAAAATATACATTTCTTGCTAGGAAGCTGTGTAGAAAAGCTGATGATGAACTCATTTTGGTGTTATTAATGTCTAAATATATTTAACCTCACAAGGGGAGGCTATTCAAAGAATTCCTGGTATGTAAAAAGCTGCTAAGTAGAAAAAGAACACAGTAAAATTCCGTATCTGGTAGTCATCTTAGAATACATGAGAGAGTGAACTGGACCAAGAGATGTAGACACAGTCTTTGGGCTTCAGAGGTTCCCAGGCAGGACTGGGGGACATCAGGTGGGTAAGGCCATGGACGCTTCACTCTCCCGTGCCAGTCCTGCGTTCTCCTCCTCTGCACCCAATGCTAAACATTTGTGGAGGAAGGACACTGGGAAAAACAACATTGATCTGAGACACTGGAGATGTCCCTCTGGTAAGCAATGATGATTAGGCTGAGCCTTTATTCCTTTCCTGTAAGGGTCCATGTTTCCTTTCCAATCCAACAACCTTTATGGATATGATTTAGGAAATAAAGCACAAGAAGAATAATCATAGAATGCATTAGGTTGGAAGGGACCTTTAGAGGCCATCTAGTCCAACCACCCTGCAGTGAGCAAGGACATCTTCACTAGATCAGGTTGCTCAGAGCCCTATCAAGCCTGACCTTGAATGTCTCCAGGGATGGGGCCCCCACTACATCTCTGGGCACCCTGTTCCCATGACCCACCACCCTCACACTAAAGAACTTTTTCCTAATATCCAACCTAAATCTTCCCTTTTTGAGTTTAAAACCATCACCCCTCCTCATATTGCTACAAGCCTTCTCTTGCTTTCTGGCAGCAAAAGCATGTAACAAAAAGCAAGAAAGTTCTCCTGCTTTGCAATTCTGAACATCTTTCAAAACACTTCTCCCACTGTAAGCAGGCCTGGAGAGTGACCATGAGCACATGGAAGTGTTACAGCAAGTAGAATTTAGCCTATGAACTTCCCTTTCTTCCTACCTTCTCCCCCAGCACATCTACACACTGATGCCTATGTACACCCAGAAGATCTCAGTTGAAACAGAAGCTAAATGCTTCTCCTCTGGGGACAGTGGGGGTTGTTTTCTTTCTTTAAATGCTGAACTTCCCACCCTTTATCTATTAGAGGCATTCCACGCTGTGCTGACTAAGCCCTCCATGCACCAGTTCAAGCCAAAGACACATCCCTGACCACACCTGAACAATGACAGCACAAATTCAAGACTGCATACAATTCCCTATCCCTCTCCCAAAGTTTCCATCCAGAGCAACTGAGCAAATATTTGATTTTTTTCCCCAAAGCAGATAACATTTGTGAACTTACAGACTCCAGCCACAAACTCTCACCCCCCTGGGCTGTTTATCTCAAGAGTACAAAGGCCAATTGATTTCTTCCAGGACAGCCAGATCCAGGCTCTCAGCTTTCATCCCTGCTGCACTCCCTGGTTTGTAGTCTTTGGGTTTGACTCATTTAATCTAGAGAGCAAGGGAGAATAATAGGGAGAAAAGAAAAGGGTCAGTAAGGAACAAAAATGAACTGGAAATAGAGTTAACCAGCCATCCGAGTACAAAGAAGCCATTCAGCTCCACTACCCAGTGGAGGGCTCCTGTAGCCCACAGTCCTTTAAGGCAGTCACACCGATTTCTGCCACTCTGAATGGAGACTGGCACTTGCAAAAGAGCTCCAGCATCCTAAATGAGTTGGAGGAACTACACACCCAGCTTCCAGAGGGTAAAGTTACCCACACAGAGCCTTCAGCCAGGAACTGAATGGCATCCTGCCAGTGCTCTACAGACCCTGAGGTATTGAATATCGTTACGTTGTCTCATGATGAACTTATGAACCTTGAAACATGAGGTCAAACCTCCAACATGAGGTCAAGTCTCCATCTTCAATTGCGATTCAAGGGCAGCATGCTACCCTGCAAGCCCCAAAGCACCAAAGGAGATAGCTGGAGATACTGATAGTAATAAGAAAAGCAGAGCTTGGCACAGGAACAAGCTATCACTGCTGCTTAGTTTCCGTAAGAGTTCTCAGATGCAGGCTCCCTGGGCCAGGGAAGCTGCTGGAACAGCGATACCATGAAGATCTGCAGCCTTCAGATGACCTTGAGAAATGGAATTGCTTCAGGAAACAGAGCTATGAGAAAAAGTTCTGCTCAAAAAGGAAAAAAAAAATACAGTGGAAAGAATGCATCACTTGGCTGAGGTTTAGTTTTGGAAGTAGGGGAAAAGCCTGAAGGCTCTCACTCCAGCATTTTGTTTTTCTTAAGCCTTTGCTGCAGAGGAAAGACCAGTTCTGCCTGTGACCTGTGGTTGCTGCCCAAACACACAGAGCGCCACATCCACCATTAGCACCAGTATCCCTCAGCACTTGTAGGGGTTTGAGAACCAGTCCCTTAACTCTACCTTGTGTCTGGCTTTAAAGTGCTGGAGAAGTACTCTGCAGCTTTCCTTGCCAGCCTTCTAACAACCCTTTTCACTCCTCAGCTGAGCTACCTGGCAGGACAGCTGGACACCTCAGCTGTTCAGTTCAAAGGCGACAATGAGAATCCTTTTCAGACATGCCATGTGCAAGAGGAGGAAGAGCAAGGACTGGACCTTCCCCAGGGGAAGACAAGCAAAGGAGGACGCAGAGGGCAGATGTGTAAAAGCAGAAGGGCTGGAGAAGTTGGTAGAAAATATCAGAGACTGGAGAAGCTGCCTCCATATTCATAGGCAGGAAAGCTCCTCTGGGGAAAGCAGACACGTTGCCAGAAGGCTCTTGTGATATTACATTTGGCACCCTGAATTTCAGCACACCCAGGTCTTCCTTTCCTCCCCAACATATCCCTCTGCCTTTTCATCAGACTTTGGAGAAGACTCCTTCAGGCCAGTGTTCCTCTTGTTTCAGAGAAGGCTGCAGGGGAAGAGAACATACAACTGGGGAGATGCTTTTTGCTTATAGGCAATGCTGAAGAGTCCTACACATGCAATGTGAACATTCTTGAGCAGTTCTTCAGACCATTTTTTCCCCACTACATCTGTGTCTAGAATTTCCATCGCTGGAAAGGCAGTAAGAATGAGTATTGTTAGAAGCCAGTTTCAACCTTGAAGACCATAAAATTAGCTTGATCCAAAAGCTCCCTAAAGCCTGCCTAGCACTGAGGGGAAGACTTATTACTTCCTACTCAGACAACTAAGTTTTTCCTTGTATTCTCTCATTTAATTCCAAGTGACGTCATCGCATAGCATAGATACAGGAGAGAAAACACAAAGTAAGAGCTACGTGCTGGAAACAGACCATAGGAATCAGCCAAGAACAATAGCTTGTGATAAGACTTCTTGCTTCAGACATCTTACCCAGTTGTTTGAAAAACACGACAGAAAAGGAGACCTTACAATGTTTCCTCCTACCAAATCCCTTAGCTTTGCCAAGGGCACTGAGAACCCTGGCCATAGGTAGGTGTGCCCTGTAGAAAGCTTCCAGGGTCCTCAGCAGGGAACCTATTGTTGGAAGCCTAGTTCTCTGTCTTCCAATAGACAGGAAGAGAGCAGACACTGCCAGGCCTCTACTATCCTAAAGCCTGCTTAGGTGTGTTGGCAAGACACGAGTTGCTATACCACTTTTTCCAGACACGTAGCTGTTCTTCCAGCTTCCTTCACCCAGACATGCCCTTGAATGTCTCACAAGATCAAGTGAGATCATTGGACACAGAGAACATAACGTAGAGCCTGTCCTCCAGTTCTTTTTGCTTTTTGTTGTACATTCCACCCCCATTGATATTTTAAAGGATGCCAAAACATGTTGCCTCTCCACAAACCAGAGGCGTTCTTCATTGTTCTCTAGATACAAAGGACACTTAAGGAATCTGAAAGAAAAAGAGGGGGCAACGAGGTAGTCTGGAAGCAGGCACAACTCTGTTGAAATTGCTGTGGTTAAATCAATATACAGAAAGCCAGAGTCAGGAACAATCCCATAAATTTCTGTTTACATCAGTTCAGAACATGCCCATCAAAGTTTTAGGGTCACTTAACCTCGCTTTAAGGAGCTACATATTAAAGGATCCCATTCACTTTATCACCATGAAATAAGATATCTGGAATTTGGGTTGTTTGTACATGAACTCAATAGCAAAGATAAATGAAGTGGGAACTGCTCACACCTCCTGCATACGGAAATCTGCATCTCAGAACAAGAACATCCACAGTTCAGCTCAGTGTCACGAGAGGATTTTCTTGTTGCTTTGCGGTTGCACTCACAATGGAAACACTGTTCTGTGGTACAGTACAGCCCCAGGTCTCGGGATACTCATGGTGCTTTTATTTGCATATCCAGCCTCACTGAAGCCCAAGAAGTCAGTATCCAGCAGACATTAACAGCTTATTGATTCACATTGGAGTTCTTGATTCTCAGCTCTGAAGAGGGAGTCAAAGATAGGGAAGAAGAAAGTATGCAGACTTGAGACAATGTAAGAAGAGCCCCTCTCAGATCCACATTGAACCAGTGGCAGAACTAAATGGCTTTCCTTAATCCAACCTCACTTGTCCAGAAAGGCTGCTTATCCCTGGTTTAACCCCACCCCTGTTTAAGAGCTTACTAGGGGCTGCCAAGGCCATTCCTTGGGTGAGTTTTGTCAGATGCATCCCCCATGGAGTTCCAGTAGCCCACAAGCAGGGCAGCCAGCCATATGGCCTGCTTACATAGTCAGTGCCCTCTCTGGTTCCACCTGATCAGGCTGGAACAAGCTCCTTTGATTAAAGACCTGCCATCAGATGCAACAGCTGATTGTCACAGCTCCTCATTACCAGTAGCATCTACTGGTAGTAGATGCTTGCAGTCTCTGCAGGGACGCAAAGCTTTTAGCATCCCTCATTTTGTAGGTCAAGGAGAACTGAGTAGGTTTAACCAGAAAGTTTGTGATAAAGAATAAAAACAAACCACAGATGAACATGGTCTTCCCAATTTCTATTGTTCCTAATCCAAGAGTCAAGCCTAGAAATACCACATGGCCAGGTTCCTAGAAAGGATTTCACATTAAAAGAAGCTTTTCAGAAGTACTCGGTAAGCTATTTCTTCATTTGCTCTCACTGCAGTAGCATGAGGAAACAAGGTCTCACCTACCAGTGGTTGTGGGCTGAAACACAAGTACCTGTCTCCAGCACCTCTTTGATTATACATGTCTACAGGGAAGGCAGCAGCAAACATGGACAGTGTCTGCTGAAGCTGTGCCCTGAGCTTAGCATGCATGCTTGGGCCAGAGTCCCTTAGAAGTGGTCTCGCTAAGAAGACATTATAAGAAACAGCTGCAGGGTCAGCCCACCAGTTGCTTGTGTTCTTTCAGCTGTGCTCAGCTAAGACCAGAGCAAACCATGGAGCTGCAAGGAAGCAAGGCATTGCTCTTGAAGGTGGGCCAAGCAATAATGTTTGACAACTGGGATGGATACAGGGGAGGGGAGCAGCTACATTACTTCCACAGCCACACACTGGACTACTTCAGCAGAACATGAGGATAAAACCCATCCTCACTTCTGTGTCCGAATTCAAGCCCTGCACAGGAGAAAGAGGGCAGTAGTGTCAGCACTCATACTTGTTGACAGCCCTTCACACTCAGCTTTCCCTGGAGAGCAGCACGATACTGCTCTCAGGAAGCAAAGCATGTTTTTTCCTGCAGTGATGAACAGAAGAGGTTCTTCCCAGCCAGCGGTGAGGATGACACCCCCCCCCCCCACCCCTATAGCATGCATACGCCCTACATGCAGCTCAAGAGGATTGCAGCAGGTTGCAGTTGGCTGAATTAAGGCTGCCCACGAGGGACATGAGTGTTGTGTGAGTATGAAGCACCGACCTGGGACTCGCTATAAAACCCCTTGTGTCTAATGAAGCTTTCCAGTAGCTTAAGTAGGCACGGATATTGTTTTCATGCCCTCTTTATTGGCAAATAGAGGGTCTCCTCTCACCAGACCAAACCACACCATAGCAAGCGTTGGCCCCAGTGCCCACTGCTTCAGCTGATCCAAAGCATCATGCAAAGACCAAAAGGCTCCTATTATCAGGGCCTTGGGCACAGCACATGGCACTACCAGGCTGGATGTGTTAATATTCACTGATGGTTCATGGCCTCAGGCTGATTTCTACAGAGGACAGAGAGGTCACAACCCCTACTCAAATGGCTCAGTACATGTTCCAAGAGGCCTGAGAGACAGCAGAACGAAAAAAACCAAACCACCCCAAACACACAGCTCTTCAATTCCCTCAAATACTCTTCCATCCCACACACAGAGGAGAGTCATTAGCCTTCGGGCCTCTGAGGCTGTAGCAGCTCTCCAAAATGCTTTCAATGCCTTGACCCTTTCAGCTAGCATGATCCCACACTCAGGTAGTGAAGCCATCATTAACATTTCACAGCGTGGATTTAAAGCCAGGACCAGGATGTGGAGATGCTGACATGGCTTGCTATGCCCGTGGGGAGCTCTGAGTCAAGCACACTGGAAGGAGCTAAAGAGAGCACAGGAGTCTGTTTTGCAAATCGTGATGGCTGCCAGTTCTCCCTTACCTGCTAAATGCATCTCAAGCATGTGGAAAAGCATTTGTGGATGAGATCATGACACCAGCTGATGCTGGTGTAATCTTCTTGCCCAAAGGGCCAAGGTGCAATCAGCTCTCTTGGGAGCTGAGCATGCTTGGGGCCACAAGCAGGAAGGAGGACTCACACCTGCAGGGAAGCCAACCCAGAGCAGGATGGGCTGATAGCCACCTATCAGCAAGTTTTCCATTGCTAGTACTTGGCAGAATCTCAAATCTGCTTGGACTGCTGCCCTGTTCCCTCCTTGCTAACCCAAACTTCCTCTGGTCCCAGACACCTCAGCAGTCCCCTGCTGCAGCCCTGCCAGGCACCATCCCAGGTGCAGCCCCCTCACCATTCCAATCCAAACATCTCTGGAGGGCTGTACACCCCAGTGAGACACCTGAATCTTTCAGTGGGAGGGAGAACATCACTTTGAGCTCCCTGCAGTCCCACCAAAGACCACACAAATCATACACGGTGACAACCAGCCACGTCTCACTTCTTTCAGCCTGTCAATTCTTGGAGCACATTAAATATCCTACCCCTGAAGCCCCTAAAATCTGAAAAGATCCAGATGACATCTGTGCAAGCGAAGTGCGTGTGTCTCGGCTGGCTGCCAGTACGAGGCGTGCACCACATTTAGCAAAGCATCAAAAGATCCATGGTTATAAAGGGCTGGGGAAACCTGGAGTTCTTCCTGTTTGCACTGGGAGGATCTGTGTGACAGGCAGTACACCTGGGCATAACAAATCCCTTGGAGACAGGCAGCATGGGAGCTCTGGTGTAGCCCTTCACCTACAGAACAGGAGTCAGATCACACTTGGTCATGTAGGAAGGAAAAAACCACCAACCAAACAAAAACACAAATCAAAACCCACCACATTTTTCAGTATAACCAAAAAACCCAAACAAGTACAGGGTCACGAAAGGTCCAGGGCAGACAAGAGGAGCCAGACAGGGAGGTTTGGAGCAGGATGCTCCAAAGAATGGTCTGGAGTCAGAACCCCACCCTTCCTCACCACTGGGCTTTCTCCACTGCCTTCAGGCTGTCAGCTGTCCCAGCTGTGTCCAATCCTGCTTCTTGGTCACCCTCCACCTTCTCATTGGCAGGGCAACACGAGAAACTGAAACATCCCTGACTGCTGAGCAACAACTAAAATATTAGTGTGATATCAACATTATTCTTATCCTAAATCCCAAAAACATCACTAGTCCAGCTGCTGGGAAGGGATTTAACTCCGTCTCCAAGGCAGATATACCAAAATCCACTGGTACCCTTTTAGGTCCTTCAGCATCTCATCCTGGTTAATCAAAAGAAAGAAAACAGATGTGTTTGATATAGATAAGTCTGGGCTGAGAAATACAAGGGAAATGTTTTTTTTCTTGTGTTGTAGGAAGAAGCTGATAAGGGCTGAAACAAAACTAAAATGATGTGGTTGGCACAATAGGAGGAAAGGAAGCCATCCAGAGGGATCTTGACAGGCTTGAGGTGCGCCTGGGTGAACCTAATGAGGTTCAACACAGTAAAGTGTAAAGTGTTGCATTTGGGCAGGAGGAATCCCAGGAATATTTACATACTGGGGGAAGAACTCCTTGGGAGCAGCCCTGCTGAGAAGATCCTGGGGGTTCTGGTGGACAACAAACTTAACACGAGCCAGCAGTGTGCTCTTGCAGCTTGGAAGGCCAATGGGATCCTGGGCTCCATCAGCAGATGGGTGGCCAGCAGGGACAGGGCGGTGATTGTCCCTCTCTGCTCTGCCCTCAGGAGGCCCCAGCTGGAGTCCTGTGTCCAGAGCTGGAGTCCCAACACAAGAAAGATGTGGGACTGTTGGAGAGGGTTCAGAGGAGGCCATGAAGGTGATCAGAGGGCTGGAGCACCTTCCCTATGAAGAGAGACTGGGGGAGCTGGGCTTGTTCAGCCTGGAGAAGAGAAGACTGCAGGGGGACCTCATTGCAGCCTTCCAGTCCCTGAAGGGAGCAGAGAAACAGGAGGGGAATCAGCTTGTTCAAAGGGCAGAGACTGGCAGGACAAGGGGGAATGGATTGAAGCTAAAGGAGGGAAGGGTTAGATTAGATATTAGGGGGAAGTTCTGTACAGAGATAGTGGTGAGGGGCTGGAACAGGCTGCCCAGAGAGGTGGTGGGTGCCCCATCCCTGGGTGTGATCAAGGTCAGGTTGGATGGGGCCCTGGGCAACCTTGTGTAGCTCCAGGCCTGGAGGTTGGTGGCTCTGCCTATGGCAGGGGGTTGGAGCTCTGTGATCCTCGGTGTCCCTCCCAACCCAGACCAGTCTGTGATTCCACCAAAACAACACATTATCCTCAATTACTTCCCTCACCAGTGGAACTGTTGCTTCAGAACATCGCCTACAGTCAGGGTGAGATCCCAGCTATGCACTGCTATGAAAAGTGAGGGCACCCAGCACTGTTTTCCTGGGCTGCCCAGTTATTCTGCTCAGGCTGACCATGTTAGCCATGTCCATTAATGGCCCAGAGTGGCCAAGAGTTTCATAAGAATGACAAACCTCTGTCCCCAAAACACATACAGCAATTTCACCACTTCAATCAAAGAAACTAAGAGAATATTTTTCCCTTTGCATTCATCATGTTTCTGTTCAGGGGGGATGCATTTTCCATATGCTGTGATAAAGGTGTAACAAGAGAGCTACCAAGAATTGCTTTGAAGCACAGGATGGGTTTTTAGATTCACTCTGCTTTAGCTCAGGTCTTTGCCATCACAAGTCTGGTGAAGGAATCTGGCAGAAGGATGTTACTACACTTGTCTGTGCAACACGTCTCATTCATTGCTACTACCAGGTTACTGAAATTCAATTCAAAGGGCTAACCATGGCACCCAATACAGGGCACATGCCAACAGAACACACTGAGGGAAGAGAGAAAAGCAAAGCACAAAGATCACAAGCTAAGCACTCAACTGCCTTCCCAGAAAGGGGACAGGCCCTCCCAGGCTGGCTTGGCTTTTGTTTCTTCCCTGCTTGTTTACCAGGAGCATCTCCATCAAAGATTAAGGTCTATTTTAATTTTAGGACACAGGAAGTGGCACATCCTCTTTTAGCAGCTTGAAATATGCCCAGAAACCTTTCACAATGGACTGTCCACAGCCCCATCAGCAAGACCTTCTTGATAATTAATTGGACAAACCATTTATTTAGCTACCAAATATGTCAAAACAATTGTTAAGAACTTTCAGGCCATAAACTCAGCATTGAAGTTCCCATCCCAAGATCACAGCACGGCTGGTGGCAAGCAGGGCAGGCAGGAATCCAACCTCCCAGAAAAAAGCCAACCCAACAAGGCACCCTTGTGTGAGCCCAGCCCCTCAGGACTACTCTTGGTCATACAAGAGCAATTATCTCCTCACTGGGCAAGCTTGATGGTCACATCTCATTACACCCCAGGCACCGGTGCTATACCCAGCTCTCCCCAAAGCTTGGTATCGGGAGACTATTAATATGAACACAGGACTAGAAAGGACATAGGAGGTAAAACAAATACAGGCCTTTTAATTGCACACAGGCAATAATTAATTCCTGTTATTAACTAATTAATGACTCGCTTCAAGGACAAGGGAGAACAGGCTGTTTATAGCTTAAAAGGATGTTATTGCAGCTTCGAAAACAAAAACAAAACACCAACTGGAGATCAAAGAGCTCTGTCAAGGCCTGAATGTGTTTCCAGGAAGCCCCACGCTCTTCTCAGCAAGGAGCAGTGATTCATGGTTGCGTCTTGCTAAACTGACTGAAGCTGGGTGCTCTCATTCGCTCCACACTGGCAAGTTTTTACATTTTTTGTCCAAATTTGCAGATTCCCAGAGCCAAAATAAGCTGCGGAGTGTCAGACAATAATAAAAGTTTTAGATTTATTGTGGGGTTAGTATTATTTTAGCACTTTGAGACCTGGTAGAGCGCCAAGACACCCTTCTCTTTCCTCTTTGCCAAGTATTGTTTGAAACAGAACAAAACAACACGGTGCCTGCCCTCAAACACTCACATCCCAGCACAAACACCGGGAGATGGCAAATGTGCCAGGTCATGCAAAACCAGCGGATGTCCCGGGATGCTGCAACAGCATGAAGTCCCACACGCATGTTTGGGGTACCCAAGTTTTGGGGAAACAGAGGGTGATCATGCAGGCTTAATGCTCTTCGCTCTCCAGTAAAGACCAGCTTAAAAAGACACAGACTCTGGAGGGAGGACAGAGATTTAGAGTTGGAAGTTGGGAGTTGAATGGATTATTTACTAGATGAACGTGGTCTCCAGCCAACATTAGAAGAAAATACATGAGATTTAGATTGGTAACACCAGGCTCTATGCACATGGATTATTCAGCCTAATCACACCATTGAGCATAACTAATTTCCTTTTGTATTTGTGATGACTTTATTCACAACACTGAGGACAAAACTTTTCTTTTGTTTAAAGAAAAGAACCCCCCTGAGAATGTCAAGGAGTTACAACTGGGAGCAAGCAGAGAGAAGGGGAAATGTAAAAGTATGGCTAGGTGCACAATGGATACAGGAAAAACTCACTGAGAGCAGCCAACACATTCACATTTGACCTGCCATTCCTGGGAAAGACATTGGATTGTATCCTTCCCCAAATCCCAATCCACGTTAGGTTTTTGACTCGCCTCTCTGAACTAGTCACTGACATTGCAACAGCCAAAATTACCCAGATGCTCTGTCATCCCAACTACAAAAATAACAACCACCACTATTGTAACAGTCAGAGTGACAACAACAGTGAACCAAAACAGAGGCTTTAAAGGCTGGGGGGATCAGTTTGAAACTGTCCTGGGTGATAAGCAGTAACTAGGTAACGAGTAAGAAGCATCTCAAAGAGGGCAAAGCAATCATGGTAAAGTTATAACAGCAAGTTAAAGTGTTATTGTGACTTTCATGGGGTGGCTACTTTTAGATTTATTTTTTAATTAGTCCCCCAACATTAATAATATTACACATTTAAGGGTGCCCCATGACCATCACTTATCCACCCTGCTGCTTCCCAGCAGAGAAGCTTGATGCCATCACCCAGTCAGACTGGGATTCCTGACCGCTGAGGGGTTTGCTATTTTGGAAAGAGCAGCTGATGGCTACAATAGACAGCAAAGACCAGGCTGGAGAGAGATGATGCATATGAGGACTCTAGAAACACAGCTTGGTTCTGAAACTCTTCTCTGCCTTGAACAAACAACGTTCCAAGGATGCTCAAAACAGTTTCCACATGAGCTTGCACAGAGAAGAGCATAGGAAAAAATATTTCATAGGGAGAAAGTATAAGAGGTTTTAATTTGGCACCTCTTAGAATGGACTGATCATCTTCCAAACACACTCCAAGTTCAATAGTGGGGGGAAAAAAAAACAATAAAAAAGTATTTTTTAGGAAAAACTGCAACTGAACATTTTTAATAGGATTATTTTCCAGAAAGCTTTGAAATTGAAGTAGTTTTGAAACTTTTGTGATTCTCACCGTAACTCACTTCAAGTTATTTTACAGGAGTAACTTGGGAAAAGCCATTCAGGACTGCCTCATACATGGCTGGATGTGTGCAAGGCACACTTGGGCAGCTACAGATATCACTGCATAGTTTTTTTTCCAGCCCCACTGCCATGCTTTTGTAATCTTCCATCTGTTCCCAAGAGGATTAGAGGAGACAAAATACCGCCCTCAGCGAGCTATACTCCTTTGGATGCAGTGGGAGTTACAAAAAACCAAACCAAACCAAACCAAAAAAAAATCACAACTGGAAAACTGCTGTCAAGGAAAAAAGTATGCCAGGGGCGGAGGGTGGGAAGGAAGGGGATTGCCAAGAGGGATGCAGTTTCCAGAGAACACAACATGAGTCAGCAGAGTCATTTTTTTTCCCTTTCAGTATTACAGAGCACAGTGATGCCCTGAAGACCGCAACAGATGAAGCCTCTTCCCTCCAAGCCTGCGTGTGTTATATCAATCAGGCAGCAAGATTGTCTTACTTCCTGACAGACAATCTCCCTGTAAAAACAGCTGTGATGGCTCTTTTTTTCCCCCTCTTTAAAGCTTGGTTTTGGTTGTGTTTTGTTTTTTTTTAAAGAGAGCTTGGGCAATCTGCATGCTCTTGAAAGGCTTACCAGCATGAACAACTTCCCTCTCCTTAGATCTGAGTTGCCACCACAACGTATGTGAGCTTGCTCTTCTCCTTCACTGGACTTCCAGCTTTGTTGGGCTTTAGAGCCCTACTGCTCTTAAATCCCACTGAAAATGGTCCCTATCAGAAAATATTCCCCATCTCTTGACAGTCAACTGTCATGAACAGCTACCACAGTGACCTTTTGCTAAGGTTTGCTCCTCTTTGTTGCTACTTACACACCACCTGCACACGGCTAACATAGCACCTCTGCAGAAAGGACATGTGAAACCTGCACCGTACAAAGTTACTCACCAACTTTCTCTTACTTAAGAGACCAAAAAAGACACAACCAGACACAACTCTAGATGCAGTCATACACATCTGTGCACCTCCATTGTACCACTCAAGCCTTCTCTGGGGTCAGATCCAGGTGCTTCAAGACCTTTTAGTCCTTCAAACACCTCTAAGCTCTCAATCCACCAAAATATGTTGACTTTTATCTCCCAGTGACATTGCAATTTCCAGTCCTCCATCACGTTACCTCCTAAGGAGCTTCATTATGTGGTCTAAGCACCAATTATGGCATCTGCCACTTGACTCCCAACAGCTCAAAAAGGTACAATACCCACATCAACTGCTGAGCTCCAACACACTAGAAGGCCAACACCATAAACACCTGCCATAAAATGCAGCTCCTGGAGCACCCCAGTGATACCTGCACAGCTTCTAATGGCTGTGTCACTGGAGACACCTATTTCCTCCCTCTGGTCCTGGGAACAAGCAGGATTCAAGGGTCAGGGTGCAGTTCTCCCCCATAAGAAGAGCTACCTAATTGGGTGGTGGAGCAGGGATGTGGAGAAGGGCTGGGCTTAACACAGCTGAATCAACTACATATTTAATGGCCAGGACAGGTGTTCTCAGCAAGATTCACACTCTTCACAGCTTTGACCTGAAGAGCAAAAGCACTTTCCCCAAGCTAGCTCAGAAAGTGTCTCAGGAGTGTTGTGTTTGTGCCATCTGTCTCTCTGGGACCATCCCAGGCCCCTTCAGGGCTGGACCAGGGCAATCATGAACACGTTGTCCATGGAGATAGATTATTTTGGACAGTCTGAGTGAGAGCTTGGGTCAGGGTGACCCTGAACTTCCTATGTGCTGCTGGTCCTTCACGGAGCTGGAAGGGATAATTTGGGCTCTTCAACTGCAACCAGGCTTTCATCAAAATGACCTCAAATTGTGACACTCCAGAACATGCAAAAGCATCCATGTCTAGTCGGTAATTGCCTGAGACCACCAGCAGAAGCTGGCAGCGCTACCCATGCCAGGAGCATCTCTGGGCTGCTTCTGTCCAGTTGTCAGGAATGAGCCCAGCACTCCTCGGAGTTGGGGGTCCCAAATGCACAGACCAAGGAAGAGCACTATGATGCTCAGGACTCGATACACAGACAGGCTCCAGGAGAAGTGGCTCATTTCCCTGTCCCTTCTGCCTGTGCACGTGGCTTTTCGGGAGAGCTGGGGCTTTTATTCTGAAGCGAGGGCTGTAACAGCTCATCCAGCCTGGGCTTCGCCTTGCCTCTCCAGGAGCATTCCTCCCCACGCCTGCGAAACATCAGATGCTTTCTGTTCAAGCACATGTGGGCTCTTGCCCAGCTCATCCTCTCCTCTCCCTTGTCTCTGAGTGGGGCCAAATACTTTTCTGCTCTATTTCCCCGGACTGAAGCGAGTTTTGACCTCAGCGCTTGCAGACCTGCGGGCCTGAATGTGTGACCTCACCGCTCATTTGTATGAAAGCAGGCAGTGGTATCACAGACAGATGAGCGAGGAGATCCAGCATTGACCCTAAACCTATAGGGGCCATCGGGAGGGCACTTGGGAATTTCATCAGGCTTTGCGTGTGGCCACGGATGCCGCGTTCAGGGGCTAATGCACTGAACTCAAAAGAAGGCAGTGGGCACTGGCTGCTGGGTCTCCCTCTATTTCACTATGCTACTTCCATAAAACATCTCAAACGAGCTGTGCCACTGAAATTCATTACAGAGTGGTTCTGAATCATGACAGTATTGGGGAAATCATAGAATCACAGAATGGTCTGGGTTGGAAGGGACCCCAAGGATCATAGAGTTCCAACATGCCTGCCACGGGCAGGGCCACCAACCTCCAGGCCTGGATCTACACAAGGTTGCCCAGGGCCCCATCCAACCTGGCCTTGATCACACCCAGAGATGGGGCAGCCACCACCTCTCTGGGCAGCCTGTTCCAGCCCCTCACCACTCTCTCTGTACAGAACTTCCCCCTAATATCTAATCTAACCCTTCCCTCCTTCAGCTTCAATCCATTCCCCCATGTCCTGCCATTATCTACCCTTTTAACAAATTGATTCCCCTCCTGTTTGTATGGTCCTTGAAAATCAAGGTCAATTTGCAAACAGACCAAATGGGAGGAAATCCGATGCATAAATAATTTGTCGTGAACTATTCACCCATTGCTATTCCTATTGTATCCTGGGGAAGCGAATAAGCAGCACTGTTGCTCAGTGACAGACTGACAACACATTTGCCTTCTGTAGTGTGATGTGATCACTCCTAATGGATTTTGGCCACTGACTCAGTGCGCGTGGTGGATATCTGGGAAGTGCAATAACTTTAACATGCAATCATCCTGGTCAGTGACCAAGAGAAGCTGGATACCTTCCTGCATGCAGCTTCAGTGCTCCAGCTTAGCTCATCATTTGGGTGGCTTTGCTTTGCAGCCCTCACACACCTGCTTTTGGGAAACCAGCCCCCTCATTCCCGTCTGTTTAACCTTGTGTTTCAGGACTTTGGTCACTTAAGGTGAAATTTTGTATGGTTTTCATTGGAAAAGAAACTCCTCCATTAAAAGGACTGGAAAAGTCTCTGTACAATAGTAACTGTGTGAAGCTCTTTGAAGGCATGTTAGGGACACTGCTGAGCTGCTGTGAACACTGCTGTGGGTGACACAGTGCAAAAAAAGATCAAATCCCAGCAGAAAGATAGACCTCTTCTCTGGTAGTGTGTTTCATTAGTATTTCCACCCCCATTACAGCCCAAAACCTCTCCCTCATCATCAAATACTCTTTTATTTGGCCATATCTCCTTTCAAGATCTACTGCTTGCCTTGTGGGACTTCCACAGTGAGGTTGGTCATGGGTTTCCTTTGTTGCTCCAAAGGCAATGTTGAGGGCATAGGTTCATCTGCCACCAGATTATAGGACTGCACAGAATCACAGTATCACTAGGTTGGAAAAGACCTTTAAGATCATTGAGTCCAACCGCTTGTGTCCTCTACTAAACTTCCCAGGAAGTTTCCTACTGGAATCTTGGATCAGAGTTTAAACTGCTGCAGTTAAGAACAAGGGTAGATAATCTTACCTAGCTTGAATGGATTTTTGCTTTGTAAATAAAAAGTATCTACTGACTGGGCACGATTTTAAATACACCCAAACCCTCTTTATCAGAATGGGAACATCCAGCCAAGAGGTGGATTGATTTACAAACCAGTGCAAGTTCACACATCTGCTCCTGGGATGTCTATGCTGTGCATAGAAAGGCATTGGTGCCCTCAGCTTCTCACCACCTTCCTTTCAGTAGAGGTTGCTTGCTGATTCCCACAAGCATTTCAGTGCAAGCACGGCCCTTTAGTGTACATGCTTTAAATAAAGAGGCTTCGCTGATATGTATGGCTTTACTGAGAAGGACCAAGGGCAATCTGTGCTGGAAAAGGGGAGGATTACCGTTCACAGATGGTCATGGCAAACTGTTGGAGCAGGCCAACATTGTAAGGTCTTCAGCTAGGAAAACACGTGAGAACAGACACTAACAACAGTCAAAGATGTGACATAGGGCAAAAAGTATCATAGGAACAGCTCTTTGAGAGGTCAGGTCAAAGGCCCGCCAAACCTAGCATGCTGACCATGGCAAGGGAGTGAGGGCAAGACGAGGGAAGCCTGCATGGATCCTTCTCCTCGCAGCAGCTGGCAACGTGGATGGATTCCTCCTCCCTGGATCCAACCTGTGCTGTGCCGAATGCTCTTTCATTCCCTGTCCCGAACGATTAGTTTCTGTGCTGTATTATCCATGCTATCTGTGATTGAAAGCCTCTCTCATATCCTTCCCAGGCACTCATTCCTCTACTTGTTCTCCTCCTCTGCACCTTTCCACTTTATCCTTCACGAGACACACTGCACACAGAATCCCTACAGTGGGGGTTTCTTTAGTCACGAGGGATGTTTTCTGCACAGTTTGCTGTTTGTCTGTGGGATGTCCTACCTTTTGCTCTCCAGTGGGCACTAAGCAGATGTTCTCACAAGCCAACCCATGAGCTTGGTAACGGGTACACTGGTGGCTCGGGTTCCTGTCCTCTGTGTGTGTTTTATCTTGTGTTTGGCAAAATCAAACCTCACCTGCCATTCAGCGCGGATACCCTCAGTGATCCTGCGTGACCCTTTGCAGTCGGCTTTCCTGCCAAATAATTAACGCATTATTAGTGAGCGCAACGTGTCACACTGTTGAGTGTTTGTGAAAGAACTGGCTGTTAAGACCTGACGGCTTCAGCCTGTGCTTTGTTGGCTCTGTAATCGATGGAAGTCTTTCCCTGATCTTTTGTGATGATTTGATTACTCAAAAAGCTTCTGGCAAGGGGTCTTGTTAAAACCCTCCTAACGTGTCAGCCAGCTCAGCCTTAGCTGAGGCTTGCTTGACACTTCAAATAGTTGCAAGAGATTTGTGGAGTGCCATTTCTCCCTAGGAAAGCCACACTATCTCCTCCCCAATCTGTCAGTTGTATCCAAGTGCCTACTAATTCTAAGGTTTCTGCTGGTCCGTCTGACACAGAAGTCGGGCTGTCTGGTGTATGAGTCCCAGGAGATGTTTTAAGAAGTGGTGACATATTTACCACACTCCAAACTTCAGGCACAGAGACTGATGTAAGGAAGAGGCTTCACGCGACAGCCAGCAGTGCTGGGGTTTCCTATCTAAACAACACCAGAGCTTCTGGGAGAGCTGCATCTTGGTCTAGCAATCTATTGTCGTTCCTTCTCTCAGCTTGATCAAGTTATCAGGGGTTAATGGGCCGTCACCCACCAAGCATGCTGACTGCATTTGTGTCCCAGTTCAAAGATGGGGGATTTTAAGCTATTGCACTTTACTTCACGACAGAATTGGATGGAGAAGACAGGTTCATTGCAGCTTTTCCGACAGGCAGTAACTAATTAGGTAAGACAATTCCACTGCTTGCAATTGTAAATCACTGCCTTTGGCACACATGACATTCATGTTCACATTAGCTGGGAACCATCCCCCAAAATATCTACTGATTCTGTCAGCTACCAAGTGACTTTGAGGCTCAGGACAGGAGGGGGACAGGGTGCGGGTGTTTTCTGAGGATGGGGGAGCTCTGTGCAAACCCTTGTCTTTGCTGTGGAGCCTGGATTGCAGGCTTACAAGCCCAGTTATGTCAAGAAAACTGCACTGTCACTGGGTAAGCTGGGACTGAGGCTGCAGGGGTGAGAGGTTAAACAACTCTTGAGGCGCACACTAGCTGAAAGTACATGAAGAGAACTGCTGCCAGGTCAACTCCTAGAAAAATCAGCCTCAGCCCAAAGGGTAGATAATAAATCGGTGTATAAGCTAAACAAAGTGCTGACGCAGACTTTGCTGGAGCAGCACTCCCAGTGCCGCTGTAATATGGGGCCAGAACGAAATTCCGCTGTGATTGACACTCTGCCATCACATCATTTGTTACCGATCCCGTTTTTCCTCCCTTCCTCTGCTTTTCACTTCAAGGGACAGGACCTGCAGCAGCACAGCCTGCAGAGCCCTCCTTCGATCTGTTTTCCATTTGAGCATCCCCCTCTGAGGATTGACTCATGCTTCTCCACATAAAGCACCGCCTCTTTGGGCTCTTATAAGGAAATAGCATGAGAGAATTGTCTAATTCAGACTTTCTGGCAGACTTGATGTACTATGCATTATAGAGAACATTTCTAACCAATGTCTTTGCCCTTTTGTGGTCATTCCAGAACAAACCCAGCTGCCTCCCTCAATATTTTGGGTACTTTTGCAAACTTGCAATGCCTCAGACCAAACAGAAATGCTGTGAAGTTTGGCATAAATCAACCTCCAGTGGAATTATTTTAACATACGGATCATAAACACTCCTCTTCTATTTCTTCTTTGCCACTAATTCACATCGCAGTTACTCCAGGATTTTGCTACAGGGAAATACACCTCAGCATCAGATACAACAAATGAGATGCACGACTCTTATCATGGCTATTGCCTGTGTTTATGGGAGCCCTGTATATTGTACCATGTGCAGGTCTTTAAAACTAGAGCTGGAAAAAAATCATCTGTAGTGAAACATGAAGCCGAAAGAGACTGACCTGGGCTGGGATTCAGTTGTATGTGGGAGAGTCAGGCTAAGTTCACCTAGAGAGTTGTGAAGGGTCATGAACCTCCAGAGTGAGCAAAGGTCCAGTTCCAAACAAGCCCAGCCAAACGTTTTCCAGTGGTTTTAAGCAATATTTGGGAACAGAGAGATCCTGTAAAATTAATAGATTTGATAGGAATTACGTTGGAGAGAAACCTGGTGGCTTCAACAACGTTTAGCACTAATGTGTGGAATTAATTGAAAGCTCAAGCTCACCACAGAGACTGAGAAGTGTTGAGTAGAAATGGACCACAAACCCCTTGCTCCTGGGGGTCCAATTATGAATGGGCCCTTTGCAGCTCTACTTAAGCAGAGCTGTGCTTTGCTTTATTGGACTTTATATGACTGCTGAAAGGTAGACACCTTTAGCCTGCTGTGAGCTGCATGTACAGAAAGGGTCTCTACATTCCTCCTCAAAAGCCTCTCAGGAAAAATTCTGTACTGTAAGCTACTGATCTGCTGTTTGTGCACCTCCTCACGCTCGGTAGAACACTTCACTAGCGGGGATGCCAGCTAACGGAAGGTTCAGTAAGCGCTGGTGGTAATGGAGAAGGCATTCTAAAAAATCACAGAGATTTGCGTGGAACACATCCTTAGAGACAGGTCCTCTGGTTATCAGGCTTATGATACCCTAAAATAAAACCTGGGAATTCGCCGCTGTAACAGAACTTCCTTGAGACAAACTTTACCCGGCGACTTGACAGCATCTGGGAACTTTGCTTTGGGTCACAATTCCCCCTACCCCCTCCCCCCCCCCACTATTTGGCCAGAGGAAATGGAAAAAGATTTACAGCACAGTTAAAGACCAGCCACCAAATCTCTTGACTGGTATCTAATCTTTAAATTAGAAAGGAACCAAAGCCAGGGCTTCTGACTTTCACTACCACTACCAGGTTTCCAGCCCGGGGGAGGGGGAAACACGATAAATGCCAGGTTGCTAATCCACAGTTTTATTAACATGCTCCCACATGGCAGAAAAGCTGGGCTGAAAGTGACTCTTTTGTCCTATATAGTGTGGGTCTGGCCAGTGGTGGTGGTGTGCAAACCCATGTCTCTTCCGCCCTGACTTCCGAACAGGAGGCACATTGGTGGCCTGGGCCTCATGGCCATGTGGTACCATCAGCAGAAGGGGAAAGTGGGTGTCAGGGGATGGAACTATTTCGGTGACAATACATCTGGCACGCTCACTCCACAAGTGAACATAGGCAGGGCAGAGCAGTCAGCTCAGCTGTCAGCTTTAAAAAAGAAAAGAGGAGAACTTCACAGCCAGACTTCTTTTTTTTTCTCAACAGTAAGCCTAGAAATTAGCCTTGCTTCCCCCTAAGAAAGCTTCTCAACCATGGTGTGATGGGCAAAGGATTAAGAATTAAGAGACAGAAGGGTGGTGCAAATGCCCTAAAGATCACTTCTGTGTGCACTCTGTTGTCAGAGCACACATAGAATCATAGACTCATAGAATGTGTAAGGTTGGAAGGGACCTTTAGAGGCCATCTAGTCCAATCACCCTGCAGAGAGCAGGGACATGTGCACTAGGTCAGGATGCAGAGAGCCCCATCAAGCCTGACCTTGAATGTCTCCAGGGATGGGGCCTCCACCACATCTCTGGGCACCCTGTTCCAGTGATTCACCACTCTCATAGTGAAGAATATTAAGTAATATCCAATTACTCCAGAATATTAAAATAATATCAAATTTCAATCTTCCCTTTTCTTGTTTAAAACCATCGCCCCTTGTCCTATTGCTCCATGTCCTCGGGAACAGATCTTCCCCAGCTTTCCTATAGACACCTTTCAGGGACTGGAAGTCTGCTATAAGGTCCCCCTGGAGCCTCCTCTTCTCCAATAATAATAAAGCTGAATTTCCTGATGCTGTGCCTTGACTGTAATACACTGCCCAGAGCTTCCTCCCGCTCTCAGCTGAAAGCCAAGTCATTCTATAGGATTATTTTGTTAAGAGCAAAGCTATTTGATCTGAAGAGATTTAGCACCAGATTATGGCCACGGCTTTTTCCGGATCAGTGGTTGCAGAGGAAGAGGGCAGGAGTTATCTGCTGATTTGAGCCTGAGCCTGGAGCTTGGGAGACCCGGGTTCAGTTCTTACTGCAAGTTCCCCATATGTCTGGAGATAAGAGACCTTCTACTGCTGTTTCCACACTGAAACACGGGGTGTGAGACAAGCGATTATGTCAAACACAGTGTGATACTCAGCTATTTAGATGGGGAAGAACAAAAGCTTTGTTGCCAGCATATCCAATCCTTTGGGAAGCCAGAAGCCACACATCTTTACAGCAGCCTTGAACCCCCTTCTTCCACTCTGGTGCCCCATCTCATGGCCCAGCACTCCACCCTGAAATCAGGTCTGGTGCTGTACAGGGCAGGAGGGAGAACCAGCCCCAGGCCAGGCTTTGAAATGAACTGCAGTTTCTTTTCTGCCTGTTTGAAGGTGCACCTACCTCACCTCACACCTCTCTGTTGGGTCAACACCACTATAGCCACTGGTACCACCATGAAGAAATCTTTCTGTATGTCAAGGTTTAGCCTGGGGGCAGCTAAAACAACCACACAGCTGGTTTGGTCACTCCCCCCTGCCCAGTTAAAAAGGAAAAGGTAAAACCCATAGGTCGAGATAATAGACAGAAAAGGAAGATAATGATAATACTAATACTAATGCTGCTGTTACTACTACTACTATTCTTAACAGAATATACAAATCAAGTGATGCACAGCACAGACATTCCCCTCCTGAAGCTAACATTCAGCTAGTTTCTGAGCTGCCCCTCCTCCTGCCCAACCACCCTGGAGCACAACATCATATGGTGTAGAATATCCCTTTGGCCAGTTGGGATCAGCTGTCCTGGCTGTGTCCCCTCCCAGCTCCTTGGTCACTCCCCACCTTCAGCATGAGAAGCTGAAAAGTCCCTGATTGCTGAGCAACAATTAAAATATTAGTGTGATATCAACATTATTCTCATCCTAGATCCAAAGCACAGCACTGTTCCAGGTGCTGGGACGAAAATTAACGCTCCCACTGAAACCAGGAGAGTGTAGTAAGCACAAGTTATTTTACAGAGAGAAGATCTTTTCAGAATTTCAGATTAGCTCCACATCCTTTCCACCCCATGGGCTGAAGTTGCACCTGGAGTCCCTGCCCCACCCCATCCCATCCCATCCTCCTCCGTGTCCCCAGACTGTCTCTATTTCATACACCAAAACCATGGCTTTTTGAATTTTACGCACCTGGAGCAAGCCATGACTCAAAGAGCAGCAACAGAAACCATAAGCACAACTCCCATGGCCCGAAGCAGTCATCACAGGATGCTCTGAATCAGTTCCAACTTCACAAAACAATGGCAAACCCTCTGTTGATTGCTTTGGGAGCAAGTTTTAACTCTTTCTGAACCAACTAAATACTTCTGTCTCCAGGGCCATGCCTTAGAGTTAATTCTTTGTAAAACACTGACAAAGTCACATCCCTTTGAGAATGAGAATGCAGCAGGTGAGCAGTTTCCAAATCTGTTCTAATCTCTGTGTGTGTGTAACTACCAAGCAGCAACAGGGCCTGTCACACACCAGGGTGCACATCTAACACTCCTAACCCCTGTTGCAGTTGGACACAAAGCTTCATCTCAGCCAGCAGGGGACATCTTTGAATCTCCAGCTTGGTGCCACCTACAAACCGGGTCTGGGCTAATCAGCCTGCAGGATTCTTAGTGTAGAAACCACAGGACTGCATCATAAAAATAACATAGTGACATTACTTAGACTGGGGAAGAAAAGAAGTCGATTTAAATAAACCATCATGGATTATAACTATAATTACCACACTACAAACTGTGTCTCCACTTACACAGCTCTACCAGTGTGCTGGAAATACTGATTGACTTCAAAATCCGAGAAAACCTACTCAGAACTGGATATACCAGGGAATCTTTCTTCCTAGCCACATGATGAATCCCTGGATGACTTAATGAAAAATGAGTCCTGGACATGGTACACGTGTTATAGGTACAAATTACTAATTACTACAGAAACAATTATAGTAAGTGATGGAGATGATTTTAAGCCTAGGATAAAGGCACCTCGTTCATTGTTAATAGCTTGTGTTGATTGATTATGCTTTCACTGTTAATTGCAACAGCTCTTTATATTCCACTTACAGATTAACTGCACTGCTGTAAGGATGATCCCAGGTCCTTCAGGATCCCTAAAGCTGAAGGGAAACGCAAGCTGGCCAGTGCAACACTTGCAAGGTACAGAGAAACACGGTCACAAGGATGCTGAGGAACTTACTACCTGTATTACCTTTCACAGAGGAAATGAATACAAATTTCACTAGGGACATAAATAAATATGAGATATTTTTCTTAGCACTGACTTATGCGATGAATGATTGGTGTTTAGTTGTTTCCACTCTACGTTGTTCAAATCCTGAGGCAGTGTCCTCCCCTTGAAATCAACAGGAGCTGCAGATCTTCTGCACTTGAAAAAATCAGGTTTCTCCGGACTGAAATAAACACCGGGCACTTTTCAACTCTCTCTTCCAGGATTCCGTGTTTGCAGCATTTGTTACCAAAACCTCAAATTAATCATTCTTAAAGCCGTGAGAGAAAACATGACTTGTCCTTTTCCCATTTCCATCTAGGCCATATTTGACACTTATCTCATACTAAAATGCTCACCAAGTCCAAGTGTTTTGCACCCGATTGCATTTCATGCGTCTATATATTGACAGAAAGCTTTAAAACTAACACTTTGTAAGAGACATACCAGCATGATTTCCAACTGTTTGAGATTGTGATTATTCTAAACCTTATCCCAGTGCCTAGATCCCAATCTTCAGCCTTACCTTCAGAGTTCTGACTGAACAGATCTGGTTTCAGTGGTGTGGTTATGCATGCAGCATTAATAAAACGTAGATCATGGCTACAGATACTGCTGTAAATCAGAGGTTGCACTGGTACCCAATTAAGCACTCCCAGTACAAAGTTTGGTTTCTACCATCAAAGAGCTCTGTGAACAATAGGAGCCTGAGCTGAAATTGCTGCATGTTTGTAGCCTCAGATGGAGGGAAGATGTGGATGGCCTGGGGGGAGGCTGGAAGGAGGAAAGCTCTGAGCTCCCGCAGATTGCTTTTGTCAGAGGAAACACCACTTTTAGCATAAATCTGGGCAGCATTCTTTATGCAACTGAAGAAGCACTGCCAACAGCCCTGTGAGCTAGAGACAATGTCCCAAACCATGGAGGGGAAATGTCCACATGGAAAGCCAACAGGATTTACTGCCCTGGGAATAGCCGCAGTAGCGTTATAGGCTAGAGGAAATGTGTGCTGGGTTAAGAGCTGTGAGCTTCTATGTTCTCAAGGTGAGACATACCATGCAATCAACCCCTGCAATAGCATCTTGGGCTTTTTTGTGTTTTACTTGAGGCTTCAGTCCGTTAGGTCACGTACCAAAGACCTATGGTAGTTACAGTGGGGCTCGGTGGAGCATTTCAAAGCTCTTTCATGATGCCAGACAGCTCCTGCAGCCCTGGACAGGGATGATCTCATGGGGGCACTACCTGCCTCAGCTCCTGTGCACCAGGAGGCTAAAAGAGAACAGCTTCCAGGTCTTGGTGAATCTTGCTTCCCATCCCTTCCCTGAATGTCTAGAATACTCTACACATACTCTGACAGCAGCTAAGGAACTATTCACAGACTATTCTTGCATTCACGTGTGGTGTTTTTTCCACCAGCCCTTAAGAACTGAGATCCCTGGAGAAAACTCAGTGCAACAGGCCAAACAGAACATCGTACCTTGTTGTCCCATGTCGGTCTCCTGAGATGATCCCGTTCTGCTTCCTATCTCCTCAGCCCTGACCGCAGCCAACTTGACTGAACCTTGAGGAGCTGTGAGCTGTCTCCACAAGCATTGTAGAGCCATTGGACTCTGGAGTGTACTGCATTTCTTGCAAGCTGCTCCCCATGCAGACAGCCTTGGGAAGAAAAACAGACCCAGCAATGGTTACCTCCCCATCCTCCTGATGTCCAGCTATACTCAGGCAGTAAAAAAAATGACGTTGCTGCTACAAGCACCATGTTGACAATAAGTCCTTTCTCATACATCCTTTTAACACTAGCGCCCTCAGGCAACGCTGAATGGAAAGAGTAAGGTTTCAGGTTTGTAATAGGAATTCCTGTTTTCAAAAGGCCAGAGACAACTGCAGGGAAACTTTTGGTTATTGCTGCTTTGTGTCAGCTCTTACCCACTCCTGGAGGGGGGTGTAATTTCTGAAGTCTAACAGCATCTGACCCAGGCCAAGCAATCTTTGAATTAGTTTTTGGCTGACATTTCACAGAGGCAGGAGCATGTGTACTAACACACAGCTACATGTGTGTTTTCTATCCGTGTATACACAAGCATGCCTTGGGGAAAGGAAGTGGAGTAAGTCAGCATATTTGGCTTTCAAAATGCTGATTAAGGAGACTGGAAGCTGCCCCCAAGTTGCTGTTGTACCAGACCCTACCTAGCTTTCAGCCAAGATGAGTCCAGGGGAGCATGAGATGTCTATACAGGGTGATGTCCAGCCTGAAAGGCAGCAGCTGCTAGAAGCACTGCCAGGCTGTAATTATTAAGATTTGTTTTTGGGGTATTCCCATTCCCAATGTTTCCTCTGCCTTACTCACTCTTGGAGAGCTGTCTCCTCCTCCTCCTCACACATAGGAGCACCTGCAGTGATGCATGATGCACATTTCCATGGGCAGCAGCAGTGGAGAAACCACAGCACCAGGCCAGTCCTCTCCTGGAAGCTGCCCCTTACTCTCCCCAGCACCACAGTTCCATTACAGCATGAAGGGGCTTTTCTGTCCTCTCACAGGAGTCTCCACCCTTGGATCCAGCCAGGAATAACAAAAAGGTGTCATTTTTGCTGTGTCTACAGTGGTAGGGTGACTGCCCACACACATGCACACATACGCCCACAATCACCTCTTTCCCCAGACTCTTTTCGGAGGCAAACATCTGCACAGCAAAGGAGGAAATCTCCTAATTTCCAGGAAAGGCAAGGAAAGCTGTCTGAGCATTTAGCCCCAAAACCTTCTGTCTAGGACGTGAGAGCTGCAACGCACAGGAGGGAGGAGTACCAGAACCTTGAGACTAATCGGACCGAGCTCTGAGAGTCTGAGCAGCCCTTTGCTGCCCTCCTGTCCACAGATGCTGTTGGGGTGCTGTCCCAGGCTTGCCACCCCAAGCACGCTCTGCCACAGGCAGGGAGCACTCAGCTGCACCAGCAGCATAGAGCAGGGGAACAGATCTTCTAAACCCTTAAGACTCATCTCCTGATAACAAGTCTGGGGCATTTCTAAGCCACGATCATCTTTTCTATTATCTTTATGCCCTGAATATTTTGCTTTCACAAGTTCTTCTGGGCCTCAGCCCAAGGAGGAATATCTTCTCCTCTTCCTCCCACCATCCTGGACTGACAAATGGAGGCAGTGGGGACATTTCTCAGGGATCTTGAAGGGGCTCTGCAGCAAGTCACTGTTGCTGGGTCTGCCTGTCTGTCTGCCTCTCTCATGTGGGGATCAGGACTCTGCTGAGAAGACGCAGATAGGGTTTCACACAATCCAAAGCACATGTACAGTAACTAAAGCTGCGTAAGCACTTTTCTTTCCTAGGGAAATTTTCCAACGTATGTTTCGAAAGAATGTGAAAATATTCCTCTCTCTCTCTTCCCTCCCCTCCTCCCTTCTTGCCTGCTTCCTATAAATCCAGCCTGCTGTGGACAATCCCCTCGGATGTTCTTCTCCAAAAGGGATTTAAGGCTTGGGAAGGGGTAGGGGTGGCAGCACTGGGAATTCATGCCCCCAGCAGCCAGTGCAGAGCATGCCCTTAGAACTGGACTTATCAGTCATGGAAACTACTTAAGGTTAATCATACCTAATTGCTGTGAGAAAACATGCTCGAGCAATCAAGTCTAGTGAAAATTGACATGCTTGGGGGGGGGGTGTTCACTCCATTTAAACATCATCAGATGTTTGCATCCTCCAGAGGCAATTTAGTGCTTTGGGCATCCCCCCGCCCCGTCCTCCTCCCCCAGGAATGTCCATACAAAAGGAAATTTCTTCATGGCAAGTAAGTCTAAAAGTCATTTTTCACAAGGAAGAGGAGAAGAAAAGCTTTGACCAAACATGTCTGACCTATTGCTTTGCACACATATAAGCTGCAGTGACTGGCTGCCACAGAGTGCTGCCAAAACCAGAGCTTGGGGGAGCGGAGGGCTAAAGTAAAGATAACGTGTGAAAGGCAACATCCACTGCAACCAGACAGCCTTCTTTGCAACCAGCAGCTCTGGCTGCAGGAGATGAGCTGGGATAGTCCCCCGTGAAGATGGGACCACTGTGCCCTGTTGATGGCTGACCCCAGATCTTATGTCCTTCACTGCACTAACACGTGAGCACATACACAGCTCCTACAGACTCTTGCTTCTCCCACCCATTCCCCAGGGCTGAGTGTGGCCCTCTTCCAGGCTGGAAGGATGCCGGTTGCGAGCAAGGACCCGC
Organism: Gallinula chloropus; assembly: GCF_964237585.1. Lineage (NCBI taxonomy): Eukaryota > Metazoa > Chordata > Aves > Gruiformes > Rallidae > Gallinula > Gallinula chloropus. The sequence continues at coordinate 34,769,511 of NC_140090.1, forward strand.
GGGGCCATGTGGGAAGCAGCTATGTCTCAAGAAATGGCTGAGAAATGTATTCACATCCTCATTTCTGCACTGCAGGTCCCCAAGATGGAGCTGAGTCATTCCAGACAGACTTAGGGGAGATGATTTCCCCTTTAACTCTAAAAACATTTGCTGGGTTATAATTATTCTTCTTTAAAAAAAAACCAAAAAACCCAAACCCAACCAGAAACAGACTCCAAACCAGAAGAAACCACCTCCTCCAAACGCTGTATACGTAAAGTCATGGAGAAGGAATGATAAAATTTCAGTGTTTCTGGTGGGCCACACCATTAATTCACAGGCTTCTGTATTCCTGCAAATTGCTGTGTAAAAACACGTCAGAGGTCTGCACGCAGCTCCTGTCATGGCCATTTTATTTCGTATCTACCATTAACCAATAAACCTACAGATCCATTTACCCTGCAGAAGGGAAGCGATAGGGTTTGCAGGATGAAGTTCCAGTGTCTTGGTCTGGCACAAGTGTGAGCACAGGTATGTCTGTGTGTCTGCGTTGGAGAGACAGGCTGTGGAGGTGAAGAGAAGGAATCAAAGTTTGTGCCTTATTCCCAGCTAACGTCAGCCAGTGTAACGGCATCATGTGTTTGTCTGTACCCACTGAGGGGCTAAAATTACAGCTTTAAGCAGGAAGCTGAATATGGAGGTTTTAGCAAGGCTGAGCACTTGAATTTAATGCTTAGGAGCAAGGGGTGCGGCTCTGGTACTAATTGAGAGAGAGGCTAGACTTGAGAAATGGTAACAGGAGACAATTTTCACCTCATTCTCCACCTTAGGAAAGTCAAACCTTTTTAAATATGCCTTGGGATAGGAGCTACAAAATGTTATTAATGTTGGAAAAGCTTTTCTGGGATTTACAGCAGCTTCAGTCACAGAAAGGCAAAATTACACCAAGATCTTTTCTTGCAGACAGGTCCAGATCAGAAACTCCTGACACCAAACCTGCCAAAGTTGTTCAGACATGCTCAAAATTGCAAACAGGAACAGTGGGACAGTAATCCCAGAAGTGGGAAAGGTCAAAAGCCACTAACCAGGAGTCTGATTTTGTAACCACAACCTTCCTTTGATCTCTTTTGTGGGTAACTTAGTCCCCAGACAGACCTCATGCTCGCATCCCTTGGAGAAGGGGGAGAGAGAGGTAGGCACGAGCTAACCCATCCTGAAAAATTCACTGTGTGTGGGGAAACTGAGGCAGGCAGTTGTGACATGATTCCTTATGGCTATGCCATGGGCCCGGTGCAAAGACCGCAAAGGAAATCTGCATCTCCTGAGTCCCAAGGGCACACGAGTGCTGAAACCCAGGTTACACATGGCCTGTGGGAAGGAGCATGAGCTGGAGAGAGGTAAAATTCCTGAACTTGCATTGGCTTTTCCTCCCATGCCATCAGAGAGCAGCAAAATGCAGAGGAGAGTCACCCAATCCTTCACATCCATTCCTGCAATGGCTGATGTCTCCTCTCACAGAATCACAGAATCATTAAGGTTGGAAAAGACCTCCAAGATCATCTAGTCCAACTGTCCACTTACCACCTATATTACTTAATAACCCATGTCCCTAAGTACCTCATCCAGCCTTTCTTTGAACACCCCGAGGGACAGTGACTCTACCACCTCCCTGGGCAACCCCTTCAATGCCCAACCACTCTTCCTGAGAAGAAATTTCTCCTCACTTCTAACCTGAACCTCCCCTGGCACAACTTGCAGCCACTCGCTCTTGTCCTGTCGCTGGTTATCTGCCCTTCTCTCCTCATTCTGCAAAGCCCCTTACCCAGCTGTGCTGGCCACCACTCGGAAGCTCACTTTCAGGGTGGAGCAGAACTGCCGGGTAAGGAGGCTTACTCACTTTAAAGAGAGAATAGCACAGAGGGAGCTACAATGTCCCTTCCCCAGCAGCCACTGCGTTGGCCAGAGCTGCTTCCCACCACAGCATCACACTTTTAGCTGGAAACAGTCTTCCCTCCGCTGCAGCTCTGTCCCTCCAAGCTTGTTCCAGGGGAGTTCGTCTGAATCCGAACTCAGAAAACAGCCCTCTGGCACAGAGGAAATCACAGAATCACAGAATCTTAGGGGTTGGAAGGGACCTCAGGAGATCCCCGAGTCCAACCCTAAGCTTTCTTCAGGAGCTTGCAACCATATCTCAGTCTTTAGTTCTTATTCACAACAGCTCTGCCTCGAAATGGCTACAAACACAAGCAAAAAACCATACCAGACTGTGGGGACTACCATGCAAACAAACTTCCAGCATGACATTTCCTCCTCTGGAGGAGGCTGAGAAAGCACAGGACCCCTTTTCTCACCAATCCTAAAGCGCCCAGTACCTCGTACAACTCTCAGGCGAGAGATTTCCTCTAATGCATGGCCTCTTCCACTGGCCTTTTCAAGCATCAAGTGCACTTCGCAGCACAGTCTGATTTCTAAGTGATGCACAGAGCTCATAAATAGTCAACATTGCTCCTTGAGCATGCTATGGACAGGAAAATTATACACTACCAACAGCAAGCTACGGGGTCCTACCCATTGATTACTCATTGATTAAAACACAAGCCCCTTTCCAACTGCTTATAAATTAAAGACTTGCTGTAACATGCAACTCTGAAAGCACAGAAGTGCAGGGAGATAAAATGCCTTCCCAGACATGGAGGTGACCCGTATTTACTGGAGATATCATCCAATATTTAAATTTGGAAATGAAGCAAGGGTGAGGCAAGGAGTCTGGATTCCATTCACAGCTTTGCTGCAGTTAGAGGTGAGCTCTGCTGCCAAGGCTTGCTAGAGTCCTCCTGCCTGCCCGCTCTCACAGAAGAACTTGTACTTTCTTTGGATCACTTTGTATGTGTTTCAGACTGGGTGGGGGAAAGGTTGATTTGCACAGACATCTGAGGAGGCTTACTCACAAGTGTTACTCACCAGCCACTCGGCTTGTAGGGCAGAATTGCAAGCCCCATTCTTCACCCGGACCCAAGAAAGAGCCACAAATTACCTTAAAGAGCAAGGGCTGGGTCCGGTTCAAGATCATGTACCTTGCGGTTTGTGTGAAAAAGCAACATCAGTTGGAAGGAATTTCTCTCAGCTGAAAGTCAGGAAAAACATTTCTGACTATTGAATGGTCTGGGTATTTCTTGAATGCCAGAGCACAAAGATAGTTCTCCAGGGTCAGGAGCAGAGGAAATCCTTCCTCGCTGTTGGTTGTTGTCTCTATGGTCAGCAAGCCTAGCTCAGCAAGCCACCCCGACCACGCGCTCAACCTCAGACAACCACATAATGAGGTTAAGCGATGCCTCAGTGGATTAAGATCCTAGTGAGTAAATTCTCTGTGAAGGACTTACTAAGGAGTTGCTAACTATAGTTTGCTATGTATGTTGCAATGACTGCTGTTTTTCACCTGGGTAAAGGGAGGCATTCAGTGTTTTCCTGAGGGTATGGAAACCTCTTCTCAGGAATGGCCCTACCTGTTCACCTGCCTTTTCTGATGCCCAGCATTAGTGAGGAGTCAGAAGTCTGGCTTGTCAGTTTAACCACCAACCCATTCCATTTACGTGTGCTTGCAATTCCCAGTCAGCGTTTCCATCCTACACTCTAGACAAACAAAACCAGACGCATCCAATTTGAAGTTTGAAGTTTGCTCCGGTTCTGAGAGGGGCTCAACAGGAAAATCAGCTTGCTTCAACATGAAGTTTAGGGGGTCCTGCTGCTGTTGAAAAGTGCCCAGGTCAAGATTCAGCTCAAAGTCCTGTCTATACAAGAACATCTGAGCACACTGATCTACTGAAGATGTCCCTGCTCACTTAAGGGGGAATGGACTAGATGGCCCTAAAGTTCCCTCCCAACCCAATGCATTCAATGATTCTGTGATTCTATCTACAAACACACAGCTGAAGCCTGATGACTCTTCAAGACAGCCTGTTCTCCTGGGCTTCCCAGCCCAGCCCTGCAACTTTGAGAGAACTGGAGTGAGGACCCAGTTAGTCTGTAGAGTATAACAGCTTGTCCTTTGTGACTGGGATGCCTCACCTTGCACAGCTCACCGGAATCCAGCAGTGTAAAGAGTTCAGTGAACTAAAAATTATCTAAAATCAGTTTTAATTTTAAAAAATAGAATAAGGAAAGGAAATAGTATTTGCAATATTCCTCCTCTGCTGCATAGACTGTTTCCTATTAAAGGCAACTGTGTGCAGTGTTTCTATTAAGATTCTGCTTCCTGTTGTGTAATATGGAATGTTAAAAATCCCAATATCGCTTAAGAAGTTATTACAAACTCCAGAGAGTTTTCTATTCCCAAGAAATCTCTCCCAGTGGGAAACTGGAAAAGTTCCTACTGAATTCACAGTGAATGCCTCTGACCCTGTGTAATATTTATGGTGTCCCTCGCATCTTATCCAGGCTGGTTCGCTGTTTTGCTGCTGTGAAAGAAAAGCCTGTTTCAGTGGTTAAAGGGCTGTGACATTTACTTTGAAGGATATTGAAGCGGATACGATAGCCACAGGAAATGTTCCAGTCTTGCTGAGGTACCTCAGAGACGTATTCGGTCAAATGAGAATTCACTAATCTGATTCCCAGGGAAAAAAAAATATCACAGTAAATTAATGAAGAAAGAGAAAGAAATGTGACAGATCTGCATCCATGGCTTGGCAGTTCTGGGTTCCATGAAAGCCAGAGGAAAAATTCCCATTCACTTTTATAGGAATTGGATTTTGACCCCAAAGAACTTCCATTCAACCGGAATTACACTGCATTTTTAAATGTCATGAGAATTGGGTGCTGTCCATTTGGTGGATTAAAAAGAAGTCACCACACGACATGATGGGGATGTGTATTTGCATGGCCCCAGACCACAGACAGAACAGCCATCTCTGAAATACCTACTAGGGGTGGCAAAACAATCCAGGCAGGGTCATCCAGCACTTCAGTTATTGAATCCAGAGCAGAGATGCCACCTCCAAAGTGCTGGCCCAGTCTTGCTCCATGTATGGAAGTGCCTGGGCTGTAATAACTGCAGAATACATGTCTTAAAAGTTGTTCTAACTTTGCTGCCTGCAGAAGTGGAGAACATGCTGTGGAAACAGTTGTGTATTGAAGCCTGCCAGAGAGAGTGGAGGCAAAGGGAGCATGCCTCCTTTGGGTCGAGCTTGGTATAACAGAATCACAGAATCTTAGGGGTTGGAAGGGACCTCCAGAGATCATTGGGTCCAACCCCCCTGCCAAAGCCAGTATGACGTATGAATGTGAAACAGATGATGTGTGCATACAGACAACTCCTTTGCTGAATCCTTCTGCTGTCCTACATGACAGCCCAAACTTTCAGAACCAGAGGTTAGAGCCTAAAGTCCATGTTTAAGTATCTAAAATTGATCACAGTTTACATGTGCTAGGCACTCATCAACTTTCATTGGTCCTTAGGGAAGATGCTGGGTATACAGTATTTTTTTAAATATGGGTATTTTCTGAGGAGGTGTGAAGGTTGTAACTGGGGTCAGCTTGTCCCAGAGGTGCTGGGGGCATCAGACAAACTGAAAGGTATAGAAATGGGATGTGGCACCTGGATGGAGGGGACGAAACAAGGAAAGAAAAGAAAGAAGCTGCTAGGGGCTGAAAACGAATCCTGGCTGTGAAATCTGCTAGATGGTAGTGCCGACTCTCAAAGGGAACAGCCTGAGTCATTGCAAGGTGGCCTGAGCAAAGTCCTGGAAAATGTTGCCAAGATCAACCTGTCCCGTTCTCTGTGGAGGGGCAACACAACCCAACAGGTCAGCCCATGTCTCCTGCTGTTTTTGTCAACAGAGAGAAGATGATGTGGGAAGGAGGAACCCGCATTAGCTGTATCCTTGAAGGCAAATTATAGTTCAGAGAGAGACAAACAGTACTATAAGCAAGAAACAGAAGGGGTGCTAAGCCTATGTGTTCTCATGCATACACAGGAAGAGAACTCATGGCACTGAATAAACCACAACCCTGGTTTAGACCTGGGTTGGTCCCAAACAAATGGAAGGTGACATTGCAAAGGAATAAAACTTTTAGTGCTATGTCTCAAGAGGCATTTAGAGTGGAGAAGATGTGAAATTCTTCATCCAGACAGCAAACTGATGGAAGAACCATCGATCAAGAAGAAATAGTTGCTGTTCCATACTGAAAAGCAGAGATACCGAGGGAAGCAGTAAAAAGATTAAAGTTGGTGCCTGGTTTTGTTTAACAACCTCGTTAATTCTTTGAGAATAAAAAGGAGTTAGTACATTCACATCTGAAATGTCTTTGAAACATGCAGCCAACATCCGTGTTGCACCGAGCACTTAGAAATACGAGGAGGAAATGGTGAAATGAGACTCAGTTTGGGATAGCGTGTGCCAGGGGAGGGAGAGTGATCCAAAATGCAGATATTAAGAGGAAGAAATGCAATTTGAAAGTGGGGATCAGGGTGGAGGTTATCAGCTGACACAGAGATTGATGAAACAGTAAGGCAAGATAGGTATCATAAACTTTTTTGTTACCGTGCTGCGTGTGTTTGAGACAGAGTGTCTCTGGCAAAGGGATCCCTGGTGAGATTCAATGGAAATGATGGTGATTCCAACCTAGAATTGAAAAAAGGAGAGAACTTAGGCAAGAATGACAGGGGTGATTAAGGGATAAATGCATGTAATTTTAAGATACATTGGAACAGGTAGATTTAGAAAACACTTAAGAGAAGATAGGTTATGCTTCGAGAGCTGTGACAGCACTCCTCCAAAAACACTTCTGAGCCCCCACAAGGTTCTAGGCATTTCTTCAGAAAAACATTCCTCAAAATCTCAGGTTTGCCATACAGTAAGAGACCTGGGATGTGAAAGAAGTCAACCAATCTTTCTGTGAATGAGATACAGTCGTCAGGTCCTGAAGACACGTATCGGTTCTCTGGCATGCAGACCTGATCTCCAGGCAGGATAGATGCCTGTTTTTCTAATAACTAGGTTTTAAGATGTCATCTGTAAATGTACTGGTTGGGGACTTGGGGAGAAGTGGAGTTTAAGGAGAAACTGCCTATCCCTGCATATGACATCTACTCCTGACTTGTTTATATTTTTCTTTCCCGGGGTGACTTCAAATGAGTTGGCTGCTCATGGCTGTTGGTTGCAGCCGGAGCGTGCAACGAGGAGTAACTGATGGAAATGCTGTTTGGGATACTCAAACTAAAGAGCAAAGCACTCCCCTTCCGTCTAGCAGCTTGGTCAGGCTAGTGAAGCACTCAGAGAACAAAAAGTTTAACGCAGGAAGAGAGTCTGCGTGGAAGAGAGCAGAGACAGGCCTGGTTCACATCACCGGCAGACCCTGCGCTCCCCAGGAATTTTCCCTGGAGTTCTCTGAGCCATTCCACGGAAGTGGGAGCTGGGCCTGGGTCTGGGCGCTCTCGGCAGCAGACACCACGTGGTCGAGGCTGCTTAGACAACACGGTGGAAGGGAGCCTATCTTTAATGCACAGTGTTGGGGAATTTCTTGTGGGACTAATGGCTTGATAGTTAGCCAGAGAAGTGCTGAATTCAACACACATTCCTCTCACCACCTCATTACCTCCCAGCCATTCCCCCATCTGCGTCTGTTTGTTTAAATGGAGCTCCTTAAGACAGAGGATGCTCGTTAGGAGCCTGGTATGATAAACATGGCACTTGTGCACTTGCCTAATTTGATACATCTGATGAGCCAGAACTTAATAAATGCAAACTGCTACCCAAATTACTTAGATTTGTTCAGTCACTTTCTGTCTTCCTCAGCATATTCTACGTGCTGATCTCATGACATTCTTCTTCGTGCCAGGATTTTTTTCCGGAGTATCCGAACTTTCTTTTTCCACTAGAAGCCTCCAAGCTGGGCTCCTCTCAGGCACTTGCACATATTATTTCACTGCTTCACTGGAATGGTTCAAATTATAATTTTCCAGCTGAGATACAAAGACTAATTCATTCAAGACTGCTTTTATGGGTGTGACAATGCGGATTCCTCTGTGGCCCTCGAGGAAATATAACGCACCCATGTAATGCACTTGCCGTGCTAGGAGCAAGCATTTGGACAGGGGAAGCAATCTGTGCTCTGCAAGTAGAGCAAAGTTGCCTGCTCTCAAGTATATCCCATGTAGTCTGTGGGGATGAGCTGATTGTCATCTTGGGATGATGGGAGAGAGTACAAGATACTAGACATCAAGTAGGAAAAAAAATGACAGACGTAAATCTGAGCTGAAACCTGCTGCTGAGACTAATCAAATGAAACCCACATCAGTAGACAACAGCAAGAAACTGGCTGCTAATCTCTGTGGCTAACACCAGCATGGCTGCCCTCAAGGCTACTCTGGCACTGATGACCAGGGCTACATCGGGAAGCACAGGAAGTGATGTGCACCCTTTGCCTTGAAAACTGGCCACATGGGAAGCTTGTCAGAGGATAACACTGACCTCCTACCTTCAGCTGCTTGCTCTGGAGGGAATATGGAGGGGGTGGCCCAGCCTCCTGCTCCAGATGGGATGGAGATCGGAGACTGAAACAGAAGCTTTCCTGGGCCAGCCAGCCAGGAGCAGGGCTGGGAGACTGTGGCTTTAAGAAAGACAGAAGAGCTCCACTCTGCTATTAAAGCCAGAGACGATCTCTCCTCTAGCTCACAGGAAACAAGGCTTCTGATCTTTCCTGGGACAGACAAACTAGAAAGGGAGGCTTGGGGCTGATGACATGCCAGGAGGCATCTGGATGCAGCACTGTGCATCATCATCCATGCGTCAGCACAGAAGGTTTACAGATCCAGAGACCATTTGGTGGCTGTAATGCTGGAGAAGGAATTCAGGGCAACTGAGAGGTGTGCTGGGTACATGCCTAAAATGAAATGCAGTGAATGCCAGCCATAATGATAGCCCAGCAGAGCAAAAGCAAGCAGCTGAGTCTCTGAGCAACGCACAACCCCTTGTTCTCCTGATAGCAAAGCCTGGCCAATGCTCAGGGCTGCCTTCCCAGTACTGACCTGCGTGTCTTAACATCCGTGTACAGTTCTCCTGGTACACTGATGCGAGCATATCTCATCGTTGTGACCCTGTGATTGCAATGAGAAAAGCAAGCTGGCCTAGAACTGGCCCAGGGGGGCACCAGAGAGATAATCTCCAAAAGCGTGTTTGGCAAGTAAGAAAATGGTGTGGGCAATAGGACGTCACAGCACAGGAGAAACACATGGGAAAGGTTGAATCCAGGTTTATTTCCATCTCGTGAAAGAGAAAGAGGACCATCTCATGGCGGTAATCCTGGTATTTAACAAGTAGCTTAAATTCCCTTATGAAGGAATCTCATAAAACAAATAGCTTTGATCTGGTGTGTTTAATTTAAAGCACTTGGTGTTTTTTTTATTCTCTTTCCACAAGGAGCAGATTGCACCTCCTCTAATAAAGTCTAAGAACTAAGGGGTACAGGTCCCCATGCATAGGAAGAGTTGTGCCAGCGATACAATGGTGACGACCGATTTCCTTGAGCCTGTTCTCATGGAGAGGAAACAATTCCCGTGCCGTAGGAGCCCATGTGAACATGTATTGAATCGCAATGCACCAAACACCTGGATGAGCATTTTGAAAATTAACTCGGGGGGATTGGAGAAGCTGGTAAGAGCTCAGTCACAGCAACAGCAAAGAACAGGCACAATGATAAGAATCACAGTCTGCCCTGAATAATTAAGAGCCTCTAGAAAAAGAAAGACAGAAAGACAGACAGAAAGACAGAAAGAAAGGCAAGAAGGAATCAGTTTGCAAAATACGTGTGGTTTTGAAATGTTTGCCTAGCAACAGAGCAACAAATGCTCCAACTATGGCTTCATTTCATATTCTCTCAGCAATACCACATAGCGTTTCAACACCAGCCAGCTCTCACTCTGAAATCCACCCCAGTGACCTCAGCTGCCCTGCTCTGATGCTCAGGCACCTCGCGACTTCCCAAGCCGTGGCTGATTGCAGCACTGGCAGAGCAGAAAGTGCATCTGGTTCCACTTTCCTACGTTGCAACAACCTATTTCCCCCAGTTGCTCTCACTTAGTATGAAGGAAGAAAACAACTCAATGTGCCAATTTCCTTCCCTCTGGTTCTGGTGGAGCGCTGGTGCTGCCCACCTCTGCTCGCTCAGCACCACTTGACCTCACTTTCCCAATCCCACGCCTGAGCTTGCCAATGGAGAAGTCAGTGTTAGGTCAAGTTCTTTCTGGGTGGACACAGAAAAGAAATCAAAGCCTGGGTAAAATCTCTTCCCCATGGAGCTCCGTTTGCTTTTCCCATCACCTTGCACATTGGTGGCTTTGTTTTTCGGAGCAGACTCAAAAAAATCAGAGGATTTAAACAAAATTCACTGAAGCTGGTGGGAAAAACAAAGGTGCTGGTCTCAGAAACTTAGCCTGAAATATAATTTTCAGTTCCGTTTGTAACCCTGCTTTGCAATGGAGCTCAGTTGTAAAAGCAGAGTTAGGAGCACAGCAGGGGGCCATGCTGTGAGTGGCAGACAGTTGTGTGCATGGTGGAGAGGTAAGGGATGGCACACCACTGTCCTGACTCCTTATTGTGCTGTTGAGATAGGTATGCCACCATCTTCAGAGGGGGGTGGTGGTGGATTTAGGGGCAAGACACTGCTCAGCAATGGTGCTTTGCTTCTGAAGATAATCACAGGCTCCCAGATCATCTGCTAAGCTCTGTGAGACCATGACACAATATCTTGAGAGAACATCCGGGTCTCAGAGCTTGTGCCAAGCTCCAAACTCTGAGGAAGCTGAGATCCAGCAGCCTACATCCAAAGACACCTCTCCAAACTACTTTCTTGTTTCCTTCGCTAGGAGGATAGCAAGTCTCATGGTAGGCAGCAGAGCACCAAAGCTAGGGACAATTCAACCCCTAAGAACCAGGGCTTCTTGCCTTGGTGCCTTGCTGCCCTGGGAATGGCAGTATCTCACTAAGATGTTGTCTAGCTAGCAGCTTAAAGGGTGGATACTCTGGTGATGGACATATTAATGCCTATTAGATAAAGATGCCACAAAGGAGACAAACAGCTGGCCAGAAGCCTTTTGTAGGTCATCACAAAATGTGCTCCATCAGCAAAGAAGAGGTGTGTGCCCAGACAACAGTTAGCACATCTGGAGTGAAAGCTCAGCAAGGCGGATGTGAGCATCAGCTTGTTGCATTAACTTACATACAGATGTACGCTGCTGAATTGGGTCTCAGTGACGTTCTGAATTGGGCTGCCTCAGCTGAAGACATTCTTATCCCTGACACAACCTCACCATCCTGTAAATTAAGACAAACACACGTTATCTTCTTCTAAGGTTCCCCTGGAATCTCTGGCAGAGCGATGAGGCAGACTGCCAGGTGAGTTAGCTTTAACCAGGCCCAGCTTGGAGACAAAAGGTATTAATTTAATCACTTTTCATTACAGATTAATTGAGGTTGTGTTGCTTCGTAATTTGGGTGCGCAGGTAGGCATTCAGTGCAGGGCAGGTGATGGGTACCTGGTCAGCCTCAGTAGCTCTGCTGTAGGGACTAGGACACCTGAGCACTTATTTCAGCTGGAGATCTTTCTGCCAGTGTACATTTTGCTCACAGCGGGAGCATCGGCAAGTGCAATTAAACCAGCTAACCTTTAAAACACAAAGCCAAGCCCAGGGCCACCCAGAAGCAATTCCGAAGCACGAGGCTCAGCCTCCAACCTTGGGTGGCCACAATCTGCTTTTATGAGCCAGTTGCAGGGCGTCAGTTCTGCACATCATCACCTCTGTTCTCTGGGTCCTGCAGACCTCGGTTCCACGGTAACTGGAACCAGACCTGTGTGCTCACATTGTGGATGCAACCCTCATCCCACCAGTGCCCACAGTCACATTTTTAACAAATTATCCAGAGCGCGAGAGTTGGAATTTCGTCTGGCTTCATGCTTTAATGCTGGGTGTCAGAAATTAGACAATTCCTGGGGTAGCACAACACTTGCCAAAGTGGAGTTCATCCAGCTGCACCTTTTTAAGAACATTTTTGTGGAAGATAAGTGACTTAACAATGGATTGTCTTGAGCATCACTCTGCCATCACATTTTGACCTAGTGTTAGGAACCCCAGAGGGCTGGAGCACCTTCCCTTCAAAGAGAGGCTGAGAGAGCTGGGCTTGTGGAGCCTGAAGAAGAGAAGACTGTAGGGGGATCTCATTGCAGACCCCCAGTCCCTTAAGGGAGCAGAGAAACAGGAGGAGAATCAGCTTGTTCAAAGGGTAGACAATGTCAGGACATGGGGGAATGGAGTAAAGCTGAAGGAGGGAAGGTTTAGATTAGATATTAGGGGGAAGTTTTTTACAGAGTGAGTGGTAAGGGGCTGAAACAGGCTGCCGAGAGAGGTGGTGGGTGCCCCATCCCTGGGGGTGTTCAAGGTCAGGTTGGATGGGGCCCTGGGCAACCTTGTGTAGATCCAGGCCCGGAGGTTGGTGGCCCTGCCTGTGGCAGGGGATTGGAGCTTTGTGATCCTTGGGGTCCCTTCCAACCCAGATTGTCCTATGATTCTATGAACCCAAGAGCTGGATTTCCCATACCAGGGAATCACATCCCTGTCAGAGGGATCAGTGGACGACTAGCTGCTATCTGCAAAGCACCCTGATGCCCACAGAGAAATGGTAGCAAGTGACCAGTGTCACTATTCTCGGCATTAATAGCCCTTTACTTTGCAGTCCATCTTTGACGTTAGCTACCATACCCTTCCTACCTCCCTATGCTGAAACCACAGAGGGTTACAGTACAGAATACATCTGTTTCCTGTTTCGTACAGTGCAACTGCACATTTCCAGCAGGCACTGAGATTTAGAGAGAAGCAATTTTATTTACAAGTAGTATGTGCTCCAGAAGCTATCTGGCTCCTTTGCATTGTACTGCCTGCTGAAAATGAAACATAGTCAGATAGAGCAGAAATTACTTTCCCATTATTTGGAGGAGTTTGCATCATCCCTTTTTCCCTCTTAATGCATTATAAGTCAGTAAGAACCTGAGATAGTATATTTAACGAAAATAAATTATTTAAACAACACCCACAGAGAAAAGGCCCACAGCAATTACTGAAACTCATCATAAATACTGCCTAATAAGTTATTATTAATATCATTCTTGTTTGTGATGGGAACCTGTGGGCCAAGTAAGAGCATGCGCTGGCTTCACTGCTTCACTGAAGCAAGGACAGTGGGTAAAATCCCAGCCAAGAGAAATCAGTGGTTAGAAGGGCCCAGTGACTTGGCTACAGGCTACATCACATGCTGCTGCAGCAGTCTCTTGTGAGACACTCTTTACGTACACTGTCATGCATTGTGTCTGCCCAGGCTTAGGGATGAGGTGTGGGGTTGTGTAGCAAGTCACCGGTGCTGTCTGCTGAGCCATGGGACACAGCACAGTCCCATTCCCGCAGCATCTGAGGGAATCAGCCAACATGGCAGGAGCAAGGTAGCACCTCCAGGAAAGGTCACACTTTGTAGCACTGGGCTGCTTCTGTCAGGGTTAGTGATGGGAAGGGTCCAACCAAGACACTCTGGGGCAAAGCCTGGCCATCCTATCCCTTAGGCTCTCTCTCACCTTCTGCAGACAGTTTGCATGCAGGCAGGAAGCTTGCTCTCCTGCGTGACAGTAGCCACTGAGGAGGCCGAAAGAAACACACCCATTTGACCACCCCTCTCTGCCCTTCCTATACTCTGGTTTGAAGGAGGGCTCCCTCCAAACTGCGCACGGCTCCCGGCTGTTTCAAGTTAAGCAGCTTGAAACTACTGGGCCCAGCCATGTGCTTAGGGATAAACATTTCTGCAAATATTTGCAGGCTCAGGACCCTAATCTGGAGAACAACGTTGATCCCAGATATCATTTTGTTTATGAGTGTCAATCCCAGGGCATTACCAAAAGCCCGAGGGAAAAGTCTGTGTTTCAAGATGCTTACAGTACCACGGTCTTATCCCACAGCCGGTCTCAAGCAAGCAATCTTTCCTTGCCGGAGCAATCAGTGTCTACAGCACGGCTGAGAACGCAGGCTGGCGTAGGATGAATGTGTTCTGCAAACAGAGTTGGAAGTTGAGAACGTGCAGACATGCAAAAGCACCGGCACTTTACCAGACAGGAACCTGCAAATGCTTTGACCAGCATTAAGTCCATCCATGAGGATGCAGACTGCGAACATATGGAAAGAGAAGAGGGGAAAAAAATGTCCTACAGGCCTGCTGTCGCTCGAGAAAGTGCAACACCCATCTCATTAACTTTGTGCTTGTTACTCAGCATATTCCTTTCTCCTTGCCGATGCACCAAACGCAAACAGCCTGATCACTTGGAGGCTCTGTGTCACATTGATTTGCTGGGTATCAGCTTGCTGCTGTGATCAACCCACCACAGCTATGAGTTCAGGTCTCTCCAGCCCTTTAACTCCCAAGCTGCAACAAAGTCTTCCCAAAGAGCTGCTGCTGCCTGAACGTGAAAAATGAACCAAACCACTGAACCTCAGGTCCATGCCCTCCTTTTGCCCCGGCCAGTGAGTCCAGGCAGCAAGAAGTCTTTGTGCTGAATAAAAGCTACAGCACCTCAGCTTTCAGTTTGGGAAAGGAGCAGCCTGAGCTTTCTGTTTGGCTTAGATGACCAACATCTTGCTCAAGAAGCAACTTTGAGGTGACACTTAACAGGCTCAGTCACGGCGCTGCAATAGTGACAAACCCATCGGCTGTTTTTTCCCCAGGCCAGAAACCAGTGTTTGGGAGCTGAGAAGTTGGCTTCATGTATTTACAAGAAGAACTGCTGTGCACACAGTTTGCTGATGGTTCCCAGGCAGCTTTGCAGACGCGATGGGGATAAGGATAGGCCCCTTGAGACCCAACTCATTTATAAACAACACTTCTATGTGCGGCGGCTCGTTTACTGTGAGATCTGAGCCCAGCTCATCTAAAAGGTTTTCTGCAGAGTGAATCAACGAGTGGCCTTGAACCACTGAACATCATTTATCATATAGCCCATTGCCATAGCAAGAAGGTACGCTGGGCCAACACTGTGAAGCCCTCTTAGAGCAATGTGCCAACTTCTGAGGAAACTTTTGGATGAGATCTCTGCTAGATACGTAGCTGTGAATATGACTTTACAACAGGCAACAGGCTTTTCTTGGACCATCACACTCAATGTGCTCGTAGTGACAATCACAAGAGAATAATATTTTTATTTACCTCAGTTTTTCCTAAACATAACAGGCTTCTTTGTCACTATTTCTTTTTTTAGCCTAAATTTCCTCCCAAAGGAAGCTCCAATTCCCTTGTGTACACAGCCTAGCTCACTGCTAGATGATGGAGGCTAGAGAACTGGGAAGATCCTACTGTGATTTAAAGCTGTAGTTCAAGAGGCTTTTACCAGATTTAGGGGGAATGAAAGAGAAAACATTGTGTCAGATCAGCATTAATTTTAAGAGAAGAAAGGGGGCAATCTTTATGTGTGTTTTGTCTACCACCGTCAGGAAACGCAGCAGACACATCGCTTCAGCATCATCTGCCAGCCTTATTTGTTCTCCTAGGCAGAGGCATGCTGGAGAGAGAAGATTTTTGCAGCCCCAGCAAAAATGTTTGTGAAATGTTTATCTGATCAGCTAAAGGCTTTGAAGGCTTGCTTTGGGAAAGAGTTCTAACACTTCATCATTCAGATGAAACTGAGAGCCTGGGTGTCTCATTTTTGCAAGAGAGGCTTAAGAGAGACTATATTTTTTTTTTGTTTAGGGAGGCGAATTGCTGTTTTGTACCAGCAGCGTGAGTCAGGGTGAAGTCAGGGTGCCACAGCTCACCGAATAGATGTATCTTAAATAAGTTTTTTAGGTTTTATTTGTTTGCAAAACCTAGAGATGGGGTTATGTGCCATTTCACGTTCTCCAACACACTGTGTAAGAGGGAGGAAAAATAAATCCCAGGCCCTGCTAACTGCAGAAACCATCTGCAAACGCACAGTGAGATGTATCCTCTCCCCCTCTGCTCTGCACAGAAAAAAAATCCCTGATACTAATTCTTATTGTTCCTTTCTACTTCAAGGAGGAGACTGCGCAGCAGGGGGAAAGCGCTATATGCGCCTCTGTGCAAGCAGCCAGAGTACTGGCCTTTTGACATGGAAAAAATGATGCGATTGTCAGAGACACAGAAGCCGCTTGGGATGAGCCAGATCTTTACTGACCTGCTCCAAAGCTTATCACATCCCTGGGCAGCCAGGCTCCGCTTCCTGCTCTATTGCATGTGATAAGGTTGAGGCTTAGAAAAATCAACCCCTGTTATCATCTCTGTGTGCTACCCAGCACGTCCTAACGAAGGACAGGCTACCAGAAAGATATACGGACAGGCTTCGGCGTGACTAGTCTCCAAGCCAGACAATTACAGCTCACATCAAGTGGAACTGTGTGGATCAATACCGTCATCTTCTGTGGTCAGAGTTACATTTGCAACTGTAACATCTGGTCTTTTGTCCACCTTGATTTCAGGTGCTTCTAGCAGCCTGGCTGCTCGATGCATTTCAATGGACAAACTCTTCTGACTTTCCAGCATGGACAGCTCAGAATGCTTTCAAAAAGCACAAAGATGTGGGACTCCAGGACATGGTTTAGCTGACATGGTGGTATTGGACAGATGGTTAGACTTGATGATCTTAGAGGTCTGTCCCAACCTTAAAGATTCTATGACTTGATGATTTTATATATATACTTAACTCACCTTTCTGAACACCGTTTCAGATGCTTTTGGCTTTCTCCTCAAGCTAAACCTTTGCTTACAACATTTTTCTTTACCTGCAGATCTTATATATTCATTCACCTCATCTCAGAGACCATGAGCTCAGACATATGTCAGTCTGAACTTCCAGCTTCAAAAGAAAAAAAAGGTGGAAAGAAAACCCCAACAACCAGAAAGACAACAACGTGCCCACTCTTACTTCTGCCCGCTCATAGAAATACCATTTTGTCATGACACATGCACTCCCTGTACAATCCCTGACCTGCATCAGACTCACTTTTAACGTGCATCTACCTTTCAGTCTGGTTCTGTCCAGTAAACGTATGCACCCAGGTTTGAGCTCAGCATTGCAGCGGTGAGGCCATGCCAATGCCTCAGGGAGCATTAAAACTATAGGCTGCAGTACTAGGACTGCAGTGAAGACTTAACCTAGACTGAGTCCAACCTAGTAACGCCTGAATTCTCAGCAGAGAAACACATACCAAGCATGCTCATGGTGGGAAAGTCTCCCAGGAATGAGTGATAATCCCCGTAACTTCCACTAGCAATACCTTACATAAATGCAATTAAATCCCATAAATCTCCTGATACCAGTTTTCTCCTACAGATACCAATGTAATCTCCTATGTTCGTCTTCAATTGCAGAATGAATTCTTTCTTTATAACTTTCATTTTCTCTATGGAGAAGGTTATAAGAAGGTTTAGACCTTCTCCCAGTTCTCTTTCCTTTCATATTACCTTTTTAAAGAAATTTTTTTCTTCTTTTTTTTCTTCCCCCCTCCTTCAGAAATGGGCCATATTTTGATTGTATCGCCCCCAGTATTGCTTCATCTATGCAACTCCCACTGCTGAAGCAAACGGGCCTGGAGCTTGAGCAATGTAAGTTAAGGGCAACGAATGAGATAACTGGGAGAGGAATAGGACAATATGATGCCTCACTGTTGCGAAAGGGAAATATAAATTGCTGAGGCTGTAAACAAGCACTTCCTGGTGGATCAGGCAGCAGCCAAGGAGGGTTTCAACATTTTTCAGGGCTGTGGTGTTTAGGATTAATTTAGCTTATTTTGCTTTTGCCATGGTTTTAAATCTTTCCTATCGCCACAAGGCAATGAGCAACAAGCACTGCGTATTCCTCAGTTCCTCAAAGACACAGAAATATTTGAAACTCATTGCACACCACGGGATGCTTGAAAGCGTTCCTTCAAATGGAAATTATAGCTGAGATCATATTTGTAAGCTCCACCAGCTACAAAGAAAAATATTTATTTGGATGTTTCCTTCCACGATTCGTTGAACACACTGAGCACTATAAACGTTTCTAGCAAAAATTACTGTTTATTTACAAGTTTTATTAGACCTGTAGCAGATGACAAAATGTCAATGAGTAAAGGTTGGTACACATGTTACTGAGTGTAACTGTGCCCTCCACAGCCTTAGGGGAAAGAAAAAGAAAAGAACTAGAGGGGGACAAGCCATCCTGCTTTGAGGAGAATAAAACATAACCGTCCAAATCAAGAAAACTAACTTAGACTATAAAGTGAGGCACAGACAAATGGAAGGACCTGCCCAAGGTCACCTAAGAGAGTCACAAAGACCAGATGGTCCTACATTTCCTCATTCTTACTTTGACTGATATCCAGACTGAGAGCTGTAGATACCTCACAGAAAAATTTGCCCCTGGCTGCCTGCTTCTAGAGCCACATCGTTGATCACATCCCTTTTTTTGTGAGCCCAGTCCCAGCTAGGAGTAATTTAGGATGCGGTAGAGCTAGACACTACAGTATAATGCATATGGTGAGGTGACAACAATTAAATCCCACCTGAAATTTGACTCAGAGTCAGTAAATATGTTGTCAGGTGTCAGACCCATCTGCACTGACTCAGACTTGTTCCTGCATTCCTCTATTCCCAGTCTGTATTCAGTGAGAGTTGGCTTGCGACAGAGGCAGAGGAATTCACTTGATCCTACGTAGTAGGAAGAGGTACAAAATAAACAGCTTCCACGGGCAACCGACAGTGGGTTTAGACCTTTACATCAGAGAGTTTAGAACATCTCAGGCTATACTAATTAATTGTTTTTTGTGGTATTACATCTGACATGGGGCATGATGTTTTCTGACGAAAAACCATTGAAATGAACAGACTACATTTCCGCTCTTTGAGTTCTGTGTTTGCAGTGCCTGCCAGAAATGTTACCGAAGAGGAGCACCTTCCAATTCATTCCTAGCTTTGTGCTAGGCTATATCTGTCTCTGCTCCAAGACATTACAGGAGAATGAAATCCATGCTGGCACTGCATTTGTTCAACACTGCTTTCCCTTGCAAGCACGAGGCAGGAATTAATATATGACCATAAATTTTCCAAATTCACCTACAATCTGGATCTCTGCTACAGCAAATCCCTACAGATAAGTGTTTCTTCTTAAAAGCTAAGCTCCAAGCTTCCTAACAAAAAATTATCCAGAAAATCTATAACCTGAATATTTCTTTTTAAACTTCTGTCCAGTTTTATTTTGAATTCATGGGTTGAGTTTAGGCAGCTGAACAGTTGTTCCATTCAGCACAGTTTTCCATTTGCTTTGAATTTCAAGTGAAAAGTCTTTCTGCCTTACAGCTGGTACCTTTGTGTTTTGGGTTTTTTTGCTGCTAATGAAAATAAGTATAAATATTTCTACCCCTTCTGCACTGGTAGAGGTGGACATCCAAGTGTGTAACAGCTATGGAGAACATCATAGTCCTGTGAGGAGTAGCTCAGAAGGAAATGGAGAACCACCAGTGCTTGTGACTAGGCAATTTGAACCCATGTGAAATACAGCATCCTTTCCTTATCTATTCACTTGGGCTTGAACCTCCTTCCCCCACAGAGGCTTTTCCTTGGGGAGCTGCTGAAGTCAGGGTTCAAAACTCAGGCTAAAAGCACAGTGGAAACTCATTCAAGTTCATAAAGTTCATTTTCTTGGTGTCTATGGTTCTAAGATGTCATAAATCAAAAAAAGAAAAAAAGAGTTTCTGATACCACTTATACTGGACACCAAGCAGAAAACATTTTCTGATGAAACAGAAACACTTGGCTGCATTGTTTTCAGAGAAAACACCGGTCTCTGTCATGGGGAAGGAAAAAGACAGTATTTTGGTCCATCCCAGAGTTAGCCCATCTCCCATCAAGGAAAGCTTTCCACAATATACCCTGATGGAGCTACAGGTAGAAGGATAAACCCCATCTTCCTATGCAGGCATCTCCACAGTGAGCTCTCAGTTAATGAGCTGCTCAGGGCTCGCCTGTGAACAGAAATGACACTTGAGACTTTCATTTCAAGCAGGTAACCACCTCTGATCTGAGGAATCAATTTTCCCATGCAGCGCATGGCAGGTCCCTGCCACCAAAGAACATGAGCCTGACATATAGCGGGGACATAAAGAAATTATGGATGACAACTATATCCAGAGTGATCTAAATCAATCAGAGCCCTCAGAAAAGTTTAAGCTCATTTCAGATTGATGCTGACCTTTACTGCAGAGGCTGAAATATTTTTCTGAAGCAGAATATTTTGGGAACGGGTTCATAAAGGGCTTCCTACATGTTCCTCTGAAGTACTGAGCCATGACCACTCTTGTAAACAAGAAACCAGCTACATGAGCTGGTGTCTGGGCTCACAACCATTGATTTTTAAAGGTTTCAGGTGTGTATATGTGCCTACACATATATACATGTGCATATGGTTAGCAGAGAGAATGAAGGGCAGATCCTTCTAAAGACTTAGACACAACTGGGATATTGTTACCAGAGTTGTACTCAAGCTAAGCTGTTACTATTCTCAGTTTTATTTGGATTTTACTTTAACCCTGAAGAAGCCCATAAAATATACCTTCCTGGAAAATCTAATACAAAAGGATCCCATTGAAGCACCCGCCATCCTTGCCAATGAGCTGTAAAGACATCTGGAAAGTAGCGTTCAGAGACTGGGCAGGAGGACTGGAAACTTTGCAGAGATGCTCTTCTGTTGTTCCGTCCTGTTTATCTGCTTCTCCTCTTCTTGCTCAGAGGTTAAGCAGCAGCGTTTATGACCCTTGTGTCTCACATTTACCAGAAACCCTTTGCTTTGGGAATGTCCTCATTGCCACAATCCTGGTAGCCCTTCTCTCCATCTCTCACATTGAAATGGAAAGGCAGACACCAACTACTGTGTGGAAATATCGCATGTTCTCGTATGAAGAGCACATTATTGGTCACATCCCAATCTTTCCATTACAGCAATCCAGGAACAAATGCAATAACATTTGTCATCAGAGTAGAGACCCAAATGATGGGCCAGTGTTGTCTGAGAGGTTCCTGTCTGTGGTATAAGCAGCTCCCCCAAGGGGGTGGTTAAAAACCAGGAGAAAATGAAGCTTGGTTCTGCTCCAGATTCATATCTGTACCGGAAGTGCGGAAATAAGTTGCTCCCTCTGATCTTCTTTGCTATGCTACAGGGCAATGCTGTCTGCTCATGAGAGAAACTCACCATGCACAAGTAGCTTCTTGGGAGATTCCGAAGAGAGAGTGCAAGGATTGCACTTCCAGTGAAGCGCCATGGAGAGGGAAGCGAGGGACACGCTGCCCTGTCTCTGCCCTGCTGCCCTGTCTCTGCCCTGTGGGAGCCTCTGGAGCAGGGTGTGCCCTTCCTCTTGCTTCAGGTGCTGAAATCAGTGGAAAGTCCCTTAGGACTTCATGCAACAGTGAATCACAGGCCCTTCGCAATTTTGAACCATAAATAAACCCCTCAGCATGAAGGAGCTGTCTGCAGGCCCTCTACACACAGGAAGCTCCCAGGGAGACCAGGTTCCATCTTGACAAAAGCCATGGGTCAGGACCAGCCATCAAAGAGGCTCCTTCATCTGGTGAAAGCTACAGCCAAAACAGCTTGCAGAGCTTTTTCGCCTACCTCTGCCCTCTCCTGGATGCACGATGGAAAGTGTGGCATCCCTCCAGACAGGCAAGTCTTCCAGGTTTTGGTTATAAGCAAGGTTTTTTCATTTCTGCTGTTCAATATCTACAAACCACATTATAGTCGATGGAGAGTCACCAAGTAGCCATGGTGAAAAGGGCCCCAAGTAAACTCTGTCCCCCCACGTAAACACATTGTTAGAGTAGTTCTGAAATTCATAGTGATTGCCTCGCTCAGAAATGGGTGAGCCCTCAGCAGCCCTCCGCTAAGTTTCTACAATGTTCCTCATCATCCTTCTCAGTACCATGTCTTTAATCAATGGCAAGCACATCCTTCTCAGTGTCTAGTTGCTTGCCAGCGGTACAGCCAAGGGGATCCCAAACATTTCTGATGAAGCCACTCCCTGTCCTCAACAGACACATCTGGTAAAAAATGAGCTAAGTGAAGGATGGTGACTTGAAGGTCGCTCTAAAGGGCCTAGCAAACAGCCAGCAATCTTCAAAGAGTATCTGGAACCACTGTGCAAGTGGAAAGTATTGATAAGCAGATGTCGCAAATCCACACAACTCCACCCAAAACCCCAGTGAGGTTATCCTTTCCTCCAGCCTACCTCAGTCTCTGAGCTGGAGGTCTGGTTAATAGCCGCTGCTTTTTGTTGGGCACATTATATCTTTTAATGACATGGTCCAAACCCAACCCTTTCCATGGCTTCTGGTTCCTGTAATAACTTGTCTCTTGCCCTGACGGGCAATCATGTTTTGCCTCTTATTCTGCCAATGCTCTGACTGCTCAGACTGCCTAGTCTTTAGGACCTTACTTCGTTTCTGCCCCTCAGGGCTTATCTTGGGCCACAGAGTCCAGCACCAAATCTCTGTACCAGTAATTTTTCCTAAGTCTGCTCAATGATCTTGTGCTAGATATCCATCCTCCTATCTCCTGAATAAAGGCAGCATTCCTGTGTTAGTCCTGTCCTATCTACCAGAATTACAGAATCATCACAGAATCGTAGGGGTTGGAAGGGACCTCAAGAGATCGAGTCCAACTGCTCTACCAAAGCAGGTAAATCAAAATCAGGCAGATCTCTTATCTTCATTTTGTTTGGGCCAGGATCAGTTCAAACCTCTATTCAAGACTTGTCTCTGCTGTATGTAACTTCTCATCTGATTTAACCCTCGGATTTTCCAGGAGCCCAGCTGAGATTTTTTCAAGTACATACCATTCACACGCAAAGTCAATGTACCAACTCACAACCCTTTAAGCACCAAGATACACAGAAGTATTTCCCAGACAAACCCAGCATCCTGTACTTTGACACCCAGGTGAAGCCAGACCTGGTTTACGGGACAATAATTCTCACCCAGGGAGGTCTGGGTGTGTGTCCCTCTTAGAACAGGAAGAGAGGTTTTTGTCAAGTTCAGTAGCCCCACACCTGGCTTGAGCATACGAGTCTGGTTTAAGTCCTGGAGTCAGCCCCTGACCGTCTTTGGTATGAATTTAAACCAAACCTGAGGCTGTTCTAATTTCAGCTAAGAGCCAGGATGAATGCCAAGCTGACTCACAATACAGAGATTGGAAAAGCAACTGAGCTGTAATCTCTCCTGTATTCTTGTGATGATCAATCCATTGCTGCAGATCTGAGCTACAGGATGGGTAATGCAGGAAACCTGGAGAAAGTGAATTCATCTCATGACACACTTTAATTACCTGCAGTTTCAACAATGTGCCTAGTGACAATTTAGACTTCAGGGCAGAAATCTGTAAACCGGACTATTTCAGCTAAAACCAAAATCACTGCAGCACAGAACCTCTGCTTTGGCTGATGGTCATTTCCCATTGACTTCCATAAATTGAGTGCCTTCTGCAGTGCATCAGTGCCCTGCCACAAGGAAAGACACAATGGGAAAGGTGTCCTGGGAAGCGCTGCAGAGCTGCGGAAGCTTGATGTTAACAGGCACCCGTGCTACAGCTCCTATGAATTAGCACAGCACCATTTCCAGAAAGAGAAAGAAAAAAAAAAGTGGTTTTGGGGTACAAACCAGAAATGGTTTGGGGTGCAAACCAGTAGTGGTTTTGGATTTCTTGAGTGCTCATCTTAATGGTAGAAGTTTTCTGTAGATATTTTTCCATAGTTCACAATATTTTCATTTACTTTTTTTTTTAAAAAACCCCTTTCCCAACAAAAAAATCAAATTGGCCAGAGTTGGAAGAGAGCAGGGTTAAGTTAGATGTTAGGAAGAAATTCTGTACTCTGAGGGTGGTGAGGCCCCGGCACAGGGTGCTCAGAGAGGGTGTGGAAGCCCCATTCCAGGAGGTGTTCAAGGCCAGGTTGGATGGGACTTTGGGCAACCTGGGCTAGTGAGGGTGTCCCTGCTCACAGCAGGGGGTTAGAACAAGGTGATCTCTGAGGTCCCATCCAACCCAAAGCATTCTGTGATTCTATGATTTTTGATCAACTACATATCTGTAGTTATCAGTGGAGGATCTTTAGCAGCAGATGAAAGCTGGTGTTTCACCTCAGCTAAGCAAGTGATGTTCCTTTGCATAAGGTAAAGCAAAAGTAAAGTGGAGGTCAAACAGTAACAGACCTGTGATTCATCAGCCCTACTCTCACTTTTCTCATGCAGCAATGTGGGACACATTTCTGTGGGACGTGATGATAAAAGCTGGGATGTTTTTCCACCCAACTTTTTTCAATGATTTTGCTGTAGATCCCAGAGAGCAGATGTCTCTCGTTAAAGAATAACTTCCTTCTCCTTGGGGATGTATACAGGGAAGGAAGGGAGAAAGAGTTTGTTCTTTTTGAAATGAGAGCTAAATTGACACATGGTGGATAAATGGCAGGTAGAAGAGGCCAGGCATGCTGTTGATAGAGAAGAGGATAACACTGATGAGCAAAGCTGATCACCACAAGAGCTGAAGGTATTTTCTGAAAATAACATTCACTGGGACAAGCTTCTCTAATGCCTACAAAGTACCCACACTTGGAAATTCCCTCTCACAGCCCCCACTTCACCCCCGCTATTAAAATCTGCTCTCAGCTTACCTAAACAGTTCATGAGATTTTTATATATTTCCTAGGGTTCTCCAAGTGCATTGAAATAAAACACATCCTATGTGCTGCAGACAACTGGTAAGGAGAGCCAGAGAGTGACACTACCTTTACCTTACCCTGAGTGCAGCTAGCCACCAAGCAGGTGGGAACCAGAAAAATTACACTTCCACTCATTCCCTGTGGCTCCTACCTACACCTTCAGGCTGCTTCTGCATCACCCAGCTCTGATACACAGGAGCACAACACCCAGCCTGCCCCAGCCCAGTGAAACTCCTTCGGCCATCTTATACCTGAGCATGACCAGAGCACTTGGATATCACGAGAACCTTTGTTTGAGAGGGGATCCTTCCCACCTCCTGCATTTGAGCAGACCCTGCTCCAGCCCAGCCTTGCATAGAGTGGGGCAAGGCTGTGAAGGATGACGTAACTTCTTCATCTGTGCAGCTGCCTCATCTCTGACAGCAACTAATGATGGTAGCATGCTGCGGTGCCTGCTGATTACAGACACGTTAGTCATCCTCCCACTGGTGTTTGGGCTTCTGTGTCTGGCTGGGTTCATCTGCTCATCCCTGGAACACACCAACGCCATAAGCCATCCCCTTGCACAATGAATCCCTGCACTTAGCAAATTGAGACCCCAGTTCCTCATTGGAGCTTCACCCTGATACTCTGTGTAAATGTCATGGTTCATGAAAGAAGCTGTTCTCTGTAAATCATTCCCTTCACAATGCTTGGAGAGTAGGATGTGGACGTCACTTATCTCTGCTGGACTGCAGAGCAGCTGAGGCACTGAGATCACACTCCACAAATCCCAGAGAGGCACAGCAGCGGTGTTTAGTCCAGTTAAAACCCACAGCACATCCATCGCTGCAACCATAATACAGGCCTAAGAAAATAAGGCTGATAACAGGAAAGACCAAAACCCTCAAAAATTGTCATATGTTACTGGAAGGAAGTGACCACAGATGTGTTGGCATCTCATGGTCTTGCAGCTCAAGAGAACTGGGCATGTCCTTCAGAACCAGACCACAGCTCATCTCTGCCAGGGCAAACGCAAAGGCATTCCACTGCCAGGAGGCACCAGCCCACAGCAAAGCGAGTGGAGATTGCTTCAGTGTCTCGGGCTACAGATGAGTGGAACAGCTGAAGGACCACCACGTGGTTCCTCAACTCTTCCAAGATTCCTTCAGCCTTCTGGCTTTTCTGTCGGGCATCCACCAAGAGTCCTAACAGAGCTTATTTCCTCCATCCTTCCTCGAGCTATAAAGCAGCGGCCACTCCATAAGGATTTATTAGCTCCCACTGGGAGAAAGGAACAGAGATTCACATGAGTCATTAAGTTTAAGTCCTGCTGGCAGGATAACCATGAAAAATGATATTTTAGAGGGTTTTCATTGGCACCGCTTTCCCAGTTACATGCTTATAGCCTAATTATGAAGGGAAAAAGGATGTTTTTTAAAAAAAACCTCAAAACAAATACAAACCAAAACAGAACCCAAACACAGAAATACTCCACAGAACCCAAACAAACTACACACATTTCTGCAATTATTTACGGTGGGATTGGCTGTTCTGCTCAAACATCCTACAGTGATTACATTGTCTACATTCACAAAAATCAAAATCCTGCCCAGAATCTTAATTTTAATTTAAGGGTGAGCAAAGGAGGAACTACTGTCTGCTGCAGAGGCCGTTAGCATCAAAAAGAACCTGGTCAGAAATTGTTCTTGGAATATCTTTGTCAGCAGTGTGCTCTTACAACTCAAAACGCCAGTGGTATCCTGGGCTCCATAAATGAGGGGTGGCAGCTGGAACAGGGAGGGGATTGTCCCTCTCTGCTCTGCCCTTGGGAGGCTCCAACTGTAGTCCTGTGTCAAGAGCTGGGACCCTCAATACAAGAAAGATGTGGGACTGTTGGAGAGGGTTCAGACGAGGCCATGAACATGATCAGAGGGCTGGAGCACCTCCCCTATGAAGAGAGGCTAAGGGAGCTGGGTTTGTTCAGCCTAGAGAAGGCTGAGGTGGGGCCTCATCACAGTCTTCTTGTCCCTGAAGTGAGCAGAGAAACAGGAGGGGAATCAGTTTGTTCAAAGGGCAGACACTGGCAGGACGAGAGGGAGTAGGTGGAAGCTGAAGGATATTGGGTGAAGTTTCGTACAGAGAGTGGTTGGAACAGGCTGCCCAGAGAGGTGGTGGCTGCCCAATCCCTGGGGGTGTTCAAGGCCAGGTTGGATGGGGCCCTGGGCAACCTTGTGTAGCTCCAGTCCTGGAGGTTGGTGGTCCTGCCTGTGGCAGAGGGGTTGAAGCTCTGTGATCCTTGGGGTCCCTTCCAACCCAGACTGTTCTATGATTCTTTTGTGTGGAATAAAAGGCCAAATGCAAAAGATGACTGAGGCTCAAAGTGGCTTTTAACTTACAGCCAATGCTAGGAAATCTAAAACTTTTAGTCAAAAAGCATTCAAGTGCAAGTATCCACATATTTTTCTTGCTTTCTGGCATTTTGACTAGATTTCATGAAGATATATCATAACTGCAGATAATTATTATCAAAAATCACCACCAGCAAGCTCTTTACATCTTTTGTTCCTTCTTGACAGGATTTCCCCCCCCTACAATTTTGACATCACCACCATTATTAACCCAGCTTCCTAAAATACTGTAACTTGGATTATCCAGCTGCCTTTGCACTGACTCACAGGGAAGCTGTGGACAGCAGCTCACAGACAATACATCCCATCTGCCCATGACATCCCTGTCGCAGAACATGACACACCACCAGTGCAGCACACTGACACCTACACGCTATACATGCAAGGTGAGCTCGTCAGATCATCACAGAGCTGCCTTGTCACATTGCTCTCCTTGTCTTTGAGAGTGGACTTATTTCTCCACCTAGTCCTCTAGCAAGGCTCTTTTCCCCTCTCTTACACTACTCAGCCCCTTCTTACCAGCTTCACAAAGGCTGCTGACAGCAGTGGGGACAACAGAATGTGTTTCAGCACCTGAGCCCACTGCTTCAGAACAACATGCAGCTAGAAGCCATCCTACCAGATGAGCGCTGCTTTGTGACATATTGAGAACTGCAGGTTCCCAGGAATTTGGTGCCTGATGACCATCTAAGCGATCCCACCAGGGCAGCAGGAATTGATTGTATTGAGAAAACATGCTATAATTAGAAATGGGTTTAAAACAGATGGACAGACCTCGTCACTTGTTTTTTGTTTGCTTTTGCAAAACAAGTACCAAGAAGGGTTTGGCTGCAGGCCTTAGTTCTGAGCTCATAATATTCATGGGTGTATCTGGGGCTCAGAGAAATGGTTTCTGTCAAAAGCTGTCAGCAGAAACAGAGCAAGCTTATCCATTTCAACATGCACCCACATTTGTATAACTGAACCCGCTCTGACCATCACCCCATCTGTCACTATGGGTTTGGAAATTAAGTGGCTGAGTGAATCTGTGAAGGTGCTTTGCTGCACTTCAGTGATGGAATATCCCTCCCATATTCAGACCAGGACTCCGCAGAAGATGCACCCAATTCCTCAGCCAAGGATTGTCAGCTCAGTGTCTACTAGTATTGTAGACCGTAGAGGTTGCTGGAGTGTGTGGAGTGTTTGGTCATGCAGGAGAGCCCCTTCCCTACCTACTCAGCTCCCCAAGTCCCAGACCACAAGGCTTGCAGGTACTGTACCATCTGTAGAGAGGGATATCACCAGAAACACCTAGTCTTCCACAAGTACAACAGGAACAACATAAACTAGAGGCAGTGCTAATTCCTCTTCTGCCTCCCTCTCACATCTACACAAGTCCATGTACACGAGTTTCTGACCAAAGTCTTGCCAAGTGCTACTCAAAGGTAACCCAAGTTCAATGGTATTGTTTGAGCAACAGCTACATGACCTGAAAACTACCTAAGTCTCTGTATTATGGGATCTGAATAAGTCTCTAGTTAAAGTGGAATAAGTCTGGTTTAAGTGCTGTTACAGGTCCAAAATTTCTTATGGATTCTACAGTCCCTACTTAATCCAGGAAAACACTTGAACAAAATTTATCTTCCACACCACTGACATCCATTGGGCTACATCTGTGGCCCCTCACTGCTTTATAAATCATTAATCAGTGGAAAGCCCCATTATTTTCAGTGTATTAACTTCCATGGAAAATGACTTCTCAGCTGCTTGCCATTTTACCATTCCAGCATCAAGTGACAGAACATTGTTATTAAATGTCTTTCCCTAGGCCTTATCACTCTCACATTCCCACATCAGCTGCCCTTTTTAATTGGTTTTTCCTTTGTAGGGAAACATTAAAGCCTTACTGCATGAAAGGTCTCATCCTTATTTGTTTAATTGCTCTGTCCAAGCATTAAGATCCAGCTAAAGGATCTTCTGCTCCCTACAACACACCATATGGACTGACCTACGGACAGAAATACTCTGAGAACAGCTACTCTATGGAGGAGAAGCAGCACAGAGCTCTGTACATACTTGAGTACATTCCTCCATGAATCAAGGCTGAACCTACATCTGTGCTGACCAAGCAGGAGTATTAGAAGGTATTCAAGCTTCTGAGCCAATCATTCCAATGTGGTCCTTCCAGCCAGGGGGTGAATTTGTGCCAAATGAAGTGATTTGCCATGCTGCATCCTGTCCACAACACTGCAGCAAACCAAAATGCTTTGCGCAGATGCCTCTGAACAGGCCCTTCTGGGCTCACAGGCTTCAGTAAAGATAGGAGATCCACTGCCAGTCTACTTCTCTTTGCATGAAGTGCTTCAACCTTGACAGGAAAGAGAGTGCTGAAACCCACTCAATCAGAGCCATTATCAATATTCTCCATTTTGCCTCACTGATCATAACACATTTTACTTGATTCTAGAAGTAACAGTGATCTCTGTAACTATGGCAAGAGAAGAGGCCTTCAGCTCTTCTCTCCTTCTGTTTAATCAGCAGATGTGCTATTCATGGTTTTACACCAGTTTTTTGCAGCTGCAATTCAGCCAGAGCTGCACCGATCTTTACAAGGCAAGGATCTGATCTAATACCCCTGGGTACTTCAGCTGGCTCAAAGCTACAAAGCCTTTGCTGTGATTCTGCCAGCTTTCATCGGCTAAGTTGGTTAAGCCTGAACTCTTCCTGGATGGGAGTTTTCCAAGAAAAATCCAGCAACAAGCCAGCCCTCCAGCACAGCATTTGTGGGCACGGTACTGTCAGGATCCATATTTCAGATGTGGTCATAACCCAGGCATGGAGTCAGGACTGACTCAAAGGAACAAATACCACCTCCTGAATCACCAGCACAGCTTCCTGCAAACCTTGAGCTTTCCTGGCCATACATCAGAAGAGCTTTCTGTTCCTTTTGACATTTTTGTTTTCCCTCGGTAATTTTCCACTATGCCAGAGTTCCATGGATTTTTCTCATTGGAGAAAGGCAGACAGTGACCCAATCAGTTTACTTGATGATATGCCAAAGACCTGGCACCCACCACCACACCCTCCTGTGAGGGAGCTGGAGCTTTGCAGCATCTCTGTTCAGACTATTTGAACAGAGCTCAGGGCACTCTCAGCAAGAGTCTGACATGGGAGCTTGGTCCCCTGATTGGTATTACTTAGAGCTTCTCCAAAGTTACTGAGAAAAACAAGGAAAAAAGGGAAAATACAGAGGGGAAAGGAAAAACCCACTATTCCCAACTATTTCTTCTCTCCTCCAGAGACTGCCTGGCCCAGCATCATTCACCAGCAGGTTCTTGTGTGACAAAAGCTCTCCACCCAGCCTACCACCTTGCCAGAAACTCTGTACGAGACCAGCAGCAGAGCTTCCTCCACCCAGAGCCTTGCAGGAAGCTCAGATACATATTTATACTTTCTTTGGGACTGCTCCCTGGTTCAGGGCTGGACTTGCAGCTCTATGCTTGTGAGTGATATGAAATTGCATCAATTGGTAATAGGTCTTTCACTTCTGCCTGTGATATAGAGACAACTTTGACAAATTGCTGAGACCAAGATTTTGAAATGTAGCCGTGGAGGCCAAACACAGCCCAATGGCAAGAAGCTGTGTTCCCTGGCTCTTTGCAAAGGTCTTATTTTGCAGTTTCTTTCCACTACAGCTTAATAAAGTACCTTCCCTCACCAAACACTTGAACAGAATTTAAAAACCACAAGATACTCAAAACCTAACTGGGCATGGTCATGGATGACTTCTCTACCCAACCCTGCTTGAGCAGGGAGTTTGGACTACATGATCTCCAGAACATCCTTCCAATAACACAATTAAGTTTCTTAAGCTCAGAAACCAATTAACACTTGATGACTGGAAGGGAGAGTTGTGAGGTAACAATCTTATATTTCATCCTGGAATGAACGTACCTGGGCAAGCATTATTATTCCCCTGCCCTGGGAAAACAGTTGATACCTCTTTTAAAGTTGTGGGGGTTTTGGTGGGTTGTTGTCAGGTAACTCAGTGAGGTTAAGGTGATTATAATTAAGGAAAATATGTGGGCTTCCATAAATATATAATGGGAGAGAATCAGCATTCATTGCATGCTGTTGTTCTTTTCCATTCAACGCAAGGCTGCAACAGTCCCAGAGCTCCAGAAGCCTAATATCATTCAGAGAAGGTCCTGAAGAGACCTTCTGACATCAAAAAGTCTACACATCTTTCTACACATGCCCTAGACTTCATAATTACATTCAAGAGAACAAATTAAGCTCCTTGATTAACCTGCTTTACCTGAAACCCATGCTTCCTCTGACCATACATTCAGAATACGTGTTTTAACCTTTACTCTAGGACATGGGTTTGAGCTCTAACTTGGTGGGCTTCTAGGAGCCTGGATATTTAACTCTGGCCTCTTTGGCCATACTCTAGTACTGGATGTTTACAAGTCAGGGCTGACTCATCAAGTCTCTTGCCTCTGCTGATGCTGCAAAACAATTTACATGCAAACTGACTACATCCTGCTTACCCTGTTTTTGGGACAAGAATGGGGATGGAGGGACACACCTCATCCACATACAGCTGGAGAAAGACTGGCCTTTGGAAAGACACGGAGGAAGCCATTTCCAGGTATCCCAACTTCAGGATCCAGGTATCCTAACTTCCAGGTATCCTAAACCAGGAACTGCCTGATCTGTACAGTACCCGAGAACAGAGGTTGGCTATATCCAGTCCTTTGAAACGGGCAGGGTGAAATACTCCCAAGTACAGCTAAAAAAATCAGGGAAGAGTTTGGGGGTGAGGGGGATGGAGAGAGGAAAGCCCCCTTAATAGAAAAATTCCCTGCCTTGATAAGCACTCAAAAGCAGATGCAGTGGGATTGAACCCGTTTGCCTGTCTGGGGTACTTACTATTGGAAAACGCTGTACCAAGCTTTATGAGGAGCAGCTGAGGGAGCTGGAGTTGTTCAGCCTAGAGAAGAGGATGCTGAGAGGAGACCCTATCACCACCTACAGTTACCTGGCAGGAGGGTGTAGAGAGGTGGGCAATGGTCCCTTCAGCCAGGTGACAGAAGATGGGACAAGGGAAATGGCACGAAGCTGCACCAGGGCAGGGACAGATCAGATGTTAGGAAAAAGTTCTTCACCCAAAGGGTTATTGGGCACTGGCACAGGCTGCCCACGGAGGGGGTCGAGTTACTGACCCTGGATGTATTTAACAGACGGGTAGATGAGGTGCTCAGGGATATGGTTTAGCAGAGGACATGTATGGCTGGTCTCAATGATGTCAAAGGCTTTTTCCAACCTAGTGATTCTGTGAATAAAGAAAATCATGACAGTGCCAGCATATGCAAGGGAATGACAGGTGATATTCCTAAAGCTCAAAAAGAAGAAAGTTTTTATTGTGACAATCTAGACATCAAGAGAATTCCTCTGATGATTTCAGAAGTAGCTACTTTCCCTAAATATCCCAGTAAGGAAGGCACACTTTCACACATGCCTTCAGCTAGCTTAAAAGAACGCGCACTGGAAAACCTATTGTGTTTCCCAGACTGTCAAAAAATACTTCTTGGAAGGCAGTGGGAGCACAGGACCACAGGTTTAACTGAAGAGGTCACCTAGTAAGGTAGACAACATATCTGGTCTGTTGGCCAACCAAATCGTTCCCATGCTGGAGAGCTCTATGTGCCTAGATCATAGTTAATCAGGAAACAGTTTTCCTTTCATGGAATCTCACATGGCATCTACTCACTCTCTACACTCTTCTGTAGCTCAGTAAGAGCTTTGCTCAAGTCAGAAAACTTGTGGATTCATATACTTTGCTAAGGCCAGAAGGGACCCCTTTGCTCACCTCTTCCATCATCCTGGCCAGGGAGCCCTGTTAGAGCTCCTCAGTGGGTGGGAAAGACCTTTCTTTTCTACCTAAGCCACCACTAACAGGCCCAACAGCTTGTGACCAGCTTGGGACCACAGCTAAACCACGTAAGTGCCTGATCTACCCTTCTTTTTAAACAGACCCAGGGTCAGCCCCTTCCCCAGCCTGGTTGCCCTTCTCTGGACTCACTTGAGGACCTTGATGTCCTTCTTATGGTGAGGAGCCCAGAACTGGACACAGCACTTGAGGTGAGGCCTCACCAATGTGGAGACATCACCTCTGTTTCCAATAAAGTGGTATTTGATGTCACAAGTGCAAAAAGAATGTGACAGTGTGGTTCCTCTTCCCTGTTCCCACCACACGAGAGGCATAGACCATTCAGGTAGAGGCAGACTCAGAATCTCATTCAAATGGTCAGCTCTGCTCTGCCTGGATTTTCTGGACAGGAGATTTCTTCTCACAACTATCAGCTTGGATGGTTTCTGATGTTTTCCTTACACTCTGCCTGCTCAGTAGCA
Source organism: Gallinula chloropus (assembly GCF_964237585.1). Lineage (NCBI taxonomy): Eukaryota > Metazoa > Chordata > Aves > Gruiformes > Rallidae > Gallinula > Gallinula chloropus. The sequence continues at coordinate 34,803,051 of NC_140090.1, forward strand.
TCTACCTGGTGCACTTTAGGCAAACTCTACCCAGTGGAAAGCAACCCAAGACATTTGATTTAGGTGCTTGTTCATTTTTTCCTTGGCCATAAACTCTTGACAACATTCAGGAATGTTTCCTATTACTTCACCAACCTCCACAAAGGTCTTCACATTCACACAGACATCCGGGAGGGAGGGAGAGAGGGAGGGAGGGAGGGAGGGAGGGAGGGAGGGAGGGAGGGAGGGAGGGAGGGAGGGAGGGAGGGAGGGAGGGAGGGAGGGAGGGAAGAAGAGGAGGAGAATCCAGCTCCCACAGTCCTCAGTAAGCATTAGGGCAGATGGTCAGACACAAGCAACACCCACATGAAGTGAAGGCCTGCACTTGAGAAGGTAGGCTCAGCAGCATGTACTTCTGGCAGCAATGCAGTATGTGGGTTCTGCAGTTTACCCATCTCTGCCAAAGCTAAACCATCTCAAAGAGTTTGCTGCATAAGGTGGTGTTCAACAGCTGCTGGGGAGATTGGCCTTCATAGCAAAGGTGCCTTCCCTGATGAGTTTGGTCATAACACCCAGAGACACCTCTCCCTAGCCTCTCACATGCACTATGCTCTCAAACACCACTACATTGAAAAGGAAAACCAGTAGATTTTCCTACTTTGTGTTCCTTATGTAAAACACAACTATGTAGAAGACAAGCAGGTGTGAAGTTACTCATAGAAAAACAAAGCCACTGCTGGAAAATAGTAACACAGGTGTGTGAGACTGTCATACAACCACAGCTATACCCACAGATCCTCACAGCACTGTGCAAGAGAACTGCTTCAAAACAACGGGGACAGTTCCCCTTAATCCCTCTTAAACCAGAGTCTCCCTGGGACTGGTGCCATCCCCGTGCCAGACATGGCAGAGACATCCTATGATGGGACTGCTGGGCTGGGTGGCACTTCTGATTAGAAGCATCTGCCTGTGTGGCAGTGGTGTCTGGACATCTCCACTGATTTCTTCCCCTTGCATCCTTGTGAGGTAAGCAAACACTGTTGGCCGCACTTCCTGTACAGGAAGATTCAGGCATCTAAAGGTCACTGAGTATCTTTGTACATCCCAGACACGCCACTTGCAACAGCAGGACTTTCTTCCTCTTTCAGAGGGTGTGCTGCACTGGTTACAGCTGTCCTGGGGGAAAGAAGTTTACAGCTCCAGCCCTCTTCCATGTCTGGTGGCACCCCAGCCTTTGAGGCTACTGGCTCGTAACAGTGCTGTTTCTTAATAGCTCCAGGCAAAACAATCCTACTCAGCTTTACCAAATTCTTTCCCTGCCACTCCTAGCCCCCAGTCATCATTCTGAGAAGGGACTGCATCAGAAAAAGGAACTGAAATACTCCAACCCAGCTGTAGGTTTGGGGGACTATTTAAAAATGCCAAAGTTATTAAGAACCCACTGAAGCAAAGAGATCTACTACAGTCATCCAAGCCCTGTTTCCACACCTCTCATATTTACAAGTGTCACATCAAAAGAGTCTCAAAGACAGCACAATGAGGACATAAATGCTCTTTTCCTCCCTTTCCCAACTCCCCTCCCAGGGCCTCCTGTTTCTTTTGCAAAGCCTTGAATGGTTGATGTGACTTTGACTGGAGGCTTTGTGGAGCCGGACAGGTCTGGTACAGGCATTAGTAATCCTAGAGACTCCACATCCTACAGCAGGCAGGTACCAAAAAGACTAAGGAAACTTTACTACAAGTCAGAGCACTTATTTCTACAGAGCCCTAGCTTTTCGGAGCCCTCCTCCTCACCAATATCCATCTCTGCAGAGTGTCACCATTACTGTTTGCAGGAGCAGGGTGAACAGGGAGGGTGTTTAGGGCAATGCAGACATGTGTATAGAGGGAGACACAGCTGACAGCTGCTGCAGAGGCCCCACATGAGAGCCAGCCCTCACTACAGAGGCTTCTCTAGTCTAACTGCACATATACAGTCAAGCATACACACACAGACTTGTATATATTACCTTCTCCAGTATCGCTATCCATGGAGGCACGTGAAGCTGCGCTGTCTCTGCTATATCTTCTCACATACAAAATTGCCAAATTTCACATGCTAAAGAACAGGTCAAGACTCAGTGCTGGAAGCTGCTTTAGAAAACAGCCTATGAGCACAACTGCTTTTGTATTTATAGTGCTTTAGAGGTGCCAGAACATGAAAATGAGTTCTCAGGCTCATACCCAGCTGAGCATTCAGACATCTCCGGCTGATCCTGATGGTTCTGCACCGCTCCAACGTATAATTAGCCTTGTCTGTAGGCCATAAAGAAATAAATTCTGCTTTTTTTACCCCTCAAGACACTATGACACTGGAATTGCAGCCTCCTCCTTACATTCCCCCTTTTAAGTACTTCTGTATTTGTTAACAAAACATAAGGATGCAGAAGCCGAAAGAACTTAATCGATGCCCTCCTGCTGTAGCGTGACCAGCTACTACTTGAGTAGTTATATAACGCCACAGAGTAAAAGAAGCCCTCACAGAAAAGTTTTTCCATCAAGCCCCTTGACTTTTGTTCAGTGGAAACTCATTTAAACTTGATTTATTGAACTTTGGTATGTAAAGCTTCATGTGAGATTAATGTGCTGTTTTCTGGTTACATCATCTTCATGGATCGTCAAGACAAGCCTGCACTGAAATCACAATGGGAAGTTGGGTTATAGCCCCTTGTTAAAACCCTGGGGTGACTGCTGTTTCTAAGGAACTCGGCTGGATAACATAACAGGCTTCACAAGAAATAAATATGGAATTTCCACTGTATTAGAAGAGTGAGCTGTCACAGTGTTTTACATTACAGGAACAGGCCATATATTTTTAAATACATCAGACGTGACTCATGCTTTAGTCTGCATTCTTATTGGCTGAGAGAACATCCCCCCCCCCCCCCTTTGGACTGTATTTTTTTGTGATTTTGAGCACTATAGTTACCCTTTCTAGTATGGTTTGGTTGTAATTCAATAGCAGTGGTGGATAGGTCATCAGGGGAGAGTTTTCAAAGGCAGAAACGACTGTCGTAACCTAAAGCCAAAGCACAGGGACAAGCAGCACTTGATCAAGTGGTTGGTTGTATTGCAGTGGCACCTACAGACCCCTTTAGGTTTGGATCCAAGAGGTTCCAAGACAGCAGACAAAATCTCCTACCCTCCAAGAGAAGCTGTGTTCATCACTGCTGTTGTGAAAAAGAACAAACGTTTAGTGCACAACTATGTTCTTGGAAAAAAGCTCTAAACTGTCCAGCACAGGAATTTTGATGCATTTTGTTGTTCGGAGATTTCCTTAAGGCTTAGACAGTGATTTCCATCAGATAACCACTCTGGCACCTAAACAAGGGTGAACACCAACTGCAAGTCATGCCATCATCCAGCAAAGCCTCAGGAGCAGGTGACAAGTAGCACAGCACCCACCTGGAACAGCTGGGAGTAGGAAGGACAGAAGATAGGATTTCCCCCCTGCACCAAAGATCAAGTCTTAAGGGATTATAAAACAGGTCCTTGCAAAGAACCCAGGTCAACTCCTTAGCCCATAATGCAATCACCAGTTTTAAGGTGGGAACCTCCCCTGTTGCTCTGCAGGGCTCCACACATTTAAGCAGCTTGACAGGCTTCCAGGAATGCAGCCTGAGGCCAATAAATAAATAGCTTAGTAAACAGAAGATGCAAAGAACGATAGTGTTTTTTTAACGTGCTTCCAACCAATATACAGATAGCCAAACAATTGGCTTTGGCTCTGTTTCCACACAATTCCAATCCCTAGGGGCATCTAGTTTAGAAAGCAAATTTCTTTACAATGAAATGGATTTGGCAGGCCTGTTGCAAGTGAAGTTCATCTTCAGGGCAAAGAAAAAAAAAAACCACCCACAAAACCATCACCCTCCAAACCCTGCTAAGCAGTTGCTGTGTAATTTCTGTCAAATTATTGGTTACTAAGAGAAATAGATCCAGATTTGCCCACATTTACTACAGAAAAGGGATTATAGATCTTTCATTCAGTCCATCAGAAGCATTATCAGAGCTGCTACTTATTCTGCCAAATGTCTGATAAATGACCTTTGGGGGGTTTGTCCTTAGAGGTTTCATTTCTTTAACAGCCCTATTTAAACCACAAAGAACATCATCAGCCGAATGTAAGGCTGAGCCATACACAGAGCTCTTGGAGAACCAATAAAAATCAGACTATTTGAGCCCATAAACCTCTCAGATTTTTAAATCTCCAGAGGGAAAGGTGTGAGAAAGTGCAATAAAACCAGGAAAGTAGATATTTCTCAAAGTTATGAACCAAACACCAAAAAAGGGAAATGAAAACAGAGTTTGAAATACACACTTCCTTAAAAAAAAATTAAGTTTTTAGACTTCTTTTGGGTTTTATGGTGAACCAGCTTTACTTCCTATCCTGCTATAGAGACCTCATGTTCAGACAGGAGTCAGGATTAATCAGAAATTAGTAGCACTGCAATTTTCCTCACAAATTCCCATCTACAGAAGTGCCTGCACTTCACATGGCCTCATATTTGATCTGAAGGAATTACAGGATCCTACTAGATAAAGGAGAGCCAGCTATCAACACAAGCCTGCCTGTTCACAACTACTAAATACATCTATTTTTCCAAAGGACAAACCTTTAACATGCGAGCAGCTGTTCTATCTAGCTCAGATCTGTTTTCCTTCAACGACTCCAAAATACATAGTAAAGCGGCACACAGTGTAATTAAAAGGGAGACTGAAAACCAGCACACTTACTGGCTCCAGTAGACATTTCTCAGTAGTTCAGAGGGCTTGCTATAAATTTACACATTTATTTAACTCAGACTGTTCACTGGATAGGGTTTTTCCTGCTTTTTATGGATCATTTTTCTAACATTAGAAAACGTAACTCATGCATTGCCTGTGTGCTGCAGTGTAGGGTTCTGCAGCTCTGCTCCAGCACGGGTGCTGGGACAGGCAGAAATAAAGTTTAGCTATCTACTGCTGTTGACCAAAGATTTCTAGATCATGGCCCATGACTTGACCCGTGGTTTAGCAAAGCAGCACACCATGGTCTGGGCACAGGTGAGCAGCAGCAGGGCCCTCCTTCCCCTTCACCTGCGCCCTCCCATTAAACCAGGCCTGAAATTGTGTCCTGTCCCAAGGTGCCTATTGGAGCTTGTAATGAAAAGGCAGAAGGCCATTGCTCCAGTTGCTGAGAAGAGGCCACCTCATCACCAGTGGGAGTGGAGGTGGCCATACCCTGTGAATTACTTTGGAGTCACATACAATTGTGGATGAGGCCTGCCATAGACTGAAGACAGGGCCGTTAGAAGATGAAAGCTGAAGATCTGCAACATCTGCTGGGATAGCGATGTGATTCACCTCACATCATGTCTCCCTCCTCCAGAGCAAGATGCCCTCGCAACTGCAGCCTTCTGACAGGCCTGCCCTGGGGTCCCCCTGCTCCAGGCTCAAGCTGGGCTCTTGGACATTGCAAGCACCGAAGCCACCAGGGCAGGAGCATGGTGGAGCTGTCAGGGTGCAAGTCAGCTCTGACCCAGGTGCAGCAGCACCTTTGCAACGCTTTTTTATGTGCTGTATGATGCAAAACAGTAGCACTGTTTTTGAATGGAGTTCATCCACATATTCTGCAAGCACAGGGATCTCTGCAAGCAGGGGAAGCAGATTTCCACTATAGATATTCCCTTAAGAGTAGGTAAGGCCTCCAAGAGGGTCTAATCAGCATGGTAGGGGCTGGGAAACACCAAGGGGTTTAGCATCTGCATTTATCAGTATAGGAGTCCGGGAAACTGCCTCCACTGCCCAAACATAAAAGGTCACCTGCTCAGTACAAGTGGACAACAGGACAATGTCCTATTGAGCAGGTATAACTTTGCTCTTGGGTAACCATTAACAGGAGCTCAATGTACAGACAAACAACTCCTCTTCCCACCTGCTCCTCTAAACTCCATGCAGGGGCAAACCTCAGGGGTGAGTGTAGGTAGTGCTGTGTGCACCCCGTGAGCCTTTGACAACCTTCCCTTCGCCCAACGTGCATCCTTGCTCAGGACTGTTACTTAATGCCTCTAATGCCACCCTGGTCAGCAGACACGGCCCATAAGAAGTGAGAAGCCAGTTTTTGTTTTGCCATAGATCTTATGTAGATTTTCCTCTGACTCTGGAAGTCATGTTAGTTGAGCACAAGGCTACACAGGCTGTAAAGACTAAGGATGTGTTTGGGACCAACAAGTCTAATGAGTACACACTGAGTCGAGAATTTGAGAGCCCTGCCCAGGACTCTGATCATTCATGAGATTTTTATACGTGCTGCTTACAGTCACTTTTATATTAAACTCTCAAGTCCTATGTGGAGCTGAAGCCTTCTGTCACATAGCACACAGAGGCTGTGTAAAGACAGTCAGGTGATGCTCTGCAAGTTTTTTTGAACATTTTTTGTCAGAAGAAACACAGCTAAGGCTGTAGCTTGTTTAAACCATATTACTGTCAAGAGGAGCAGAGCTACACTGATCTGGCAGAGTTTCTGGTTTTTGAGAAACCAGGCACTGCACCTGAGTGGAATGGCTTTTAAAAGCCATCCCATGAAAAAAATCATCCCTTCTCTCTACAGTTTAAGACTTTGCTCATGGGGGTTCTCTAGCACAGCACCACAGGCACTGGCTTTTTCTGTTACTCAGATTTTATCCTTGTAATTACTAGAAATTTACTAGTATGAACAAAAACAATTAAGAAAGTTCCATAGTAGCCCACTAACTCCTCAGTAACCGCTTCAGCACACATACATATGACTGGTTGCATCACATACGCCTGCTGTTCATAAAGTATTCCATAGCAACCAAGAGAATCTGGGGGGATGAATCACCTCAATGAAGTTCTGTTACAGGACAGCAAAGGAAGGGGAGGAAAAGTCAACCCAAACAGCACAGGTAACTGATCTCAAATTCTTCTGTTTATACACCCAGTGCCCTGAAGGCATATTGTGAGTCCCTCCAGATCACAAGAAACATCATCTCTTCCCCAGGTTTCCTTCAAGACAGGGGTGAATCAGCATGGAGAAAAGCAGCTGGAGCGGATAAAAATTCCAGAGGGATAACCTGGCCCCTCCACCTATTTGCCTAAGACTTCCAGAGCAGAATGCTGCTTTCTCCTGTTAGTTCAACCTTGGGGACTTCTGTTTTGAGGGAGGAATGCAACACCATCACACTAAAACTGCAAGGATCTCCGGGGGTTCCTCTTTCTCTCTGAAATTTCAGCTGTTTCCTTGTTTTCTCATGCTCTGTTTATCCTCCCGTCTGTGTTGTTAAGCAAGTGGCTCAGGGCAGTCCTGTCTGTTCCTACAGCTTCATTAGCAGACAATCTGAGCTCCTTGATTAATTAATTTCCTTTGTCCTTAGGACATGCGGAATTGTTAATATCCTGGTGAGGTGCTGAGGGACCAAAGATTACAGGCATCATTTGCAGCCCATTGGATCAGAGGTAAGCTCTCATGCTGGACCAGGAACTCTGAAGCAGAGCTGAAAATTCATTCCCCAGCCCAGCCTCTTTGCCTTCAGTGTATCTCCCCTCTAGCTGTAACTTCAGGGTTATTCAGGCAATTAGTTAATCCTGGTCAGATCCTCTCCTTCCAAGCTCATCACTGCTGGAGAGATGCTCCAGTTGGTGTAAAACACCATAAATCAGCAAAGGACAGCACAGGACACGAGCACCCTTGAGAGGGGTGATAGAACATGAGTCTGAAAGCTGCACGACTCCTGAACCCATGGGTCTTCCTGTAAATACCATCCCAACCAACTCTGAAGGGGTAGGTTCCATTCAGAAAGCAGAGGGATCACAGAAGGGTCAGGGTATTTAAACACAGTTAAAACCCGAAGAAACAGATGCCTTCACAAGAAACAGGATGTTAGTTATCATTTACCTCTGGGGTTAGAGGTAGTGGTAAGTGACCAGACAAGGATTTCCAGTTGTCTCACAATTCTTTAAAGCACAAAATGAATCAGTTTAATTTGTACATTACCTTCATCTCTAATGAACTTAATACAATCTATTGGCTCTTTAACTCTAAATTCTAAGCTTGTAAACTATACTACATAGCTTCACACACAGCAGCTGTGTATTTAACATGCTGATGCATAACAGGTTTCATTCATAAGCCTCGATACATTCCATAGCATAACAGGGCCACAGTCAGACCTAGCACTATCAGCTGAGAGGCTGCACTGGGCAGAAGTGAACTCAGCCTTGTGAGCATCGATCCCCAGGCAAAGCCTTTGAAATCCACAACAGATCGGAAAAAAGTGAGAAGTTCCCTCCTACCCCTTCCAATTTCAACAAGCATCTTTATTTTCATTCATGAGTGCAGAAGCTATTAATAAAGTTACTGAATGAGAACGGTTAACCCCAAAAAGTGACACATACCTTACACTTTACAAGCCAACATGACAACAGTCAAAACAGAACTCAGTCTTTCAATACATCAGCACATAACGCTGTCTGCAGTTCAGAAAAAAAAAATGTATCAGACAACATGGTATCAGTTGCAGACAGATGAGTCACTAGAATGCTTGAGACAAGCAGACCCAGAGTCACCTCCAGCCTGCAAAACACTTCCCGTCTTTAATAAAAGTCCTTGGAGGAGTGTGTCATTGAAGCAGAACTCCTGGCAGACAGATGCGCAGTGCAGAGCCCTGTGCTTCCCTTCCTGGGAAAGGGGGAACACATGGAGGTGAGGGAAGGGGGAAGGCCTGCAGTTGGTAGAGGAACAGGATTTGCCCCTGAGGGAAGGAATATGAACACAGGCCTCAAAGGAAAAGTGTGGGATGAAGCACTGACATTTTGGGCTGGAGGGTAACAAAAGCTTTGGCTGGTTGCATTTCTTCCTCCTGTTCTATCAAGCAATCTGACATTTCAATTTTCCCCTCCTAAAAACACCCCTCCACTGACAGATTGTTCCAGTAAACACTAGTATCTATCCAAGTGACCACACGTGTTAGAGCAAGCAGTGCTGGAGGGCTCCGGGAAAGATCTGGGCATCTGGATAGAGGGCTCTCCACCCTTAGCAGGGCTCATCTTCAAATAGCAAACACCTTCTCTCTCTCCAGCCTCTGTTAACAAACCAGCAAAAGACACAGTTTTCAGGTCCTGCTGTGTCTCTCAGTGAGAGCAGTGCAAAGCAGCAGGGATGTTGGTCTCCTCAGCTAAAGGGATGCCCCTTTCCCAGTGCTGGAGACCTCCTGAGGGGGATTCATATCACAGCCTACCTAATACAGCCAACAGTATGAACAGCTCAGGTTAAAACCCAGTCCTCTCTTGACTCAACTTATTCACATGGCTCCTATTGATAAAATCTTCACCAGTCCTCCCCTTACAGATTTTGAGCAGAGAAAGGAGAAATACGGGCAAAATGTCTAGCCTAGCTAGACTTCTCTTACTTGGCTCTCATTAAAATAAAGAAATCTGAAAAAGCAACTCCTATCACAACCTCCCCTTCTTGCACTTCTCAGACCCCGTTTTGCAGAAAAGGGGGTCTGCAGAACCTCAGACACATCCTCTGCTGCCAGGGCTGTTAGACCCCAGGCCCTTTGCAACCACTTTCCCTGGCAGCTCTGCTGGGCAGCAGCAAGCCTGCCATGAGATGTTTTCAGGGTGAGGCAGGTAGGGCACAGCTCCCAGCCCCTGGAAAAACATCTCCGAAAGTTTGGCTTGCTGGTTTTCCAAGAGATCCACACCCAGACAAAGCAGTGCTTGAGGGCAACTGAGCACTCAGTCCAGGGATGGAGGGGGAAAGGGGTGGCTGGGCTTAAACCCACACACATTGATGGGCAAGAAGAGAAATCAAGCACCTGCATTGCAGCTTGGTGAGCTGCTCATAGAATTATTGGCATGGTTCTCACACACAGCTGGAGTAGAAGCTTGAATTTATGCTGGGTATTTGACATGGAAGTTATTTCTTTTGGACAGCTTGCTGCTGTCAGAAACAGTGCTTACTGCCTTTGTTAGCAGGGCAGCTTCAGGGGAAGAGCTGCAGTCTGAGGGTGCCTCTGCCTGCTAAAGGCTGGTTGATGTGCTGGACACTGGCTGTCACGTGTCTGGGCAGGGGAAAAACACCCAGGCAGGTGAGGAGTGATGCACTGAGCCAGAGAGACCTTGCCAGCCACCCCACAGTGAGCAGGAGGGAGAGCAGAGGTGAGCAGCCTGAGCAGCCTGGGGAAGGAGGAGAAGAAGTTAAGGACAGAAAGAGGAATGTGTTACCATTCATTAAAAGCTAGACACACAGGGAGGCATTTTTCTCACCCACAGATGATTCCAAGCTCAAAAAGAGCCAAAAGCAACCACTGGATTTAAAAACTTATATGCATTAAAATAATCTGAGCACAAGTGCTGGACCTCTTTTGCTAAATAACATGCCAAAGAGTGGTTCAGCCCCAGCTCAGGCAGGGCCCCTTCTCAGGCCCTGTGTACACCTCTAATTGCCTCCTCTTTCTCCCATCCCTGAAACAAAGGCGGCAGCTTCCTTATCACCCAGAGGTGAGGGGACAGAGGCAAAACCACAAATGAATACCAGTGAGGGATGGAGAATCATAGAATCATAGGGTCAGACACTTGGGAAGAGTAGTACAGCACTTATTTGCTTTCAATTTGACAAATGAAATCTCAGCTCTGAGCAACCATAACACTTTAAAAACCCAAATGTGTACATGACAGTGTGTATCAGAGTTTGCTTCCAATTCATCCCTCACTGAGATAGGGCCCAGAGTACGAGGCATGGTACAGGTGTATATATATATATACATATATATATCTCAAGGCTTAGCTCCTGACTACACCAGAGCTTAAAACAAAGAGGGAAGGAACAGGCACCAATACACTACAGAAAGCCTTTGAGATTTCTAAAATCACATCACCACAGAACATGTATTTAGGAAAATACCTGCCTCAGACACTGCATGATTCACATGCCCTTTTTTCAAGCGTGAACAGCAGTGAACCTCATCGCCCTCCAAGCCAGCCCATTGCAGGCACTTGCTGTCTGTCCATGGAAAACCAGACGCTCTGATCCTCAGTTCTCTCCCATGAGCCTGACAGCCCGCTCTCGAATGGCTTTCCCACAGGGCACTTGTTCTTCCACACTCCCTGACCTGTCAGGTATTTCCATCTAGGGCGCGAGAAGTTTTCCTGAAACCTGGAAACAGCTTTCCCTGTTACACTACAATTAATTACTGCTCTGTCACCAAGCTACCCCCAGCTAAAAGTTTCTAACAAGGAAACCCAGCTTCTTAACCCTCTTAAGCCACAGGGGATAAAACAGCCCAAATCAATTTCCTTCATGGACATCTGTAAAATGTTTCAATTTTTAGGTCAGGGTAGGTGGCCTTCTGCCATTGAGTGGAGCTAAGGAGGGTCCCCATCCCCAGCAAGGCTTCCTGACCACTGGTTAACCACTTCCCTGCCATCCTTCAGCTGCTTGAGCTTTCAGCAGAGCTGGAAACATAATTTAATGTGCGTTCAAAGCACTCTACAAATAGCAGTTAGACCCCTTAGCATGTAGAGCTGTTAGTGTTCTGCTCTTGGCTGAAGGGATTAACCCACAGAACACAGGTACTGAATGAGGAGGGAGTGGGGGACCCAATGCTGTTCCCCAGGGGACCCCAGCTATGCAGCATCACAGGGAATAGCTCTAGCTATGCTACTCTGCAGCAGACAATGGGGCAAAAAAATTGCCACAGAATCTTCAAGCTGCACTACTGATCCCCCACACAATCTCCAGCATCATCCTCATCAACTGTTAAGTTCCAAAGAAAAAAACTCTCCTTTTTTCCTGTGGAAAGCATCACCTCAAAATTATTTTTAGTCATATTTTTTTTTCATTTCTGGGGAAAAAAAAAAAACCAACCCAAAGGTTTTTTTAATCCCTAGGTGAAAAGGGGAAAAGATTCCCTGCCTTATCTCAGTGCTTTACAAAGGATTGAGTTAAGATGAGGAATCCTTGCACAGCAGAGGACTAACCCATCAAGAACAGTAGTGGTGACACAGACATTATCCAACACCTCTACTTTCTAACACCATAAACACCTGGAGAGCTAGAACAGTCATCTCTGGGTAATTTCAATAGCATTTGAGAAGTGATACAGCAGGAGGGAAGCAGGGAATGCTTCTGGGAAGAAGGCTCTGTGTGTTTCCTTGTCCATTTATCAGGTTTCTTTAAGCTGTAGTGTAGTCTTCATTTTCAAGGCGTTCCGGATGTGTAAGAAGATCTAAGATAGCGATGCCTCAAATACTTATGGAGTCAGGCCATTGGTTAGGGTTCCAGGACACGAAGAGGTAGCCTCTCTGCTCTGCACAGTGGTTACACTTAGGCCTGTGCTAAAGAGTTTACAGGGTTGTTGCAAAGACACTCTGCAAGTCCCAACTGCATTACCTGATAATCATGCATATAAAAATCATTACTTCTTCCTTCATCCCTTGATTGCTATTTGCATTAGCTGATTCCTTCCTTTCTCTAACCGCAAACCAGAAAGTCTCCTTGTTCGAGGAGATAATGAGCTACTAGCCAGTGATGTTTTTTTAAAGCCTCTTCAAAGAGCCAACAGGACCCAAACAAAGCTATTCTATGCAATCCTCTTGCCTGTTCGTGAAGCCACAAAGCCAACCAGCCCTTTTATTCCTAGTTAAGATAAAACCAGGCTAAGGCTTTTTGGACAGCATGTGGAACAGCAGCAGCAACAGAGATCTTGACTAAAATGAAAAGACAGTTTGGAGTTGTCCCTGCAGGGACCAACACAAGCAGACCACAGGTGACTACAGCAAACCTGAGCCAAGGGAAAAGGAGGGATTAGAGAATGGACAGCTCAGCCATGAAAAAGCCTCTGAGCTGGTAAAAGCAAAATAGTTGGGTTAGATGAAATCCACCTATTTGGCTAGAAGGTCAGATCCAAGAAGACACAGTTAAAGATAACTTAACCCCAAGAGGCATGATGGACCCACACATGGCCATGCTCAATGGTGAGAAGGTACCAATTAGATGTGTCTACAGGCTTCCAGTGCTCCTCACTCACAACCTCACTAGTAAAGATACCACATGTAAACTTGAACAAGCTTTTAATCTTGTTAATCCGTTCCTATTTGCCACCGGACTTAAGAACTGATGCTGAAAATAGAGTTATACTTATCTTTTATCACAGAATCAAGAATTGTAGGGGTTGGAAGGGACCTCAAGAGATCATCAGGGCCAACCCCCCAGCCAGTTCAGGGGGTTATGCCTCTTGAGCCAAAGCCCTTGGATTCCCTCTCATTTTTCTTCCCAGGTGATAATTACGGCCACCACTGTTTACTACAAGCCAGGTGTGACTCTCAAAGTGGTTTTCAACAGCAAATTTCAAGAAGTTATAGAAACACTTCAAGGTCAAAAAGACCTTTCTTGAGCAGGAGGATCAATCACACACAAGCCAGTGGGTCTGAGCACAGTTGAAGGATGGCATTTCCTATAATTAATAGCATCTATGTAAGAATATAATCACCCCTACCCAACAAAATGTTCAGAGCTGGAGTGCTGTTTCAGCTACTGAAACTCCAGCATCCAAGTGAGACGGACCGTGAAGTGCACGGGCAGACACACTGCCACTGAGCAGGAACTGCCATGTTGGGATCTGTACCAGAGTAGCTCCTCAATGCCATCTTCTCACTACTCTGGCACCTAACCTTGCAATTCAAGCAACTCCTACCACTCATGGCTCCCAACCCAAAAGCTTTCCTGAGAGCTTATCTTTTAAAGGCTGAAGGAGTCCCTCACTTCATCTGACTGTTCAGTGCTTGGTGGCAATCACAGAGGGGTTCAGCTCATTGCTGGAGGGACTTAAACCTGCAGATCCTGCTTTGCAGGAGACTGCCCCAGCACCTTGGGTTGTTTTTAAGTTGGTGCTCTCATTCCCTCCATTCCCAGCATTTCCCAGACATTAGGTCAGAAGTGACAACTGCTGCTTGGTGTTTTGAGCAGTGATCTGGAAAGGGAGGACTTGGGCACAGGAACCCAAGCTTGCAAACAATTTGACATTAAATGAGACTATTCCATCCCACCATCACCATTTTACAAACCAGTAGCTAAGATACTCTTGGGGAAGGAGGGAGATGATGTGCTGGGTTTGACTCACCTTGGGAAGACCCAAAGCTTAGTATAGCTTGTCCTTTAAGTGTGCTACAGCCATAATTTCTTTGGGCAAATGCCACTGCTGGATTTTAGGTGGCTGGTGAAGTCAGCCTACATCAATCTCAGCAGCTAGGCCAGGTTGACCAGCTCCCACCTTTTCCCGTATCCCATCAATCATCCCCTCTGCTTTGACAGCCCAGTTGCTCTCAGGGCTGCCCAGGACACAGCATTAGTGAACATGTCAGGTTAGGCTTTTCTTTGAGGTCTATTTCAAGGCCTGGAACAGGTCACTGACCCAATTTACCATGCTGGTTTACCCAAAAGGCATGCCAGGCACTAGGTCAGAAACAAGCATGTCAATGGAGAATAGACATGGGACATGCTTTAGGCCACTATTGCTGCTGAGGAGAAGAGCAGTAGATCTGCCTCTAGGATCAGGCAGCTTCTGCCTGAGGACCCCTTTCTGCCGGATTCCGGCACTTTGTCTCCAAGGGGGTTCTCTCATTTGGAACTAGGGAATCAAATTGCTGGCAGACTCCTGAGGATGGCTCAGTTAAGTTACTCATAATTAACATTCAAACCTTCCTTGTGCCAATGCCTCTGTGCCAGCCTTCTAGACACACTCCTCCCTAAAATCCTACTAACTTGCCAATATCATGCTATTGATGAGTTGCTCAAAACTGAGCACATATTGCTAAGTACCATAAACAGAGCCTGTTACCTCCTCATCTGAGAAACCAGTGCTTCGGGGTACTGAGCCTACCCTTAATTAACAGTTACCACTGATGGGAATGTTATCTGCAGCAGTAGCAGCCAGTGAAGGAACACCATCTGGGCAGATGTGCCAGAAAAGGGGATGTTGTTCTGAGTAGCACAGATTACATCTCTATTGCTGCTTTAACCAACACACTTGTAAATTCAAGGCTCAAAATATTTGTGATTCAAAGCTAGGACTCTAGGTAAACCACAAGTGTTTGTGTCCCAGAGCAAGCATTTCCAGGGTGTCCAGACAATCCCAGGGAATGAATTCGATTGAGCTGTCAGGCAGATACCCAGACTCCTGTCTAGACATACAAAGCACACATCAGGACAGGGCAGGTGGACAGGATGGGTACGAGAATGTGGGTGGCAGCAGGAGATAGAGGAGGCAGTGTAGCAGATGCCTCTGCTTTCTGTTTGACTAACAAAGGCCAGACAGCCTTGCAGGGATTGTATTTGGCAGGCAGACCTCCTCCTTGGTCTTCCCTGAGGCCGGATCCTGTCCTGAACCTGAATGCAATTTGGTATTTGTTATTGCAGTTGAGAACACAGCAACACAAATACGGGCACATAAAGACAAATGGATTCCAGCAAAAAGGATAATTTGAGGATAAATACAGCTTTTAAACATTTTTCCCCCAAATTATAACTTGTTTCCTTGAAGGAAAACCTGTGGATGCTTAGCTTGCATGAAAACTCTCCTCAACCCCTTGTTGGGGGTTCATCTGGGTGCCGTTGGGAAATTAAGTGGAAGGACTTCATAGACAGAAGCAGCCAGGACACAGTAGGACAACGGATAAACTGACTCAGTCCCAGGACACACGGCAGCAGTGGGTCTCTCAAAGGAACCAGCACCAGCTCAAGTTATCCAAGGGAGTTTGATCTCAGAGAAATGAGATAGTGATTAGGTTGCAATGCAAGAGCACCTTTCCCTCTTGCCCCAGATTTGAGCTGGACAAATGGTTCCAAGAAACTTTCAGAGCTCGGGCTGGGCAGATTTCAAGCCACTGCCAAGCAGGATTTGCCAGTCGAGATACAACTTAGCAAGAAAACTTTCCTGGATCATTCCAGCAAAGTATCAATACATTCAGCTGGACATCTGCCCAGACCACAGAGCCATTCAGACAGCCTTGCTGGAGACCTAAGCGGCCCAGAAGTCTCCAGTCTGCCTTAAACTTTTGAGTCTCTCAAGCTTTAATTAAAAAAATATAAATCTCTGCACCTAGACATTAAAGAGGCAACAGTTGTCAGTGACCAGAGGAAACAGCAGGTCCCTCACCAGTGAAAGCAGTTACATACCCTGTTTGTAAAAATGTTCTCCTGCCAATGGCAGCAATTTTAAATAATTTTTAAGAGGCTGTTTTTTTAATAACCACTCTATAAAGCAAGATGGGAATAAACACCCATTAAAATCAGACCTAGAACTCAGTCTTAAAACAGAGAGAAGTGCACTGAGTTTAACTTGATGAATTTATTGCCAGATTACCCAGACCTTCAGCCTCCATCCCCTTTCTCCTTAACTTCCCCAGCCTCTTTTTCTTTCTCATTTTCACCCAAAAGTAAAATAAGAAACAGTCTTTATGCACATGGTCTGGAGAAATCAGGTACCTCCCATCACCACACTTGGCGTGGAACAGGCTACGACAGAGCTGCAGAGATACACATGTGTATTTTCACACTGGCATACCAAAGAAATCTCTAAGCATGAGCACTAAACCACAGCCTGCACCTAAGAAGGGTTTTTATTATTTAGAGGTTGTCAGGCCCAGACAGACCCAAAGAAGCTGGCACATTGCCACAGGAGCAGCACTCTCCCCTGGCAGCCCATTGCCCGCAGCCCTTGGGACGCTGGCTCAGGCTGGAGATCTGCGGAAGCCAAAGGGACAAGCTGGTTCTATTATATAAACTTATTTTGCCAGTATGGAAACAAATAGAATTTAAAAGTTATTTTTTGTTCTGAAAGCACTTAAACCCTCCCAAGGTTTTTAAGAAGGCTCCCCATGTTTTTAATGCAAACATCAAGAGTACATTCTGACTACTGGAAGACACAAGTGTTTTGATAAACAGCTTCACTGGAAGTTTTGTAGCTTAAAAAAACCCCACTGTCACAAAAAATACTTCTACAGAAGTACCTTTTGGTGGAAAATTTTGTTTTAAAAAAGCTCATTGATTTTCACACACTTTTTGGAGTACTTCTTACAGGATGAAAGCTGCTTCTATTTATTTATAAACAGGAATTTGTAGGCAGAAGTTTTGGAGCCAGTGCAGGTGTGCACACGTTAGCGCAGGCTCACCTGCTCCACACAGCCTGTGTCCTGATGCCAGTTAGGTTCTTTAACAGCGAAGAGAAGACATTTGAGAAGAGACAGAACCAAGAGGATCACGTTGAGGGAGTTGTAAGGACAAGCTCAGCACCATGATAACAGCCCACAGCAAAGGAGGAGCTGCAGTTGCTGACAATAGCACAGGCATACCTGGTGTTTCCTACTGCAGCTTGCTGGTCGGGATGCTACAGCAGTCATTAAAACAGCGTTTCTGCAGATGCAGAGAGGAGGGATGCAGAGCTCGTGGTAGGTACTGGCGTGCCCTCACCATGCACCTGGGGCTCCAGGAGGAGTCCTGCCTCCTTTGAAGTACAGCTACAGCTGTGCAAATAGTTACATTTTGGGTCCCTGGCTGGACTTGAGAACACTGTATTCCGTTTCAGACCCATCCAAAGTGATTTAAAAATTTTGAGTGCACCAAAAAGCAGAATTCATCCTCACACACCCCCTGCCCCCACTGGGGTCAGGCAAAACATTGCATTCAGCCCAGAATGAAAAAGGTAAAAGCTTATTTTAAATGCTCTTTTTTGATCAGTGATGTTACTCCCAGCATGCTGCAAAAACATTCATGACAAGTGAAGCAGTTCATTTGAAGGGCTTGCAAATCAGAGCTGCAAGTACTTCACGTCTTCCAGAAGGCGCAAAGGGCTGACACAGGCCCATCTCAGCACAGAGGACACAGGCAGAAGGTATAACAAGACAGCTGTAGGTATCATGCCTACTTTGCCCAGGTGCCACCCTGTTACCTTACTGCATTTTCCTATGCCCCTTCCTATAGCAGACCCAACCACTGGCGATTTGAGGACAAGACTACTTGAGGCACCCACTCGAGAAGCCCTGAGCCAGCTTGGGATAGACATGTTTCCCAACCCAAATCCTTGAACTGACAGGTTGTTGGTGTGCTCTCCAGATGCACAGCTCAGGTGTCCCAGGATAGATCTCACTCCAGTGTAATTCAGACATGACCTGCATTCAGTAAATGGGTTCCACATTTATACAAATGAAAAGCATACAGTCCTTAAGTCACTCCTGTTGAAATTGGGAGCACTTATCCCCTTTTGGAGAAGGGCCTGGGCAAATACAGAGCTAGTGAGCCCTTTTTCTGGAAAGGCAAGGCACTTCTGCATTAATGTGAAGATGAGAAAACCCGTCTCAAACATACTTTATTCCCACCTGTAAGACCCCCAGAGCTATCCCCTCATTTCCACTGCAAGAGAAGAGGGTCCACACCAGCCAGACACATGCCAATTCCCACATACCAGGTAAGAGCACAGGAAAACTGGGAAAATTCAGCATATGTAGAAGCTAGTCCAGATCCAAGGAGAATCTTGGCTGCCCATACACTTGCTTTCACTTAGGAGGTCAAGAACTACTGATTTCAGTGTCTCCTGCCCTTTTCTCCTGGAATGAAGCGTGCAGTGGAACATGCTTATCACCCTCCCTTTGTCTGGTATTGCTCTCATGCCACTAAAACCACTCCATCTCCACACTGACTCCCACACTGCAGGTAACAGCTCTGAGGTTGCTGAGTGGTTCCTCCTCCCCTTCTCAGGAAGGATTTGCAAAGGAAATCTATCAAAGCCCCTGAAATCTGCGCAGAGACAGATGCATGTGTGACTGCTGAACTGCAAAATAGATTCACAAAGATCAAATCTAGCAAGTTGCTGGAGTGCAGCAAGGCACTGGAACACCCTGCCCAGGGAGGTGGTGGAGTCACCATCCCTGGAGGTATTTAAAAGACATACAGATTAAGTCCTTAAGGACATGACCTGGAGGTGGCCTAGTCAGGGTCAGGCTGTGGTTGGACTCCGTGATCTAAAGGGTCTCTTCCAACCCAGGTGGTTCTGTAAGTCTGACAATAATGTGCAAAGGGGAGCACTGATCCCAAACATGAGATTTTCCAAACATGCCTAGAAGACAAAGTTGACTACTTGTACCTAACTCCTTTACTACCACTGTCATCTTAAAATAACCTGGAAAGAGATTTTGACTTAGTAACTTCAAGAAGTTGGAATTTATCCTCTCTCATAAAGGTAGGGGAAGCCATCACAATCACAGCATTGCCATCACTTGCTCTACAACCACACATGAAATGACTTTTAGGACTTGCACAGAGACCTCAACACATCATTGAGCTTACTTTGAAGAAGCCCCTTCAGGCCAGAAATGCCATACAGAAGTCAGTAGGAAACCACATGACAGATTTTATGGCCAGATCTTGGCTTACATCATAGGGGTGGATGAAAGGTGACAGAAGTAAGAGGCAGTTGTGCTTGCATTGCCTGACACAGCAAATGCCAGTTGTCATCCCTGGGTACTACTCTGCCTGACCATGGCTATGCAGTTCCTGCTATTGCCATGGATATTGACACATACACCTCCTTCACATGGCTTGCACACACAGTGAGGCTCACACGCTTTGGCATATTCAAGTGTGCTTAATAAGGGACTGGTTTATGCTTGGTAGTTGCCAAGAATATTTCACCAAATCAGGATAGGCACTTGGCCAGGCTCTTGCTGTTCCAGATGCATTAACATTAGGCTCCTATCCCAAAAGGCTGGATGACTCAAGTCCAAAACACACTCTAACCCCAGGCTTAGCACAGAGGGTGGAAGAAACAGTCTGGTCCAACACGAAGACACAGAGGCAGCAAGAGCCTGTGCATTGCCAGTGGCCATGGATCAGGACCTGGGTGTGTTTACATTCCCAGTGCACATTTCCCTTCTGATACCCCAGCACTACATAAGCAGCTTTGTATACCTTTCCCAAATCTTCCTCTGCCATCTCCTCAGATTTTAGTTTGGTGCTCAGTAATCAAACTTCCCCTATATACTCATCAGGTTCATTTTCTGTTTCACAGCACAGAATAAGACCAAAAAGTTATATCCAGTGTTCTTTAGTCCCTGCAGCCCTAAGTCTAAGTGAAAATGAAAGAGTTTATTGCTTGTCTTTCACAGAATCATAGCAAACAGCAGGGATTGGAAGGGGCCTCTGGACCTCAACACCTCGCTAAAGAAAGATCACCACCAGCAGGTTCCATAGGATCCCACCCAGGGTCACAGGTTGGGATTCCTACAGAAGAAGAAACCCCACAGCCTCTCTGGGCAGCCTGTCCCAGCGTTCAGGCACCCTCACAGTAAAGAGGTTTTCCCTCATGTTCAGATGGACCTTCCTGTGTTCCGGTTTGTGCCCACTGCCCCTTGTTCTGTCACTGGGCACCACTGAGAAGAGGCTAGCTCCACCCTCTAGATATTCCTAAGCATTGACGAGATCCCCTCACAGTCTTTTCTCCACACTGAACAGCTGCAGCTCTCTCAGCCTTCCCTTGCACCAGAGATGCTCCAGTTCCCTCATCATCCTTATTGCCCTCTGCTAGACTCTCTCCAGTAGTTCCCTGCCTGTCTTAAACTGGGGACCCCAACACTGGACACCCAAATCCATCTGTGGCCTCACCAGGGCAGAGTAGAGGGTGAAGAGAACCTCCCTTGACCTGCTGGCCATGCTCTGCTTAATGCACCCCAGGATGCCATTGGCCTTCTATGGGTGGCTTACAGACTTCACCACACTTAAATCCATTTAATGAACCTTAACACAGAAAACATACCTTAATATATCACAAATATTTTGGATCCTGAAATACCCAGCATTAACCCCATGCCTGCTTAATGCACCCCAGGATGCCATCAGCCTTCTTGGTCAAAACTATAACATTATGTATAATATGGGGAAATACTTTTCCCTTATCAGTTGTTAAATCAGATTTGTAACAGGCTTCACCTACCTGATATTTGCCTGCTTTGCACATTCCACAGAGTGGAAAAAATGGCACTATACAAGTCTAATAAAAGTCTCCAAGGCAAAGCTGCTAGAAATTTGTGATTTAAGGTCCTGCTATCCAACTCCTGACTACAGCAGAGGATTGAACAGAACTGGTCTTACGCTCAACTGCTTTAACATCATACGAGAAAAGGGCCCGAGGCAAAGATGATGGATGGGAGGACCAGAAGGCACAAGATGGAGACCGGTCACTTCAAAAAGATCCTCTGAAGGTTGCCTGCACCTAACCTAATCCAAAGTGCAATAGATTCACCACCTTCAGCTGCCAGAGTGAGAATAAAGAACAAAGACACTGTATGAATTGAATGGGTCAGGTCCTCAGTTAACCCATGTGAGCTTTTTCCTGAACTTACTGCTGCACAGCTGTGTCAGACATTTCACACAGCAGTTCAGTCATTCTTTGGCCAGGAGTTAGCCCAGTTCACCGCACCAGCAGACCCCTGGCCAGCAACTCCTCTGATTCTGAATCTTTCATGGCTGAAGGGGTACAAGGCTCCTTTGCATTCAGTAGGTTTTCAGCCTTTGTTATGGATCCATCATACCATAGTCACAATGTTCTCTGGAGCATACTTCCTTCCCTCCCTGTCCCGATACTCCAAAGTCTCACCACACTGCACACAACCCAGAAAAAAACCTATGTGTGCTTGTGGCCCTTGGAAGCCTAAAGTTAAACTTAATAGCATAACAAAAACAACTGAGAGATTATTCAGTGCATCATCCATGGCATTTGTTAGCATTAGATCACCCATGCTTATTGGCTGCTTTTTCTCTTCCAAATAGCTGCCAGTAGAGATTTATTTCCTTCCAAATGATCTCTCCCTTCTTGAGTCAGAAGGGACCTATGTGAAAAAGTCATCTTTTGGAAAAACACAGTAAGAGAAAACCTCTTCCCTAAATAGGTCCTTTTCAACACAGTCTGAATTACAGTAGCTTTTACCAGAGCAGCAGAAGAGCTACACACACAAGGCTTCCTTTCTGCCACGGAAGAGACTAAGACAGAAAGTTAAAGCTTAATGCTTACATCCTTTTCCAGACAGATGGTTGTTTTTCTTCTCTAACCAAATATGTATAACCTGGCCTGTCTCCAGCGCCCCAGTGGTGGTGCTTACCCCGTCTCCTAAAAACCCAAAACACAAAGATGCTTTTCCTAATATACCGATCCAGACACTATATTTTCCAAGTCCACTACTCCAGCAGCCACTGGTTACTCTTTTGAAATCCTGGAAGTGCAAGTGACAGCATCCCAGCCCTCATTACTCACCCACTGCTTCTTCTCATGGTTCAGATGTCTTCAGCAACAAAACTGCCGCAGATTAATCTTCTGCAGCTCCTTCTGCTAAATGGGATGAAAGGTGTAAACTGCCCATTTACAGCTTTCTCCATAAATCTTGGTTCTCTCAGGGCTCAGAACCTTGCTGATGAAGAACTCGAGCAAAGGGCTTTCCATTGACATCAGCAAGAGTTGGATCAGGCCTGAAGCAGCTATAAACATAAGCTTGCTTTGCCTCTAACAAAACTTGTGAGCTTCTGTGCCTGGAATTTTGCACTTTTCAATCCAAGCTCGTCAGACTCGCGCTCTATTTCTGGAAGCTTTCAAAAACATTCCAGGGAAAGCCTTTCTTGGACTTGCAATCATATAATGTTGCTTTACATCCAGCCACTAAAGCGAAGGCAATAAATAAATAAATCTGCAAATTCTACCTTTCTTCAGCCTGTCACTCATTTTTAAGTTGCTCAGATGGCAGCAGGCTGTAATCACAATTATGCTGTACTTTGCTGAACCGAGAGATCACTATTCTGAGTTTTATTAAGTTGACTGAGCCATTTGCAAGGGATTCCACCTAAAGTCAGAAAATCTGCCAGCACACATTTAGGTTCACAGTCAGTCGAAGCACCACATCCATGTCTTGTATTTTCTTGGGCCATGTGAGCATGTCCTAAGCCTGGTGAAGTGTAAAAAGGAGCCTTTCCTAAAGACTTTGGAGATTGAGTCAGGCAAAAATAACCTACCATTAACATTGCTCTCAGAGCAACTATTTTCCTTCATATCAATAAGCAGAGAAACAGTTACTTGGTCTGTGCCACCTGCAGTTCTCTAGTTGAGGTTCATCACTGCCTTCCTGACAGCTTCCTTCTACACTAGTGGTGATTACATGTATCTAATTAAGACATCATAATCCTCTAAAGTTTAATTAACACCTCTCAAAGCAAACAGATCCCAAATCAAGGGGAACTTCATTTCAAGCACGAAAGTGAATTTGGGCAAGTCTCCAAAGAGCTGATCCATGTGCAGTAATATCTACTTCCATTAGGCAAGAATAAACTGAAGCTACGGCTAATGGAACATTTTCCTAGGGAAATCCCTATGTCCTTTCCCCACCACAAAGGATGAATCATTTGTGAAGTGAGATAATGTAGTACAGACACAGGAAGATTTTTTGAAGATGAATGTAAGGGTCAAGTATACACTGCAGAGATAAAATTAGCACGTATTAATCAGAGATATTTGCTTTCCACAGGCAGCCAATGTACTGTAATACAAAAGCCTGGTGAACTGCACGTGAAGAGCAGGCATGTCTATTAAGGTAAACATTGGTAGAACATGATCCTAGATTTAGTAGTTAGATTAAGTTTTTAGATTAAGTGGAGCTATTTCAAAGAGTGATTTTTTCCATTTGAAATGTATTAATAAATTCCACTGGAAATCCAAAAATCAGAACTCCTAAAATACTGAAAGTGGGGCCCTCTCCTTAAACAGGAATCATGAAAGTGTGAGCAAGCAGAAAGACTAAAGGGGAGATATACCACTTATCCACGGGATAAGAACATGATATGTCATTTTGGATTAAGGCTGGACACTACATTACCAGAGAAATAAAAATCAGTTCTTGTTTTTATTAGTGAGGAAGAGAAAAGACACCAAAGAGTGTTTTCAGCTTCCCACTGATGAGAGCACTAAAAAGAAACCTAAAACCTTTGGTTGTGGCTGCTGGTTCTCTACACCTAAAGGGCAGAGGCTGAGTATTCAACAGGCAGCTTAAAGTTATGAAGCTGGAACCCACACTGAAAAGTAACTTTCAGGAACAGGAATGCAGAGTGAAAACAAAGAGAAGAAAAGATACACACTTGTAACAGCAGCAGAACACCAGAAGGTAAGGTGTAAGCTAGCAGGAGAGTTTGCCACCATCAACAAGCATTACAACTCCCTTTACAGAGCTATCGCCCCCCTTTGCCTTTTCTTTGTAGCCCAGGAAAGGGTGGAGAAAAAAGCAGGAGAACTGGGAAGCCATCTGCAAAAATGACATCAAGCCACCTCTGTCTCTTCTGCTGCATGGAAGCACACACACATCCCACACTATCTAGATTTCGCTGGGGTTAAGGACACAAACCAAGTGGGCAAGAGGCCACAGATTCACAGCTGGCTGTATGGGCAAGTTGTCTACAGGTTGTTTAATTAACCACATAAAGCAAGATTTCAGATGCCTCCATAAAATTTTAGAAGCACCAGAACTCTCAGGAATGGACATGTATTCTTTATGCTTTCCCATGGGAAGGATACAGCATGGAGTTGCACCAACCCAAAGATAATGAAGTTCTGTTATTACATGGTGCTTCTGCAATGGTAACATCAAAAGACAGCCCTTTGTTTTTTCACTGTACATAGTACAGCATCAGCTCATTTTCAAGCATTTGCACAGCTATCCCCTTGGTGCTTGGTGTCATGAAGACACTGTCAAACTATCTGTAGAATAGCTGAAGCTCCCAGTCATTCTGGATCAGTGAGCAATGGTTTCATGCTCTCAGGGACCTCTGTACACCTTTACCATTAAGCTTTAAATAGAAAATGCCACAAACTTGATGTAGTTTCATGGAAGTGAAGCTAAACTTTCCCATCAACCAGATGGTGTCATTTTCCCCTTGTCAAGACCTCTGGGGCCAACCCTTCCCCAGTTTTCATAACAGCCGGGGTCTGGATTCACAGTTAATAATTCCCACTGATCCCTGAAGCAGATTACAGACCTTGGAATACGTAGGATCTTAGTGCACATATTTACATTAAAAGACTGTTAACTGACAAGCGGCAGCTGAGTCAAACAACTTTAGACAGCTACTAGACAGGGACAAAGTGTGCACTAATACACACACATTCTTAATCAGAGCATCCCAGATGATATGTTGCATTGATGATTAAGAGGGACTCAAGGTCTCTTTTTAATCCGTGTTTCTGCAGGTCTGTGAATCAATTGCATCCCCACTTCCACGAGAGACATATCTTGAAAGTGTTGCACGTCGGCATATCTTGATAGGCAGGAGGGAATATTTTTGGGGAGGAATCATAATTCTTCCCTGACTGCTAACATCTGTTTGCTAAAGCCTACAGAACTTCCCTGGAGTTTTGAGGTTTAAAAACATTGCTTGAAGATGACATACTAAATATTACGAAAATGTGCCTCACTATCCACACCCAAAACCCCCCAAAGAACATTTCATATTTTCAGACTTTGGTCAACAAAACTTTTTTGGACCGTTTTTAGTTCCTTAACTGACGGGTGTTTAATTAATGAGCCCACGTACCAGAATTGAGAAGGAACTAGACAGCCATAAACCCACAAGACCAACTTTGAACTGGACTATGATGGGAAAATAGTGGTTGTATCCAACAGAATCTTATTGGAAACTGGGATCATTTGCAAACACACTTAATGAGCTTCCACCTATAGGTAAACAAATGGTAGACAGATATATCCCCATCTCAGACATGCCTGAAAGCTCCACAGCGGTGTGGAATACTCCAGTAAACAGTCACCATTCAGAAAGATGCCTAATTTATCTTCCAGCAGAGCTGGGACTTCATAGCACACTGCTGACCTTCTGCAGCCATGACACCTCTTCCCAGAGCATTATCCATTAACACTGTTTCTCCCACAGGCTCTTTCTACACTACATTTGCTAGGTTTCCTCATTCTTTTCTCCCCCTAGAATCAATCCTATACACATTTCCTTCTTCCCTCCCCCTCATCCCTCACTTGTTTTGTGACTGAGAGGAAACTCACACATCTACAAATCCAGGAATGGGCAAAGCCCACTATAGGAAGGGGCCATTACTGAGGCAAATAGCCTGAGAAAGGTACTCCTTTCTGCTGATAAGAGAGCATAAAAACTAAGCATACAGGTCTACATTGGAGTAAAATGCCCAAGCATCTTTAAAGATGTAGCCCTCATTGCGTTTTAGGAAGAAAAAGCCCAAACAAAACAACTCAAGCCTAGAACTCTAGTTCCTCAAAGGAAACAGGGTAGAAATCCAAGTTGTGGCCCAGGGGATGGGGATATAATGTCTCTTAGGTTATACAGCCAGACTTTCAACCTCAGCCATCTGAATCAGGATGTTTTTACCTATCTTGGAGGACTTTCAACATCATGGATTAGGCTACAGAGCCATCCAAGTCCAGTAACCTCCATCCAACCCCTGCAAGCAACTATATAAGGAAGCATGTGAGGACAGGCGTTTAGCAACACCTCCCATTATTCTCTCGGTGTGCAGCTCAGACTTTGAGCCAGAGTCCACATGCTTAAATAGGTCTTTGTGTTTAATAATCCTCAAGAAATCTTCTTTCCAGTAATTTCTCTAAAGCCTTTTTTGGATTTCAGTAGTAGCTTGGCAACCTTTGGCAATGACTTGCACACCTGAATAATATGTTGTGTGAAAAAGTACCTCCTCTCATTCATTTTGAGCACTTTGGCTGGGGATTTAATTTGCTGCCTCTGATTTTTAAACCATGAATGCATAAGCCTTGCCCACTGACCTTCTCCCTGCAGGCCATGAAGTTAAAGGCAGTTCTTTTTTGTTTATCTCTTCCATACTGAAACAAGTAACACTTTCAGCCGCCTCTTCTACAAAAGCCATTCCACACCCTTCATCTATTTTCCTCCACCATATACTTTATCCTTTTACTTTTGTGTGTCAAATGCCACATGCAGTTCTTACAGAAAGGATGCGCTTGAGGATCTGTGTGTTGCCACAAGCTTTGATTCTTTTCTCTGTCCTGGGAGTTCTTAGCATTATTTGATCTTTTTCTCACCCCATCTGAGTTGCTATTGTCATACAGTCACCTTTTACAGCTTTCACTGGTGTTTTCAGGTGGGTTTCAAAACATTCCCATTCACTAGAAGTTAGTTGGGTACACAGGGTAAAATACCAACCCAATCACAGAGAGGATACAGCAATATAAACCAAGGCAATATGGTGTTGTAGAAGTGGCACCCCCTCTTCAAGCTTGGAAACTAGCACAGCATCTCAGCATTGCTGAGAGGTGAGCCTAACTTGTTACCTCAAGACCTGGATTTGAACATAGTCCTTGCAACGTGAACACCGTCCACCAACAAAGGACAGAGCAGGACTTTATCCTCTAAGCAGGCAATGGGCAAACATCAGCTTGGCCACAATGCATGTTTATATAGGTATGAATATATATGCTTATATAGGTATCCATATAGAGAGATTTTTAATGAAGTCAGTTTGAACTTTATTTTTAGGCCAGCTGAAAGCCACAGATGAGGCGGCCTGCTCTCTGGCAGAGATCCAACTGTGCACATTTTCAGCATCTGGAATGCTAATGAGTCTGGCTCTATTAAAATGAGCTCCTTACCAGTTTGCTCATGCCAGCTCCCTGAAACAGCAGCCAAAGAGCACTTAGCATAACACTCTTCATAAAAGATGAAAGGACAGCTCAAATACCTGTTAAAGCTTCTCTCCAAGGTCACTTTCAGGATCTGACTTGGAGCTACAGTATCCAAAACCATCAGCAGCAAGTTACTAAGATTTGTAGCTGGTGAAGAGATCAGAACCAGACTGTTAGTGAAACCAGCTCACACTCCGGTATGGCATAGCATTGTATCTAGCACTCTGGCTGGGTTTCTCATATACTGATGAGAGTCACCTCCATAGCAGATTTCAGTACAGGCTACCTAGAAAGAGCATCCAGTTCAGTACTGGACTGAGATTCTCTATTAGCTCTCAGCTCTGCTGTAGGCCTACCCTTCCAGCACTGATTTCTGCAGGTATTTTGCACCCCTTGTTCTCCAACAATTTAAGAGTTGGACTACAAAACTGGATCTTAGGGTTAGATTTACCAGGGTTTCCCTTCTGCTTAAAGGGCCTAGCTTCTCCTATTCTCAACCTAACCTGTTTAAAGCAACAGCATTTGAAGTGTAAGCATACTCAGGCGCCCCTAACTCAGACTTCAGTATTTGCTGGGGTGCAAAAGGTAAATCAGTCTAACGCATGCAGAAGTTAGTACAGCAATAGGCAGCACTATGCACACACCATGTTTTGTATTGATTATCTGCACTAGTTTGAATAAATCACTATTGTCTTTTTCCTTTTGAAAGCTCTGAAAGTCACCCTGTCAAGTACAACATTAGGAGATATGATTCTTATCGACACATTTTTCCTAAAAATATTCATCTGGTAAATGCCGTCACTTTGTTTCTTCCTCCTAGCCCTTGTAAAGTCTGAGCACAAAGCTTGTGTATTTTCAATCCATTTGGATTCTTTGCATTGTGCTCAGCAGTTTAATAGACGTTACAAGAAGTTAAAGAATTAGAACAAAAGGTGAACAGTTTTTCAATAGTTTGACCTGTTCTGGAATATGAAGTTTCAAGGAAGAATTCTTACCATTTCCGGCCAGATTAATTCAAGGGCAAAACAAAAGAGACCAAAACATAAAAGTGAAGTCCCTTTCCCCAACAAATTTCAAAGTTTTGACACTATCAAATGTATTGCTCATGTTCTTTTCCCTTGAATGCACTGGAGTCTGTCAAAACACACTGGACCAGTTCAATCAGCGTCTTCAGCTTTGATGCCCCACATAGAAGTCCGAGGGTTGTAAACAAAATCCCCCCCCTTTAAAGATGGCTCACCACACAGCCAGCTCATGGTTGTTATTCACCTCTTCTCCCCTTCTACAATGAGAAATCACTTTGCAACCAGAACAACAGACAGAAAAAAATAAATCATATGGCTTGCCTGGGCATGCACTGAGTAAGCAAACAGCTTCACTGTCATCGTACAGCATAACACCTGGGGCCTAGGCTACACAGGTCATCTTCTGCCTTTGGAGTTTTAAACAAGCTATGCTAGCCCCAAGATATAAGAATCTTTCAGGCACAAACGAATCTTCTTGCCTTTCTCCACACCTTTGATCTTGCCTTTGGTTTAGGCTTATGTCAAGACCTCACAAAATGCAATGTTTCTTTTTAAATAGGCAAACAGACCAAGATTTTCCCAATTATGCCTGGAACTTGCCTAATGCATTTGCTGCAACCTAACTGAAAAGGAGACAGTGGGAGGTTCCCTCTCATATTCTACATTTCTTCCACTAAACTACAGCAAAAGGCCATTTTACTCGTTTTCCCAAACTCCATTTCCAATCCTATTGACTGTCATTCACCAAACCTCACCTCGACACCAAGACAGCCATCAAACACAATAAGTATTACCTTTTAAAATGAAATCTCAAAACCAGGTCTGTCTAGACAGGAAAGGATGAGTAATCAAGTTCTCCAATCAATCCAGCTGCACAGGTTTGCAAGGATATTTGTTTTAGCCAGCATTTCACTCCTTATTGGCAAGTTCTACCTAATGCTGATACTCCTATTATGCTTCAGCTTAATTTTCTAGCCCCAGGCTTATGAGGCCTCTAATAAGGGGAGTCCCTCTACTTCTAACTGGCAATGTATTCCTGCTTCACATGGCTCCTGTTTCTCCTGGACTAGAGAACAGAGAAAACTTTTATGCATAGTTAAACTCTAACTGGGTGAGTTACCCAGACATATGCCTAACACAAGTATTCCCAGTGAAGTCAGTACAGCAGTCACATGCATAAACCTAAGTATGGCTCCTCTCTACAAGACACTGAGGCCCTGGAGCACGTCCAGAGAAGGGCAATGAAGCTGGTGAGGGGTCTGTAACACAAGTCTGATGACGAGCAGCTGAGAATTGGGACTGTTTATCCTGGAGAAGAGGCAGCACAGGAGAGACCTTATTGCTCTCTACAACTACCTGAGAGAAGGTTGTGGTGAGCTGGGGATCAGCCTCTTCTCTCAGATAACCAGCGACAGGACGAGAGGGAATGGCTGCAAGTTGTGCCAGGGGAGGTTCAGGTTAGATATTGGGATATATTTCTTCTCTGAAAGAGCAGTTGGGCATTGGAATGGGGTGCCAAGGGAGGTGGTAGTGTCACCATCCCTTGGGGCATTCAAGGAAAGGTTGGATGAGGTATGCAGGGACATGGGTTAGTAGGTTGTAGGGGGACAGTAGGACTAGATGATCTTGGAGGTCTTTTCCAACCCTAATGATTCTATTTGAATATTTTAACTGCAAGGCTAAAATATAGCTGTGATGAACACTTAAAAACATAGTTATCTAAGTGTCACCTGCAAGTGAAAAGACAAGCAGTGGTGGAAGAAGTCACTAGTGAGCTCAAGACCAGTAAACTGGTAAGGCTGGGGTAGAATGGCAAATTCAGCTGCTTTGAATAAATGGTGCTCAAGGATCCCAGCCTGTTGACTGAATGGCAAAGTGTTATCCCTGAGACCAGCTCATTAGCAAGGGCTTCCCAATTTTAAAGAGTCCATTGACTTCTGTTGAACACTAGTCTCTTTACTATGTTATAACATAAAAGCCACCCTCCTCTAACTAGACAGGGAAAAAAAATGACTTTTGTCAGAGGTTGCCACTTTTACCAGCATCATACAGTGCAGCTGTGCTGTTCCTACCACACTAGTTCAGATTCTCTAGGGCTTCCAGTGTGACTACTACAACCATTAAAACATAGCAGAGAAGCACACTGAGCAAATGTAGGGAGCCAAGTGAGTATAGATGCCACAGCCCTTGCACTGTAATGAAGAGTAGAATTTTAGAAAGTTAACAAATGTCTCAGGCAACGTTCACTGCTGCAGTTAGAAACCCTCTCCAGTAGGAACCCCAGGGGAGCATATTCTGCACACAGGACTCCTTATCTAAGATCAGCTAGTTCAACCAGTATTGTAAGCCTCTCTTTTTATACTTGGTGTGGTGTGATAGTTCTCCAGACAAGAGGGGAACCTCAGTCTTCAAAATGCTTAAACAAACTCAGGCTATTCTCAGTCATGGGATTTAAATCCCTCTCTTCTGTTTCCTATGTAGCAGGCTGTCAGTCAGCAAAGGTTTTCAGAGGCTGTTCAAGCCTTAAGGTAACTGGTGACTTCAGTTTTACAAGGGTTTAGAACTATTACTCTCGATGTATACAGTGCACAAGAGGTTTCAGTCTGCTGGGCACTATTTCATCTTCAGCCACTTAGATTCACCCATCTCCAGCATTCCCATTCACAACCCTGAATTTCAGAGGTGACCCCATTTGCAGCCATCTCAGTTGGCTCCCTCTAGATAGAGACAGCAGATACTGGTCCAAAAGAAGTAGGTCATACTTCCAACACCACTAAGAGAGCCCCCAGACCAAAGAGACTCAGATACCAAGAGCTTGATTCTGTCCCAGAAAGACACCAGCTTAGAGGTAACCACTTGGTAGAACTGCTGAAAAATAAAACCCATTGTAGTTTTCCCCATATAAGCATGCATATATATGCATATTCTAGAAGAATACCTCTATTATAGATGAGTTCCAGAGTTTTTCTTGTATCATTTGCTGGATTATTCAGCATCTTCAGATCTGGAAAAACAGCCCAATTCCCCAAAGTTTCACCACAACAGGCCCTTTGTCTGAGATCTCATTACAAAGTTTATTATTAATTGCTCAGTGCTCTTACTCAGAGGTGTCAGTCATTCAACTGAGGTGTAGAAACAATTCACAATAGCAGAGGTGACTAATTACAGCTCCCTTTTCCCTCAAGGGAAAGAACACCCCACAAGCAAGTTCACATCTGCCCACCTATCAGCCCAGTGGGTGGGCTTTAGCGCACCAACGTGATATTTGACTTGCCCATGCCAGCAGTGAAAAATCTATGTGTTTGGCTGGTTGCTTTCAAAAGAAATAATCCTTATTCTCCTTTTAGTTCCTTTGGATGAGTTCACCTTGTTCAAAGAGACCCTTTCAGCTCCGATAAGCAGTGGAAATGGGAAAGCCCAGCTCTGCCTTTAGCTGAGACTCACTTGTCTCAACCTGCGGTAGGTTTGAAACTAGTGAGTTGTTTTGGATAGCAGGGTGGTTGCCTCTCTCAGCTATGGCAGGTTTCGACTCAGCTTGAGGGGGGTTCAAGATGAGAACAGCTAGTAGAAATGAATGGTCAGATAAAAAGCTTTCTCTGGAGAGCTTCCAATACTGCCACCTATACAAACCGAACTCTGGCAGGGAACCTGGAAAAATAGTTGGCTTGGATTTGTCATGTGTTTCCTTAGTACTGTGGGAAGGCTATAACTATAGCAAGTACTATTATCATCTCTGCTTTAAATATAGCATCCAGCCCAGCTTAGTTTTGTCTACAGCAGTAAATGACAGCTCAAAATGTACATTTATACACCAATGCTGGCAAGGACATCTGTGTTAGACGTGAAGGATCCTATGCCATACTGTACATATGCTAATGAGCAACACAAGCACCGAGACTCAGTTGGCATTTCTATCACAGTCAGTAGCTCCCAAAAATAACAAACTTGACATACATTAGCCTATAGACTGCTCCACTTCAGATGTCTTCCCAGATAAATTGTCATTTTGCCCATTGAGCCTGATGCTCAAGCCATTGCTTTTTCTGAAGAACCACTGCTCCATCTAATACTGTTTCTGCTCATTTTCCCCCCCCAATATACACATGCTCATGCAGGCACCTTTCAGAAGAAGATCCTCTTCAAAAAGCACTCAGGAATACGGGAAGCAGCTTATTCCTTTCCCAGAGCAGGGATTTAACCTGACGAACATCATATCAACTGGTTTCCAGTATTTTTTGGCAGATCCAGTGGTTTCTTATGCAGGGACTCTACCTTGTGCAATATGTTCATGTAACACTGACAGAATTCGGGCTGACATACCCTACTACAAGAAACAGAGAGAGGTCATCACCTTTGCTGCTTTGAGCATCTTATCCATGAGCCTCTGTGACCATCAGCTTTGCTACCTTAAGACAAGAGCTATAGGAAGCTAAAGGAAGTTTTACAAGGTGACTTAAAAGAGCTAAAAGGGCACCATGAAGGGATTGGGGCATGTGGCTCTCGTGGGCTATGGTGAGCACACCAAGCCTTTTTAAGTAGCTGAAGTGATGCACATCTATTTTTCAGATGGAAACAGTAACAGAATGGGTAATTACACGAATAAGTAAATTAATTAGCACTGCCCCCATGACAGCATGGATGAATGGGAAGTACTTTTACAAGGGCAAAGTCATCAAACACAACATTATAAAGTGTTATTGCCATGATGTTACCACTGCTGGACCATCATTCTGGTCTGAATATGAGCTGGGAAGAAGAGAACACAAAGTCATTCTGCCCTTAACACCCTGAAAATAAGTGTGATCAACATTATTTTATGAACAGACTGGCCTGGGAATTATGGAAACTAGGAAATGCACAGAAGACAGGTTGAGTTTCCAGCCTTTAAGCCACACATTTCAAAGTACATGTTTAAAACTTGCAGTTCCTACCCACACAACTCCAGCGCCGGAATCAGATGAGTTCGGGACACAGAGGAATTGAGCTACGTTTTCCGTTCAGTCACCTACAACTTAAGAGACATACTGAAGAGGATATTGAGGCTACAGAGAAAGCTAGATGCTATTTATACAAAAAGGTTTGGTTTAAACACACCCTTCAAGTTTAAGTGTGAGGAACTGAATGCCATCTTAGACTAACAGGTCTTTGCATGGCCCTGGTGACATAAAAGGGATCTGTTCAATAGCCCTTTCCAGAAGCAGGCCAAAAGACTTAATACACCATTAAACCTCAAAAGGCTCCTAGTTTTAATTTATCAATATATTACTATCATGCACATGTTCAGACTTTTACCAAGTATTTCATTTTCCCCCCTAAAAATATACCATGCAAGTGATGACAGATCATGAAAAACGTTCCCATCACTTTTTCAACAGCAGAGTCACAGCCAACATTTTTACCCAGGCATAAAGCAAGGCTCACTAGTAGTTTCTGGTGACTTTGGGTTGCTGTGTCACTGCACCAGTGTTAATAGCATCATTATAGCACCTCTTCACGAACAGACAAAACAACATGCACTAGTTAACTCCCCGCTAAGATTAGAGTAGAAGTATCAAACCCAGATGACAGGTTCAAATGTTCATGGAAGTACAAGTAAGGCTTAAAGGACCACAGTGACTTGAAGGACTAAGTGATCCTTAGTATACCCAGTGTCTTTGAGTTTGTATATTGTATGGACCAAGAAAAAACACCTAGTTCACCCCAATCATCAGTATTGCACGTTCTTCCTCAAAAGATCCTGATTACTTTTGAAATCACCATCTGAGGTAGCTTAAAATTCAGGGAACGATACATCAGTATAGATGTAGCTGAAAGCTTATTCTAAATACAGTGTTCAGCTTGTAAAACATTAACAGCTCCCATGACCAACTCAATCCCTATCAGAATTTAGCATATTAATACCCAAAACCACAACCAGACAAGAGAGAGAACGATGTCTACACAGAGCACTGGCTACATGCAGTCACAGGGCACGATACTGCAGTAGTGGGAGCATCTTATCTTCCTCCCCACCAACACCACACCTATAGCTAAACACTTCCACACTCCCAGCTGCATCCTTTCCTAGGTACAGACAAACATGAGGTAAAAAAAGCTGGACAATTCTTGGCTAACAAGACCTTGCAGCACCCCAACAGCATTACAGCAGATGCAGACCACAACTGGAAATAACAGCAACAGCAAAAGAAACCAAGACCATTTCCATTAACTGGCTACAGCTTCACACTCCAGTATGAGCTGGTTATTCATCTCACATGTTGCTGGTCACCAGGATTCACAGGTATTTTACAGTTTCTTAGTTTGCAAAAGGCTCACCAAGATGTAAAAAATGAGTCAAAGATTTATCAACTGCTTATATAGTAACCTTTCATCAGCCTCTCAGCTTCACAGCTATTATATATAGTATATATGTGCACTTGGCTTGCAGCAAAATAGGTCACGTTCAGTAATAAGGAACAGTCTGAAATAATTTTTGCCAAGTCAGCTGTTACAGATTCCCACCCAAGCTGTAGTTCCCACACTACTGTTCACTTTGAATACAATCTCAATGAAGGGACAATCCTACTCATTATAGGCAGTGACCTCTACACATCACTGCTAGAGGCTTTTAGAAAGAGCGGCAAGCTAGATGGGAGAGAAAAGCAGCGCCACAGCACCTGCTCTCTCTGGGCAGAGACGCCAGGGGATACAGCAGAGGCCACACAACTCCTTGAATGCCACCAAAATCATTGTATAACAAAACCAATCTCCACACTGCTGAGAAGCACTCCAGCCCTATGTTCCCCACAGGGCATTGAAGTCCCTTTGACATCTTCTGCAGGTTTCAAAGCATCACTTAGCTTTTAAGACCCCAATCCCCATTTGCCCACAGCCAGGTACGTTTTGCACAGGAATGGGAAGGGTCTAAGACACCATCTGTGTCCTATGCCATTGATAGGTCACACAGAGGGTTCTCCCCCTTGGGCATCCATGCAGACACAGACACATTGCCATGAAGGCTCTGGACTGAGACATGGGGCATGTCTGCCTCGTCTGCAGTGGCAGGGCTTTCACAGGAGTCAATTATTCAGTCTGTGTATTTAAAGACTCAGTAAATAACTATTCAAGGGATGTTTTTTTTCAAACATACTGGTGATGTTTTCATCAAAAGACCTTTTTACAGGAATAGCCAAAGAAGAAAAAATATTTGTTCAGAGTGTGTTTTATGGAAGCTCCAATGACCAGTGTATTATGCTAAATGATTACGGTGTTCTGGGGACAAACAGACCTGGTGGGCCAGACTTTCTGTTCTTGAACTAGCACAGGTGCAGGAGAAATACCTCTTCCCTTGTCTACTCAGACTCCACTGAAGAAGGCTCTTCCCCTCCCATCTGCTTTAGAATAGCCCTTCAGCACACAGATGCACTAGAGCATGGATCCCCTGTCCCTGACATCCTGCCTTTTCCTTCTCCATCTCTTACTGAGGCTTGACAGAGACAGACAGATTGAGAAGCAGTGGGTTCACCCCACAGGCTGTCTCAGCTGTGCAGTCACACAAATATTCAGCTCCCCTTTTGGAAGAGTAACTTGCAGAGGACCCAGCAGACACATCTGCCTCGGGTGTTTGGTTACATATTCTAGCTCCCAACAGAAGTACCTCCTACCAGCATAAGAAGTTTTCCACAACAGGAGAATGAGGTTATTCTAAGCAGCAGTAGGTCAGAACCCTTTTTCTCATTACAGAAGAGTCCATCCCTAATTGCTGTTCTTATTTTTGGACAGGAATATTGGGTGGTCTCTCTCAGAAGCCCTTAGGAAATTTCCCTCTAGCTCCTCAGTCAGCTGTTTTTAAGTGCATCTGCAACAGCAGATAACAGGAAACAGCACGAAAGGATGGATCTAGTGCTCAGAAACCCATTTGTACCAGGATCTTTCTCACGGTTGCTGAGACAACTTGGGCTTGGATATTATTATTCTTAAGTGACTCATATGATGGCATATTGTCAGTAAGGCTGTGGCCTTTTGTACAGAGACACAAGTCCATGTTGCACCTCTCTCCAAGCAGGGAGAGATGCCACAACTGTTGCATAGCTAATAAGCAGAGACACACTGCCAGTTGTGCAAAAAGGGACATTTGAACTGGCCAGCAACACAGTGTTCCCAGGAAGAACAAATAGCTTGATACTTGCAACAACGTCTGAAAGCTGAAGTAGAAGGAATCCCATCCCACCCCTCCCCTTCCTCCTCTCCAACACATTTTTGGTGGATCCCCACACCTGAACTTTGAACCATGCTTTAGGATTGCAGACAAGACTCCTGTCTAGTAGGGGCTCCATGTCAGACACCTATAGAAATCTACAGAAGTTTGCATGCATTCACATGCTGCTTGCGACCCATTTGCTTTGGGGAGAGATGCAGATTTAGCCTCCTGTAATTCCATCCATTATTCCAAGGGCAGAAGTACTCACCCTCACCGCAACTCAACCCAAGTGGGCCACTTAATTCAGTGATGAGCACCCTGTCCTGTAATAAGCCACAGAAATCTCACCAAGAAGAAACATTGGCTCAAGGAAACCAGAGTAAGAGTGTTTCATGGTTTGGGTGATCACACATGGCTGAGTGCTCAGAGCTTGGCGAGTTACATGACTTTACAACAAAGGACCATCAATGTTTATATCCTGCAGATATCCCAACACTTGTGGATTAAAATCACAAGCATGGCAAGATTTCCCCACTTTGCAACAGCAACTATAGATCACACAAGTCCCTCCCAGCTGGCCTTTTAGGGCAGATTTAGACAGAGATGCCTCTAAACTGTTCATAACAAATCAATACTTCTTCAACAAAATACATCAGTGTCCTGCAATCACTTCTCCAAGTAACAGATACCAGCCAGAAGCCAGTGGGCCTCATTGTTCACACTAAGTGTGACATGACAATCTCTAGAATATAGTTGCAAGTATATCACAACTGAGCTGAAGCAAGCTACTGTGCAATGAACACCTGCTTGTTTCCTCAGCTCATTCCTGAACAGGCCAAGTTTTGCCTCACTACACCACAGTGACCTTTAGTTGATTTGATCCTGTGATACAAAAGTTCCACATACTCAGGGGGAAAAGAGGTGACCCATTCAGATGACAAAAATGGCTAACAGATCCTTACAGCCAGATGAGGATGGAAGAGTTAGTCCCAACTGTTCCCTGCACCATAAAGCCTGTTAAGGGAATGGGACATGAAGTAACCTTCACTCCCGTGTAGTTCTCACATTGACGAGCTTGCCTGGATTCATGCACTGAGTGGAGTTGGCCTTCCTCTGGGAAACAATGCAAATCTGCTCAGAAAAGCATTTCTGAGAAACGTAGACAAACAGTGGGCCAAAGTCTCTGCTGGCCCAACTCCACTGAAATCAGAGCAGCGGCAGATCATTCAGCCATACATTCTTAGAGCATTACTACTCAAAAATCCCTCCCAGAGGGGAAATAAAGAGAAATACTCTCATTTAACAAGAAATTAGAAAAATATATTTAATCAGAAAGAGTAAAGTTCAACTCCTACCCCTCTACAGAGAGTTTCCCAAATGAGGATCCTTTCAGGCCACAAAACCCCTGGACCCAAAGAGCTAGGAAACAGAAACAAACAGACATGGAAGAGAGGTGCTGGTAAGGGGAAACTAATTCATTGTTTTCCTCAAAGCTAACGTTTCTTTTTAGGAGATGGCAGCTATCATTGCTTCATTCAGCTTAAAGCACCAGATCTAAACAAAGAATTTTAACAGTAAGGGAAGTTCCATTAAGGAATTGCTTAACACAATCAAACTGGCACAACTAAATAACTGCAAGAAACAAAATGCTTTCAAATTAGCGCTGCCAACTAGCACACAACACTCAGTCAATGTGTGAGAAGTGACACCTCACTCCTGCCAGGCTCTTTTGATACAAGTCAAAGGGGGATGCATGATTTCACCTCCCTTAGTCCAGCAGAGAAAACAGTGCCATTCCCAGATAGGGACACAGGGCATTCCCAGCACCCCCACTGGCATTTCCATTGGTTTGCTCAGACCTCACATGACTGGTAGCACAATATTGTAGCTAGTTTGTCATTAAGCTGATATCTCCCAGATGAGAAAGTGCATTCAAGTCCACTTAGTCCAAGTGTTCACTCCATCTACCAGAAGCCAATCTGCTGTTTCCCCTCAATGAAGATGTAGGGTGAGAAACAGATAACATTCCAACACCATTTCTTCTCTCCATCCACACAGGGCCTGTCCGCTCCCAACCCAGCATCTGCAAAACATCCAGCGTCCTCTGAAAACGTTCTTTACTTTAAGTAACCTTAGCATTGGCACACTGCTAAAAGATGCTAATAATCAATGAGAATTAGAATGC
The DNA here is from genome assembly GCF_964237585.1 of Gallinula chloropus. Taxonomy (NCBI): domain Eukaryota; kingdom Metazoa; phylum Chordata; class Aves; order Gruiformes; family Rallidae; genus Gallinula; species Gallinula chloropus. The sequence continues at coordinate 34,842,181 of NC_140090.1, forward strand.
TTTAATACATCTAAAAAAGGGCTACAAGATACTTTGAAGATACATTTGCCATCTCACCAGTGTACAGAATATTCTCTCCCCAGCACAGTCCACCAGATGTGCTCAATCTGTGCATTGCTCCCACTTAAATAGCATCACAGCCACATTTTGCAAGATAAATAACAGAGCACAGAACCTCAGGACACCTGAACCCTCAGCTATGTATCTCAGTTTCCAAGCTGCACAATGGCTTCTGGCTGTAGCCATCTGCAATGCTGCAGCCTCAAGGTTTTACTGGAAAACTCATGGATCACAACACCCCGTTCTTCAAATCTGTGATAACTTTTCAAAGGAAAAGGCTCCAGACACAGATGTAACTGGAGATGGAATGTCATCACAGGGAAGATATGTAGACTGAGAATATCCAAGCCAAAAAGATTTGAACTAATTTAAGTCTAAATTATTTCTGAATCTTTTGGTGTCTTCCAAAGTTTTTGTAACACTGACCCAAGCTTTTAGTACTGATGTGGGGATTTTTATCCCTGGTTCTTTCAGTGCCCAAATCCAGTTCCAGTTACAATATTACACCTCTGAAAAAATCCCCCTTCAAGATGCTGCAAATTACTCACTCAAAGAAAATGCAGACATCTAAAAAACATAGTTCTCATCAAGTTTAGTGACAGCTCAGTGCCCCAAGAGTTAGGGGAACTTGCCATCCTGTGGCTCCAAACAAGCACCTACTACCCACACTCCAGAGTGACCTTTGCCTCCCCCCCCACATTTGATGGGAAAAATTCACCTTTTATTGCACAGACAGAAAACAATAGAAAATAATCCAAGCAGAGTCACAGAGGTTATCAAGTTTACATAGAAAGATATGATGGAACTCAAACAGCTCCCACTACTCATTGTTTAACAAGCATTTGTAAGAGCACAACCAGCTCACACCAAGACACACACTGTTTCTCACTTTATTCAACAGCTCTTGTAGGTGAGGAAGGACTTTGACATGGAAAAATATCCACTCAGGCCTAGCCTTTGTCAAGTGTGATGTCATTTCATTATACACCTAGGAGGAAATTAGATATTTGATTAATTTGCCAAATGATCTACATAAGCAGTCCACTATTTCATAAATTGTTCCTAAGCTCATATTTTTCCATCAACAGATACTTATGAAGGGCAAGTAGGGAGATCTGTTCTGCTGGAATTATGAATCAAAAAATAGCTTTATTGGTACCTAAGACAAGGGAGTGGAAATGTATTTAAATAAACTGAATAATCTTATGGGTTAATATTTTTACTGCTAAGTGTGTTTGTTCACATCCCAGTTGGGGGAAACAATCTGCCTCCTCTAACAAGTAGTGAATTTCCAGCAACAGAAGCCAAAAAGTGTATAAATTCAAGTTAAGCCACTGCTCCCCAAGTTGGTTTTGCTCCACATCTGTCCAGATTTCTTGAGGAAGCCTCTCACCCCACAATACTCATCTCTGCAATACAGTTGCTTTTTTCTCCAGTTCAAACTTTGGCACACTTGTATTTGGGCAGAGACTAAGCAGGATAAGATTAATTCCTTAATTGAGAATTAAGCTCTTCTGACAAAGCTATCATGTATTTGTTCAGATTCAAAGTGCTCCCTGTATTTTCTACAAGATTGGCAAATCACTTCCCTCTGCTGCAGCATCTATTACTCCTGAGGAACAACCTGCTGTGTAAAGTAAAAGCAGAACCAAGCTCTAAAGTCAATTCACTCCTTTTCTCCCAACCAACAGGGATTTACAGGTTTAATTTATTGATGTTCTGTTTCACCATATAGTACAGCCTCCGTGGAGAGGCATTTCTAGAGTTTTACCCTGCTGAAGTCTCCTGTTCTGGCACACAACACCAAGATCTCCCAAATAAAGTGTTAATCCAAGCCCATCTTATCTAGCAAGACAAGTTTCTAGGCCTCAGCTGTTCTTCTGCTTTCTCCACAGAGGTGGAATTCAGCTCAAAAAACCGAGAAACAAGTTTAAAAAAAAAAAAAATCACAATCCTTATCTTTAATCTGGCACTGCAGTCAGGGGGTATGGCATTGACATTACTAAGAACTGTCAAACTTATCTCTGACCTCCTGGCTCATATCTTATCACAGCTGAAATTAAAGCTGCTGGGAGCCGATGCCAGTCTGGAAATTTCTCCCAGTAAAATTGATGTGGTTTCAGAGGCTTGAGCACCAGCTCTTCATATTCTTTTGTTTCCTATCGATTGCTTTGTTTCTCATCTATTAAACCAGACCATATCCTGGTGCACCCTGGGGTTTGGTATTTTTTAATAATTCTTACCCAGGGGTTTTGCAAGCAGATGGGCTTGAGAGAGAAACGGGTTCCTGACAGCCAGATGAGATCATTCTATATCATGTGTGAGCTCCCACCCTCCCAGATCCAGGCCAATTAGAAGGCAGCTACCAAATAATACCCTATAGACTTTGAATGGACTCATGTTATGCAAGCATACTATCACAACAGTTCTTCTCAGAAACGTGGGAATTTGGAACATTTACTCTTTTCTTACACTCAGCCTGTTGATATATTGTTGAAAAAGGAAACAGTGAGGAGAGACAGGCTGCTCTGCACAAGGAGGGGGTATGACAGCTGGAGGGTATCCCTGCTAATCCAAATATTTAGGAACAGCTTAATCCAAGGCCAGTAAAAAAATAAAAGTGATTGCCAGTGCCTTTAGAAGCTCTTAAGGCAGAGCTGTCAAGATGGTACAGGAATCTCTGCCATTCTCATTCCTGCTCACCAAGATCTGCTGCAACTTGATTGTCAAGTGTCAAGCTGCCAGTGTCACAAAAGTGCGGAAAACCACCTTGGAGGGGTACAGAACAGACTGTTCCTTTTCAGTGTCCCAGGCTGCAGAGAGACTCAGAGGGTAGAAGAGCAAACCAGCTAATATTTAGCCTGCCCACCCACTGAAGCATGAACTACAGCTTGGCAGCTACTCCAACAGCATTTACTGAAAAATGCTATTTTCCTTCTTAATTAAGAGCTAAGCATCAAGTATGGATTTATTGGTACAGAACTGCTGTAAATAAAAAGACTACAGGCTTTGAATACAGCAAGAGAGCACAATTTGTCTACTGTGAGAGCTACAAAAAAAGAGAGACCACCTGCCTGTAACATATTGGATAAATACAACACAATTATTAATACAAGTAGTGCAGAAGGGTCAGACTCAAGGAGCCAGCACAGCCACTGGTAGCAGTAAGAGTGCAGAAGCACAGATTTATAGCACAGGGAAATAACCCAGTAAGTGCCCCAGGCTTTTCACATCATCCTTCCTTAAGTTTCCTTGATAGCCCTTCCCAGATTACTTACATATTAGCTATGGGGATGCTCATTTCCCTATGAAGAAAGGCTGAACGAGCCCTGTTCAGCCTTGAAGAAAAGAAGACTGAGAGGGGATCTGACCAATGTTTATCAATATCTCAAGCATGGGACACAGGGGGAAACAGCCAGCCTCTTCTCAGTGGTCTGTGGGGACAGGACAAGGGGCAACGGCCTCAAGTTGGAGTATAGAGAGTTCCACACCAATATGCAGAACTACTTCACAGTGAGGGTGACAGTGCTCTGGGACAGGCTGCCCAGGGGGGTGTGGAGTCTCCTTCTCTGGATATATTCCAGACCTGTCTGGACACCGACCTGTGTGACCTGTTCTAGGGAACCTGCTTTGGCAGGGGGTTGGACTCAGTCTCTGGCTGTCCCTTCCAACCCCTACGATTCTGTGATTTGGGCACATCCATAGATGTCGGACCACAACATGGACCTGACCTTCTCGATATTTAGAGGGGCAAACCAAGTATTTCTAAGATCTTTAAAAAAAAATTAGCAGAACCAGACTAGCATGTAGCATGAAAAACTTCAACTGTCCCTGGGTACATTTGTGAGCATCCTCATGCATGATTTGCTTTGAAATCTAAAAATCCAAAGCACAGACTTGAAATGCAGCTTTGAGCATTTACAAAAAGCTCTCCCTGGTGTGGGCTCCAAATATCCTCTGAGTATGCAGTTACAGTTCATAACTCAGTTGTTCCACATATGCTGAATAATATTTAAAACTGATGTATCAAGTTAGCAAATCTGATAACAGCAATTTGATTATTTGATAATTATACAGAGTTTCAGAACTGAGACATTTCTTTATTTAAGCACCTGAAAGAAGAGACAGTGTGCTTAGTATCTAGGTTAAAGAGAAAAAAATTGATATTGGGAGAGAAAAACACTAACCTTAGAAATAGGATTTAGCCTCCTGCAATTTCTGTGGCTCTTTCCACAGAAAATGAAGTGTTCAAGAGAAACACTGGCTGGCACAAAGCAAAGAAATGCCTGGAAGAGATGAAGCTACATGTGGATTTCCCAGTGTCCTAAGACCATCCCTACTGGAAATTCACTGCTCATCTGCAAGAACAAGGGATTATTTGACCATAGCTGGATAGAAATCAGAGTCCTCAGGAAGAGTTCTGAAGGGCAAGACAACTTAGTTATTGATATTTTTTTCTATTTTGTTCCTTACATAATGACAGCACATCAGGAAGACTGGACCCACTGTGTCTCTGGGCTACTTAATGAATGCAGACTACTCTGTTTGGAGCCATAAAATCATATTTAACAAAGTATGGAATGAACAGTCCAACACATAAAAAGTGGAGAGCAGCATTCATGAGACAGCATCAGTGCAAGATGACTTGCAGGCCTGTAAAGCAGGACAACAAGTGTCTCAGGACAGATGCACAGGTCAAAGTGTAACCCTGGAGACACAGGGGGAGGGAGGAGGTGGCTGCATTTGAAGAAATAGGGTTGAAAAAGACTACAAGTGTAGGGTTTCTTTACAGCAGCAAGTTTTTCACCACTCCAGGGGAAACAGGAAAAAGAATTTAAAGCATGTCCAACTGGTCCTTTACAACGACTTTATGCTTTGTTAGAAAAAGACAATCAGAATTTGTGTACCTTCCTTTCTACCAAGACAACAGTAAAGCCTTTATGCGTAAATGTTTATCTAGAGGTTTGTTAGGCTTAGTTGTAAGTGATGACTAAACCCAGATGAGAAGCTTTGGCAGAAAGCAGCAAAGACCTGAAGAAGGGTTTTGTTTATTTTTGTGTTTTTACCAAAAATGACAATAATAAACATTTTCTTTAGTTTAGTGGATAAAGGCATCCAGGGATGCTTGAAATCTTTAGTCACATTCCTGCGCTTCTTCGCTGTTCCTAACATGTGAGTCTCAACTACAGGATTGTTGATTTTGATATAGATCTTGTTAAATGTTGCTAAAGTAGAAGCTTCAGTTTAAGATAAACATTTTATCAAGTTATATATGTTTACAGTGAAGTTCAGTGAGGCTTCCTCCCCAGCGATGTAGATGATCCCATTAAAAGTCTCTGCAGTGATGGCCACCCAGCAGCAAAAACCCTGTTCTGTGCAAAGTATGAATCATCTCATCCAAGAAATCCTAGGAAATGAACTCCCTGGTCACGCAGAGAGACACTCCCTTGCCTGCAATTTGAACCATTGCTTTAAGTTAGGAAGTCAGGAGTATCTGAAACAGCAGAAGCAGCTCTCAACTGCATGGTTATGTTTGTGGTTTAGAATCCATTTTGTTTGCAATTGATGAGAGGAGGTTGTTTTCTACTTTACCAAAGTGTTCTTCCCCAGCAAGAAATTAATGACTTTCAGCTAGAGTTTCACAAGTGTTTTCTGGATTAACTGAGGAAAAAATTCTTTAAGTTTTAAAGCTATATTATACCTGATGTGAATGAAATCCAGGTAAATGAAAACTCCTAACTCAGAATGCACATTGACATACATCTGTTGTGTCCATCATGGCATATCTGGGGTAAGAACATGCTGCTGGTTTGACTTCTGCGTGCACATTTGTTAGTTACATTTAGAAGACATGCCATATGTTCTCCACTATGACATCCATAGACTTCAAGTCACTGTACAGTTACAGCCCCCTCAGTGATGCTCAGGCCTCACCAAATGCTCCTTTAAAGAGCACTGCCTTGCACTCTATACCATAGCCTCCAAATTAAACATATGCCCCAATTAAAAAAAAGCATGTCATTCCCCATGCATAGATGGAGATTTAGTCCATCCTACATAGATGGGCTGCCATTCCCTTCCTTACATGCATGGTTTACAGTCATTCTGACCTAAGATAATCCATATTTGTTGCTTTTTGAGGATAAAGACAGTCATGAGAGATCTAACACAGCATTACCACCTAACCCCAGAAACAGCAGATTTGGGGAGGTGAAGCCACAGGAATCTCTCCCTCCTGTTTCTTGAAGATCTGCAGAACTGTCAGGGGCTGGAAGGGACCTCTGGAAATCATCTGGTCTAACCCCTTGCTAAAGAAAGGTCACCTCCAGCAGGTTCCACAGGATCCCACCCAGGGTCACAGGTTTGGGATCTCCCCAGAGGAAAAGACCCCACAGCCTCTCTGGGCAGCCTGTCCCAGGGCTCAGGCACCCTCACAGTAAAGAGGTTTTCCCTCATGTTCAGATGGACCTTCCTGTGTTCCGGTTTGTGCCCATTGCCCCTTGTCCTGTCACTGGGCACCACTGAGAAGAGGCTAGCTCCACCCTCTAGATATTCCTAAGCATTGATGAGATCCCCTCACAGTCTTTTCTCTGCACTGAACAGCTGCAGCTCTCTCAGCCTTCCCTTGCACCAGAGATGCTCCAGTTCCCTCATCATCCTTATAGCCCTCTGCTAGACTCTCTCCAGTAGTTCCCTGCCTGTCTTAAACTGGGGACCCCAACACTGGACACCCAAATCCATCTGTGGCCTCACCAGGGCAGAGTAGAGGGTGAAGAGAACCTCCCTTGACCTGCTGGCCATGCTCTGCTTAATGCACCCCAGGATGCCATTGGCCTTCTATGGGTGGCTTACAGACTTCACCACACTTAAATCCATTTAATGAACCTTAACACAGAAAACATACCTTAATATATCACAAATATTTCGGATCCTGAAATACCCAGCATTAACCCCATGCCTCTTCACAAGCCATTAAAGCCACATCTCGCTACACTCTGGGATGGGGTGAAGTGACAGAGACCGTTCCTTTTCTCTACCTTCAAGCAGCACACAGTTAATAAAATCCAGCACACATGTTCTCTGCCTCCCCCAAGGGATCCTCCATCTCCCCCTGAGGACATCTGTACATCGCACAGCTCCATTCCAAAACTTACCAAATCGGGTGGGCACAAAAAAATGCCTAGCCACCCGCTCTGAAAGTGCCTGAGCTTCTGCCCACAGAAGTACATGCACACAGCACATGCACTCTCGTCCAGCTCACTGCATTTCTCCCCTTTAGCTCTAGTTTTTACAGCATTTTAAGGGCTCCTCTTCTATACCACCCTACCACTTTCCAAGGTTTTGTGTTTTTAATGCTTTATTTAAAAAAGAGTATAGGAATCTCAAAACACCAAGTACTTCCACGTAAAAGCCCTCACTGTTGACTACCTAGTTCGAGCAGTAAAGCACACAAAACCCAGATAAAAGCCACGTCACAGATAACACCCCCAAGCCCTTCAGCCTGTATCCCTCGGAAAACCAAAGGCTCCAATGTAACTAATGACATGGGGGCAGGTGACTTGTTACCCTGCATTTCAGACTTCAAGTAACTTTTTGTATGTAAATACACTGTCACAGCTCAAACAGTATCCCAGATCAAACAATAAAACGTGGGATGCGGTTTTGAACATGCAGAGTCGATTTAAAGCTGCACAGCTCTGCAGCCTCACCATTTTGAGATACATATTAAGCGTGCAGCTCTGCAAGCCGAATTTACCATCTTACAGCACGTATTCTTAATTATGCTCCCGCCCCAAAATCGCACTATTGCTCTGTGAGATGGATGTGTGCTGCAGAGGTAAAAAAAATCGTGAGGGGTTTATTTGGGTTTACATTTAACGCAGCTTCCTTACAAATAGCTAAAGTGTCTCTATTTAGTTTGCTTTGCTGTTTGTGTGTTTTTCTCTTAGCAACGAGAAAGAAAAACCCAAGTCTTAGCTATAGGAAACCGTAACCTTAAGATCATAAAAACTGGCATAGAAAACAGGCTATTTGAAACTACCTATAACAAATAATTCACCCTGTTTAAGCTACAAGTTGAGGGTATTCCTTTGAAGGAACATAACTTCCCTTAAACACAAACATTTAAGATTGTGTTTTACACAGAAACTTTCTTACCAAAGAGCTTTACATGTGGAACCAATTCAAATCCTAGGAAACCCTTGAAGACTTTTGTTTATAGGACTATTCCCAGCTCAGTGAGATTACTCATTTATTTCACATTAGTCACCGGTTTATGTATTTGCAGAAGTGAGTCTGCATGAAAGATTGCTTATATACTTACTGAAATAGAAATCTCTAAAGCAAGATGAAGTTGTTCAAGCAGCTCTATACCACAGAAGGCACCAAGAAATGAAACCATGGGGTTGATGAAGAGTTCAAGGAAGAGACAGAAAGGCAGGACACAACAGACTAAGTTAAAAGTCTACCAGCGCTAGCCTTTATATCATTTCTCTAAACAAAAAGCATACCACGAGGTCTTTAGCAATACATTCACAAGTCAAAACCTTGCCCCTGAGCCTTCTGAAAAATCTAGCCTCTGCCAGAGGTGATTTATCTTAATTTAGCAAACCCCAGAGCACTATCAGCATCACCCCTAAGAGATAAGATGCTGTACAGCAAAGCTTAGAGCTAGAGGAGAGCATACTCCAAAATTTCAGGGCCTGGAGGCTGCAGAATTTCTATTGAGTAACAGGAAGGGGGTAAGTTCTATTGAAGGAAAAGTATTAGCATACAGCTGACAAACCCCCCACAGAATCTGTTATCACCCTGTAAATCTCGGGCTGAGAATGACTGCCTCGGCCTCTCAGGCATGTCCCACACAGCCCTAAGGTCTTCCAAATACCTCACCACAGAGTGGTGTGATGAGCAGCTCCACGCCGGTGAGCAGTCCTGGTCTCCGCTTCTCACAAAATATTCCAAACAAATATTTGTTGTCAGTAAAAAATAAATCTTAAGGAAAGCATGCTCAACCTCACACCTTTCGGCGTGGTTTGGAAATCAATGGCCCATGAGTTGGCTGCACATCTCCTCCTTCCTCGGGCTTGGAATAGCTCAAGTAAACTACAATAGCAAAGCGCAAACCAGTGTTTAAACAAGAGACTTCCCAGAGCGTTGAGATCCTCGGCAAATTCCTTCTCCTTAATCTCCATTACTATGTAACTAGTTGCTGCGAGTCTTCTGTGGGAGAAGGAAGCTCTTATCGGGTAGGGGAATCAAGGGTCAGAGGTGGGCGCTGCTTAAACCTCCCTCGGGTTTGCTTTCCATCGTTATGCTAATCTCAGCCCGACTATCGCCCACAGGTAAAAGCCAAGCTCCCTTCAGTTAGGAGAACAAAAAAGGCCAGAGAGATTGTGATCTGCGAAAGCACGGTGGGGGAAGCAGGTGCTACTCGCTGCAAGGCTTCTGAGGGGCAGCACGACCAGGAGAACTAATCATATGCTAAGTGATTTAACTGAAACAAGGATGGTGCTGCACACACACACACACACACCCCTTCTCTGCCTAAACCCAGCCATCGTGGGCAGCGCCGGCGAGCTTCAGCAAGCTCTTCAGACGTGCTGCATCACCCGTCCGTGCTGCTGCTCTCAAGTATCAACACTGATGGAGACTTGCTCGGCAAGTTAGCTCTGCATTAAACTAGCATTAAACTCTGCTAGGCGAGTCCTCCAGCGTTTAAAAGCTTACCTGCAGCAGGTACCTGAAGAGCAGGAAGGCCTGGAGAAGCAGGTGCACCTGTACTGTCCCAGGTTTGGGAGTCCGCTGCGTGTGGCTCCTTGCACACCGTGTGACACACTAGCTGTGTCCCCAGGTATTATTCACACTGACCACCGCTTGTCCCTGGGCTGACCCAGAGATTCTGAGGGTTTCGTGCTAAACTCAAGCTAGTTGCTGAGCTGAGGCCAATGCCTTGGAGCTTTGATCTACTCAGCAAGATAAACCAGCATCGGATATACCACAGATTTTCTCCCAGGCTGCCCTGCAAACCCACAGCACACCCTCTGAAGGTACAGTTGTGGCTCACCACACCACATTCTGACCAGAGCTGCCACACAAGTGATCTGTAGTACATAAACGCTGCTCCTGGGTAGGATCTTACCAAAAAGGCTCCTTTTCAGTAGGAATTATTGAACAATAACTTCTTCCCACAGCAACTTGAAGCAGCTTTGTAGACTAGCCTATACTAGCAACCTTGGTGGAAAAACATTATTGTAGAAGTGTGTTTCCTTTTAAGCATACTCAATACCTTTTGTCCAATGTCAAAGTGGAATTTGTTGCTGTCATTTCAGCTATTCATTTGAACTCAACCCCACAATTAAACTTTACATAGATTTGAGCTGTACATGCTGATTGGAAGTGTCAGGCTCAATGACTGGCATGCCTCCAAGCTTGATGAAACACTGCAGACCTGTAACATCCAGGAGAGCTTGAAACAAAGTCTCACCCATCACTGACCTCAAGTACACTCACTTAGTGTTTGGGCAAGCCCAAAATGGTCAATGGTACCTGTGAAGATGAAGAGGCCATCAGTAGACAGGACCAGCTGATCCAGAAAGCTGGGGTATACAGTACTTACTGGAGGGGTTTTGAACAACCTGACTGTATCTTCTATTTGTACCAAGTACAGACTATATCCTTGTTAATGTACAGCAGGCCAGGGGACACTCCACACAGCAGCTGGGTATACCCCATTTGGAAGCCAGATCCACCTCATCCCCTCTATCATGTCCTGGAAATAACCCCATCAAGGAAGAATTCAAGACAGGGAGGCAAAGAGGTGGCTACATGGGAATAGGGTATGTAGGCTTCAGCCACAATCTCTCTGGGGGCAGCTTTGTGACCTAGAGATTAAGGGGAACGAGCTGGAAATACTGAATGTCCCTTGAATGCATTATCACTGGATAGAATGGAAAATTATATAAAACAACCTCATGGGTTGCTGGGGCTTTGAACACACCCAGCTCTCCCTGCAATAGGGCTGTAGATACAAACATTTTCATTAAGAGGAATATAGCTAAATTAGTCTTTAAATTAGTTAAATAGTCTGAGGTCCTTATATAGTAAAGCTAGAAGCAGTTTAAGTAAAAAGCTCCAAACAGAAAGTATTGTGACATACTGGTGCTGATTCAGCCTCTTCATTACAAGAGTGTAAGCACACGCAGGAGCAGCCTTTTTAGCATGAAGCTTTAAAAATAAACTGTTTATGTGTCTGTTAGATATGGCAGGATGAATCAGAGAGGTGGTTTGAAAAATGTTTCCAGGATTAACTTGCCATTAACAAGGCTGACAGCATTTTGGTTTCTTAAATGATTGCACAGAGAGTTTTGAAGAAATAAGAACACTATAAAAACACTTCACAGAGCAAAGTAAACACTCCACCCTAATAGGAAGCCTCTTTCCCCCTTCAGATCAGACATTTTCTTATGTTTTTCAAGCCTGAATTTCAGATCCAGCCTCAGAAGATGACCCAGTCTTATGGTTATTGGACAAAACCCCAGGACCATGCAGTGAGGCACCTTCCTCCAGGCAGTGTCCTCACAAAAGAAAAATAAAATCAGTACTTTGGGTTTATATTGGATTTCCTGTGTGACCTTATCTTGTGTAAGGTACACAGGAGAATTCAGACTCTTAAGCTAATTATAAACAGCAACTTGAAAGCCATTAAGAACTCCAAACTGAAAACAAAGCTTCAAGAAGTCAGCATCAGACTTCAAGTGATTTTTTAATCCTTTGGTTTTGAGGCAAACTCAAGCCAATACCACAGATGATCAGCTGCTTTTAGTGTCTGATACAAACCATGTCACTTCTAGTCCAAGTCCCTCCAGCTTATTCCAGCTCCTTTGGATTACTCTATTTTGTATTAAAAGAAACTTACGCTGTGACATTTTTCTCTTCCCTGAGCTCCTGCTGAAGTGCCACCGAAGCTTTTCCTGTTCACCCCATTGAAGGTTTTCCAGTACTATTAAACCCCCTTGCCTAGCATCACACCTACCATGTACTTCAAGGCTCATAGCAGGTCTGAAGGCTCACAGTGCTGTTGGGAGCCCAGAATTAACAGTGCTACTACAGGTGAGGAACCTTTTACAAGTACAACAGTAATAGATATACCTCCTGCAGAAATGGTCAAGAAAAGTCACTTTAGGTTGACTACTACAGTGACAAGAAGTAACAGATACTTTTAACAATCCTTTAACTTCCTCACCTCAAATATGGCTTGAGCAAGGCATAAGCCAAATCTTTTGTAGGTTAAAAAAGCACTGAATTTGAATGGGTTTTTCCTATTTGCCCATCTGGATTAGGCAAGATTACTTCTGGCTCATAGACTGTGAGAAAGTCCCATCTGAAAGTTTGACTAAAAAAGACTAGGAGCAAAAAGCACCTCCAGTCAAAAAAACAGCCCTCTGTTTCCAGAAAATTACAGCAATAATTTGCAGAGGCTGGGAAAAACTGGATTAGCACAAGCTCTCATAAGTAGAATCACACTCTGGGTTTTCTGAAGTTAGCCCATCCCCAATCATCACCACAATTGTTTTGTCCCCCAATGAGTTTTTTACAGACCCAGTAACCCACTCCATACATGCTTGAAAACACACTCCTGGAAGTTTCAGAAGCTTAAGAAATTAAGAAATTACTTTCCACTGTCTTAGCTAGTTGCCTGAATGTTAGGATAACAAGCCACCATCATACAACTCAGATATAACATTTATGTACTGAAGTTTTGTCTGCTGCAACAAAGTATCAGTTCTGAGCAGCTTAAAAACACCCTAAATTACACTGAAACACATAGCTTTATCTGCATGACAGTTTCACTCTTATCAAGAGTTGGCAACAAGGATTTAGTGCAAGTTTATGATCCTGGCATAGAGTGGATCAGGGCTGATGCAACCATTTAAGGCCTTACCCAAATGCTTACAAACTTTCGCTATTTTCTAACTCCGTTCAGTACATCCATTCACATTTAGTCTTCCAAGAGCAGTCCCAGCAGGACAGATTTGTTTTGGTGACCCAAACACCCAGAGACAGCTAACTGCCAATACTCTGGATGCAGAAAAGCATTTAATTGCAGGATTGGCATCAGTACCTACTCCACCCTGTTCACAACATTTAGAACAGGGCACAGCGAGGTAGGAAGGGCTATTTCTGGGCGAGTAGCGTTAGGAGTATTGGAGGGATACCCAGACCTTAGTTTCTTAGCCCTAAACCAGCACAAAGCTCTATGGCAGATACACTGATTCATAAAGCAAGATTTCTGAGGTCTGTTCCTGGTCTATCGCCTACCTTGTGATCTAGGACAAATTATCCTCTTTCTCTGCCTCAAAGGGTTTCTTGTCTATTTCCAGCTCCTTTGGAGAAGCCAAGGACATGGAAGGAGCATACAGCTCATGGTTTATTCATACAACCCAGAGGTACAAGATTACTCCTACATTGTGCCTGACAAAGCATCAGTAAGATGTATTAGTGTTGCTTTCCAGTTATGTCTGAAAAGCCTGACATCAGCAAGAAAGCAATACTCATGTCCTGCTTTAGGTGATAAACTTCCCTGGTAAAAAATCCTTCTCACAACATGCACCACTCTCTATGCATCAGAGCTCTGATCTTAACTTGGTTTTCTGAGGACTGTGGTGAAGAGCAAGTCCCAGGATCCTCTAATTTGTGCTGGCAACCTAACTACTTCACCCTCCACTGCCTCTTGTGGTAAGTCTTGACATAAGGACATCATAACCTGGATGACACAAGCCCTTCTAAAGCATCCTTCTTAAATAATGATGATGTGCTTTGAGGGAATAAAGCTTATCTGGGAACCAGCAAAGCCCCTTGCTTTCTTAGCTATTAAACCCTACAACTGACCTCTTAAAGAAAGCTGTCCAAAGGGGAAGAAGCCTTTCCTCTCAAGACAAGCAGAGACTAGCACGAACAGCTGGCCAAGGAGACAGATACATACTACAGAGTAGTCTAAGCAAGGGAACTGTCTCCAGCACTCACTCAGAGGACTTGAAGGGCAGCAGGAAGCTGGTTTGCAAAGTCAGCTCCCATCTCATTCCATGCTTTGGTGATCAATCAGCTGTCTTACAGCTTCCACAGACTTGACAGAAAGATGTTATCCCTATGGCACTTCCTACTTTCACAACCTTGTGCCAGCAAAATCATAAATAGTTTCTCTCTATAGATACTTTTTTCACAGCCTCCATTCAACACTTAACTATATCCCCAGCGTCAGCCACACAGGAGCTCAACTAGAAGGCTAAATCATGTCCCCAGCACTGACAGTATCTTGAGGAGTGCTTGAGCTAGTCTCCACACTGTCTTCCCTAGTACAGCAGGCCCCCAGCCCTCTCCTACAGTAAGGAAGCCACTTTCTCTGTACTCCCCCACTATTTTCACAGCCACTTAGTTCACCATTGCAGTTTGGAAAAGTAGCCTGAAGACAGCTACATAAGTCAGAATAAGATTTGAAGAGTCAAGTCAGCATGTCACTGTCAGATATGGACTTGAGAATCTGTTAAGGGACCGGGCTACAGTTCCTCTTCCATTGCCAACTTTTAATGGTGTTCTGTGACCTATGCCCAGCACCATGGTACATTGCCATCAATTACACAGGATTTCAACTTATGAAAGTCATATTCTCAGGCATACATTTAAACAAGGGTTTGCTGTTCCCCCAGCTCCATCAAAGTTTCCTTCTAAATGTTGACATACTCAGAGCTCACAGTTACAGACATAGGAACTGACATTCTAATTTTACTGAAAGTATTCAAGTCAGTTTTCATCCCAAATTAGAGAGAAGCCTCATGTTTCAACAATTATATTACCATCTCAGAAAAAAGTCTGTCGGAGTCAGAAATCATTCTACTGCAATAAAAATGAAAAGACTTGTTTGAACAATAGAGTTTTGAAGTTCAATAATGCTGTAACTCAACATATTTTCACTTAAAGCATTATTCTGAAAGGAAATCCTTCATTTTCATTTGCTTATGACAGAACTACACTGATGCCAGGATTTTACTATATAGGATTTGTATTTGTTAAAAGAAGTTCGCTTTCTGGAAACTTTGTCAGAAGGCTTCCTACCACATCTGTTCTCAAGACCCTGCCTCCCTAGTTGTCATCACAAGCCTCTGTTGAGCAATGCACCCCGTAAAGAGGAGTCAGTAGATTACAGACCTGACCACCAGTGATCAGCATCTTCCTACTGCTAAGAGAGCAGTGTTGACATGCCAACAAATATTCAGCAACACAGCTCTTCATTCCTTAGAACTGACCCCAGCTCCTCTGCCTTGCCTATGCTTCAACTGTGTTCCCTGGTTTCCCCACCTCACTGAGTTTAGGTCAGCAGATGGGGGGACCTCATTGCAGCCTTCCAGTACCTGAATAGAGCTTATAAACAGGAGGGGAATCAGCTTGTTAAAAGGGTAGATAATGGCAGGACAAGGGGGAATGGATTAAAGCTGAAGGAGGGAAGGGTTAGATGAGATATTAGGGGGAAGGTCTTTTATTACAGAGAGTGGTGAGGTGCTGGAACAGGCTGCCCAGAAAGCTGGTGGATGCCCCATCCCTGGGGGTGTTCAAGGCCAGGTTGGATGGGGCCCTGGGCAACCTTGTGTAGATCCAGGCCTGGAGGTTGGTGGGCTTGCCTGTGGCAGGGGGTCAGAGCTCTGTGACCCTTGGGGTCCCTTTCAACACAGACCATTCCGTGATTCTATGAAGGAAGTGACTTCAGACTGAAACCTTTCTAAATGATGCACACAATCTCAGCATCTACTAGCCATACTTCAGGGTGGTGGTTTCCTGAGGAACACCTTCACTGCAGCCAACAGTTTACTGCCCTGGGGGTTTCAGACAACTCAAGAATGCTCTCTATATACCCGTGAATCATATTTGCACCCAGTCTTTTAAGAGGTATACCTAGCTTTTAATGAAGTCAACTTTTTGTAACAGACTAGAACTAGCAACAGGTTCCCTCATATAAGCACTTCCCACTTATTAACCACTGACACTACACACATGGATAGCAAGAGCTCCTGTAATCAACACTCTTCCACATGGAAGAAGGGAATCAGCAGTGAAATGTATTTGCATGAGAACAGGCATGAAACCCACACCCTGGAACAAGCCCTTAAAGTATCTGTGTTCAGAGTAGTTCTGGCAAATGCCACTGTTGTAACTCCTGCATTTAGAAGGAATGAAATGCTTCCAGGAGGTAGGTTTCAGGCACATGCATTAAAGAAATTAATTGCACTCGTAACTTTCCATTAAGTGGAATTTGTTATGTTTGTTCAAAAGTAACAATCTAGTGGAGAAAATCTAGCCTCCACAGTTTACTTGCATAATCAACAAATGAGCTGGAAAAAACATCAACACAAAAAACCAAGGGGCTGGCCAGGAGAAAAGAAACACCCTTTAGAGACAGTAACATTAAGGTATGGATAACCAAACACATGGAAGGAAAGCAAGGAATACCAGGCCACAGCTCCAGCCTCTTCAGCCTGTGCTGATGTGGTGCAAGCATGATGGCTTTCAGACTTTTTTTGGGGGGGGGGGGGGGGGGGGGGGGGGGGGGGGGAGAGGAATGAGATATCTACTGCATGGGTGGTGAAATCAGAGGCAGTAGTAGGGAGAGGAACTATAACATGATGGCTCACAGTAGCCTAGTCGCATTTCCCTGCTGGTAAGATGATTTTTAGTTTGCCATCACAGCAGAAATACTGCCAGTTCTAATTCTGACTTTATTCTAGCCAACTACTGTCCACACTCATGATGCACTAAATTGACTCTCAGCTAGGTAAAAACCACAGTACTTCATTATATCAAGCTTGTAACCTCCCCACACTGTGAGCTGAGTGCTGCTTTTGAGAGCGCAAGTCTGATAAGCCAGCACCACCACCCTAGCAGCAGATCAAAGGACTCGTTTCACTGCATAAGAGTGGTGTGGGGTGAAGTCCAGAGGCATGGATGGTTACACTTGACTAAAGCAGAAGAATTTGTATTTGTGTGCGATATAACAAGAGTGCAATTTGATAGTGCAAGTAGATGACACCCAACATGATAATGTGTTCGCTTGAAGCCCTAAACAGCCAGCCAAATCAGAGTTGTAGAAGCCAGGATCAAAGCAGGAGGAGGCCAGAAGTGTCCAGGAGGGATCCTACACCTCTGTGGTAAGATCAGAGTTGGAGCTTTAGGATGGACTACAGCACTTCTCCAAAACCCATTAATTCTGGGATCAACTTCCCATCAACTTTTACAGCCAGAACAATAGGCAGATACACCACCAGAAGATACCCTTCCACTTGGACAAGACTTTGCACCACAGTTCCTTGTTCACAGAGATTATCCAGTTCATCCCACACTCAAAACATGCCTTTAGGCTGACAACATACCTTAGAGGAGCAATGCTGTTCTTTCACTGGGACAAGTGGGACAGACATGCAGTGGGAGCACCAGACCGCATGGTGAAAAGAGCCCACTGCCTTTGCACACCTCTCCCACCAAAAGGAGAGCAGCTGTTTCTGACAATTGACCAGCCACCATTTGTTTTGGAGGCATCAGCAAAAAGGCTAAGGAACTGGCTTGCCTCAAACCTACATCTGTTTCTAACCAGCTGAAAAAAGCTGGCTGACAAACTCAAGCGCCCTCAACACCAGAGTAGTACCTGGCTTTTGGAAACTGGCACACAGAAGAAAATACATTTTGTAAGGAACACAGAGCGCCAGGAAACCTCCCTACTTCCCTTGGTTGTAATACTATCCAAACAAAGAGGAACCTTTAAGGACTTCAGGGAAATGGTAGCACCAGCATTACCCACATTTTAAAGAGTACTCACAAGTATTGACTTCCCAGACTGTTCTCTGTTTAACACACACTGCTCCTCTCTGCCCCAAATTGTTAACAACAGGAACAAGAAAGCATTTTACACGAATACCTTACTCTGCTTATTCCCTAAGGGACTATGAAATGGGTGGGTCCGTGTGGGGAAGACAGCAGCTCTGAAAGGATTCCTCAAACCCCTAACTGCTTACAGCTGCTGTCTGTGCCATACTCCATAAACAAGCCAGGCTTTGTCTCAGGCTGTTTCTCTGCATTGCTGAGCAGAGGGGGAAATATCACTGTCCAGAACTCCTTACAGAAAGCACTTTCAATGTTTTCCATAGAAATATTAACACTTCCCCAAATAAGGAAACAAGGCTTTTACTAGTTTCATCTAAGAACAAAGAAGTGGTTTTAAAATGAAAACAAGTATTGGATTGGCATAATTGAAAAAATACAGTAAATCCCTATTGACACCCTACATATTTTCTTCTTAAAATAAGTTTACTTCATTGTCATAAAGGTCCACAGCTGAAGCAAAGTTTTTTACGACAAAAGATATATTGCATTTTTCTTTTGTTTGCTAACAGGAAATATTCAAACACTATCTGAAATGTGCAGAAAAAACACTCCATTATTTTGACCACAGAAAAAGCAAGTAAAACCCTAGTATCTGTGGTACAATTTCTCAAGAGCATCATAGGCAGTGTCTCAGGTGACTCAGTATCTCTTAATCGTGGTCAAGCATTCACTGTCCATTTACTCATTTCCCCTACACATGAAGAGAAGCTTCTGTACTATAAACAGCCTTGATTTCCCCCACGTGACAATATGGAGAGCTATTTCAGAACACCTGTATGTCTACCACTGCACCTTCTTCCTCACTCGTTTGCACATCATAGTAGTCAGTGAGCCAGACTGGAAAAGGTCACAAAGAAAACCCAGGTCTACGTAAATAAAGGGCATTACCTGCTGTGGACATGGAGCCTGTTCTCCCCACTGAGCCACAGCAGACCACTCACTGGCATCAGAGGTAAGGTCACACACAGGAAAACACAATGCTAAAAGAGAGCACACAAACACATTTTAAGTCATCTTCATGCTTGGTCTTTCCAAGGGTTTCCTAGCCAGCCTCACACCTCAGAGCTACTCAAAGCAAGTAGGGACAAGAAGAGCACAAGGGGTCACTCCAGTCACTCTTGGTTACTTAGGAGCAGAAAGCACAAGCAGCAAGAAACTGGACTAGTCCTCATTTTAAACATCTTCCTGCACAAAGGGGAGATCGAAGAAAGGTTAATCATCCATAAGGATTTTTAATTTTTAAGAGCAAGAAGATATAATTAGAACAGAGCAAAGCTGCTAGCAACTACAGAGCTCCCCTTCCCACACAGCACCTTTTTAACAGAAAACTCCAGAAGAAGACACTTCAATGCAAGAAGTCACTCAAATACAAGAAACCTCAAGCCTGGAGAAAGCCTCATACAAAAATCAGGTCAAGCAAGAGAAAACCAAGTAGAGAAGACAACCCAAGACTACTGCTTGCAGAAGACTCAAACTAAGGACCACACCTCCTGGAGACTCCCTTATAAAGCATCACCCAAAGAACTTCTGCTCCAGTTGAGGGATACAAGCAGCAACCAGCCGATGCAAATCACAGAACTCCCATGCAGTCACCTCACTCCCTGCCCTCCAGTTGCGATCCCAGTAATGAGCTTGCTCTGCTAATGAGCATCAGCTTTCTGCTGCAGCTGGTCATCATGCTGGGATGATGGGATGGCTCTGAGGTTATTTGACTTTCCCCCTTCCTTCTCAAACAACTGAAAAGATCCTGTAAATTCAAAACTTAATTTGGCTCCAGTTTTGTTCAGCACATGCTGAAATTATGTATTCCAGAGGAAAGGAGTCTTTCACTCCTCTTGCACTGCCCTCCCTTCAGCTCTGGTCCCCAAGCTCCCTGCTATGCATGGAGCCCTGCCTCGTGGCTGCACAAGGGTTTGTCCACCTGAATTGTACAAGATGAGCTTCAGAAAAATCATCATTTTCCATCAAAACAGAGTTGATGGGAAATTACCATCCAGTTTTCCTTTATTCTGCATATATTAGAGGCAAATGATCATAACAGAAAGGAGCTTTCAGTTTCAAATCACGCTCTTCATCCAATTCAACTATTATGTTTACCAAGCCATCCTATTTATTTTTACTCCAATCTAATTATTTGTTTCCAATTGATTCCTTTTAAAACATCAGCATTTCTCTTAATTTGTATTAAAACCCATTTTTAGTCTGTTTTTAATTATTACTCAGGCTGTGGCCAAATTAAATTGTAATTTGTGAATGGACATCCCTCATTTAGGAAACTAACCAGGTTTTTCACTATCCCCCCACTAAGAAAAGCAGGAAAAGAGAAATCCACTAGGAAAATGCCTGACAAACAGCTCTGTCAGTTCTCCTGCATTCTTCTAATCATCACTCCTTATGCAGCATGTCCTGCTCCCAGGGAGGTGAATGGCAAAACTCATCGTGACTCAGGGAAGCAGAGGGTGAAGGGACACAGCTGGAAGAGAATGGTAGACAACTATTTGTGGGTTACTGGTCCGGGAGCATTCCACATCATCTGCTACACAGATATGTCCAGATGCGGGGGTGGTAGTCTCCTGTTTGAGGGAGCTGTATCATGTTCTTTTATTTTTTGCACAGCCTAGGAGGGAAGCATTAGCTTTTCAACCAAAGCAGCTACCTTTAAAGAGCAATAGCTCAACATAACCCACACAATCCATGACTGTGGCCTTGGTAGCAGTGAAGGGATCGACGCCCCACCTCTTTCTTGGGTAGACCCAAAAGCATCCCATTGCCATAAGAAATTAGAGGAGGTAAAGCCAAAGTATCTAATGGTATCCTGGGCTCCATCAGAAGAGGGGTGGCCAGCAGGGAGAGGAAGGTGATTTGTCCCTGTCTACTCTGCCCTCAGGAGGCCCCAGCTGGAGTCCTGTGTCCAGAGCTAGGGCCCACAATACAAGAAAGATGTGGGATTGTTTGAGAGGGTTGGAGACTGTTGATCAGAGGGCTGGAGCACCTCCTCTGTGAAGAGAGGCTGATGGAGGTGGGCTTGTTGAGCCTAGAGAAGAGAAGGCTGCAGGGGGACGTCATTGTAGCCTTCCAGTTCCTGAAGGGAGCAGAGAAACAGGAGGGGAATCAACTTGTTAAAAGGGCAGACACTGGCAGGACAAAGGGGATGGAGTGAAGCTGAAAGAGGGAAGGGTTAGATGAGATATTAGGGGGAAGGTCTTTACAGAGAGAGCGGTGAGGGGCTGGAATGGGCTGCCCAGAGAGGTGGTGGGTGCCCCATCTCTGGGGGTGTTCAAGGCCAGGTTGGACGGGGCCCTGGGCAACCTTGTGTAGATCCAGGCCTGGAGGTTGGTGGCCCTGCCTGTGGCAGGGGGGTTGGAACTCTGTGATCCTTGGGGTCCCTTCCAACCCAGACCAGTCTATGATTCTATGATTCTATCTGCAGATTTTCCAGGATGAATAGATCATGGAAATTGTAGAGGGTAGGTTGTGTTTTCTCTTAAATCTACAGACAAAAATAATGCTGAACTAGAACATGCTATAAGAATGGCCAAATGAAGGTTGCACACAGTACCCATCCCATGTCTGCATGTACTAAAGGGCTTTGAAAGAAAAATGTATCTGCAGTAATGATTGTTTCCAGAAGAACGAAGGAAATCCTCACCAGGGGGAGGACTGAGGCCAGTGACTCATTTGGTACAAGGCAAAATGTCTACTTCAGCATCAATTAAATTATGCTGATTTACACAATCTGATGCTTTGTGTCTAAAGAAGTTACACAGACACATTTTCTCAGTCAGCATTATTTCTCATAGTCACCAAAAGCTTCCTTGTGTCTTTTCCACCCTGTCTCCCCCAGTTTTGGTTGGAGGGTATATTATTTTAGTAACAACCCTCCCCCACCACCCCATTGAAGATCACTGACTATTTTTTTTTTTTAATAGGCATTTAGTCTCAGTTATAATTAAAACTTCAGAGGCCCTGGTCAGAGACACTCTGGAGCTCCATTTGTCACATTTCTGTCATACTGTACTCACCAGAATCAAATGCATAAGAAAAAAGAAAGAAACATTATCATTTCTTGACACTTTTAATGGGTCTTTCAACATTTGGTTATTTTTCTTAAGGCTGCAGCTTCCGCATAACCTTTCCATACTCACAACACTTGGGAAGTTCCTACCCCTGTTGATAAAATACTGGTCCTGTGGTTAAATTCCTGTTCCTGTTGTTAAGATACACAATAAAACTTGAGTCTACTGTAAGATCTTTAAAGACATCACCTACAAACACCCGTTAGGGTATAACAGGGGTTACTGTGTTCAAACATCTCATGATAGCTAAGTCAGCTTCACAGTGTGAGGGTGCCTGATTCATGAGACATTTGGCTGAGAAGCACAACTCTGAAATCTCTAACGACTTCTAGGGCCTATCCCATTTCTGCTTTTCTAATTTTCTCTTTATGGGCCTTTAAACAATTTTGAGGATAGAAAAGAGAGATTTGGTAGGAAACACTCGTGCAAAGATGCCAGGTCTCTTTTTTCCCCTGTGAAATATGGCAGTTTGGTTTCCTATCTTCATGGAACAAGGGACCAAGTCACGGACAGAGAGGAAAAGGCCTGCTGTTACACTAACTTTTGCCTCCTTCAAAAGACAAATCCTGTGCAACCCCATCCCCTCTTCAGCAGAAATAACAGATCCAGTTATTTGCTTTCCAGGACTCTGGCACAACTAAGTGGGTGGCAGTGTCATGATCCTTTATTGGCACCTTCAGCAGGCTTCTGCCCTCAGCATCACTGCCTGCACCCAGACCTAGATCTGGAGGAACTTGTTCATCTCAATATCCTCCAAGCTATCCAAGTGTTCTAGTTACAGGGCATCAGGTGCCTGCAAGTCAGATCACATACAGCTCAATCCTTCAGCTTTTTTTCTGCCTATTTTTTGACACTTTGACACAGAATGGAAAAAAAGGGAGGATTCTCAATACTGGGCTGCTTTGCCCCTTTGATGACTAGAGAGCTTGCGAACATCTTCAAAGGGTGTTCCACAATGAGCAAACAATGTCACACATCGTAGCGTTAGACTCACAGGCTGATATGTGTTGGAAGGAACTTCTGGAGGTCATCTGGTGCAACCTCCCTTCTCTTCAGAAGAGAGACATTATTCGTAAGGCTGTTCTAGGCATTGTCTAGGCAAAGTTTCAGTATCTCTAAAGCCACTTGAGCTATTTCAGGGAACACAAAGAGATCTCAGAGTTAATCCAGGGAGGCAGTGGAATAAATCAGTTGATGGGAAGGTGTATGGAAATGGAGTGAAATGTATGTATGGAAGCATATGTTTTTTCTCTCAATCCTACCCAGCATAATGGCCATAAAATTGTTTCCTGAAAGTTCATAGCTTCAGGCAGATCATGGGGCACATCACCTTTGTGCCTCCATACCATTATAATCCAAGATTCTCCAAAAACTTCTGCTGTGCCATCACCACCTTTAATTTTCCCATTAATCTCAATTTATTTGGCATTTTCCCTAACAGCTCAGCTTCTGAAGACATAGAGCTGTAGAACAATGTTGACTTTCCTGGTAAAAAAAAACCCTGCTAAATTGTAGAGGAAAGCAGAACAGAGAACCTTACAAATTTAAAGGCCACAAGTCAAAAGCACCCGCAATTAATTTTACTAGTTCAACAGGCAGTGAAAGCTGGTTCGCTATGGAGCCACATCGGATGTGTGGATTCTCAATCATTTCCCCATTAGTGGAGCTTTCATAACATCTCTCCTGGGCACATTCAGACCTACTCATGCCTGAACTCACACTTCAGTCTTTCCTTTCAGTCACAAGATCTCTCCCTCTCTCTCTCCCCCACTCAACAATTTATTGCTGAAACTTACAGAAACAAAATTATCTTTGACGTTTCTACCCTTCTGATGAAGTCAGTTGACATTAGTCAGTGGGTTCAGGAGTTGAGGGAAGAGGAGGATGATCGTTTATGGAAACAAAGCGTAGGCAACACAGCTAAAACCATCTCATAATCCGTAAACCAACCTCATCTCTTTCTCAGGGCTATGACTCCATCTTTAAATGCCTGTCAAAGGGAGGCTAAACCTGAGAGCAGAATTTATCACAAGGAGGCTGAAACGTGAAATGTGTTATATTTTAGTATTATGGCATGGGTATATAGACAGGTAATACTATGTTTTATCTTAGGAAGTAGGAGGCTTGGAAAACCGCTGCTGAAAGCACAACTGCTTACTTAATACAGTAAGTACAGTACAGTCACACTATAAAACCAGATCACCCTGTGTATTATTGAATTAAAAAGTAAATACTGCAGTGATTTATGTACTGACTTCCTGTTGCTGAATAAACACTTGTGATGAGCTTTCCAAGGAGGCAGTGTTTCACAAGCAGCTATCTAATTCTACCTGGTTTGTTATGTTTTAAAACTATGCTTTTTTTCAGAGCACTGGGCTCACCACCCATCTGTCTCAAGGAAATTCCCTGCAAACCTTTCACCCTTTTCTTCTCCCTGCTACCAATATGGCCCTTTGTGTCTGAATGATGTTTCTCTCAAAGGATGATAAACCCGGTCTTTGATCACCTTACTCTTTTTCTAATAAAATCTACTTGTTTCTATTAATCACCAGCTACCTAACTAAGCACTCTGTGTCAGTGTCCTGTGGTTGGAAAGCAAAATATTATTGCCTGGGTTTTTTTCCCTTTCCAACAATTTTGCTTGTCTTCACCTATGGAAAGTGTTCAGCATTTGTCCTTACATTGACCCTGCCTTTTGAAATTATTTCTGCCTTGTAAAAGACAAATTCCCAGATCCCTGCTCTCAGAAACTTTTAAGGATCCTAAATCCATGAGCTTGCTGCAAGAAATGGGAGTAAATCTCCCCCGTTTTCACACACATTGACTGGTTTCATACTTCTAAGCATTCATCCAGCATTTAATTGAATTAAGAATCACTCCCTAGATTTTTAAGATCTCCAGTGTACTCATCCTACGGCTCTGATCTCATGTTAACTTGGTCCTCCAGAGACTCATCTGATTACTTTTATTTGTACTACTGCTCTGCCTAATTTACCCCAGTGGAGGATTATTTCATTTGTGTGGGTCCATCTCTTCAGGACTCTTTCCCTTGTTATTGAATCACTTCCTCTATAACAAACAGTTTAAAAATCAGGCTATATAAGGACCACAGGGGAAAAAAATGTTGTATGATAATATTTCTGTGTATGAGTTGCTTGTGAGGTATTCAGCAAGGGCTCCATTTAGAAATCATGTTAATGAAACCACACAGCTTCATAAAGCTGTTTTTTGAGGAATTAAGTTGATCTTTAGTGGTCAAGACTAGCTGAATGGATTCCAGCCTTAGAATAGTGAGTAGGTGGTGTTAATGGCCCCTGCACTACTAAATTACATGGCATTGTTTTTACTGAATGATTAAAACACTCCAACACCCACAATGAGCTTCCAAAACAGCTGAGCAAATGCTTTCAGAGGGTGTCACACTTTTTCCTTTCCATATTTAAGACATGCTCTTTTCCATGAGTATATTGTTGTAAATAAAAAGAGTTGGACAGATGTTTTCAGAACACAAAGGAAAGGGATCACAAAACCAGTCAAAGCTAAACCAGCCCCTGTTTTGACCTGGAGAAATGGCTCAGGGTTTTTCTTAAAAAATAAACACAGATTCATCCATCTTTATCAGTGAGTTACAACCCATGTTCGTTGTACACTGTCTTCTGAACAGAATGAAGACCGACACAATAACCATGCAACGCTGAGCCGTCACCTAGAGAAGAAAGAGTACAGAGAAATGGACAACACTAGAATAGAAAGGGCAGAAATCCTTCTAAAAACAAAGGAGAAAAAATGTTCCATAGGTTGTCTAATAACTGAGACAGATTGTTCGCTTTTATCTTATGCTTGCACCATGAGGCCTAAAACAATGATCAAGAGCTCTTAAGGCATGTTTTGTAAAACAAACTACAAAAGAGTCCTTGCCTTGAAGTATTTACAGCTTCGGCACGGAAGGCAAGAGGCAGAAGGGAAAAGAAAATCAGGGCACCAAAGATCTGTAGTAGAGGGAACAGGAACAGCATACTGTTTAGCCAGACACCCGCTAAATGTTTGGTGCTACAGCTCCCCAGTCTATTACTTTCCTGGGGGGAGAATAGTTCTCTGTCATTTAAGACCTGTTCATAATTTAGAACTACTTTTACTACAACATCTTAAGTGCTATTTCATAAACCCATCAGCCCAGTCTCTCACCAGTAATATCTTCACATCAATAAGGACAGTAAGAAAGGTAGCAGAAAGGAGAGGCTATTGCAGTGCACAGGAGTGGCCTGATACAGCAGCATTCCTGTGGTCACAGGGACTCAGGCCTTCCAAAAGGACCACGTCCAAGGATCAGGACAAGATTGTCAGCTGAATTATCCCAAGATGGGAATCAGTGCTATGATGAAATGGCCTTGGTCACGCCACAACACAGCTGTAGTTCTCAGCTATCTTTCATCACCATTTACAACCTGACATCAGGGCAGGGATTTCCATACCTGCATGTTACTGGAAACATTTTGCACTCAAAGCCGTGCTACGGGGAGAGCAAGGACATTTCGGGAAAAATAAATCAAGTTTTAAGTCGCTCCTGGACATGATATATGCCTCAACATAGGCTACACAAACAGCCCTCTGCTGCATCCCAGCCAGAGGATATAAATAATCAGCTGTCACAGCACTGCATCATGCTGTTGTGATACATGTTGGGCAATAAGACACCCACAGAAAAGGAGCCTTTCAAAGTTATAACACCAGCTTTCACAGGGGTCAGGCTAGGGGGTGAGCAAAGATCTCTTCAGAGAAGGCAGGAAACATGGATTCATGGTTTCAATCATCTCTGTCAACTCCAACTGGTGCCCACCAGAACAGCTCTGTGAAAGCCAGCTCACACCAGTTGAACATCTTGACACTAAATACCTGACTTCGAAGAAAACAGAATTTCAGTTTTTGCATGCCAAGTGTGAAAATAATCCCTCTTTGTACCTATATGTAGCAACAATACCCCACTCTAACAACCAGGGCCAACACTAACTTATGTCAACATATGAGTCAGAAGAGGACGAGGAGAAGATGGAAAAACAGCCCAAAGAAAGGCAAAACTGCTGGAAGAAAAGCAAACAAAAAACAGCAGTCAAAGCAGCTGTGTTCTGGGGGGGGGGGGGGGGGGGGGGGGAGGGGTGTGAGCGTGCAACTTGGAAACGTTAAATTAAGGGGAAATTCACCTTTCGTACTTCCTAATACTTACAACAAGCCCATCTCACATTCTCAGAGAGGGCAGGGAATGAAAGACCTATTTTGGCATACTTAAACAAACACAGAATGATTAAGAAGGTAAAGTTGCTCTCCCTTCAATCCAAACCACCATTACCACCGCCCCAGCTCAGAGCACATTCCATCCTTATTTTTCAAATCAGGCCACTCCTGAACCACCAGCCGCTTCCCCGAGGAGGGAATATAACAGGTTGTGCAAGCAAGTGGGATAGAAGTCCTGTCATGCACAGAATATACATCAGGAGCTGATAAACCCCTGCCGAGCATCTACAATAAACTGATTTGAGGGAAGCAGCCCTATCCCACATGTTACAACTCCCATTTAATAAAGCAGGGTGTGAAATCCCAGCACATGCTGCTCCAAAGATCCCCAAAAAAACAGAGGGGAGAGGCGGTTGCTTTGATCTGGTGGCCTCCCCAAGACTGTAATGAAGAAACAGCAATTAACAAATATCAGGGACATACCTGAGCAGAAAGGTGAAGCTAGCCCTGATTCAAGGGAATTTCTTGCACATCCGTGAGGCTTAGTACAGACGTAGGTTGGAGCTAATAAGCCAGTGATCTGACTTTCCGATCAGAGCAGACTGGCATCCAAAGCGCTTCAGAAATCCTGCAATTTCAGCATTTCTTTCCCTTCCAAATTAAACGGGAATATTGCTTTTCAAGATCCCGAGCAAAACAAATAATGTGACCCATGTTTCATTTTTTGTACCAGCTTTTAAAAAAAAGTTTTCTTTTAAATTTTGGAATTAATACAAATCTTTAAATAAAAAAATCTGTATTTTTGGGGGGTGTTTGATATTATCATAAATGATGGATGCTAATGTTTATCAATTTTGTGGACATTTTGCTTACATATCCAAAGTTTTGACTATAGTACTACTTCCAACAGAAAAAAAGAGTTCCATCGGGGCATTAGAGTACCACAGGTTCTGACACAGGAATGCATTCAACACCTGAGAGCATTTTTATCATGAGAGGATTAAAAGCAATAGCTATTAAGTGAAAGAGAAACAAAGATACGGATTCCTAAGGGACATACAAGACATCTCCCAGCAAATCTGATGACAGTCATCTAGTGACAAAGACACAGGAGAAAGCTCATTGAGGAAGGAGAAAACATCAACAGAAGGGGATCCTCCTGCTTCTTACAGGAGGCATCACTACATCATCATTGACTGTATCTCATCGTTAAAGCCCCATCGTGCTTGCCACAAGAGCAGGAGTGATAGCCCACAGCCCTGGCTCAGTTTCAAATGGGATTTCGGCTGCTAATAATTTCACTTGTGGTTTCAACCTGGAAAAGTCGCTGCTTCCCTCTTGTTCTCATAAATGCTGTTAAACACGGATGCTGCGTGGATATGTTGCTTCATTCCTCCTGATCAGGACTACTTTCTCCTGAGTAATTATTTCCCTTGAATAACCATTTCCACTGAATAATGAATAATTCTAGTGAATAATTAAAAGCACTTCAGCTTCTTGTAGGCTGGAGCTGTCTCTGATCAAAATATATTGCAGAGCATATCTTCCATTCTGACTGTGGAACAGCTGCAATAGCTGCACCTTGGCCTCTCTTCTGAACCCTCCATTTTCAGCCTGTTTCAGAGCTGCCTGTGGTAAAAATGTAGCTCTGTAAGAGACAGCTTATGACTAGCTCGGTCCTCGGCGCAATCCTTTCTGTGAATTTCCATCCACAGAGTGTCAGGGAGAGTGCCTCCTCTGGAATCAATTAAATTACACCAAGCTGCACCAGCTCAAGGTCTACTCGGGTTGCTCTCATTCCTTCATCACACTCCAGCTTCACGAGAGGAGTCCGTGCTTCCACAAATGCCCTTCATCACACTCTCTGCGAAGTACATCTCTGTGACTGCTTTGCCCTGCTCTCTCTGCACAACATGCTGGCTCCTGTAGTATCTAGGTATTTGTATGAGCAAGAAAAGTCTTGAGTGTGAAAGGAAATTTTAATTTCCTCTGTAGCTGAGCACTTTACAATATGTGTTTTAATAAAACAGAGAGAGTCAAATTGTTTGCTTGTAAATGCCAATGCACAAGAGAGTTAATTAGGGAATGGCAGCCTGGCTGTCGAGCCTCTCTTGAGGGGTTTTACATGCTCAGAACAGCTAAAGAACAAATTCCCTGAATAAATGTCTTCTAAAATTGCAAGCTTACATATTTAAGCACCATGCGCGCTTGAAATCAGACTCATGATACACCAAACACCAAGTTTATCTCCATTCCTATCACCCATCAGCCCTGAAGTAAATGAAGACCCTGGTATCATGAATGACTGCCAATGTGTCCAACACACTCTGTAACCTGGAGGAGATTGCGCAGTGTTTTCTTATAGCTCCCAGCAGGAATAAATCTCGAGGGGTATTAGGCAAAATGGCATAATAGTCCCCTTAATCTGCTCCTCCAGAGATTAGGTTTAGGTCAGTAAGTAATGACTCAGTAAAAAAAGTAGAGGACAATCAGCTGCTATAAGCTTAGGCCCAATAAATACCCTGGGTGTTTAATTGTGCATCATTTTACATGCTGTAATTCCTCCACCGACACCTCTGTGCAGCTCTAAATGTTGTCAGTCACCTTAAGCTTTCACAAATCCTTCAGCCAACTGTGGAACTCAGACACATTTTCTTTGTCTCCTGGAGCTCAGTATAATCTCTGGCACATCCTTCAAATCTGAAAGTCAGGATACAAAATTAGGGGAGAGCGTGGAATGGTGTGATAGGCAGGATGAGTGTGACTCCAGAGAAGGTAGCAAGCAGGATCTCATGCTCAAAGGTGGCTGGGGTGGGTCAGAGAATGGAGACTATGTCTCCAGAGGCAGCCTGGGTGCACGAGAAGAACCCATGGGGTTTCTTGAGGCTAAGCATCTCATCAGAAGAAGTACCACCACTACAAAACCTGCATCGCACCAGGGTAGCAAAAAACTGAGCAAAGGAGTAGCTTCACCCCATGCAAACCCTCTCTGAGTCAGCTTTCCTACCAAAGGCAGGCCCAAGCATTTATCTTGCAGCAGTCTCCCACTCAGTGAGTGCAACAGTCTTGGCAATATCCTGATTTTCACTGATATTAATTCACTGCAAAGTCATTAGAAGAAATTGCATACTCTGTTATTGGTGGCTGTGGGTACTGGGGCAATCTAGTTTCTATTATGGAGAAGACTGGTACAAATACTTCCAAGGAAATATAGTTACCCCACTGAATAGCTACCAAATAATTCCTCATTTCTCATGGGCTGCAATGTGGAGCGCAGTTAAACCGGTGGCATGGCTGGATCCGTGTTTAAAAGCCTGTTGACAAAAGAACTACATCACTGATGAGAATGCAGAAAACAGGCACAACTGGTTAGGAATATAAAGTGAAAGGCAAAAAAACCCCACCCCTCCTTCCGATTCATGCAAGTGAGAAAACAATTGCCATCCCTACCTGCCTGCTGGCAGCGGATTTTTCCAAGAGACTGCTATTCTAGGCTCTGCCAACACCATGAGCCTGTGAAGCTCTTCCAATGTGATTCACCCCAGTTTGTTTTCAAAGGATGCACAGACACAAACACACGGTCGCGAGGCACATAAACTGCAGAGCAGAATTGCTGTATTTATACAGCTCAGCCAGAAAGAAGGGAATTCTTGTTGAAAGTTGTTCCGTCTGTTACTCTGTATGTAAACTTTACATATTTATTTGGATGCTACATCCCCAGCAAGCGATCGGAATGCATGGAAAAAAGAAGCATTTGCCACATAAGCCAGTTTCCATTTATCCTTTACTGTTGCACATTGAACATAACCGCTAGTGCTCACATATAAAGACTGTGAATAAATCAATTCTTTGATCTCTTTCAAAAAGCAAAAGAAAGAAGAGATAAGGTAGGATAAGGATCACATTAAATACATTTATGTTTATAATTCTTTCGATTCTGGATGCTCTTTTTTCAGGGACTGACTTTAAGCTAAAAATTCAAATTATTCCAATTAAAACATGGCTCTCTAGAACAGCTGTCAAGAATTAATAGAATGTAACTAGGACATTTGTGTGAGGCCAAAAGTCACCAGAACTTCCAAGAATTTCAATGGCACTGTAAGAGTAGAAAATCACCTTCACACTACCTCTGAAATCAGTAACATGAAATCTGACAGAGAAAAGCCTGGTGACAGGGATTGCCCAGTGACAAAGGGAGCTTATGTGGTTCAGTAGCACAACTCTAGAAAAAAACTAAGGGATAAGGAAAATTTCAGATTACAAAAAATATTAGTGAGATGCTGTTGCCAAAAATGGCAAAATCTCATTTTGGGCTGTAGGAATAGAGAAAAGCAGTAAAATAGAGTAGGCAAGAGTTGGAAGACACATACAGAGACGTGTTTAAGAAAAGGCTGCTGGGGAACTGCATGGAGCTGAAGTTTTGTGGACTCAACTCGGACCAGCGTGATCAACGCTGAGCTTGTTTATTGAAACACACTCACAGCTTATATAGGTTTCTATATCAGTACACGAGTTACATTACATTGTTATTGCTTAGATGCTCCATTCACCCGCCTTACATGCATCTCACTATTGCTAATAATTGGTTGAGGCTACACAGTCACATTGCTCCTTTTTAAGGCAGTTGTTAACATTCTTGCAGCTTCTTATCTCATGGAATTTCTGACAAGCTCCTGTTCTCAGACATCTGCTCCCCTGTTACTGTATACTGACATGTCTCTGTTAGCTTCTCCAGGCCTGATTATATGGGGGCCAGAAATAAATCTGGATGGGCCAAAACCCCCATTCCTCTCAAAATGCATTGCTACAGGGAACATCATCAAGGAGAAGAATTTAGGATAGTTTTCATCTGGGGTGGCTTAAGAAAAACTTTCTGAACTAGGAAGGGGCAGCCCTGAGAGGGGTTCTTGAAGCAAACTCCTTCACAAGAGGGCATGGAGTCAAGGTCAGGTCAATGTCTGCTGCAACAGTGTACACTTCTGGCATATTCCAGCCCAGGATTGGAGAACACAATCTTTTGAGTCCTATAACTTTACTTTCCAACAATTGTAAGTGCTCACAGTAAACAAGTCTAAGTCCAATTCCTCTCTGCACTCAAAATGATTCATAGGTAAAGTCTTGAACTTCTTAGAACTGATGGAGTTCTTCCATGGACTTGAAAGCAGCCCAAATTTGGAATGCTAGCATCTTCAATGAGAAGCTGAAGGGCAATAAGCAATGAAATTAATGGGCTGAAGTTTTCTCTTCTACAGCCTTGCAAAGTGCTTAGGTTGCTCACACTGCAGGTCGGTTTTACATTCTCAGATACAGTTTGCCAATACACACGGCTGGTAGGAAATACAAGCTCTGCCTCTTGTCCACCTGTACACACCCGTGTTTAACCAGGCAAGCCCAGCACATGTTTAACTGGAGACAGAAACGACAGGTCTTGGAAAACAATGTGGGGTTTTTTGGAAATGCAGTGCATTAATTTGAAGACTCCATTCAGCAACATCTTCAGTAACACCTTCAAAACAAAGTAGCATGCACTGGCATACACTCAGACATGTTAGCCGTCCAAGCAGTTGACTTTAGGATATGCGGAGCGGAGATCTCCATCTTTACTTTTGTTTATTGTACCTTATGTCATTTCCAGTTACAACATCCAAACTAGAATAGAATAGAATAGAATAGAATAGAATAGAATAGAATAGAATAGAATAGAATAGAATAGAATAGAATAGAATAGAATCATAGGGGTTGGAAGGAACCTCTAGAGATCATTGGGTCCAACCCCCCTGCCAAAGCAGCTCCCTAGCTCATATTGCACAGATAGGCATCCAGACGGGTCTTGAATATCTCCAGAGACAGAGACTCCACCACTTCCCTGGGCAGCCTGTCCCAGTGCTCTGTCACCCTCACTGTGAAAAAGTTCTTCCCCATGTTGGTGCAGAACTTCCTGTGATCCAACTTGCAGCCATTGCCCCTTGTCCTGTCTCCGCAGACCACTAAAAAGGGGCTGGCTGATTCCCCCGGCATCCCATACTTAAGATATTTATAAACATTAATAAGGTCCTCCCTTAGTCTTCTTTTCTCAAGGCTGAACAGTCCCAGCTAACTCAGCCTTTCCACATAGGGGAGATGCTCCAGGCCCTTAATTATCTTTGTAGCCTCCTCTGGACTCTCTCCAGGAGATCCCTGTCTTCTTTTATACCAGGGAGCCCAGAACTGGACACAATACTCTAGGTGGGGCCTGACCAGGGCAGAGTAGAGGGAGAGGATCACCTCCTTCGACCTGCTGGCCACACTCCTCCTGATGCACCCCAGGATCCCATTGGCTCTCTTAGTCACCAAGGCACACTGCTGGCTCATGGCCAACCTGTCATCTACCAGGACCCCCAGGTCTTTCTCCACTGAGCTCTTCTCCTGCAGGTCATCCCCCAGCCTGTACTGATACAAGAGGTTATTCCTTCCCAGGTGCAACACTCTACACTTGCTTTTGTTGAATCTCATCTGGTATCTCCCTGCCCAGCTCTCCAGCCTGTCCAGGTCTCTCTGGATGGCAGCGCAGTGTTCCTGCGTGTCAGCCACTCCTCCCAGCTTTGTATCATCGGCGTACTTGCTGAGGGTGGATGCTATTCCCTCATCAAGGTCGTCAATGTAGATATTAAACAGGACTGGACCCAACACTGAGCCCTGGGGAACACCTCTAGTCACAGGTCTCCATTCAGATTCTGCTCCACTGATCACCACTCTCTGAGCTTGATCTGACAGCCAATTCTCAACCCACCTCACTGTCCACTCATCTATCCCGTGCTCTCTCAGCTTTGCTATCAGGATGTCATAGGAGACAGTATCAAAGGCCTTGCTGAAGTCAAGGTAGATGGCATCCACTGCTCTCCCTCCATCTACCCAGCCGGTGATGAGACCATAGAAGGCTATGAGATTGGTCGAGCACCATCTCCCCTTCGTGAATCCATGCTGACTACTCCTCATGACCTTCTTCTCTTCCAGTGGCTTGGAGATGGCATCCAGAACAAGCTGTTCCACCACCTTCCAATGGACAGAGGTGAGGCTGACTGGCCTATAGTTGCTGGGATCCTCCTTCTTGCCCTTTTTAAAGACTGGAGTGACATTGGCTATCCTCCTGTCTTCAGGCACTTCTCCTGTTCTCCAAGACCTGTCAAAGATGATAGAGAGGATCTCAGCAATCACCTCCACCAGCTCCCTCAGGTCACGTGGATGCATCCCGTCTGGGCCCATGGATTTATCTGCGTTAATTCCTTTGAGATGCTCCTGGACCACCCCCACCTCAAACAGTGGGAAGATCTTCAGTTCCCAAACTCTATTACTTTCCTCCAGTGTCTGTGGGTCCCGGGGGGCCTTTGGAGTGAAGACCGAGGCAAAGGCAGCATTCAGTATCTCCACCTTCTCAGCATCCCCCGTTACCAGGACACCCGCCTCATTCAGCAAGGGACCCACATTATCGCTGGTCATCCTCTTACTATTCACATATCTAAAAACCCCCTTTTTATTATCCTTTATGTCCCTTGCCAGCTTCAATTTCAAGTGGGTTTTAGCCTTCCTAGTCACATCCCTACAGGCCCTGACAACATTGGTGTATTCTTCCCAGGTGATCAGACCCTTTTTCCACAATTCATAGACCTTCCTTTGAGTTTACTCATTAGCTCCCTGCTAATCCACACAGGTCTTCTGCCCCTTTCCCCAATTTTATGTTCAAAGGGATGCACCAGCACTGGGCTTGGAAGAAGCACTGTTTAAATTCTACCCAGCTCTCACAGTCTCCCTTACCTTCTAACAGCGTAGCCCACGGGATAGCTCCTATTAGGTTGTGGAAGAGAAAGGCATCTGGTTTTATGGCCCTTCAATATACTTTGCAGGAAACAATCCTTGCATTAACATCTTTCCTTCCTGAATTCCTCAGTATGGTTTTCCAAGCCAGTATCAGGGTAACTAGAAACTTTCATGGATTGGTTTGGTTTCAAGTTCATTATCAGAATTTGCCGTGACATTTAAGTCAAAACATTTCTCTGACTTTTTTCTTTACATAAACAATACATTTAGTTTGTTCAAAAGACAGACTTTTTTCCCTACAAAAATGAATCTGAAATCTGGTTTTCTCCCTGTAAATTTTCAGTTTATCAAAGGAGAGCGAGGATTTCCAAAGTTTTCTGACCTGAAAAGAATTGAATAAAAAAAAGCACAGTTTGCATGATGCTATTCCATGTAGCACTTGACCTCCAGAAGCCCTAGGGAAAAGCGGTCAGTGATTATTTGAGATGCATCTGTTTCAGAGAGGGAAAGGGGCTTTCAGAAGCGTCTGGCCAAATGTGGATTCCTTTGGAACACAGGGAGACCAGTTCTTGCAATCAGGAGACCAGTTCTTGCAATCAGGATATTTCAGCTCTTTAAAAAAAAAAAAGAAACAAAAAAGAAAGATAGTACTGCAGTATCTCTATGTACCAGAGGTGTGGTTAAGGGAGGATTCCTGTTAGAGGTATCTGTGCGCATGGATGACTGGCAGTACAAAATACACAAGGAGTCAAGGAACCTTACTGTAGTGGTAAAGACAGATACCCGCAAGCCAAGGTTTTTGCCTTTGGTCTTATAAAGGAAATGAAAACAGGTTGTGATACCAGCGTAAAAGATGGTTATTACTGTGGTCATAGTAGACCCACTATCGATTCACTTTTTTTCTCGCTTGGCCCTCTGCCATGATGTGTGGCAAACCATGACAACGATGCCTCAAATTCTTCCTTGACACAACATCCAAAATATGTCTTTGGAAGCAGGACTCCAAATCTCCATGTTTATATCACAAATTTAATTCCTCAGGTCATCTTGACACCCTATAATATTTTTCAGATGTCACACAGCTGCATAAAGGTAACCTGTACACTGTATTTAAGGAAAGCAGAAAGCTGTCTACAAATACTAGACACAAGCCATGTTAGAAACTGTCCAGTGGAGCACCACAGAGCAGTAATACAGCTGTTAGCAGCTAAGAACAAACACCTTCTGCCTGTGATTCACTCTCATAAAACCTACTGCTCCCTGCTCTGACTCCATTGCAGTGAAAGGCAACATTTGCTAAAAAAGTCACAGCCTTAATTTTAACAGAAGTTTTGCAATCCAATACAGCAGCAATTTTGCTTGGAGAAGCATCTGGATTTTATTAGATGCAAACACAGTTGGTAGAAGTCTGGAAGAGGAGAGAGATAAAAAATGTTCTCTCTGGAATATTTTAAACCAGAAGCATTCATCATGCTCAGCATACCCTTAAAATACAACACAGGGGTTTAGGGCGACTGTGCAGTTCACTGCAAAGCTACTGCTACTGCAGTGAGTTATTGTATTTATATTTTCATTGCCTCTGGCAACGCGCGAATGTCGACAGGTGAAAAGTTTCCTTTCTTCTTTGCAGGGTTCAGCAGTTGCTTGCAGCCTCACTTGGACTTCCTCACAGCAGGAAAGACTGAAGACTGATTTCTAGTCATCTCCAGGCATCTGTTGGCATTTGCTGAGCTTTTTCCCTCTTTACTTTTGGGAAGTCGTTGCCCACGTGTGATGCTTGAGATGCTGTCCCTGTTGCTGGCTCTTCCAGAACCAGTTTTAGAAGCTCATGTCCTTCCAGCTCTCACCCAGTGAACATTATGTATTCTTTTAATTTATACAGTAGTTTTACAACATGAGTATCTAGTAGACATATGAATATAAATTTAAATATTAACCTAAATTTAAAAATCCCAGCCCAAAACACCCTGAAGCTATGCTTGGGTTTAAAATCAACATCAAGGCTTCAGTTTAATAAATGAAGCCTCTTCTTTTAACGAGGCAAACCAAATCAGTGGCTGGTATCTAGTGTGGCATTTGACCATCAGTGTTACCTGGAGATTAAAACCCTCTTTAAACACATAACTCACAGGAATTCTGTTTGCAAACAACAACATGCTTGGCTAAGAATGACATAATCACAGCCCATAGTCACATAGGCTGTGACATAATTTCCACTGGCAATGACATCAGCCACATAGCAGGAGGGTTAGACGCTGATCAGCTGGTACAGCTGGTGGTGTTGACATACAGGGTCTAAAAAGTATCCTCAGATATCTAGTGCATAGTTTTTATGAGGTAAGAGGTGCACAGACGCTTTCTCAGCCCTACTCACTGCCTGGTGTCACTAGAACAGCATGTCAGATCAAATGGGCAAGAAAGGAACCTCGGGAAAGTCATGTCTTCTACAGCAGCCTACAGCAGGTCTAAATCTCTACTTCTTGGATGTGCAAACTTTACTGATCAGGGAAGTCTGAGCACTGCCAGTTTACAAAGCTCCCTCTTGCCTTAAACCCTATAGTAGAAGAAAGGATAAAAGGACACTAATGAATTACGAGCATCATGACAACCAGCCTGTCCGAGACGTACCATTCTCTTTTCCACTTTCTGAACCCTGCCTGACAAGCAACACAAACATCAGTAACATGTATTGCAGCACCCAGGAGAGAAACCCCGAGCACCCCCTCTGGTCCCCAGGACCTTATTCTACTCTGGGGTTCTCAGTCATCCAAAACACCCCCACCACTTCCAAGAGTGAACTCAACATTCTGACACTATCCTGTCCCCAGTGTAGACAATCCATCTGGGGAAGATGAGCGTTGTTCACCGTTTTATTTATGTTCTGTCTACCATTTAGGAGAGAATTGGACCTAGCAGAACTTTAAAGATGTAAGCTGAGGCATCTTTGCAGTATCATAGAATCACAGAATGGTCTGGGTTAGAAGGGACCCCAGGAATCACAGAGGTCCAACCTCCCTGCCACAGGCAGGGCCACCAACCTCCAGGCCCGGATCTACACAAGATTGCCCAAAGCCCCATCCAACCTGTCCTTAAATGCACCCAGGAATGAGGCTTCCACAACTTCTCCAGGCAACCTGTCCTCATGCATTCACAGAAAGAAATGGTGCACATAGCACTGGACACACCATGGGACATGTTTTTGAAATTAGTTTTATCTGCATATGATTTCTGATTCAAAGTGCTAAGATTTGGGAACTTTTTCAAGGGTGTACCCCAATAGTGTGACAGTGGAGTGTGCCCTGAATGCACTGCCATGTTCTACCATCCCTAAGAACACAGAGGAATGTATGTAGTAGCAATAAATTAGCAGATTTCTGGAAAAACTCAGTAGTAGTGAAACCTGCTGTGTGGCACTCAAGGACAACCGCAAACTAATAACTTGAAGATTGTCTTGAGGATGGATTAAACTCAGGCCGTTTCCTATTCCCTCCAGCATCCTGGATATAAGCAGTGTTGTTGGAAGGCACATTTGTGTATCTGAGGACCGGATCTAAAAAGCCATTTAGTACCACCCATATAAGCCAGCTAAGAGCATAAGCACACAAATATTAACTCATGAGGGCTCACTGATTCGTGATATAAGCCTAAGCAGACAACAGCAGCTCTCCAGGGAGAGGACTTTGGCCAATACGTTAAAATCACAGGAGTGATTTTACAGATGCTGAAAGGGATTAGGACACTCCATTTTCATTATTAATCAGGCATTAGGAGAAGACCCACAATGTCTTTGAGAACTGCTCTCTGTGTGTCCGCTTCCATGTGAAATCATCTGATGAGCTGCATCCTCTAGTGGGTGCATTATCTGTTTCTACACTGCCTCCAGGAATAGACTCTTACTAACAGGGTAGGACTTAATCCCAATGTTCAGATCATAACCAGTAACGGCATTACGGTTTTTTTACTTCCTGTTTTGTGCTGATTTTTAATTAACGCTGACATTTGTATATAAAATAGTTGGTTTCCAAAAAGGCCAACTGGAAACCCTCTTGTGGATTACCTCATCTAAGCACAGATCTTTTTGTGTGCATATTTGGAGTTGTTTGAGGCTTTTCCAAACACGTCTTAAAGTCACACGACAGTTTTCAAACACATTTATAAGAATGTTCTATGGTTATGAAACTTCAAAGAAAAAAAAAAAAGAATTTTACACAGTAATGGCAACGGTTTAGACTTTGGGATATACACTAGACATGGAAAGAATATTTAGGCCTGCATCCCATGAAGGCTGACACACACAGATTTAAGGATATAGCTGTAGTCTGTGGATATAGAGATAGACTTGCACAGTATATAAGCTTTTGTAGGATCGCTCCAGCCCGCTTCAAAATCAGTTGCGCTTTATGGTTTTGATTTTGGCTTCTCTATAAAGAAGTCAGGATTTCTAATGGTCTTAAAGCATCAAACCTTCCCAGAGAGGTCAGACAAAAAGAAAAACATTAAACAGAAATTAGGAGACCAAATCTGCTCCTGACAAAACCAAGGTCAGAAATGGTCTCATTTCAATGGAGCCGAGACTAGTAGTAAAATTTCTGCCTTCCTCTTAAATATTAGTCTTCCTTTGCTTTTCTGCTCATGTGTCTGCCATAGCTCTCATCTCTCCCAACAGCTATGATCTGCTGCCAAGATTTGTTCTACTCTCCACATAATTTATGACCCTGTCATGCAGCTTATTCATACACGCTTTCCCAGTGGCAAGGCTGAGGGTATGGATGTATGTAAATGCTGCTCACAGGAGTGCAGAGAGCGGGCTCTGGAGAGACAAAGCACACACTTAGCTTTATTCAGGTGACAGCCAAGGTAAATCAAATAGTGGAACTGCTGCAACAGGTAATGCTAGACACTTTAATTAATCTTTGCAGGGTTAGGATCTGAGCCATTCAGTTACAAAAAGTCCCTGGCAGATATCTAAGCTGTGAGACAACAGTGATGAATTCAGTGCACTGGGTTTCCTCTAGCCAAATGCTGCTTCCCCCAGCTGACCAGCACCCCCCTTGGGAAGGTTTCTACCAGATACTATGTGCCCATGGGAACCAGGGACCTAAGTGACATGTCTGTAGTCGCAGGTACTAAGAAACCTAAATTGTTCTGATTTTAACAAGACTTAGGTTCACAAGTCTCTTGGACCTGGGCTGTCAAACACTCTTTGCTTTCAAGCACAAAGGAAGTGGCCATCTGCATGTCAACTTGAGGCCCAGGCACTTCAAAGGTGCTTAAACATCAGTGCTCCAGAGCCCAAAGCTCTACACATAGTCATCTTACAACAACACTGGTAAAGTACCACTGATTTTCCCAGGATATTTAGAATTTCATTGTTTAAATCTTTCTTTCCATACACTGCTTCCCCATCTTCACAGAATCACAGATCACAGAATCACAAGGTTGAAAAAGACCTTTAAGATCATCAAGTCCAACCATTCCTGTCCTATGCTAAACCATACCTCTGAGCACCTCATCTGCTCTTTTTTTAAACACTTTCAGGGATGGTGACTCAACCCCCTCTCTGGGCAGCCTTTTCCAGGCCTTGACAACTCTTTCAGTGAAAAATGTTTTCCTAACATCTAATCTGACCCTGCCCTGGTGCAGCTTTGTGCCATTTCCCCTTGTTCTGTCTCCTGTCACCTGGCTGAAGAGTCCATTGCCCTCCAGCCCCTTCCCCAGCCTGGTTGCCCTTCTCTGGACACACTCCAGGACCTCGATGTCCTTCTTATCGTGAGGAGCCCAGAACTGAACCCAGCACTTGAGATGCGGCCTCACCAATGCCAAGTACAATCACCTCCCCAGGCCTACTGGCCACACTATTTCTGATCCAAACCAGGATGCCGTTGGTCTTCCCAGCCACCTGGCACACTGCTGGCTCATGGTCAGTCGGCTGTCACCCAACACCCCCAGGTCCTTCTCTGCCTGACAGCTCCCTAGCCACATTCCTCAAGCATGTATCACTGCACGGCAATCTTCTAGAAAACATTCCTACTACAGATATGTTTCTCTCTCCCTCTTTTTATTTTCTCCTTCAAGACTTTCCATATAAGAAACATTTCAAGATGGTTTATTTGACATACCTTTTAGAAGGTATGTTTCAGAAGAGATTGGGCAAAATATTCTATAAAGACAGAAGAATTACACAGATTCCTTAAAGCCTCCCATTTCCCTGCCCCTGCAACCCTCTGAAAAAGAACCTGAAAACAGTGAGAGGGAAGTGTCAGTCAGGAGATAGATGTCACAAGTAACACTTACTTTCAGTGTTACACAGCACGTTTCTGATTATAAATTCATCGAAGAGACACCCTGTCAAAAACTTTCCCTCCATTTAATGTGCACATAATCTGCATTATATACTGATGCGCTCTATGGAAAATATGAATGCTGCTCCTGGAAAGTGAAGCTATGACCTCTTTCCATATTGTGTATAAATCTGGAGAGTTTAATCAAATGCAGAAGCAATGTATATCTCCAGACTCTGAAGCTTCTACCTGCCCCTAATAAATCTTTCAGCTATGGAATAGACAGCAAGTGGGTTTATACTAATCTAGCCAGATTAATACCCCGATTTGATGATATGTCTTTAAGTAATGTTTGCTTTAATTTCTGCATGACCCTGCCAAGCAAAAATGTGCCTTCAATAAATATGGCTGTCTTGGGACATGTTCAATGAGTACAAACACCAGATGCATCATCAAGAGCTTTGGGATATTTGTTTTAGCATATGACCACAAGATATGATGCATCTATGCAAACCTTCCTACTTCACTGGAGAATTATGTTCAGATTTTGGTGTTGCCAGAAGCTATCCTGGACAACATGATGAGAAGCTTTCCTCTCCAGGCTGTGTCAAACTATTTTGGGTTTTCTTTCTTTCAAAACCACCTTTTTTTCTCTGTTTCCACATCTGTGAAAGGGAAATGTTGATAGCTACCAAGTTCAGAAAGTCCACAGATCAACCTGCTACCAGGACCAAATCCTGCCCCTCTTATGAAAAAACATGAATTTCTTTGCTCAGTTCACCAGTTGCTTCATAATCAGGTAAGGGATTTAGTTTTTCATCCATTACATGCCTAAGTGCCTGCCTGGCAACTACTCTTATGCCTTTACAGGAGAGTAAAGAAAGCGTAGGTTAAATTATGATGCCATCCCTTCCTCACACACCAGTCAAAGGTACTCATTGGTCTCTGGAGAATTCTGCAAGGGAAGAGGTGTGTCCAAATCTCCCAGCTTTCCTGCAAAACATTAGAGGCTTTAAATCAGTGTGTAAGCACTTGGATGTAGTTAAATGGATTCCTGGAACATGGACATGGCTCCTTGGTCTGGGCAGACTGACTTGTTTTCGCTTGTGATGTCCCAGTGGAAAACCTCTTGTAGCATATCATGCATACGTCAACAGCTACATACTATCAGAGATAAAACACTTGTTTGCACAGAGAAACACCTTTGTCACGACTGTATCAACAGCTCGTTTTGCTAAACTTTCTTGCCAGATGCTCATCTTCCACAAAGGGTTTGAGTAAGTGAGAAACAGCCCTTATGCCTTATTCTGGGCCTCTCTCTGGGCTGGATTCCCACCCACAGAAGAGAAACGGTTGTGAAAATCCCACAGGAGAAGTGACACTATTGCTGGGCAGCAGAAACAGCCAAGTTAAAATAAATACATCAGAAACCAAGGAACATCTTGCTGGCCAGGAGACCTGGACTATCAGAAGGGAGAGGGTGGAAGAGAAGGGAAAGCAAAGTGAGAATGAAGACAGAAGGAACCAAGTTCTTCCCCAGAAGCTGGAAAGTATAAAAGGCAGCCAACGAGAACTTCTGGGCAGGGCTGAAAAACAAGTGAAAGTGAGAGCTTTTCTCATCTCTGAGAGTGCAGCCAAAAAATCAGGTTACCAACAGTAAAAGATGGAGGGAGGCAGAAAGCAAACCCTTCAAAATTGGCAGCAAAGAACTATCCACACTCCTTGGCTTCATGTAAGGCTGGGTGGAAGGACTCCGAAGGAAACAGGGGAGTAGCTGCAGCTTGGAGCCAAAATATTTTCCTTCTGGATGCTCCTGGCTCATTTCAGCCCTTTGTGACTCTCAATTTCAACCCGTTATGCACTCCCCCATAATCATCATAATAAATAGCTGTTTGCTTGCTCAGTATATTCAACTTCCTCACAGCAAGCCAAGCTCAACCCAGCACTAGCCTTTATTTCTGGATTTTGACCAGGCCTGCCTAAAACCAAACAAGACTTGGTGTGATTTGCCACGTCCACTGGGAGAGAATAAAAGCAACTGCACTCAAACACCAGGGTCTGTGGCCAAGTTCACCTCATGCTGCTGGTGGTGATATCACTGCTATTTAACTTTGCTTT
Organism: Gallinula chloropus; assembly: GCF_964237585.1. NCBI lineage: Eukaryota > Metazoa > Chordata > Aves > Gruiformes > Rallidae > Gallinula > Gallinula chloropus. The sequence continues at coordinate 34,885,661 of NC_140090.1, forward strand.
AGTTCTTTTAAGACTGCTGAGGAAAAGGGAGGGTTTCAATTCTGTTTCTGGGCTTTGAGGGAGATGGAAGTTATGCTAACGACACGGACATAACTAACTGCTATCCTCCTTCCATTAAAAGCAAAAAGCCCTCTATTACTGAAAAGTCAAATCATTGTTAGAAACTCGTAATGACTAAATAAAAACAGCCACTGGAATTAGGAGACTTCCCCCATCACCACCACTGGTGGGATTTTGTCCAAAACGCAAACATTAGAAAGAAAATAACAGTCATAAGAAACTGCGCTTTTCCAGCTGGCATAATGGGCTTTTTCCTTCCTTTGTCCATACTTAATGTGTGCAAGTTCGCACACAATTCCAGGCATTGCTAATTCTCCCCTGTCAATTGTGGAGGGGGTTCTGGCTCCTGATGGGTGATCTGTCAGCAATGCAAACCCCGGTGCTTCCCAGGCCCCTTGCTGAAGTCCTCTCTGTAGTGCATTTTGTCCCTGGCAGCCCTGTTTCAGGGTCTTTTGGAGCCTTCTCATCTTTGCTTTGGGGAGAAGCTGGGAGTTCTGGGCAATGAACTGGGGGAGGAAAAGTCTTGCCTTGTGCCTGCAGCAGTCCTTGGGGGCTGCATAACTTCTGACAGAAGGAAAATGTATGGCACAAGCAACCAGTCAGGGGGAGATTTCCTTTGAGCGTGGCAGACATCAACTCGGGAGATGGAACATCCCTTCTTAAAACAAAATAGTTCCAACTCTGCCCAGAATAACATCTCTTTCAACATCTGGCAGCACTGTACTTGGTGTCCCAAGCCAGGTCCTACAGCCCCATTCAGTGGTGCTTGTGAGACATTCTGAAATGCCAATTCAGATTTTCAGAGCTTCGCTGACAAGTTCCCAGAAGCGCTGCAGAACAGCCCCGGCACGGCTTCAGGCTGGGAATTCCAAAGGATTCAGGCAACATGAACTGGATTTCAGACACCTGTGAACCCCCCCACCCCAACCATCTCAAAATGTGATGAAGAACATGTTTTCAGGTCTTTCAAGCTGGTATTGCCCTTCCAAAAGCTCTTCCTGTGAATAAGGGTCTGTCACATGCTACTCGCCTACCAATTCACATTGCCATGAGGCTCAGGAGAGTTCTCACTTTTCTTGAAGATGTGGCATTAGGAAGCATGTCAGACTCTCACTTTCCATCCTTAAATCACTTTGTATGTGATGAAAACACCTCCTTAAAGATTCAGAAACACCAACACACAAACTGAAACCCATAAAAGAACCCCCCTACCTGGAAAAGAAGGGAAATCTTTTATCCTTGCCCTCCAAAGCCGCTCCCCTGATTTTGCAGGGTCTGACTCAGGAGTGTTAAACACTTGGGGCCAATGATATAGCAGACCCAACTGCAAAACAGAAGTCATGGTTATGAACTTCCCACCAGTGGCAAAATACAACAGCTTGGGTAGACCAAACTAAATAACATAATCTATGGACAAATGGAGAAAGGAAATGTTTCTCTGCGCTGATGACACTGAACATTTAGTTAGGAAAGACTGGAGAGGAGGGAGAAGGGAATTTCCATTGAGAGTGCCAAAAATCTAATTAATGCCCTGTTAGGGACTGTTTATACACAATGAGATTCATTCCTACACTGAGAGCCGGCATAAAGTTACGTATGGCTGAAGTTTCAGTTACCCGGCAGAAGGAATGAATTTCATTTGAAGAGTGATGTTCCAGATTCCTGGAAGAGACACTCAAGAGTGAATGAAGCACTGTGCAGCAGAGCTCCAGCAGCCTTGAAATGAATTCTGCTGTGACCTAACAAAAAACACAGACTTGGAATTGTGATGATTTAGAAATTTTCAGCTCACAACAGGAGTTCTTGCAAAATATTTGGGAATTGCAGGAAGCATTTAATGGTCTCCCTATGTCAAGAAGAAGAATCCTGACCTCTCATCTTTATGGTTCTTGTTCCTATGACTGACAATTTTAGAAGACGATTAAACCCATGTGACCTTTCTTCTAAGGTCGCTAAAATAGTAACAAAATGGCCTGACTTAGTCCTTTCTGCATTTACCCATCTTCCCTGTTTAATATGGGAATTTGCAGAGTAATGGTTACAGGGACAGACCATGCTCCCAGCCATACACATCGGCACCATAAGTGTGTGCAGTAAAGGAAATAAAGTCAACCCAGTTTGTCTGCCGAGGAATTCAGTGGTGCAACAGAAGTCAGGAGAACCTTCTATGGGCATGTGCTTTTTCTAACCCAGAGTCGAAAAGTTAGGATTTCAGTAGGAAAAAAAGTTTTAAAAGAGCAAGAACACTTTTTTTTTTAAAAAAAAGAAGAGGTTTAGGACATTCTTAGTCCTTATTCAGAAGCAAACCCATGGAAGGGTGGTTATAAATTCAAACTGATCTCATCCTAAGAAAGACTTCAGGTGAATGGTCCTTTAATTTCCTGTTAGCTCAAGGGACAAACTAACAGCAGGACAGACAAAAGGAGTTACATCCATTTCCTGAAATGAGACATCTCAGAAAGTCTAACAGCATGCAATACAATAATTACTCCATGTTTGTGTCATAATTACTGTCAGAGATTCCTTTAGAAGCGAAACCAGGCTGTTCCAATGGTGGTGAAATACGACTCGTAAGATTATTTCTGGCTGCTAATTAAATGACGGCTATGCAAGAAACTAATTTGAGCATCACTGAAAATTACAATTTTGTTTTGTGTGCTTCCAGTAATGTTTTCTTAAACAAGAATCTTACATTTGTCCCTGTATTTGTGTAACTAATGCTGTGGAAGGCATTAGACACAGTCACACGCTCTCTAACACTGCATTTCTCATTCAGTTTTCAGACTGAATTCCATTTTCAGCTTTGTGTAAATACTCATACTGTCCTTGAAGACATAAATGCAACACAAAATTGCACTGGATTTAAAGCAGAGATAACTGAGGTCAATGTTGGTCATTTGGCTTTCATGGGGAGTATATCCAGCATTTAAATGCCATTTTAAATGCCATTTGATATCTGCTACTGAAAGGAGCATGCTGTAAACGAATCTAAGAGTCTTAGTTTTGGGAAGCAGGGACTCGCCTCCTCTGGTGGCTGCAGAGAGTTGGTAGGTACTATGTACGGAGACCTACAGAACTCCCTGGAGCTCTCCTCAGCTATGTTTGCACAGCATCCAGCACCCACAGGCTCTCACCCCACAACGAAGACTGATTGTTGCTTCCTCAGGTTTGCTTATTCCACCATAGCCTGCTCTTACAGATTGACGGTACGTAGCTCTTACATTTGAAGGAAGCTTCCCCTAGTGATTTTTATTTATCATAAGCCACCTGTACTTGAAGGCTCCTCATTACCCTTTTCATTTCTATGTCAGTTGAGCCTAATGAGCGGCTTGTGGCAGCAGCTGGACCCGTTCGCATACTCACTGGAAGGGTATGCAGATGCACCATGCAGAAGCAGCGCTACACAGCACACTGAGCAACAGAAACTGAAACTTTGACAAAAGCCCTATGCTCGGCGTCTGCAAAAATGACCTGAAATTGCTGCCTCATCACACAGATGCATTTCTGAGGAGGGAAACTCTTCTTTTCCACTCATTTCCACTCAGTATCACCTCCTTTGGAGCAGGCTAGGTAAAATTCACCCCAATAATACACGCTCACACAGTATCATTTGCTGACAATGCGCTTTTCACCTTGCTTTTATCAGAGAATTCCACATCTGTTGTACACTGGAATTTGAGGAGGACACCTTGTATCTTACGTCTCAGAAAAGCAGGAACACTTTTTGAAAGCAGGTTCTCATTTTCAGAAACCTAGTATTTGCTAGTTTATGACGATGTGTCCTGCTTCAAAAGTTAATGCTCTCCCTCGCTATGGTCACCTTAGTTCTGTGATTATTTTGAGGGATAATGTGTCTGGTAACTAAAAAAACAGAAATGAAAAAAATACACCGCAGTAAATCTAAAAATAAAAATTAGGAAAGATGGGAATTAACTCACCACAGCTACCTCAATTGCTAGGTCAGGTTTTAAGTTCCAGTAAGTTCTCAGCAGGGAAGCTTGTGTTAATATGTCTGTGGGTCTTCCTCAGACAGAAGGGTAGGAATTTCCTTGAAAACCGATGACGAACACAAACAACTACACACCTTCCCGGAACAAAGAATGTTCTGGATCTGTATACTGTCTACTGAAAAAGTCTTCAGTCCATGTGAGATGCTACTCCTTGCATTTCATTAAAGATAATACCATTGGCTTGTAGTAAGTGGAACTAGAGTTTGGTGCCCAACTTACTGAAGAACTCATTATGGAGACCTGTCTATGTTCAGCTTAAGGTGTCTGGACACACTGCAGACACATTCACACTCATGTTTGTATGAACAGTTGCTTTAACAGATCAGGAACCACAGCAATCTTTTAGATTAATAATCCCTTTGCCAAGACAGACTAAGTGCGAGAGGCATGGAAACAGTTAGCAACATGACCTGCCTGTATGATCTGAACATGAGAGCTGGCCCAGGCCCTGTACCGGAACAGGGCAGACTGTGCTTTGCTCACTAGCAGCTTGCGAGCCACAATTACAGCGCAAGTTGCTTTGCAGTGTTCCTTCAAACGAGGGAAAGGGACATCCCCCCCGCCCCGCCCCCGCAAAGCAGCAGAGACGGCAGTGAGAAGACTGGGAAAAGAGAATGACAGAAATTGTATACAGCCCAGTTATAATTAGATCATCATGCTGAAGATCCCGTACACTCAAATGGGGTTCTAAGAGTAGCATTTCTTCCTAACTTTTTTTTTGTTCTCAGAATTGGGTTTGGGCAGCAAGAAATAAAAGTCAGAGAAAGAGGTGATTAAATTTATTTAGAAGAGAATGCAACCAAGTAGCTGTTTCCAAGTGAGGTGTGAAATCAGGGTTTCTGATTCCCAACCTGTACACCTAAGTTTGTCTTCATCTCCTCCCCTGTGCAGAACTTCTGCTGAACAGAGCGGGAGCAGCTCACAGGCAGCGCTGCTCAAGGGAAAAAGTTTTGTCTTTCCCCCAAAAGGGCCATTTTGTTAAGCCAAACGTTCCACAAAATGGCACGGCCGCCTTCCAATCCGCTCTCTTTGCGGGGACTGGCCTCCCCTCCCGCCAGGCTTCCCGCGCAGCCCACCGCTGGCTGCCTCCACCCCGCCCGGCTCGTTCTTTGTGGCCTCCGGGCCCGGCTACACTCGGTGGGGCGGTGGCAACCCCCGCCCGGCCCCGGCGGCGGCCGAGGCCAATGGGCTCCGGGGCGGCGGCGGCCGCCCCTTCCCCGTGCCGCCCGCCCTATATATAAAACTCGGGCTGCGCGGCCGTCCCGTCTGTCGGGCTGCCTGCAAGCGGCGCCGCTGTTCGTGCCGTGCCGTGCCGTGCCGTGCCGTGCCGTGCCGTGCCGTGCCGTGCCGTGCCGTGCCGTGCCGTGCCGTGCCGTGCCGTGCCGTGATGCCGGGCCGCACCGTGTGGCGGCTGGCGCTTCTCACCCTCTGCCTGGGGGCTGCAGCGGCCGGGGGCGGCGGCGGACAGCGCCGGGGAGGCGGCGGCAAAAGCCGGCGGCAGGCGCAGACCACCTCTGTACCTCAGGGCACTCCCACACAGAGCAAGCGTGAGTACCGCGCCGGGATGGGGTCCCGCGGGCAAGGCATTGGCGGGGGCTCGGCCCGGCCCCTCGGCAGCGCGGACGGGACGCCAGGATGTCCCGAGCCCCCTCGGAGCGCGGCGGGAGCCGGAGCCCCGGCACCTCTGGGTGACCCCCCGGGTGGCTTTTTTCTGCCCCTCGGGCTCCGCAGGTCCGGCCCGGCGGGACCCGCACGTGTGCCGGTCCCCTTCCTTCCCTGCCGCTGCCGTCCGTAACGCCAAACTTTTCTTCCTCTTGCCCCTCCGCTTCCCCCCTCTCCATCCCCCCCCCAGAAACCTGTTTTGACAATGGAAGATACTATCAGATAAACCAGCAGTGGGAGCGCATTTACCTGGGAAACACGCTGGTCTGTACCTGCTATGGTGGAAGCAGAGGGTTTAACTGCGAAAGCAAACCTGAACGTAAGTTTTGGTGCTCTGGTTTTCTGTTCTTCTCTGCACTGGGAACCCCTGAATGGCTTTTGGGGCCGAGTAGGCTAAGCCTTGTCCTGGGTTTTCAGCTGGAGCTTAAAACTTAGGGTCAGTAACGGATCTACACTCAATTACATTGAAGATCTGGCTTGGGGTTTTAAAAAATGCTTTTCATTAGGGATGGGCCTGCCACCAGAACCCCGAGCCAAGCATCACTCATCTCTCTGGAGGATTGGATCTAAATGTTAATTTTGGAGCCAACCTCTTCTTTATAATGAACTGAACTGACTCCTGGGCTCGCACGGGGAAGTTCAAATCTGGAGTCACTTTGCAGCTCTGGCTCAGTGCTGTTTGCTTGCTTCACCCCAACTTTTCATAGCTGAGCAGTGTCGTCAGCTTGTTTAAAAATATTTCAGCTTACAACTTTCCACAGCACAATCCCCCCCGTCCTGCGCCCTGCTGCGCTCTGCGCTTTCTATAATTGAGTGTAAAATGAGATTGTTTAGTCTTCTACAGGAAAGAGTTTAGTTAACAGAAAGAACTTTAAATGCAGGGCCTGCAGGAAGATGCGTCTCTCTGGGGTACGGTCTCGTTTAGATGATCAGATGTGATCTGTCTGTATTTATTGGTCCAAAGCCACTGGCTTACCATGACTCCTTTCTGTGGAGATAGCAGAGAGAAAAAACTGGTTCCTGGCTGATAGTGCTCATGTAAGACAGATGGGAGTGTCCCAGCAATCTGTGTGCGCTGCCTGCCTCACAGCTGGAGTGTTTTAAGGAGTGCTCCATCCCCTTACCCCTCCATAAGAGCGGCTTTACTCCAGCTTCCCTTCCCCTGCAGGGATTCCCAGGTTTTACAGTTTCCAAGTCCAATAGCAAGTTTCCCTCGTGGCACAGTTATCTTGGTCTGCTGTCATGAAGTGGTTGTTCTGTTGCTGATCTCGCTGACATAACTGTTCTGTAATCACTTACTCATGTGCAAGTGTGAACAACTCACAAGTAGTGTCATTGACTCTGGTGGGACTGCTGCAGAATTTGGGATTAATATGCTCAGTATTTTGCCAGGTCAGAATGAGGAGAATTAGCATGACAGAGCGCACTGCTTCCTGGGGATGTTTGCTCCCTCCTGCTTTCTGTGCTGTTGCACTTCAGGCAGCTGGGATTGATCCTTTCAGGGCATGCCCTGTCCACGTGCCATGCAGTTCCCAACTTCTGGCTCACTGCGGGAGGGAGCATCATGGGGACCTTGAGGGGGCTGAATGTCACCTAACTTCCCCACATACTGGGAAGGAAGTGGGGATTGATATGCGTTTTTTCCCCAGGAAAAAGTATCCATGTGAGCAGGCTAGGAATCTGTGTTTCTGTGGACTGTACATGTTACTGTCATGGTTACATGAAGTTCATTTTTCTCCCCTCATAGCTGAAGAGACTTGCTTTGACAAATACACTGGATCCACTTACCGAGTAGGGGAGACATATGAGCGCCCCAAGGACTCCATGATCTGGGATTGTACTTGCATCGGAGCTGGACGTGGGAGAATCAGCTGCACCATTGCCAGTGTGTAACTAAGAGCATGTTATTACAGCTATTGTTCCTTTGTGTCATATTTTCCAGAGCAACTTACACAATATTCCCAGTATCCATTAGCTAGAGCTGAGGAGGGGAGGGGGGGTTTAATCCAAAGCCCATTAAACTCTTGGAATTGAAGCCCTTTCCCCATGTACATACACTTGCACAACCAAATTCCTCTTGTACTTAAGAGGTAAAGTGCTATGCATAAAAATGTAGGCCAAAATTTACAGTTACTGTTCAGCTATACAGGTTAGTACATTTACTGCAGACAGCAGTGCATTACATTTTCACAGGCACATTTAGTTTTTTGACTGGAAAAGGGTAAGGGTGTGCTCTGCAGCTGGTGAGTTAGAATAACACCATAAGCATGGATGTGACTACTCAGAAAAAATAATAATAGTAAGTTAATGCGACTTGAGAGCCAGTCCACCTGTCCTCCAAAAATGTCATGCCTCCACTTGTCCCAGGAGGAGGTAGGATCTGGTAGCTAGACACTAGCTGAGTGTGTTTCTGCAATTATTGTTTTACCAGTCTGACCCATACCTTCCTCTTGTTCCTTCTTCTTTTTCCCTTGGTCGTTTTTCCCCAGCTCTCCCTTTCATGTCTGTCTGGAAATCCTTTCCTCACTGAGTCACTGAATTGTTCACAATTTCCCTTCAGTTCATAATTAGACTTTCTGTGAGCACAGATGAAGATCATTGTGTGTCAGGATTCTTAAGACTGTGATTTCAAAGTCCCTGAGGCACCTTTTGAGAAAAGGAATTTTTCTTAAAAGTATCCAGTTTCTTGTTTAAGACTCACATGCTGATGCTAGTAGCATTGCCACAGAGGACTCAGAAGCCATTGTTACAATGTGGGGGGAAAAAAATACCTTGAATCTAACCAGTAGAGCTGAAGCCTTTCTGCATTTAATGGCATTTTGTTGGGCAGGGATGATAAGTGTAAGGAAAGACAGAGTTGGTAAGGAAATTACAAACACAAGAGCAGTCTCATTTCCTCATCAGCAACCTGCTTTAGAGCTCACTGGAGAGTCTTACTGACTGCAACTGGCTTTGAATCAATTGTCATAACTCTCAAATTCTCTGCTTTCATAGATGAGCCAACAAAACATTTTAATGGCTCCTAATAAATGACTAGATGCATGTTTCTTTTTTCCTCCTTTTTTTTTTCTCTTGCATGAAGACCCTGTGTCTGCAAACTGCCCTTCACTGTGTTTCCCTCCCTGGAGGGTCCAGACTGCCTTAGGTCCGTGTGGCAACAGTGGGCTGGGAAACTGCCTTTCCAGGGCAGGATTTCCAAGCTTGAGAGAACTGATGTCCCATCAGGGTGTCACACCAAACATTTCCTTATTCTTCACATGCTGGCCTGGCCACCATGTCCCTCACACTGTGTAGGCCAGCCACAGAGGCGCCTGTGTGGCACCACCTCAGAACGAGATGGTGACAAACCCTCCTTCCCCAGCCCTCTCGCTGTGAGTGGGGCCTGAGAAACACCATGTCCTCAGGCCTCTGTGTCTCCTTTTCACCAGCTGTGGTTAGAAACGTGGAGGGGGTTAGCTGAGGGGAGAGAACAGGAGGGCCTGGGAGGCTCAGAAAATGGCAGGTGCTATCAAAAAATGGTGGGTGCCATTTTGTAGGCTGAAAGAGGAGACAGCCCTGTCCTGCCCTGCTCCTCCTTGCCACTCTGCACCTCAGCCCCAGCTGACTCCCTTTGCCTCTGGCCAGGTGGCCTTTGGCTCTTACCTTGTCCCTGGCATGGTCCCTCACCTCAGCTCCCTTCTGTCCTGCTGCAGATCGCTGCCATGAGGGTGGCCAGTCCTACAAGATCGGTGATACATGGCGCCGGCCACATGAGACTGGCGGCTACATGCTGGAGTGCGTGTGCCTGGGCAATGGGAAGGGCGAGTGGACCTGCAAGCCCGTGGGTAAGTTCCATCTCCCTCCTCCTCCTTCAGCTCCGTCAGGGTATATGGCATCTTCTTCCTTGCCTTCCCTGAGGCATCTCCCTATGGGATAGCCCTGGGTAGACTCTTGTTGCCTTCCCTCTCACAGCCGAGCGATGCTACGACAACACGGCCGGGACATCCTACGTGGTTGGTGAGACCTGGGAGAAGCCCTACCAGGGCTGGATGATGGTGGACTGCACCTGTCTGGGCGAGGGCAGTGGCCGCATCACCTGCACCTCCAGAAGTAAGTGCTGGCCTGGCACCTGCTTGCTCCTACATTTTATTTATCGTATCTTAGTTTTCAAATCTGTCCTTCATCAAAAAGAAAAGGTATTCTTTTTTTCTGTCCTGTTGCAAGCGGCAGTAATTTTGGAGGGGTGACCATCATCTGAGAAGTGTGGGGGGGAAAGACCCCTCTGAGGTGAAAGGGGAGCATTCGTGTGTCCTGGCCGCCATTTGTGATCGGGCAGACACATGGGAGAGCTGGTGATCTGGGCTGGTGACCGAATGGCTGGATTGTATGGGGTTTTAACCTGCTTCAGAGAAGGGTTTAAGAAATCCGCAGGCCAATCGAGTCACAGTTGCATTAGGGGAATTGCTTGGTTTGCAAAATGGTGGAGAGTTTGGCGAAACTTTAACATTTCTGTTTTCTAAAGTAGCCTTCTGAAGGAGGATTAGGTGCTTTTAAAGAGAAATAAATACCTGCTTCAACAGCAGGATCTTCCAGATTAAAACATCATCTTATTTTTTCTATTTATTACTGTTTAATATATATGTTAATTGAAACAGGGTTTGTTTTGCCTGTTCTCCCATCTCCCTTGTTGGTTTTTCCCACCATTTTGTCTGCAGTGTAAACATGCTTCACCAGCACAGGTGGCTCTTTTTTTTTTTAGTTTTTACATCGCTGAAGGACATTACCGTAAATATTCCATGTTATTTGTATTTGCAGAGCAAACAGGGCTTTTAAAATCCAAAATCTCCCTTGTTTATCTACCTTCTGTTCCAGTTTTGTTAGGAACAAGCTCTGTTGTGGGGCTATCATGGTTTACACCAGTTGCCTCAAGAAAATTTAACTTTGTACCTTACACCTTTGTTATGCAAGGTTTGAGAAATTCTTCTGTAGCCATTAAATTGCCTCATATTCTATTCTCTGGGGGCACACAGAAAATGGCTTTCTACTGATACAAACAACAGACCTGTAAAGGTCTGGGGAGGGTTGGGATTAAAACTGAAGATCTGGAGAGACTTGGTCGAGAAATAAGCTGTAAAAGTCGAACCAGCCTTGACAATATTAAGTCTGTTAAAAGCACATGGGGAAAAATCATTAACTGTCAAGTAGGAATGAATAAAACAGAATGTATTTGTGAATTTTAGAGGAGTTATTACTGCTAATAAAAATGATTTGGCAGAATCTTTCCTCCCATCACTCAGGTCTGCGTTGTTGTCATAGGGGAAATTGCAGTAAAATTACCTGTTTGCTTTTCATTTTGTTTTTCAAATGTAATTGGAGAAATTCAAATTTATGTATGTAAAACGATAACTGTAACCCACAAAATGGCATTACACTTCAGTATGTGCTACTGTTCTATATCTTTTATGGCCAGCGTTTTCCAGAATCATGGCTGATTTCTGGGGGGTCTTTTCAGCTTTTCATTGTCTAATTTGCGAGTTTGAGTGTCCATAAAACAGGGTATTTTTCACATTTGCCAGATTACATAATAAATACTTCACCAATTTACCACTCTGCTGACAAATACTCATGTTTTGGTCATTTTAACTCCAGTCAATGTGAATTAGTAACGTGTTTTTCTTATTCGTATTCTATCCCGTGTGCTCTTTCATCTGGCATGATGCATACATCCATTCACGGCTCTTCATAAATCTGTGTTCATTGATCCGTGATTATATTTGAGCCACTGTATCAAGTTGCCCTTGAATGAGAAGTAAGATGTTGTAATGGAAGGACTAGTTAATCCATGTGGATCTGGCATCCAGACACAAGTAGTTTGTTATGCTGTCCTTTGAACCCGTTTACTCAATTCATCAGGGGTTGTGGGTTATTAAAGACAACGGGGAGATTTAGAAAGTTTGATATTCTTGGTATGACATGAACAGCTTATGTTAACTTTGCTAGAGCTTCACACACACACACACACACACACACACACACACACACACACACACACACACACACACACACACACACACACACACACATCTTTTGGAAGAAATGGAATTTAACATAGTGCCCTCAAACAGGTTTCAGTTTCTTCCCGTTGAAGTGGAGTCCTGAACTTGAACTGTGACCTGTGTATAGTATGAAATGACTCAGCTACAGAGTCTTCTGCTTTAAAACAGAAGAAAAAGGGCATTAAAACAAGTTTAAGCTTTCAAGGTGTATGCTAGACAGAATGGACTTTAAATAACGTTAGAAGCAACTTACAGAAATGTTTTCAGTGTGCTTTTTCATATTGCTTTCAAACATATTTTACCATGTTGATCTTGAGAATGTTATGATGCTAAATTTGACAGTGACTGTAAAGTGAAATCACAGTTCTGGAAATAAAGGGGAATTTTAACTCAGACTAAAGCATCGGGCTTTTGGGATACTCTCAGCCTATGCAGATTCAGGCAGGCTTTAGTGCAGATAGGACTTGTAATAGGGCGCTGCAAAAAATGAGGTGGGCTCTCAGTAAAGGCTTTAAACTCAACAGTACTACAAATGGCACAGTGAAGCCGTCCGTTGCACAAACAGCTAACGTACACATTCCGTATACAGATAGGTGCAACGACCATGACACCAAGACTTCCTACAGAATTGGAGACACCTGGAGCAAGAAGGATAACCGTGGAAACTTGCTTCAGTGCATCTGTACCGGTAACGGCAGAGGTGAATGGAAGTGCGAGAGGCACACGTCCCTGCATACGACTTCCACAGGTAAGTGGGGCATCACAGCGTGTGAGGTAGGGGAAGGAAAGTTGTGAATAGACAGGACTGGGAGTTGAATTGTGCCATCCTAATCTGCGTGTTCACGAGCCTTGTCAGGGAAAGATCAGCAACAAAGAGAGGCAGAGGTCAGGAAACACTCCTTGTTTGTGCATGTGTAGGTAAAATTAATTTATACCTTGTTTCTCTGCACAAACAGGACTTGCACACACAGGTGTGACTGCCTGCACAGTCAGGGTGCAGTAAATCACGTCTAGGGCTGTGCATCCTCTCTAACTTATCTACTAGTTTTGTCTTGGAAGCATGGCACTTCAAGTTAATATTTGAACTTTATTCGCCTCAGGGCACCTATGTTGAAGTGTCCCTAATTTAAACTCCACTGAGACCACCTGGTTTCTTTGACAAGATAAATATATGTACTAGTGGCTGAGCTTTAAAAGCCAGAGATGTCGAGGCATGTATGCAATGCTATTTAATACACACACGTTAGATAGTTTGTAATCTTGGCATGAAATATTACCTGGTTTATAGGTAGCATGTATTATTAGACCAAGGTTTGTTTAACTTTCAGCTTCTATATTCTTTTTTTGCCATTTTAAGGATCTAAGTTTCCTTAGTTTTCCTAAGTTACCTGAATGCAGTGTAAAACTTGTCTGTTTTGCTGCAATAGGTATACTAAATCTTTATTGGTAATTGACCTGTAACTATTTGGTACCAGCAGGTTAATTTCAAGCTCTCAGAAGGTCTTAACTCCAGAATTCACAAAGCTTCAAGGGTGCCAGGATGTTCTTTTCATTGTTACTTCCCCTATTTCAGCAGAGCTGAATTTGTGGAGATTCCAGTGGAAATCATTAGCAAAAATTTATGTAGATGTAGACATCAAGCCTTTTTGTCTCTCAATGTTATTCCAAATGATAAGGGGCCAAAAACTTTGAATCAAAAGTTTAAAAATTCCAAAGTAAATGAATATGTTTGTATTTTATTTTCATTTCTCAGTTAAAAATTAAAAATTAATCCTTTATGCTTTATCTCCCTACTTGGTATTTTTTGTTTTGTTGCCTTGATTTTTTTATTTTGTATTTCCTTCAAATACTCCCCCCTCCCTTCCCCACAAAAAGTTTTTTTAAACTGCTTTTCATAGGGATTGTTTATGTGTTTAATCCTTTCCAAAGCCACTCTGCAGTCATAGAAGCTATCGTTAGCACAAGTAGTTGTTGTTCTTTTAATTTTGAGGTTTGCTTAGTGGAACCATTAAGACGTGTCTAGAGAAGCTAAGAGCGTTGTGCCTTCAATGTGAATGGAGTGCTTTTATTATCTCAGCACTTAATTGAAACATTCTGTTCTTCGGCTTTGCATGTCACATCTCACTTTTCCCATGTTCTGCTGCAGGATCTGGCTCTCCTAGCTTCACGAATGTGCAGACAGCGCTGTACCAGCCCCAGCCTCAGCAGCCCCAGCCTCAGCCTTATGGGCAGTGCATAACTGATAACGGCGTGGTCTACTCCGTGGGTATGCAGTGGCTCAAGACACAGGGCAGCCAGCAAATGCTTTGTACCTGCCTGGGCAATGGAGTCAGCTGCCAGGAAATAGGTATGAGTTTGTGTTTAGTGCCTCTTCCATCCAACAAGATTTTTGGGAATGCCCTGTGGTTTAATTTTGAAGTAGGATCCTTTGGTGTGTGTATCAGAAATGTCTTCTGAAGAAGACATGCTGGAGAAAGGTGCAAGGGGTGAAGAAATAGCTGTTTCAGTTTTTTGATGCCTAGTTCTGTACAGCAGAAACATTTCCCAGTGAGTTATATATAGCTTGCTGAGGGAAAACATAGCCCTTGGGGAGCAGCATTAATAACTTTCTTTAAACTGAACTGTAATAATATATGTTTGGAAAAGAATGTAAAAGAATGACACAGCTGTGGGGCTAAGTCATCTGTTGGTGTGTCTTGGCCCAGCTCCATGGCAGCCAGTGTGGGTTTGCAGCAGCCAGTGCTGTGCTGTTGCTGTTTTAGAGCCCTAAGATTTGGGGATTGCATTAAGCCAGAGCCTAATGCTGTGATGTGTTTGTTTTACAGCTGTCACCCAAACATATGGTGGCAATTCTGATGGAGAAGCCTGTGTTCTGCCTTTCACCTACGACGGGAGGACTTTCTATTCCTGCACCACCGAAGGCCGCACAGACGGGCACCTCTGGTGCAGCACCACTTCCAACTTTGAGCAGGACAGGAGATACTCTTTCTGTACCGAGCAGAACGGTAAGCTCTTCTCAGAGGAGCTGCATGTGACCCTGATGCACAGATGGAGGAAGGACCAGGGAACATAAGGATGGATTGCCTGAACAGTTTCGTTAGTCTGAAGGACTCTAGCCATTCCTCAGCAGCCAGGCAGCCCTGTGAAAGGGGGACTGCCTGGAGTCAGGGCGCTTTTGTGCCCTTGGCATCTTTGAAGGCTGCTCAGGGTGATGCGTAAATGCGACGCGTAGGGACGTGGGTTAGCAGGAGACTTGACAATGCCAGCTCAGTGGTTGGACTTGATGATCTTAAAGGTTTTTTCCAACCTAAACCATTATATGATACAGGTGTAGCTTTTGTTCTCTGTCCTTTGAGCTGACCTTAGAGAACAGGAGTACCTCGTCAGGACAGAGCTTTGGCCCAAAGTATACTTCGGCTGTTCTTGGCTGTATTGCTAGAGCAATGCCCTTATTAGGCTGCAAAGAGGAGGATATTCATGGAGTACAGTTTGTGCAGTCCTCTGTCACTCCCTGCATCCTGACTATCTAGCCAGGTTGCCATATATAGCAGCAATCTTAATGTGATTTGTGATCACTGATCAAAAGCTGGTGCATGACTAACACAGCAGTGTTCCTTCTTGTCTGTGGATGGTCGATGTTCCCTTCACAGCACAGATCTACCTGTGTGGTTGCACTTCCTGGAAAGCCTGTCAGACATCCATGAAACAGTATCCAGGCAGCTTCTCTGGGATCTGATCTTGGAGAGAGTTTTGCACATTCCCACATGAAAATACCGCTTCTTACACTGCAGGAATTTTTTTTTTTTAAACTCTGTTCTACTTCAGTTGGTTTTTGTGATAAAAGTCAAGCCTTTCTCTGTCACACATGCAGTATTCTTTCTTTTTTTTAATTAAAAAAACACCACCAAACAAAAATAAACCCTGCTGTCCCTGTCCAAGCACACATTCTTGTTTTAGTGATGCTTCTTGTGATACACTGTGGGGAATGAGAACTACCAATACAGAAAAAACACAACAACTGCCTCCGTGTTCTCCGTTATTTGAAGAGCAGTTGCTCAAGAGGTGACTAGTTCAGGTAAACTACAGCCCTGTTTCCACTGCTGCTTGCAAAACACGAAGCTTCCAACCTGCAGGGAGGCTTTGACAGGTTCTGTTGTACACAGCTGAGTTGTAACCCTTTCCTGAGGGCTAAGGCTTTACTTTAAGCCAAAGGGCACAATTGGGTAATAGGCTCAGTGAGATAATACAGGTATGCTGAGAACTGTGAGTTTATTTGCTTCTCTAGGCCTTGGCACAAAGGGTCTGCAAAGCTACTTCCCAAACACAGCAAACTTTGGTTTTCCCCATTCCCCAGCAATTCCCATGGCTGGCTCTGCAGCTCCTTCCAGAGCAGTGTCTGAACTGAATTGACCTTATGCAAGGCTTGTGTTTCCTGATCTGAATTCATTAAAAGCAAGAAAAGAGGCCCATGGATAACATGCAGGGTTTATGTGGGAAAAAATAGTGCTAGTGGTTTGTTTTACAGCTTTTCCATGCGTTCTAAGAGAGAGTGCAGGCTTCAACTGTATCTGTTCTCACTTTTGTACAGTTTTGGTCCAAACACGCGGTGGCAATTCCAATGGTGCTCTGTGCCACTTCCCCTTCCTGTACAACAACCGCAACTACACCGACTGTACTTCTGAGGGACGGAGAGACAACATGAAGTGGTGTGGAACCACAGAGAACTATGACGCTGACCAGAAATTTGGCTTCTGCCCTATGGCTGGTAAGGTTGAGAACCGTAAAGGGATTATGGAGTACCTGTAAGCCTTTCTTTAGACCAGAAAGTGAAGAGCTGTCTGTCGTTGGTTAGTTATTGATGACTTCCAGTGAGCTGCATGCCAGCCCAAAAGCCTTTCAGGCATTTCTGAAGTTTCATTTTGTCCTTTTTTTCCCCACTGACCACCTCTCGTGGAGATTTAGGCAATGCCAGAGAAGCCAGTTGTCATTACTTCTTTGCTACAGGCCAGTGGTAAGCACGCTTCTCAGCTGCTGCAAACTGGTGTAGAACCATTAGAGAGCATCAGACTGTAGTGCTTTGTGCCGAGTGAAGTATTTATCTTGCATCTACCAGTGTTTCTCTCATGGCCCATCACTTCCTCGTGCCTCACCTGTGGTTAGGTGTTAACCTGAAAACGGCAGTGATGTCAAAATCAATGTGGTGGTCTATTCCTACAATCCACACTCCTCTCTGTGGTGTCAGGAGGGGACAAGTGGAAGGGAATGTGACTATCAATTCTTAAAAGGCCTTTGGTAACTAAGGCCAATGTAGCATCTGAGTCCTTCTGTTCCATGTGTGGGACATGCAGGTCTTCAAATGGCTATGTTTATATAAAGGCATGTATGCAACAAGAACAGATTCTTTCTCATAGCACCCCTTGGATATTGTACAGAAGCTATTTCTAGTAGCTTTCAAATGAGAATTTAAATGAATGAACCCCTATAAGGAATCTCCACTTAAAGAATGTCATCACCCAGCAAAAATGCTGTTTGAAATTGCGTGGGTGCCTAAGGCTTCCTTGCTGAGATGTGGAAACCGCTACACAGTGTGAAGGAGCACTGCAAGTGGCCCAAGCCCTCAAGATCTTGTTAATTCTTGCCACATAAAGTATCCTCTTGCTTTTTTCTCAACCAGCCCATGAAGAAATCTGCACAACCAACGATGGTGTCATGTACCGTGTTGGGGACCAGTGGGATAAACAACATGACATGGGCCATATGATGAGATGCACTTGTGTAGGAAATGGCCGTGGAGAATGGACTTGCATCGCCTATTCCCAGCTCAGAGGTATTGACTGTCGTGTTGATGCCACCTTTCAGTCTGAGTGTCTGGGGGGTGGGAGAAACTGATTTGCTTTTCTTTCACTTCTGGTTGGAGCCTAAGGATCATGAGTTATAATTTATTGTCAAGTTTTTCTTTAGAGTGGAAAGGGAATCCAAGGAGCTGTGTGAAGTTCCTGTCTTGTTTACTTGCTGGAAATGTATTGTTTCAGCCCTTGCAAGCTTGCGAGCAGAAACAAACCTTGATTAGCTGGACTAGTAGAAATCCCTAGCTCCTTTTGTCTCCATTTAGGAAACAGCACTGCTGTGACTTTATAGAGGGCTCTGCAGAGGCACCTCACCCCCTCAAGAACAGACAAAACTCCAGACTAGTCTGAAGTTTGAATGCAGAGCCATTCTGGTTTATTTTTCTGCAGTGAAATTTTATATTCCTCTATGCTGGATTAGCCCTTTGCTGGTTAATCTATATGAAAAGTTGGCAGGACAAGCACTGAGATTACTTGTATTTATTTACTTATTTATACGAGTGGTCCAAGTGGAGAAGCAATACTGAAAAAAGACGACTTAAAAGCACAGACATTTGATCATCCTACAGCTAGCTCACAGCATTGGCTTCATGTCTGGAAAAGGCAGGGGGCTTGCTGTCAGGCAGCCAAGAAAGGACTAAGCGCCACTGCTGAAACTGGATATAATTTATAGGGAAAGGCTCACTCCAGGGCTTTGGGAGGGTGGTTTTTTTTTACTGCGTTTCCTTCAGAACAGTGAGAAATCCATTGCTAAAATCCTGGTCTGTGAAACTCCTTTTTTTCCACGTCCACAGCTAGTTCTCTGCAGTTTCATTCTGGACTTAAAGTGGTCTTTCTTGATGGGGAAGGTAGAGATACGTTGCTTTTTCAGAGGCAAAGGTTATCTGAGTAGAGCTGTTTAAACATAGCAAACAGAAGGTCCTTGGCGCCCATAGGAGGGTCTGAGTGCTGCTTGGTTTATCCTGAAGCCAGACCTGTGGTGTGGGAAAGTATGATGGGGAATGAAAGCCTGGAATTAACTGGGTCACTTCTCCAAGGACGGATGGTCTGTGATTGACTCTGGAACTGAATTTGGGTCTCTTGGGTCCCAGTTAACAAAACAATGCTCTTCTGGGGTGGCTTTCATGTTTGTTTTGTCTTTCTGTTTCTTGCTGTGATTAGACTGGAGTTAGGAATTCTGGGCCAGATCAGATTGACACATCACCATTGAACTGAATAGACTGATACCATTGTACTTAAACATGGGGTCTGGTTACTGTGTTTTAAGGGATTAGTAGGCACCAGTAGCATCTTGAATGTGTAATAGATCTGTTCCTGTCTTCTGATTACTGCAATGTTATCCCACCAGGATAACATTGTGAGGAAATTTGTTCCTCTTCGCAATATCCTTATGAATTTGGAGCAGCTCTCTTCTCCTTGCATAGTCCTAATGATTTCAGACAGTACTCACTGAGGTATTTCAGTTTAGATCTTCTTCAAAGGACGCAGTAAGAGAAATTAGCATGCCATTTTTAGCTGTTCTTTCACATGTGGAATCTGTCAAAGGGAACAACTAGGCTGTTCTGTAGTTTGTGTACCGTGTAGTGCCTTGGACTGAATCCCACTTAATTGCACACTGATGAAACTCAGGAGCAGCGGTGTGTACACAGTGGTGATCTCAGATATCAGGAGGGCTCCCTTTTGCACGGATGGAGCTTGTCATGGTCAATCTCTGTAAGCTGATCAAGAGTCTCCAAGAGTCTTCCAAGCAGAAGGATTCTGTCTTTACTCTTAGAGCTATCGCTGACACAAGTGTCTCCGCTCTTTCTCAAACAGACCAGTGCATTGTTGATGGTATCACCTACGATGTGAACCAAACCTTTCACAAGCGTCACGATGAGGGCCATATGCTGAACTGCACGTGCTTTGGCCAGGGCCGGGGCAGATGGAAATGTGATCCTGTTGGTAAGTCACCAGCTCTTCCTGCTTGCTTGAACACAGATTGCAGCTGCGTAGGAACTGCTTATGGTAGGGTGAAACTGGTATGTGAGTTTGGACCTAGTCTGTGCCCACTTTCTGCCCTGAGCAACTGCAGAAGTAGAAGTGACACTGGATTTGCTGGAGGGTAAGTGAAAGGGGATTCCTAGTGCTGAAGAGATAAGCTTGGGTTATCAGACATGCTGCAGAATGATGCAGTAGTAATGGATTGTGGCAATAATCCATTAAAATGTAGGAAGGTGTGGTAATAGGGCATGTTAGCCCCAGGCCTAGGAGATTGGGCTGAATTCAGGTACCTGAGCTGCCTGCCTAACAGGCAGGGCTCTCTGAGCGCTGATAAAGCAGTGTGCGGTTAGGCACTGATGCTAGGATCGGGTTTCTTTCCTTTCCCTATCCTAAAAAATCTTTAAATCCCCTCCTTGAACTGAGAAAGGAGCACCAGCATATATTAACTTACCTTGGACTAAATTGATTTTGTTGGCTGCTGTTTGTTCTGGCAAAGACAGAAGGCTCAGGATGACAACATGTGTTAATAGTACTCCGGAGGTTAGCTAAAACCATCATGGCTCTCAGCAGGAATGGGAAGATTTCATCTCTTCTGCCTTCCCCCCACCTTCCCTAGTGAACTTAGACTGGAAGATAAGACCTGACTGTTTGGTTTGCAATTACTGAATCCAAGAGAACTTCGAACTATTGCCAAGAAAATCTGTTAGAAAGTACTAGTGGTTGAGTTCAGCTTAGTTTACAGTGTACAGGTTTATGGAAGAACTTGGATTATAAAGCTCCTGAAAATTACAACTTTGAAAGAAGAGGAGTGGAATGATATCAGCTATCTGTAAAGGTGTAATCAGTTTAAGTTTGATCTCTCTATAAACAAGGCTCATATTTATCCCAGCAAGCACCACGCTAGCTCTCACTAAAAATTTCCATTCAGTCAGAAACACAGGCATAGGTCAGACGAGAAAGTGCACTGAAGCGCTGCTACAGGGTTGTATTTACACTAGTTAAGCTGATTTCAGGATTTGATCTGTCCTCCATTGGTTTATACAGTGGTAAATCTGGAAAGACTACTGGAAACTAATGGCTCACTTTGGACTTATAAAATATGACTGAATTCTGCTGGAGCCAGTAGGAATTTTGCCATTGATTGCCTTGAGAACACCGTGGTTTCACTTTGGATAAGGGATGAACCAGCTGACTGAAGCAGAATTGGGGTCCACGATAGATAGTTCAAAATAAATCCTTTCATGGAGGAACACTCCATTGACTTCTCTGGGAAGACTGCCAGGTGGATGGCCTGCACTTATAATAGTGCCTTTAGAAAGGCATCACAGATGAATTAGGTCCCTAGTATCTAACATAACATGTGATACACCAAGAAACTTGATTTGAGATTCAGTTTCTATTGTCACTTAGCCTATATGCAACTATATTTGTAAAGAAACATTATTGTTTCTATTTCTTTGTGTAAAAATCTCCTGTGACTTACTCTTTTGTGTTTGGCATAGATATTTTTGCTGTAGTTCCAGTAGCACACTGTGGCTAACTGTCTCTTCTTTAGATCAATGCCAGGATTCAGAAACCCGTACCTTTTACCAAATTGGAGATTCCTGGGAGAAGTACGTCCACGGTGTCAGATACCAGTGCTACTGCTATGGCCGTGGTATTGGAGAATGGCATTGCCAGCCTCTGCAGACCTATCCCGGTAAGAAACACATCAGATTACTAACTCATCCGCTGAGTAAGACATTAGGAAAGCAATATTACCACTCCTTTCCTGTTCATGTTTCTGTATGTTACTCCGTTTGGTCTCCATTTTAAACAGAACCATCTCCCCCTCCCTTGGCAGACAAAGAGGTGTCATGATTATAAAGAAAGAGCCAGGCTGTTAAGGCCAGGCTTAGTTTAGAGAATGACTACCGGTTCACACAACAACTTGGGTTTACATTGCCTCTTGTTATTTAGCGATATCATGCCTGCAACCTTCAGTTTCTATTGTTTACAACTCCTATGAGTTTAGTCTTTCCTTTCCTACTCACTACAGACACAAAATCTGCCACAGAATGAATCAATTTTCCTGATCTGTGCTCTGAAGAAATGAAGTATTTGAACTTTTTGCCTGGTCAGTCCCAGCAAATCTTTATAGGGACAGGCAATGCCTGTTTGTTGGCTTGTTGTGTTTCAGTTCCCTGAAGATGATTAGAGAAGTTGCCCCTTTTTAAAGAGGGAAGTTGCAACCACCACTTTCTTCATCTGAATGAGATGAAATATTAAGGCTGTATTTTTGGCTTCTCTGTTGGGAGAAGACTGCTCATGTCATTGGTTCCTCAACCCATCTCAGAACATAAATGGGGAGGAACTGCTTTGGGGATTGGATGTAGCAGCTTCAGTGCTGAGTTTGATTTTCTGTTTTTATATCAAGAGAGGTTAAGAAGAGTTGTCCACTCAGTAGCTGCAATGTATTTATCCCCTAAGTGCCCTGAGAGGTAAAAGACCCAATATAATGGATATGTAGGGAATGTAAGGAATGTAAGGGACTGCCTTCTTTTGAGGCAGCAAACTAAAGATGGCAAGTATAGGAAGCAAGCCTTCTTCAGGCTTTTTTTTCCCTTCACTGGGGTTGCTGAGCTTCACTGACTCCCATCAGACCGCTTTAAACTAGCGTATCTCTGAAATATGTGACATACATCTCCACCCTGGAGACCAGGGCTTTGGACTTACTTAGGCACAAGAGTGACTGAAAATACATAAATGAACCAAATCTAATGTTTCTGAATGTAAGTTTGGGGTTAGGTGAGCTTTGAAACTTTCTGCATGTGGGCAAAGGTATGTTTGCCTGGAAGTCATGTTAAATGAGGCACAGGTATATATGTTACATAGTTGTCCAAACAAATCATAATTAGAAATGTTGGGAGCAGGAGCAGGGTGAACTTATTTAGTGACTAAACCAAGAGACGCTTCCCTGCAGATTGCAGGCTGCTCTTTGCTGGGATTTCCTGAGAACTAGCACAAGCACAGTGCTGCTGAGCGTTCAGTGAAGCCTCCCCTGCAGTGCTGGGAGGGTCTGAAAGGAGAACCATGGGATCATAAACCCTTTCCTCCTCTGCTAGAGGGCTTTGTGGAGAGAGTATGCCTGAGCCTGATATAGATAAATGCAGTCTGTGGTCTTAAAGCATTCAGGCACTGATGAACTTGTATTTTCATGAGTTTATTATGGTCCTGGTTTGTCTCAAGACTTCCACTAACCCTTCTGGTGTGGTTGGTGTGCAGAAGAAATACCTGACTGCGTAATTCAGTGTAAATCAGTGTTTCAAATCAACTGCCTAAGAAATTTAGTAAAATAATAAAAGACCAGTGTCTCCTTCAGGCTATATTCAATGTCAGATCAGGAATTTGCCCTGGCCGTGCTGCAAGATGGGACTTGGATGTGGCAGGCTTTGCTCATGTCTCCCTGCTCCCATTGCAGAAGATACTGATTGGTGGAAGCTGCTGAGAAGCTCCCTCTTTGAACAGCATGGCTTTGCCTTGCAGACTTTTTCTGTACTAGGCCACTCCAGTTTTTTAATTCATTGATCACTCAACAGAAATCAAAGCAAACAGTACATGTTAGTTCCCTCACAGAATATATTCTAATTCCCCATTTTTTTCTAAGTAGACAGAAGTCTTAAGGATAGAAAGACAATATAATAGTAGTAACTTTCATGTACCTTTCTTGCTTTTTCATGACTCCACAACGAAGGCAGAAGAAAAGCGTCACCAGCATGTTAAAAATGGGAATTCTTTTTTTCAGGGTCAGCAGGGCCTGTTCAAGTGATCATCACAGAGAGTACAAATCAGCCAAACTCACACCCCATCCAGTGGAATGCTCCTGAGCAATCTCACATCACCAAGTACATCCTGCGCTGGAGACCGGTGAGTGCCACAATCATAATTATTTATCAGAAATACTTTATTCGGCTTTTTCTGGTGCCTGAAAAAAGTGGCTAGCATGATTTTGGCAAACTTCAGTTGGTAATTCAGTGTCCTTGTCCCATCAAGGTTAACAATTACTCTGAGAATCAAAGCCACACAGTGCTATATATGTTTTTGTGCCCAAACGTTACTGCTCACTTTTGTGTTCATGAAGTATCTTATTAACCAAAGCAGTAGCACAGTAAACAGACAGGTTTTTGTCCTTCCTCACTTTAAGCAACGTAAATCCTTGTGGAAACTCCTTCTTCCTAAGAAACATTGTTTTAGTACCACGTGCATGTCCAGAGACAACTGGGATAGATTTTCTCCTATTACTGAGGAGGTAAAAATAAGTAAGATACGAATATATAAACAGCTAGCATATGATTAAGTAAACAGTCATCTCCCATCTTCTGTAAAGTCTAAACCGAAGCTGGTTAACCACTGCTTGTTGGCTCACTCATATTTGGGGGATGATTCGTTTTAACCAACGTAGGCGAGTTGTCTTACAGTTCCCCTGAGTACAGCTTCACAAAAGATCTCTTAATGATTAAGAATATTAGTACCTCTATGCTGCCTGTTATTAAGAGAACAATAAAGGCCCTGATCCAAAGCCATTAAAGGCACTCAAGTCTTTATTGACTTCAGTGTATCTTGGATCAGGGCCTGAATGAAATGGACTTTAAAGCACTGGACTGCAAACTTCAGAGGATGGAGCATTATTTTAGAGCTTCCCATAGAGTTCAAACGCAGGGTAGAAGGAAAGAACCTTTCTGTGGATTGTTTTCAGATGATGGCTTTAGAGTGTTACTGGGAACAGCCTTCACACGTGCATTTTCTAGGCATTCCTTCATACCTTAATGCATTTTTGATAATGAATTTAGTGTATATGTTACATAAAATGCTCCTTTTAAAGGGAAAATTTGAAAGCTAGATTGTTTTTCAATTTATCCCCATAAAAATTAATTGCCCTGAAAGTCATTAGCCCTGCTTCCTGGCATACCTTTCTCATCTCATTTGACATGATTCTGTGCTTCAGCATTTGAGTCATACCTCTGTTTGTATAACCCAGTGCTTTGGTAACCATGTAGCAGGTCAGGTCACTTGGTACTCCTGCCCACAGGCCAGGAAGTCTCTCACTGTTCGGGTGTCCGTGTTGTTACAGAAAAACTCTGGAAGGCAGTGGAGGGAAGCCACCATCCCTGGCTACCAGAACTCCTACACCATCTCAGGCCTGAAGCCTGGTGTGATATATGAAGGGCAGCTCATCAGTGTTCAGCGGTACGGCCACAAAGAAGTCACCCGCTTCGATTTTACCACAACCAGCACCACAGCAGTGACAAGTACGTTGAGCAGCGGGGCGTCCAGAAAAGCCTAATGGCCTTTACCTAAGACTGTTTTGTGCATCCTGCTTAACACGAAGTAGTGATGTTTAACTGAACTTTTCTTCTCTCTTGTAGGCAATACTGTTTCAGGAGAGACAACTCTTCTTCCTCCCATGGTTGCTACTTCAGAGTCAGTCACTGAAATCACCTCCAACAGCTTTGTCGTCTCCTGGGTTTCTGCTTCCGACACCGTTTCTGGGTTCCGTGTTGAGTATGAGCTGAGTGAGGAGGGTGATGAGCCACAGTATCTTGGTGAGACAATAGTTGAGTCTACGAGACCAAAGCGTTATTAAGAGCACATTGCTGTTTCCTGTGACAATCGGTGTAGCTCGTGTAAACAGTGGGGATCTCGCTGTCTTTCAGTACGATTCAATTAGGATATGAGAGTGGCAGGACTAGCTCAGGCTAGGCACTCACTTAGTTCATTGTCCTTTCTCCACCAAAGGTTGTAAGTTCATGTTCCAAGAAAGAGCATGAGAACAAGGCAAGTACATAGCAGTACTCCCTCAGAATGTCATCCCAGGATCCTGCAGATGAATACTCTCTGGGTCGGGGAGGTGGATTTGTAGGAACTGTGGATAGATATATATATTCTTTTCAGCTCCATAAATTTGTCCTACCTTTATTTCCCTTTCAAAATGTAAATTTACTAGCTTCCATGGCATTCTGAAATGAGCAGCAGTGCAGATGAGAACCAAAGCCCTTCTTTGAACCTGCTGACTAGCTAGTTTATTTTGCTGTACCTTTATCCTTCCATCAGAACGGACAGAAAGAAATCTTTTCCAAGTGCCTTCTCTTGTCTACTTGTCATCTCATGGATGTCTGTTCCAGTCCTCTCTGTCAGTTGTTTTGCTTGACTTGGATCTTACTCATCTTTGATAATGTGACAACCTAGCTAAGCCAGGAAGCTGATTAAAGGCACTGGACTCAGACCTCAGAATTGAATTCACTTTTCCCACATCTGCTGTAGACCCTGTGTCACCACACATAATTTCATCTTAATTTCTTTTTTCCTAAGTTCCTGTCTTAACAATGGTCATAGCAATATCTCACAAAGACTTGAGGTTATAATAGCTATTAGGACATGAGAAAAAGAACAATAATCCCCTGACCTAATAATTCTCCTTGGACTGTTGCTCTCCTGAACTCATAGGCTTGGATTCAGGAGCAGAAATGGCTTAAATTGGGGCTGCCAGCACTTTCATCACCTTTCTTGCCTGCATGTTGGCTGCTCAGACAGCTGAGCTGTGTTGTGAAGCAGCTCTTGAGCTCATCTGTCTACAGACAAATTGAAAGGCAGTTGCCAGTTTCCCTTAAGATGATGAAGTCTGGCCGGTATGGGGAATTTCCTAATCTGACATGTAGGTGGACATCTGGAGGAACAGGGGAGGCAGATGTTCATCAGCCCCCATCATGTCATTCTTCTCCACTCATGAGTCAGTCTTTCCTACCTATTCACATGAAAACTTTTCCATATATTTTGGTTTGAAAATACAACAGTCAGGGTAGGAAATGAGCACTCTTCTCAGACAGCTAAATGCCAGCGGTGTGCCCTGCCATGCCACACATCAAGCCTTGCTGTCCTAGGTGGTGTCTGCACCTGTCCCAACTCTCCACACAAATTTTCTGATGTGGACTAAAGGCATAGTGTGGAACAATTGCTGTTTTATTTCAGGCAGATTGTGATTCAGCCCAGATGAGAACAGAGATCTCCTTGCTTTCTCTCCAAATGAAATAAGGTAGAATTGCTAAGGTGATTTTTTTCCTTTCCTGCCTTCCTTAGATCTTCCAAGCACAGCCACTTCTGTCAACATCCCCGACTTGCTTCCTGGTCGCAAGTATATTGTTAATGTCTACCAGATCTCTGAAGAAGGAGAGCAGAATCTGATCCTGTCTACTTCACAGACTACAGGTACGTGGGGGTGGGTGTTGCTGCACTTTGAAAGCTGCTTTTTATTGTTTGCTGTTTGTTACATCTTATCCTCATGCTTGGAGTCTTCCTCTGTTTGTTCCCTTAAACAGCTCCTGATGCACCTCCTGAGCACAGCGTGGAAAGTGTAGATGACACATCAATTGTCATTAGCTGGAGCAGACCACAGGCTCCCATCACAGGTTTGTCTAATTGGAGTGCATCTATTGTGCCATGTTGGTAGAACCTGAAATCAAGGTAAAAAAAGGAAAGGAAATATAACAGGGCTAGTGCATAATTCTGCCCAGGCAGAGAGACCAGCTGGAAAGCACACAGTTTAACATTTGTTTGGTTTCATCATCTGAATCAAGCAATTTAGGAGGCTGCATGCAAAACAATTCTTTCGGGATTTGTGTTAAATAAAAACAAGCCCTATGATCTCCTCTTTGTATCTGTCATCCAGACCATCCCGTAACAACCATGAGAACTATGTACAACCTAAATCCACACATTAATATTCAGGAATACTCTAATCCCAGTCAGACTGTGCTTTGTAAGGCATTGGGAGTGTGCAATCTGTAGATGGGATGTGAGCACAGGCAAGCCACAGGACTATTTCCAGGAAACCCCAGTGGGCACATCAGTTTAGGTCTTGTTCCTAGCATTCTTTGTGCTGGCTTACTGACTGTGGCTAAGGACTACATATATCTCTGTCTTGTTTTAGGCTACAGAATTATCTACGCACCCTCTGTGGAAGGCAGCAGCACAGAGCTCAACCTGCCTGACACTGCTACCTCTGTAACACTCAGTGACTTGATGCCGGGTGTTCAGTACAACATCAGCATTTACGCAGTGGAAGAAAATCAGGAGAGTACTCCTATCTTCATCCAGCAGGAAACAACCGGTGTCCCACGCACAGGTAAGGGTCAGCATGTTCGGGATTATCAAGTCGCTGAGTTTTCTCCTAGTACATAGAGACAAAGGACAATGCAGGATTCCATTGCTCTAGCTAAGTGAATCCTTAAATGGATTCAGATCTGGGTTTTGTCTTCATTGTTGTGGTTTTGAATTGTAAATGTCACTGGTCTTGAAGTTCTACAGTAAAGTCAAACTCGCTTATGAACTGATGCAGTCAAGCCACCACTCCGCATTAATAGTGTTGTAATTCCTAGGGAGCAGACTGCAGGCAGGTCAGAAGGGTGGTCTTGCATTGTGTCTATGGAAAAGAGACATCACAGTGCCCAAAGTTGTCTTAAGGGTATTCTGCTAAGAGATCTTCTTGAAAGCCTGGTAAATCAATTTGCCTCAGTACTTGGCCCACAGATGTTGGCAGGTTATGTACTCGGGTACCACAACACATCCAAATCGTTCACCTGACTTCTCCCTCTCCCTTCCAGTCCCAACCATTATTTTCCATTGCAGTTGGCAGGGATAGGAGATGGCTCAGCACTGATTGATGTGCCAAAATAACACCATAACGGTCTAAACTTGAGGCACCCACAATTTAAAAAAAAAACCTACTGGTTTCAGGGTTCTTGAAGTATCCAGTTGGGCTGAATAGCCAAACCAAAAGAAAGAATAGTGAAAGAATTGTGATCTTGATGTGGTAGCAGTGGAATCTTATGGTCCTGCAAGTTACAAGCACGTGTTTGCAACTGGGAATTTACCAGGAATGAACTCAGCTCAACGATTTTATGGTTTGGCATCTGCATCTTCTAAAAATGTGCATTGGTTAACCTTAGGGGAGTGTTAGTACTGATCTGAAGAAACTTAATTTCAATGTAGGAATTTAGGGGTGCAGTATTGTGGACCAACACAGAGGGAACTGGATTTTATCTTTCATTGCAGTAAGGCCAAATCAGCCCCTGTATTTGTTTAATTATAAAAGATGGATTTAAAGTTAATTATAGACATTCAGAACATGCCATAGGTTTTGAAAACCCTCTCTTTTAATTTTAAAAAGAGGTTCGTGTTTTCAACCCCTAGAAAATATCTTTTCCTCCCGAGTTTTTGGTTCTGCATGTACTTATAGTTCTGTAGCACATTACATCTGGTCTATTGGTTCTCTTTCAGCAAGATACCTTCTGTGACTGAAGGCACAAAATACTTAAAACTATGTAGTGATATTTTGAATTACAGCCTGCTTGAACATTATCTGGGAATGTGTGTTGTATAGTAAGGTTAATTTGGTAAATATTCTTGAGCCAGCCACTGTTCAATCAAAATTCACTTTTTCCTTCCATGTAAGCATATAGCTTCTCTTCCTGATTGCTAAGGACTCCCACTAGATACTGTTCTGTTGCTTTGCTTTCAGATGAAGTTCCTTCACCCAGAGACCTTCAGTTTGTGGAGGTTTCTGATATCAAGATCACCATCATGTGGACCCCACCGCAGAGCCAAGTCTCTGGCTATCGAGTGGAAGTGATCCCTGTCAATCGCCCTGGCCAGCATGGCCAGAGACTGCCTATCACCAGGAGCTCTTTTGCTGAAGTTGTTGACCTGATCCCAGGAACAACCTATCTCTTTAAGATCTTTGCCGTGAGCCAAGGCAGGGAGAGTAAACCTTTGACTGGGGAGCAAACCACAAGTAAGTGTCTTTCCTTCATGCTTTTTTCCAACCTTTTGAAGTGCATATTTCTCTGTCGCTTAGAGAAATATATAAACAGAGCACTTAAAGTGCAACAGTTACAGCCCAGGAGGTATCCCATAACTAGGATGATAGGGCTGGGAATTCATTCACTCAAACAATGATCTCTTCAGCAGATTTATCCTCCTCCAGGGCTTTCCAATGGGAGTTTAATTCTCATGGCACTTTAAAACAATTTCATATGGCTGGAATTCAACTTTTTTATTACTGACTGAGAATTGATGGGCCCTGCAGTTCTTGTACAGTGCAGATCACAGCCTGTGATATTTTTTCTTTGAGGATACCTTAGGGCAGATTTTAGCATGACTTAGGAGCCTTGCTGAGATTCCTCTGAAAACCCCTATCTCCTTTCTGACAGCTACACACCTATTTGGCTCCACTGTCAGCAGCAGGAGTTCTACATGCACATGTAAGGACAGGCCTTGGCATTAAAAGCACTGCATTTCAGCTCTGCCAGGTCAGGCTGTCCCCCAGTCCCCCCCTCCCAGAAATGTCACTGTCATCCCAGTGAAACCAGGGGAACTGGTTTGCAGCAGCCTGAATGGACTGTTGGCGAGAGCTGTGGGGAGCACATAATTTTCTAGAAGGGTCATGCAGGATCTCTCAAACTGCTTGATAATGATCTGGTGGCAGTGCAGCACGTCACCACTGTGCAGCAAGGTGACAAGCAAAGTACACAGTCTGTCAGGCACTGCTTTTTTGCATTGGAGAAGTGCAGAGAAGAGAAGAGGAGTTCCTGAGCAGGTGTTAGGTGGAGGAGTTCAGTGTGGATTTTCAGGTGGAGGAGGAGGGGGAGTTTAGTGTGGCTTTGAGTGGTTATCTCCATTTTTAGTCCAAGAGAAGCAGACAGAACCTGAGATGTGAATTGTTTGAACAGATCCTGTTTATTTGGCCATGGAAGGGGGACTCGGCATTTGTGGTGATCTTTGACTGGGTCATGTGATGCAGAGGACCAAAATTCAGCTCTCCACAGTAAGAAGAGCAACACCTGAGAATCCAGTCCGACTCTTACAAAGATGAGAGGGAAGGAAAGGAAATGGGATAGCCTCTGGATATAGCCATGCTGTTTGAGAAAATAGTATTTACTTGCATCCATAAATTTAGGAGCCATGAATAGTGCCTCTCCCTCTTAACATCTCCCTTGACTATGCAGGGAGAATGGCATCCTTATGTCTGTCTTTTGGCAGGTCTGATTTGAGGGTAATGCAGTTGGTGCGAACACCCTCCCTCCTCTTTCAAGCGAGGCTTTCAAAAGCAAGGATGCGACTTAGCAGTCCGAACTCCCTTGGAAGCGTTTAGAACAAGAACAGCTCAGTTCCCAGTTAGAGCTGTAATTATTCGTGGTTGTTTTCAGAAGCCTTGGCTAGGTGCAGAGCCCCGCAGAAAGTCCACACGCAGAGGTGTGCATCAGAGCATAGGACTTTGATTCACCCAGCACAGGGCTAGTTACAGATGTCTGGAATCGTTTTCCGTAGGCTGTGATCACCCCTTTAACTGCTTTGCCTAAACCACATTTCAGAAAGTATTCACATAAATTGCATCCTGTAGTCCGAAGTCCTGGGAAACAGAAATCATTCAGAGTTCCCAAGGAAAACCCTGATGTAAAAGTCTCCTTCCACAGTGTAAATGTGATTCTCTTTTTGGCCTTCCGTTAAAAAAGCAGTCTACAAATAAACTCTGAGTGTGTGTGTGTGGCTTTCTCATCTTCCCCTTTTTCCTTTAGGATGGGGAGAGGAAGTGATAAGAGCCTCATAAAGCTGGCAGATTAAATTGTGCAGAAAGGAACTGACTGTAGGCTACAAATCAGAGGGAGATACGATCCTTGTCAGATGAGATTTAGGACAGATCTAAGTCCCAGTAAGAGATAAAGCTGACACTCAGCCTGTGGATTGGACACGGGCTTGAGGAGGGTCATGCTCATCCTTTGCCCTTTAAATCACCCCCATGTTTGGAAGTGGTGGATGAAGGAAGTCTTTGCTTTCTTTTCCATTCTCACTGAGAAAGGGAGAAAACAAAATGGGCAAAAGCTGCTTTCCACTGAATCACTGGGAGCGTGATGAAATCATTAACTTTTATCACAAAAATGTTATTTACTCAGGGGGAGAAGAAAACATTTGCCATCAAAAGCATCGATGGAACCTTCCCTCACAGCTCTTAATTACACTGTACAGTTGGGGCCTAGGAAAGGTGGGGAAACTTGCCACTTAGATGCTATAAACTCTTTGCTGTTACCCTTCTCGCTGTGGGGAGAGATGGCTTCAGTGTCTTTCCCCCTCTAAGCCTAATCTCAGCCAAAGGCAGTTCTTTGTAGCACTGGGACAGGCTGCCCAGGGGGGTTGTGAAGTCTCCCTCTCTGGAGATATTCAAGACCCGACTGGACGCTGACCTGTGCGACCTGTCCTAGGGAACCTGCTTTGGCAGGGGGGTTGGTCTTGATGATCTCTTGAGGTCCCTTCCAAGGGTGAGGTTCCCCCACCCCTACAATTCTGTGATGATTCTGTGACATCTCCACCATTCACTGGACTCCAGTGCAGTGCTGAGGATACTGTTGCTTCAGCGTCTTACTCATGAAGTTTTCTGGGTTATCAGTTTTAGAGGTTTCCCAGAGGCAGTGATAAAAAGGGGAGGAAGCCTGATGAGCTGTCCCATGAGTCCCGTGGGAGAAATGAGCATGCTTAGAATTGTTGGGTAGTCGGTTCCACGGTGTGAGTATTTTTAAGTAGATCTAGGAACTGGTTTTCTGCAGAAAGTCGCTGACTGTTACTTATTTTTCCATTAAAATGACAGAGTGGGGGTGTTTTGTTTTGGGAAGGGATT
Source organism: Gallinula chloropus (assembly GCF_964237585.1). Lineage (NCBI taxonomy): Eukaryota > Metazoa > Chordata > Aves > Gruiformes > Rallidae > Gallinula > Gallinula chloropus. Next base: position 34,917,960 of record NC_140090.1, read on the forward strand.
TTTGAAGGGCAGGGAGCGAGACTGGGCAAAGATTTAAAAGAATATATCATCTTTTTAATGAAAAAGTGCCAAAATTAGGCTTCTGTGCTTATGCTGACAAGTCTAAACTGAGCTGATTTTTAAAAAAGTGCTCAGCATTCATGAGAAACTACTGAAATGCCTGAGTGCCGTTGGGTTCATCCGTCTCGCCTCAGCCATTAGCCTGACTTCCCTGTGGGATGGGCATGTATGGCAGCCACCCAAATCAACACACGGGTCTGCCTGGCCCAGCATACTATGGATGGCATGAGTAGAGTTATTTCACTTCTGTTTCCAGCTCTCTCATGGCTTCCACCTTCTCTCTTCCCTACTGTTTGGTGAACTTGGGGCTTGTGCCCTTAGGGTGAAATGCAGGTTCGGCCGTCACGTTGTACACCCATGATTTTTGCGTAGTGATTGGATGTGCTTTGGAAGTAGGGGTGAAGTAGAGAGATGGCTGGAAAATTGATGCACATTATTCTTTTTGTTCCTCAGAGCTCGATGCCCCCACCAACCTGAGATTTCTCAATACCACGGAGCATTCAGTGTTAGTGCTGTGGACTCGGCCCCGTGCTGTGATCACCGGATATCGGTTGACTGCGGGTCCCACAAGAGGAGGTCAACCAAGGACCTACATTGTGGGACCTTCTGCCACCAAGTACCTTCTCAAGAACTTACAACCTGGCACTGAGTACACTGTGTACCTTGTGGCAGTTAAAGATGACTTGCAAAGCACCAGGGAGACTGGAGTCTTCACAACTTGTGAGTATAATATGCAGAGATTCCTCTTCCACAATGCCCTGGCCTTTCTTCAGAACTTGTGCTGAAAGTGGCAATTGTGAATTGGTTTACAGAAGAAGCCTTTTGAAGTAGCAGTTCCAGCAGAACTGCTTGGGAAATACTCCTTATTCTTTCTGAACTATTTGGCAGAAAAAGACACTTATTTGCACCAAAAAGCCTTTAGTAAAATATATTGGAGCTTTTTGGTGATTAAAAACTGAAATAAAACCTCAGGTAGCGATAGCTACTGTATAAAATAGCAATTGAATTTTCGTTGATCCTTCCAGTTGTTTGGTTTTGGCATGACAAATCAAGAAAAGCAAACAGCTCCCTTAAAATGGGCAACAAATAATTAGTCTGTCATTTGTATAAAGCTGAAGGCAGTCACTTCTCAAGCCCAACCATACCATCTATGGCCGCTCCTCTGCAGTTACAGGAGCTGACAAAAACATTTGATCCTTTTTTCTTTTAAATTTTAATTTCAGTCATCTGTACTTGTGCTGCTGGCTTGGAAGAAATATTAAGCAAATGTTGGGAGGAAAGGGAGTTCTGGAAGAACCCACACATACTTCTAGAAAGAACAAATAGATTCACTGTTTAAAGAATGATGAAGCAGTCATATAAACAAAACTCAAAGCTGTCCAAGCCCAGAACCACATCCTCTTTTTTTTTTTTTCTTTTGAGGAGAATGTGGTTTCTTTTAGAACAATGTGAAATTAAAAGAAGGGTTCAATCTTTTGATGTGAGTAACACAGTTGACATTGGCAGGGTGCTTTTTTGCTGACAGACAGCCTTATCTATAAATAGTTCTCAATTAGCATATGACTGGTTATTGTAGATGAATACAGCCTTCAGATTCTGGCTTATCGGAATGCCACTAGTCCAGTTTAAGACCATAGATTAATAAAACAAATATCTTCGTTAATAACGAGGTCAATTCAGATTAAACTCAGTGGAGTCATTTGGCCTGATTCTGGGGTACACAAAATCTTTAGCTTCTGTGTGATGCTCCTGATGGAGATCAGTGACACCACAGAATCCTCTGATTTTGAGCTCCCTGTAACTCTGACTTCAAAGGAGTAAAAGATGTTGGTGAGAGATGAGAGGATCCTAGTTGGAACAGCTGGATGACAGACAAGGGTGTAGTGTTCTGCAGATTGAACAGCATATGGTGGGTGAAGTTAAAAAAAAAGCTGCTTTTTGAGGAACTTCAGGTATCACACCAAAAACTATATACCCCAAAGTTTTGGGGTTGGGTGCATAGAGGCTTATAAGACCCAGTTCAATGTTTTTGTTTTCCTCTGGGACAACAAAAACACTGGATATGTTTAGGGCACTTGCATGCTGTGCCTATCAAGCAGCAGACAGAGGTCATCTGTCAGATCCCACCCAAATCACCAGATTTCCAAAAGTAATATATAGTTCAGGACAATTTACAGTTTGGCTCTATGAACTGCTGTAGGGCAGGTTTTCTAGCAGTTTGGTGCCATTACAGCAGCTAGACTTCAACTCTGTCAATCCCCTTCACAGATCAGCCTGCTGGCTCTGTTCCTCCTTTCAACACTGAAGTGACTGAGACTTCTATTGTCATCACCTGGACGCCTGCACCGAGGATTGGTTTCAAGGTAGGAGAAATAGAGGTCGCCTGTTTCTTTGTCCTCTTGCTCCATTGCGATAGGGAGGGCAGGTTAAAGCTGGTTACTGTGGACTGCAGTGAAGATAGTAAGACAAAAGAAAGAGGGCCAAAAGGCGTCCTGCTTACAGGGGGCAGGTCTGGGTCACAGAGGTCAGTGCAAGCATGTCCTTAGGGCTGCAGGTCAAGTTCATCAGTGGGACACCTAAAACACAGGTTATGGGATTAACAGTTGGCCCGAAGCATAGGGGCTGGTGATACTCATGTTGGATGATGAGTCAGGTTGCTGATCATTAGCTGGGGTAGGAATATTTGAGACTTCAAAGCAAACTTTGCTGCTTCTCTGCAGCTTGGTGTGCGCCCAAGCCAAGGTGGAGAGGCTCCCCGGGAGGTCATCTCCGATTCTGGAAGCATCGTGATATCTGGCCTGACCCCTGGAGTGGAGTACACCTACAGCCTCACGGTCCTGATGGACGGCCAGGAGAGAGAGACTCCGATCATCAGAAGAGTGACTACACGTATGATGCATTTGCTTTTCCACAATTATTGCTGCTTTCCTCTGCTTCCCCCTGCTCCTCAGATGAATGGCTGTCTCCTGGGAGTCAGTTCTACTTTTTTCCTCCTGTCACGGTCTGGAAGGTGTCTTATCTTTTGATGCTCTGGCTCATGCAATGCAGGGTCACAACTTCAGGAGGGTATTTTTTTAGCTGATTCTGAAGGGTTGAGGGTATGCTCTGGAGAGAAGGGATGCTGAGGGAGCTAGCGTAATTCTCAGTGCTATAAATGACCCTCTTGTCTGAACACTTTGCAGCACTGTCTCCACCAACAAACCTCCGCCTGGAGCCCAATCCTGATACTGGAATCCTGGTGGTCTCTTGGGACAGAAGCACAACTCCAGGTAACTATATGACTTCACACTGTGCTCAAACCAGCATGTCTTTTCTTGACGTGTCACAAACTTTTCAGTTTAGTAAGGTCTCAAAGGGAGCTGAAACTATGCTGTGAGAGGGGTGTGGTGACCTCCTGGGAAGCTTGTTTTGGAGTGCTTGATATAGCAACCTCTTGCCTGCTGGGCGCAGGGTGGCAAAATGACTCCTAAAATGTAATGGTTTTGCTTCAGTTGTTTATACTGCGGCCTGAGGTAAATCAGTACAGTGTGAGATTACTGCATGTGTCTGTATTTCAGGCATCAGCGGGTACAGAGTGACCACTGCTCCTACCAACGGGCAGCAGGGCTCTACCTTGGAGGAAGTGGTAGGTGCGGATCAGACCACCTGCACCTTTGAAAACCTAAACCCCGGCGTGGAGTACAACGTCAGCGTTTACTCAGTCAAGGATGATCAGGAGAGCATCCCCATCTCAGAAACCATCACACAAGGTAATGAAAGGCCAGCTGGCCAGTTTTAGCTACTTAAAGTCAAATTGCTGAGTTCTATGCTGCAGTACTTGTGCTAGTCTGATGGCAGAGAGCTTAGGCCTGAAGCAGAATAGCCAGGTGCCAGTGTGTGACAGAGCAGTTTTTATACCCACATACTTCTCTGTACAGGCAGCCTAGGGAGTTTGTCAAGAGTGTGGTGGTAAAGAGATGGATCTTTTGTATTGGTACACTGAGTGGAAGAGCAACAGAGATTTAACTTGGCCCTGCAGTGCCCCAGCATCTGGAGCACAGCTGGTGGGAATGGGAAGTAGGTGAAGAGAGTGGGAAGCAATCACAGGAGAAATTTTGGCAGCAATACTGGCAGAAGATCACTTTGGCACAGTGGAGAGGAAAGCTGAGATTGAAACGTCCGTTGCTGTAGCACTTCTGGGATACAAAGTGGTGTGTGCCATCTCCCATTACATGCTGTGATGTCTGCAGAAACTACCTGTGTAGCCACAGTAGCAAAATGATTATGCCTCTACCCAAATGGTTTCATTTCATTTTCCTTTGCAAGGGCTTTGCTTGTTTGTTTTTGTTTCTGCTCAGCCCTGAAATGATGCCAGCCACTGTGCTTGCTTGCTCTTATAACACTGCTTTAATTTTTCCATGCTTCACTGAAGTGCTGTATGCTCCCTGGGGGTGAACTAATACTGTGACACTGCATAATTAAAGCAGTAATAGCTTTAGCCCTTTACCATCTTCTGGTGGGGGAAAGCTAAGAATGTATGTCTCTGGCTTTTAGCACTCTTTAAAGGTGATATGGTACATGCATTCCATGTGGATAAACAACGATTTTACAGAAAACACCCTTTTTTTTTTTTTTGCATCTGTTCTGTAAAATAAGACTTTTCCTTGAAGGACATTTAAATAGAACATAACCACTATTATAAAAACCAGTCTTTTGCAATGCTATTGTCCCATAATTCCTCTTCAAGCTAACTTGTAATGATCCAACAGAATGTATACTGAGTCCTGCATCTTTGACTCACCTACTGGGGACTGATCCTGAGTAAGGAAGAGCCATCCATTAGCTCCCACTGATTTCAGGATCGCCCTGCCAAAGTTACAGAGCCAAATCTTGAGGCTTAAATCAATACTGACCTATTGACTTGAGCAGCTGAGGGTTTGGCCGTTGTCAATTAAAGATGCACCTAACATTCCTCATCCCTTCCCGATTCTGTTGGTCCTAACACACAGGAAAAGAACAACCTTGCTAAAGGAATGATATCCATAGGGAAAACAGTCATGGCTGTGCTTGTTTGCCATCAAGAAACAGGAGATCTTTATTCAGTGGCTCAGTATTCTGAAATTTTTTGAACAATTTAGCCAAAGATTCAAGTCAGCCTCTTGGCCACACCATGCCCTGGCCATAACCTCTGAATATGGCGAAGTTGTTGCTCTGGCAGAGTACTTGCCATCTAAAGGTCGTTTGTAACCATTTACAGTCTTTCCAAGAAAACGTGTTTTATTGCTTACTGTTCCTATCATCTGTTTTTAGCACATACATTGCAGCAGTTAGTGGTAAGTAGAACTTGAGCAATTCTGGGCCAGATTCTCAGGCCGTTAGAGGGATTTAAAACCATATATTCCAAGTCCATTGGAAATAATTTCGATAGTGGATAATCTGACCTGAAGCTTAGTGGTGATTCTCACCAGCTGAAGAGTGTAGGCTAATTTAGTCCCTTCAAACGAGTTGATATTTTTATGATCCCAGTGATAAGAGATAAGACTTAACATGTGAAATAAGTCAAGACTTTAAGGGTCATTCTGACTTGTTTCATTTATACATTAATATATTTTAATCTCTTGGTTTCTACCTGAAAAAAATAAGAGTATGCTTTTTCTGTTTCTATTATCATCAGAACGTGATGGATCTTTATGGCTCATCGTTTATGGTAAATTTGGTGCAAGTTGAATGCCTCTTGTAGGCTTTCTTGAAAATTGTATGTTGAAAGTGGAAGTGCATCGTCTCAGGGGTCCAGGTTTCAGCCTCTATCTGCCTGCCTGGGGAGGCAGCTCCAGACTGTGGTGAAGTGTACAATATGAAAAAGGAAAAAAAAAAAACCCCAAAAAGAAATCACCCCCAAACCAAACAAAAACCAACCTCCAAAATACCTCCTCTTCCCCCAAACCCCGAGAGAAAACCTGCATATCACCGCAATTGCTTCTGAATTTCTGTCAATGTTAATAGTGATGAACACTGCTTTTCTTCTCTCCCTTGTCTTTCTTCTGCCTCTGTATGTCTTCGCCTTTCCCGTTTGCTCTTTAACTCATTAGAGGTGCCCCAACTCACTGACCTAAGCTTTGTTGACATAACTGACTCAAGCATCGGCCTGAGGTGGACCCCGTTAAATGCCTCCACCATTATTGGCTACCGCATCACAGTAGTTGCGGCAGGAGAAAGTGTCCCTATTTTTGAAGATTTTGTGGACTCCTCAGTAGGATACTACACAGTCACAGGCTTGGAGCCGGGCATTGATTACGACATCAGTGTAATCACACTCATTAATGGCGGAGAGAGTGCCCCTACCACTCTGACACAGCAAACGGGTGAATTTTGAAAACTTCTGTGTTTTGTGACATGGACGGTGTTTCATGCTGTCACTGGCCATCGCAATGACAGGGCTTTGTCCAAAGAGGTATCGAGCCGCTCACTGGGAGAAAGCCAGGCAGACCCAGCCCGCTCCTTTTCCTGAGTGGCAGCTGGGGATGGATATGTGCAGCTCAGTTTTGCTGATTTGAGGCATTTTAGTACTACGAATGGTTGCAGATTTGCCAGGCTCATTCAGCTTCTGCTATTCTGATTTCCTGGATCCGGTTTGAATCAGCCTGAAACATGAGCTCTGTGTTCAGTAGACTTTAAAAGTCTGTGATTCCCCAAAGTGAGAGTGCCAAAGGCCCCAGCAGTTCAGCAGACACCCTCCATCCAGCCTGGATAGCCATTTGAGTTTCCAGCAGTCCCATTTTGGTGGTGGCCCTGCTCTTTCCACAACGCCCCAAAGGATGCCAATGAAACACCGCTCCCTGAGTATGTGCCAGTGACAGCCATGCCACACCGTCGAGGGTCTCTGTAGTGCATGAGCAGAAGGCGAGCTGAAAACTGGTTCTTGCATGAAATTTTTCTGTGTTTGAAAATCCTAAGGCTATAAATCCTTCAACACAAGTAGAAGTAGAGTCATAGGAAATTAGTGATAGACCTTCTCCTCTCCTTGTGTGCATGTATGAATTGTAGATGAGATTACTTTTCCATCTGTAAGCTGCTGTGTGGCAACTTTAAACCTCTCTTGGCTCTGCATCTGTAATACGAAAACCAGCTGCAAAAGAAGCACGTTACTGAAACTTGCTACCTTGTTTTCAAATTAGCCCCACAGGGTGTATTTAAGGTATTGGGAACTGCCAAGAGGTTCAAGGAGCCTGACAGTAGTACAGACATATTTTTCTCTTAACTGTAGTAGAGTCGAATGTAGTTTAGAATTCTGTTTGCATGGGTCTGACATCGTAGTCTGTTATGCATGAGAGATTTTTCCCTGGTGATTCCCTGAACATCACCTCTTGATGACCTTCCCTGAATCAGAGAACTGAGACAGGTTTGCTTTTTGCTATGTAGCTGTGCCTCCTCCCACTGATCTCCGCTTCACTAATGTGGGGCCTGACACCATGCGAGTGACTTGGACTGCTCCGACTTCCATCGTGCTGAGCAGCTTCTTGGTGCGCTACTCACCTGTGAAGAAGGAAGAGGACGTTGCAGAGCTGACTATTTCACCCTCAGACAGCATGGTGATCTTAACAAGTAAGCGGGTTACCTACAGGAGTCAAACAAACCTAAGAGGCCCCTTGTATATGCCATAAGATGAGGCAAAAGAAAAACTGCTTACTGTAAGTGTAACTGGCCAGGTTCTCAGCTGATCTAAGTCAAAGTAGCCTACCACAAGCTCACACTAAATGGGGCTTGGCCACTCGCTTTACTCAAGTTAAAGCCAAACCACGGGAAACTTTTTCCCATCAATCCAAGGACAGTGATGAATCAGGCTATGGGGCAATTGCTTTGTTTTGCAGCCTGGTTAGGTATTACGAGTAAATATGTATTACTCACCTGGTTGGCCAAAAATGTCAAGGGCTTTGCAGTGCAGAGGTTCAGTAAGAGGATCAGAATGTGCAAAAGGGCATTGCTCCTTTGGCTTTGTGTGCTCAGGACCTGAAAATAAATACTGGTTGGGACCTTACAGGGCATGGCAACAAAACGTGGGCGTTTTCCAGAAGCTGACATTTCATTTTTGCTGGTGCAAAGCTGTGTTAGTTTTGAAGTTTTTTACCTGTTCTAGAATCAGTTTGATTGAGTGAGAGACAATACCCCCTTTCAGAATAAGGGCCCAGACCTGGAGCTCATCTGGGTTGGAATAGCTTTGTTGGAAATCCTTGGTCCTATTCCAGCTTGTATCATCTAAAGCTTTGACACAGCGCATAGCTAAACTATTAGGTAACTAGAGGGGACCTTGTAGAAAACTAATTGCTTCTAGTTGGTCTCCACAAACTAACGAAGCAATGATACAGAATACTGTGTACCTTCAGGCTAAAACATTCCAATCAACCCTAATGCCACAAAAAGAACTGATTTACATTTTTGACTGTCAGGGAGGCTCAGATCTTCCATCAAGCAGAACCTGATTCCCTCACTAAAGAAATACAGCTAAAATTGTGCAGGTTGAGTGACTGGTAGGTATTAGTAAAGCAATATGTCTAAATGCCTGTGTTTAAACTCTGCAGATCTGCTCCCTGGTACTGAATATCTGGTGAGAGTCTACAGTGTTTCTGAGGAACATGAGAGTGCACCTTTGTCTGGAATCCAGAAAACAGGTATGTGTGCAACAGCCTAAGACACAAGTGTGTTTGATGCCATCCATTACTGTTCATTAGTGCTCTTTCTTGCGTATTGATGCCTCCTTGGTGGGTCATCAGATGGATACCTAGAAGCAAAGCAGATGCACATCTTGGGAAATCTCACATTTCCTTAGGTCTGAGAGCCAGAACTTCTGTTGGTTTTAAGTAGAACACTGTAGACCCTGATGTGAATATACCAACAGTGTCTGAGAACAAGCCCAGGCAGAGTCTGTCTCACTCATCTCTGAATTTTTCTTGCTTTATAACTGTGTAATGGTGTTTTCTGCTCACGTGGTTATTCCAACTGTGCTGCCTCTGTGTGTGCCACAGACTCTTCTCCTGCAGTCACACGCCAGTGGTTGTTTATCTCACTTTGATCCTGAACATATGTGCTCAGTTTCATGGCCAGATAGCATCTGGCTTATGATCTAGCAGTGTCATGGTACTGAGCTTAATGAACCATGACCAGTGGTTTGGTTGCACTCAGTCTCTTGTCTCTTTGAAATACCCAGGTCTTGATTCCCCCACCGGCCTTGACTTCTCGGATATTACTGCTAACTCCTTCACCGTCCACTGGATTGCTCCTCGTGCCAACATTGCAGGCTACAAAATCCGGCATCACCCAGAGCATGGTGGTGTCAGGCCCAAGGAGGATCGCGTTCCCCCCTCACGAAACTCCATCACCCTTACCAACCTGCTTCCAGGGACTGAGTACGTGGTCAGCGTCATTGCCATCAGTGGCAGGGAGGAGAGCGTGCCCCTGGTTGGCCAACAAACAACAGGTATGCCTTGAGGGAACGCTGGCTAAAAGTTACTGTGAGGGTTTTGGGTGTCCTCTAGCAAAGCACTTGCTGTTAAGCCACATCTTCCCTATGAGCTGGTGAAACTCTGCTCATGAGGAAGTACCTGTGATGCTGAAGTAGGACCTGATTTAGAAAAAGGTGGGAGGACCCATGCTAATTTTAGAACAAATCAGAAGTCTTTAGAGCCAGTAGAACTTTTTTTATTAAGTCTAGTCCAGTGCTGGATGGTTTTTACTCGGATCCATCCAGAGGTGTGTGCACTGGGCTCAAACTAAGGCAGGTGAGTAGCAGAGGACCACGGTATGATAGGTGAAATATGTAGCCGAGGTACCTTAACTGAATTTAAACCCTCTCAATTCTCTGTTTTTCTAGTGTCTGATGTTCCAAGGGACCTGGAAGTCACCCCCACTAGCCCAACCAGCCTTGTGATTTCCTGGGATGCTCCTGCAGTGACAGTCAGATACTACCGGATCACTTACGGTGAAACAGGTGAGGCCAGGCTGCTGTGGCCATTCACAGACCAGAAACTCTATTCTGAGGCCATTAGAAGGCCCCAGCAAATAGCAAAAGCAAGTTTGACTGTAACAGACAAAACCACTCTTGCCTCTGAGATGCTGGCAGCATACCTAGAGAAGATTGTCAAATCTAAGTGGTTTTTTTTTTTTAAAGGAGACCAAGTAATTTTTTTATCTATCAAAAAGAAAGAGGACCTGGAACACTAGTCATTTTGGAGGTGATTCTGAGTACATATTTTATTCTATTCCTTAGGTTGGTCTAGAAAAGAAAAGAAGGGACTTTGACCCAAGAACCATCGAAATCAACAGGGCCCTCTCTTTAACTTGATGCCTACAGGACTGTCCTGGGTTTTTTTTTTGTAGTGATTTAAAATGTATAATTTAGAGATCCATTACGTTTCTCTTTCCACCCAATCGTCCTTAGGTGGAAGCAGCCCTGTGCAGGAGTTTACAGTGCCTGGCACCGTGTCTACTGCTACCATCACTGGACTCAAGCCTGGTGTGGACTACACCATCACGGTATACGCTGTAACTGGCCGTGGAGACAGCCCTGCCAGTAGCAAGCCAGTCACTGTCACCTACAAAACAGGTGAGACCTGTTTAAATAAAACAAAAAAATCACCAAAACAACCCCCTAAAGCTTTGCATTGGTTATCCCTGTAAATTTGTATCACTGATCCCTGGCTTCTTTTAGAAATCATGGGCTATGTTGTAAGCCCATCATTTTCAGTGGAGCTGGATATCATGATGGCCAAAGCATGGCGAAGATATGATGCAGAAGGGGATGGTGGACTTGGACTTTTAGAGTAGGGGAGACCTTGTGGAGTCCAGATGGGGGATACCAGCAATGTTTGATTGCTTATTGCAGAGTAGAAATCCTGTTGGGCTCTCACATCATGGGTCACTGTTGGCTTAACTCTGGTGCACTGTCATATTTTGTGGTCCTGATGAGACCTGATGACTTAACCCCAGGACTGTTGTCTCACTCCTAGTTTGGATCTAGTCTAATCCTGCTCCTACCATACCTGCAGATAAAGGCATTTAGTAGTCTTGAGAACAACAATAATCCTTAACTAACATTGATACCACGTCAGTCACCTGCACATCATGGTTGAGGCTTTTCTGCTCAGGGTTAGCACGAGGGACAAATAAATAGCACCATGTCTACCCTGTTCTGAGCAACACAGCCTAAAAAAAAAGGAAGAGCAGAATAAAACTCAGCAAGGAAGTTAACAGTGAAGGGGGGGGTTCCTGTAGCAACGTACTCAGACAAAGCTGGTTTTATCACACAGAAATAGACACACCATCCCAGATGCAAGTTACCGACGTGCAGGACAACAGCATCAGCATCAGATGGCTCCCTTCAACATCCCCAGTCACTGGGTATCGAGTGACAGCTGTGCCCAAGAAAGGACACGGGCCCACAAAAACGAAAAATGTCCCTGCAGGTAAGAGTACATGACATCCTGCACCAGATCTGTAAGGAATGTGAGACATGACCACTGCAATCAACGCTTTTTGGGCATGAGGCATATGCTCAAGGCCAAGCTTTCTCCTGTTTGTACCTTTCTTTTTCTTGCTGTGTTGCTCACTTCAGTTGGATCTCACCTAGTAGAAGCCAAGGAAAATTTCTGCCCAGAAAGCTTCACATTTCTGTGACACCACTGTGCTGCGAAGGTTTGTTCCTAGTGGCCTCAGCATGTCTGAGACACCTGGATTTTGGGGGGAGTGCAATTGGATTTTCTAGCATTCAGCAAAATTTCCTCCAAAATCTTTCTGAAGGTCACTTAATGTGACCATTGGTCATGGCATAGACTCAGTCACGTAGGTTCCAGGCTTGACCTAGTGACCACAGAGCTTGCCAAGTCAGCTGTCAGGCTGGTTTCAGGAACACGGTCAGCAGGTTTTGGGGATCTGCAGAGGTTAGCACTCAGGGATGCTTGTGATGCAGTTGGGTTAATGGTCAATCCAACCCAGAAACTGGTGAAAGCTGGTTTGCTCTTGCTTTGTTTTTAGGTTTCTTTTCTTCCTTTACTGTGCTAACCTGCCCTTTTAGCTGGGGGGCCTTCGAGCAGGTACCAATTGCAATGTCTTGTTCTGCATCGCCAGAGGGGTGTGATGCAAGCATAAGGCATACTTGAAGCATCAATCCTACCTTACTTTAATGATGTACAGTTAATTCAGGCCCTTAATTCAGGGCTGCTTTGTGCTGCTAATAGACTAATGTTTTTTTTTTCCCCTGACAGATCAAACACAAGTCACTATTGAAGGTCTGCAGCCCACAGTTGAGTATATGGTCAGTGTCTATGCTCAGAATCAGAACGGAGAGAGCCTCCCCTTGGTTGAGACAGCCGTCACCAGTATGTATTTCACTCTGTGGTAACAAAGCCAATGTTATCTTACCTATATCTGAACCTACCATGTGAAAGCAAGTGGCAGGTGCCTAGTCTCCAGGACAATGCAAGGTGGTCTGCCCTGTGATAAGTACCATGCAGCTAAATTGCAGAGGCTGGCAAAAATGCAGTCCCTTTCCCTCAAACACTGGCAAAATGCAATTCCCCACCCCACCAAAACGCTGCGCTTCTGATTTTCTTTCACTAAAATCTTCTTGGGTTTTGTTTGCCTTCAAGCAAATCAGTGGAAAAAAATGTGCCAAGATCTCGTTTCTGGAGCTAGGTGGCAAAGGTGATTTTGGTTAAGGGACTGGACCGGGCTTGGAAGCACTTGCCCTGTGCAAAGGGAATAAAGAAAACAGCATGAGTTTGGGGTGAAAGAAAGGACATCACCCCCCTCAAATTGCTGTATCTGCCTGCACAAAAGAACAGCATTGCTCTGGGCACAAAGGAGGCAAGAGGGAATTTTGTAACTAGGAGGGATTTCTCTGAATGGGCAGAGTGCCTTTTTCAGGGACACCTCTGAGGTAGGGATTTGCATGCACATCATTCCTTTGCTCAGGCCTGTATTCAAAAGCACAGCCCCAAATACTTACAGAATTGTCTTAAAAGCAACAGGAATTTCTCTGAAGCTTTGCAGAGATGGGGAAAGAGTTCACTTCAACTTCAGGCCAACAAATTCCCAGACAGAAGTCACCTTTGCCAACTAGAAAATGTAGAAAATTCAGGACTAATAGAACATGGTAAATACAGAAGTTGAAATATTACAGAAAAGTGCCATTTGGATCCAATATAAAAATGTATATACCAGATCCTCCTGGTTTATGTAACAAGTGAGCTCTATGGTAGCCACACTAGACTTCTGTGGAGCAAGGTTGCTGAGCAATCAGCTCCTGCCTTGTTAGGAAATCCGATGAATTGGTCTAATTTTAGGAAGTGTATCTATCAACCAGTGCACCTGTGGACAGTCCCTGTGCACTCAATATCTGATTTTAAAATACAATATACTGAGTAATTTGCTTTCTTAAGTGTGTTAATTGGATGTTAATTTATGAAAGAAAATAGTGGGACTGATTCTCCTTGGACTGGTGCTTTGCACAGCAGCTTACAGCGGTGAAAAGCAAACGCAGCATGAATCCAAACTTAACTGAGTCCAGTGAGCTGTCTGGCTGCCTTTAGCACTAGGAACTGGCTCAGATGGTAGAAATGGGTCTTAAAGTTCCCGTTTCTTTTTTTGCTCTTGAGCACCTGAAGGTAGCTTAATGCGGCAAGTTGGGTAAAAGGGTTTTCAGTGCCGAGGGTAAGGTAAGGATTTGCATCCTGGCTGCTTGGAAGGTGGTAACGCAAGTTCGTTTGGGTTTAACAAGGCCAGGCTTGCCTTCCTGCTGTCTGGCACCTGCAAGCTCTCAGCCTTACTCTGCACATGGGCGTAAGCATGGGTGCAAGGTGCAGCACAGAGGAGAATCAAGTACCCCTTCTCCTGCGCAAAACCGAAAACTGCTTTGCATGTAATAGAAATGCTTTTTGTTTTCCTCACCCACGACCTGCTTTTTATCACATAACCTCTTACCGTTAATTTGCCTAACAGACATTGACCGCCCTAAAGGACTAACATTCACTGAGGTGGATGTTGATTCCATCAAAATTGCTTGGGAAAGCCCTCAGGGGCAAGTCACCAGGTACAGGGTGACCTATTCAAGCCCTGAGGATGGAATCCATGAGCTATTGCCGGCCCCAGGTGGCGAAGAAGACACTGCTGAGCTGCATGGCCTCAGGCCAGGTTCTGAGTACACTATCAATATCGTTGCCATATACGATGACATGGAGAGCCTGCCCCTCACTGGGACCCAGTCCACAGGTACACCTTTAACTCCACCATGCAGCAGGCCACAGCAGCAGTGGCTTCTGCCCTGTTGGGTACAGCGTGCTGCCATGCACAACTGGTGCTCTGTGCCCCAGGGGCAGCCAAGGGGTGATGTGATTACTCTCTAAAGAGGGAGCTGGCTGCCAGCAGAATCGGCCTGCATACATTACAGAGTGCAGGAAAGATCACCGGGATGGAAGGAGCAGATTCTAGAGAGTTAAGCAGATCTCTAGCCTCTGGTCCCTAATCACAGAGCCTAATTCACGGTGAACCACCCTATCACAATGCTCCTGTCTTGTCTTTAGGATGTGGGGCACCTGCAAGCAGAGGCAGATACCAAAGCCAGAGAGATTAGGGCAGCTTTCATCCCCCGGGGTCCTCAGGATGAAGGGCTAGGACATTACTTAACCTTCAGGTCTCAAGGAGCCTCTTGCTCCTTCACAGGCACTGCCCTAGGTACCACAGCCCACGTGCACACCCACATCCTGCTCTTGCATCACCTCCACAAGAAGGGGACACCCTCCGTTCCGGAGGGTCCCTTACGTGCCAGTCTGATCCAGCTCCGTGTAGAATAAGTTGAAAATTCCTTTGTGAGAAAGGAAAAGAAAGCTAATTGCTTGAGATGACATTGCTTCCAGCAACATGGAATACATTACAAAGCCACCAGCCATGTCTTTGGTACAAAGGTAGCTCCTTTGTAATTAAGTCTCCTGTTCATTTGTGGATGAAAAGTTGGGATTGCAGTTCCAGGGCTGTAATCAAGACAGTTGCTCCCAGCATACAGATTGCATTACTACGCTGAGGCAAAATGCTGTGATGATTAAAACAGCTGTCTGACAACCTTCCCCAAATGCAAATAGAGTAATTCTTACAGCCTGCTCTCTGTGGTTTACCCTTTGTGGGCTGTTGGAAAGCCTATTTGAAGTCATTCAAGGCTTTGCGTTGATTCTGGTGGGCTTTAGATCGAGCTCTGAGCAAAGCAACAAGGCAGAACCGTCTTGTATTTCGACTCTGTAAAATTAGAAAGATTCACAGCAACGTGCTAGCAGCGGGCACTGTGGTAAGGTGTATTTCCCCCCCATTTACAGCCCAAGGATTACCAACAGTAAAGCGAGGAAATGTTTTGATGGATGCTCCTTTTGTGACCTGAACGTTTGTTTTTAAACAGATCAGACGTGTTAGCTCATGAACAGACTCTTGCGTGATGAGCCTTCTGGCCACCACAGCTCTGCTTTTCCATTGCCTTGCTCTGTGTGTAGTAATTTACACTTGTGTAAGTGGCTGTAAAATGCTTCCCCTCTGCGTTTGCAGTATTTTTATATCCTCTTTGCAATTCCTGAGCCTGCTTCCTACTTAACTTTTGTAAATCATCCATCGTATTTTAGAAATGAAGAGACATAGGCAAGTGAAGCAGGACTAAACTATTAGCTGTGTGATGAAAAGCAGAGACAGGCAGAAGAATTAAACCAGACTGGCCTACTACAGATTTAAGCGTCTCCCAAAGCCTTCGCCTTATATCATGGCAAGTGGTGTTACTCACCCAACTTCAGGGTTTGAAGCACCCAGATCTCCCTATTTCTGCTGAAGAGTGTTACCGTAGACTTGAGAATCTCCTCCCTGAATGCCGTGTCCCTTTCCACGGTGCTTTATGCCTGTGTTTGCAGAAGACATGCCACTCTCCTGCCCGTGTATTTGAGGCCTAAACCTGCCTTGTGTTCAGGAGAGAATGTTGCTTTAGCTGGGGCTGTCTTCTTTAAACTAACCATTCACTAATCGGGATCTTTGCAGCAATTCCGCCTCCAACAAACTTGAAGTTCACTCAGGTAACTCCTACCAGTCTTACCGTCAACTGGAACGCACCAAACGTTCGCCTCACTGGCTACAGAGTCAGAGTGAACCCCAAGGAGAAGACTGGTCCTATGAAAGAAATCAACCTTTCTCCAGACAGTACATCTGCAGTCGTGTCTGGATTAATGGTAACTCTTTTCTTTGTGTTCTGTGGGAAGACCTTAGGAAAACTTGATGCCATTTCAGATTCCTGGGTCAGGAACCTTAGCTGGAGCAGATCATTACAGCTCCTAAAGGTCTGGCTCTGTTTGAAGTCTGACTAGCCATCAGCTGTATCTACTTGTTACTGTAGGTTTTTTAAAAGGCAAGGAGCAGTGGACCTGCTGAATTTGCATACTTCCCCTTCCTCGTCTGCCACAGGGAGACCAGATGCCTTAATCAAATGCAAATTATCAGGTTCACAATTGGCAGTAGCGCAGCGAAAGGCTTTTACCCATCTTTCACAAAAGTGACCTAATGCTGAGGTGTTCAAGCTGTGATGCAGGAGCTCTGGCAGGCTAGGGCCTATTTTTAAAGCATCTGCAAGATGTAAGTAAAAAATGCAAGTCTTTTGTGAGTAGGCTTAAATTTCCTATATAGCCATCTTCTCCACTGGAAACATTTCAGGAGCTCCTGAACTGGAAAAGGCTGAAAATCACAGCTTTTATGGTTTCTGCTATCTTAAAAAGCTACTGATCTGTTTTTAAGGAGTTTTATAAATCATTTTCAAAAATGAGCCTTAACAAAAACCCCCATTCTAATCTAAGCAGGCTCCCAGTCTGATGCAGTCAAGGATGAAAGACCGTGTTGTAACTTCCACCATTCTCTTCACAGCAGGAGCACCTTATCTCAAATGGCATCCATTAACCCCAAGAAAAACAGGATGTAAATTAGGGTTTTCTGAAGAATCAGCTTTGAAGCCAAGGTTGCAAAACGAGGGATGACAAATAAGCTTCTCCCAGGCTTTCCTCTGCTCCTGGGTGTGCACACATGCACTATCAACAGCACTGTTTATCAGGGTCCATGTCTGTTCTTTTATTGCAGCTGGAAATAAGTAGAATTATCCCATTGCTTCTTCATGGAGCTCAGTTACTTTAGGTTTCACATTTCAGTAACTGGTGACCAAGAAACATGGTTCCACTGAACATTGAATGGGGGCAGGAGTATTTCCCATCATGCCAGTTCCTTCTCATAATGTGATGTAACTCTGTCCATTCTAGGTAGCCACCAAGTACGAAGTGAGTGTGTATGCCCTGAAGGACTCCCTGACCAGCCGCCCAGCCCAGGGAGTGGTCACCACTCTTGAAAGTAAGTAATGATCCTCCACAAATGACTGTGCTGGGTGCAGAGGTCCTACTCACCATCAAAAGTAGGGCTCTACACAAAGCTCCAGCAAAGGCTTTTCTGGCAAGGCTCACAATGCCCCCTGGACTGACAGGAGACCATCTCCTTCTGGTGCAGATGTCAGTCCCCCTCGCAGGGCCCGTGTGACAGATACCACCGAGACAACCATCACCATTACCTGGAGAACCAAGACCGAGACCATCACCGGCTTCCAAGTGGATGCCGTCCCGGCAAGTGGCCAGAACCCCGTTCAGAGGACCATCAGCCCTGATGTCAGGACTTACACTATCACTGGTAAGTGAGGGGCTTCTGCAGCTGCAGGAACTTTCAGGGTCCTGTTGGAAGGTTCTTGTGTAGTATTTGAATTTCCTTGATGAGAAATAATACAGGAACAAAATAAAGAAAAAATATCTAAGTTATAAAAACTAATCTCCAAGAAGAAGTTGAAAGACCTTCTGATGGTTTCCTCAGATCAGCTGACATTTGATGTTTTACTTCGTTTTAGGCTTGCAACCTGGCAATGACTACAAGATCTACCTGTACACTCTGAACGAGAATGCACGCAGCTCCCCAGTAGTGATTGATGCCTCCACTGGTAATGATTCTATCTGACTTGTCCGCTCATGCTAACACATAGCAATCACACATGGTCAGCCAGAAGCTGACCTATATCCGATTGCAGGTGACATTTATTGTGACTTGCAGCACCAGGTTTTACTCCTGAGTGTGAGAGGCTGTCAGGAGGTGCAGTTTGGGTGACGAACATGCTTCTCTTTCCTGCATTTGACTTGTTTCCTTTTCACCTAGCTATCGATGCTCCTTCTAACCTGCGCTTCCTCACAACCACAAGCAACTCCCTCCTGGCTACCTGGCAGCCTCCACGGGCCAAGATCACAGGCTACATCATCAGATACGAGAAACCTGGCTCACCACCCAAGGAGGTTCTGCCTCGCCCTCGGCCTGGCACCACTGAGGCCACTATTACCGGTACCTGTCTCTCACTTGTTTGGGAGCTCTTCACCCAAAAGGCTGAAATTAGAAGTTTGGAGGGAGGGAAAGGCCTATTTATAAACTCTTTTTATGGTCAGCTAAGAGAAGGACCAAGTTTTGTTCCGTTATTGTGGTTTCTAATGGCAGACAGTGGTTTTACAAGCACGCCTGTCCTACAGACAGAGTACAGCTGTTTGTTTCCCCTGCCACCATGAGGAGAGTGACTCTGGCACCCCATCAGTCACACATTCTGAACACCCATTACGTTTTGGGTCTGCAGTGTCCGTGTTCCCAGCTGATGATGGTCAGATTTCAGACTCACTCTTCATCTCCCATTCAGCCTAGGGTCCTGCACAGAATCATAAAGAAAAACCAACATGAGTTTAAGATTACTTTATGTCCTCCCTCCCTAGGTTTGGAACCAGGAATTGAATACACCATCTACATCATTGCTGTGAAGAACAATCAAAAGAGTGAACCATTGATTGGCAGAAAAAGGACAGGTAAAACAAAGCTCTGGCTTCTTCTGTGCCAACAGATGATGTCTTCTACTTGGGGAATACAGTATCAGGGCTGAAATAACAGCATTATGTAAAATAGGCTGATCACACCCTTCAGTCACACCTTTTTTTTGAGTCAAACAGGCTTTGTAAGGAGATTTTCCTTCCTAGGATGCAGGAGGTAGGATTCTGAAGTAATATTTCTCACATTTAGCTGCATTGGAACGCTAAGAACAGGACAACATGCTTGGTGCTTGATTCCTGCCTGGGTACCTAACTGATAATTAAATTGGGGTTAAAACTCATGTTTCCATCTAGCACATGATGGCATCAAAGTTGGAATCTGTTCATTTGTTGCTCACTGCATTTCTCTTACTTTCACCTCCTCCATAGTGTGGGATTGAGGTATCTGTAGCAAGCAAAACAACATCTGTATATCCAAACGTGACTGAGGAGCTCGTTAGGTCCTGCAAACCAGTGATTTTTCTTAAACAGATAACCCATGAATACCTCTTGTAATCATTTCTTCCTCTCCATTCGAGCAGTGGTGTCTTCTTTGGGTGGCAGTGTTCAAAATTATGACTCACCTGTATGAAAACTTCATACCAACACACTTCTTATGCAGATGTATGAAAGATATATTTATATAGCATATAAATATATAGATAGAACTGGCTCTTACGAGGTCATAAAAAGTGTGTTGCATCTTGGGATGATGGCTAATCTTTGATGCTGGGAGCGGTGTATAGCATCCACTCTAACTGTTTAATTGACCACCGTTAATTTGCTGCGCTTTGCTTTATGGCTTCTAACCTTTCTTCCGCTAGATGAGCTTCCCACGTTGATTACCAGGCCGCACCCCAACCAACCCGACATTCTCGATGTACCTTCCATTGACGAGGGGACCCCTTACCTCACAAACAATAGATATGACAATGGAAATGGTATCCAACTTCCAGGCACCTCAGGGCGCCCGCAGACAATAGGTCACCAGGGTCAACAAGTTTTCTTTGAGGAACATGGTTACAGGCGGCCTGTACCCACCACAGCAACTCCACTTAGACCGGGGTCAAGACGGCAACCACCAAACGTCGACGAAGCGATTGAAATCCCTGGGTACCAAGTGCCTATCATAGTTGAACCTTCCTACCCTCACTCCCGTGGGCCCAGGCGCAACGACACCACAGGTCAAGAAGCTCTTTCTCAAACAACCATCTCTTGGAGGCCGTTGCTGGAGAGCTCTGAATACATCATTTCGTGTCAGCCAGTCAGCCAGGATGAAGATACTCTGCAGGTAACTAACAGTCTTAGCACAGAAACGCTGTGAGCTCGTCTGTGGCAGCAGATGTCTCTTGGGAGACCACTGTCTTTGCTGTGGTAAAGGGGTGGCAGTCAAGAGTTGGCTTTAAGAGGCTTTTAACCCAGCTGAGCGGAGGATAAATGCCTCCCTCTTCTCCTTCATGGAGAAAGCAACTGGATAAAACTGCTAAACCAGAAAGCCCTTGGACTGCTGTCAACATTTGGAAATCAGGGAGATGAGGGGGAGTTCTGAATACTGAAGTGCTGCTTCTCCAAGCCAAAGACTCCCTTCACCCCTGTCCTTTGTCTCCCTGGATTTCTGGCTCCCTGAAACAGCAGTAATAATGTATCCCTGTGAACCATAGCCCAGAGTAGCCAAGTTTAACTGGGTATTGTTTGAACTTCTCAGAATGTCTAAAGGGAATAGGTTGGCTCCATCATGGTACAGAGCATAGAAGTCTACCTAAACACCCTGTCGTTGGGGGACAAAAGTGCATGGGACACTTAAAGAGTAATAGCTTTTCCCTTTCTGGTGACTTGGCATTGCTTCTTGTTGCAGTTCAGGGTTCCTGGAACTTCCTCCAGTGCTACACTCACTGGTCTGACAAGAGGGGCCACCTACAACATCATAGTGGAGGCCCTGAAAGATCACCGGAGACAAAAGGTGCTGGAGGAGGTGGTCACAGTTGGCAATACTGGTAGGTAAAGCTTTCTGGAGTCTGGGTGAACCTTCACTTCATTTTCCTTACTCGAGACAGCCTGCCTGGTTCCCAAGCTTGAGAACAGTCAGAATGAACTCCCCCTGTCAGGAGAAGTTTTTTTTCTCATGACAGTAGGACAGGTGATTTGTGAAGCCCATTAATCTTTGGTAACTGTCACACCGATGCTGTGAGCAGAGCTGTTCTGTTCTGTCATCTGATGATGAAAAACATCCTCTGAAGCTCCTATAGGGTCAGTGCCTGAAAGGCACTGAGAGCTCTGGTATTTACAGCTCTCGGGAGAGCGGGGAGATCACCCCAGCAATGGAGGTTCCTGCCCAGCAGTGAAGATCTGCTCTCACAGCCACGCATCATGCTCATGGGAAGGAGACCCACAGCCAGCTTAACAGCTCTGTCAGTCATCTGCCACTGCTGTCTGTAATCCAGCAGCATTGCTAGTCCATCCTAAAGGTCCAGCAGCAGGCAAGCTACCTGCAGAGATACTGGTTGTGCACAGAGAGGCAGCACTGGGAAGCCATGTGACTGACCAGAAGTACCTGTGGCCAAAGACAGCGCTTGCCACAGCTGTGAGACCCAGAGCCCATATGCCCCCTAGGCTTTGCTTTCACCAGCACAGGAGTCTGATTTTCTTCTCTCCCTCTGGTGTGTATTTTGAGACCAAAAAGAAGAGGAAGGCAGGATGGGAGAAGAAGAATTTAAGAGTTAAAGATTTATAATGTCCATGTCTCTGGGTGCAGGCCCCTGCTGCCTCCACCTCCCTGGGGAAATAAGACTGTTTCTCCCACCACCTCAAGTGCCTTACATCAGTCACAGACTGAACGGGGAGCATTAACTCTTGACCCTGACCATCCCTCTCTAAACTGGTGGTTGTAAAACACCACCAGTGTTTGCCCTTTCAGGGCAGGGCACACACCTAAGGTGGAAATGCATACGCTCGAGTGTGGCTGTAAAGTCTGAGTTCCTTCCATCGCCCTGCCTTGAGCTATGAGTCTGAAACACCCCCAAAAAAGTGAGGGGTGCACCACATGCAGCTACCAACCTCCTGCTGTTCTCTAGCATTGTGTGGCACGTTGCTCTTACAAACAGGCTTGGTCAGGTGGTTGTTCTCTAGCAGCAAATGCAAAAGCTCACACTTGCTTGAAACTTGCCAAACCCAAATGAAAACAGCCTTCATGTCAGGGCTTTTTTCTTTTTATCATTCAACTGCTCTGACACATGCAAATGGAAAATAAATCACAGGGAGCCTGGACTGCTGACAGAGCCATCAAGTGTCTGCCCGTGGGGCAGCTCTGTTACTGCCAGGATGTTGTAAAGAGAAAATACCAAAAAAAAAAAAGCAGTTATTGAATGAAAAATCGTTCTGCCATCCACTAGTTCCAAGTGCTGTGTGTGATCCCTGTTTCTTTTCTTTCTTTTCCAGTGTCTGAAGGACTAAACCAGCCAGCAGACGATACCTGCTTTGATACTTACACCGGCTCCTTCTATTCCATTGGCGAGGAATGGGAGCGGTTATCGGAAACGGGCTTTAAGCTCTGGTGCCAGTGCTTAGGCTTTGGCAGCGGGCATTTCCGATGCGATTCTTCTAGTGAGTAGCTTTGCTTTTGACCATCCCTGTCTCTAAACTCCCTGAGCACTAACGGCATGTTTGACACAGCCAATCTGAGCCAAACATGATGCAAATGAATGCAGCCTCTTAAGTTGTCTCTTGTTTTTTTGGTTTTTTAAAACCAAATCAGTGTTTTTCATCACATTCAAAAGCGATGGAAAACTTTGATTACTTCTGAAGCTGTGTCACTTAGCTCGCATAGCAGCCACCGCAGCACCAAGAGGCAATGTTGTATTGGTACAGAATGACTTTTTCATCAAAAGTAAATGTTTTGGTTTACATTCCTTACCCTTACCGGTGTAAAAGTGCAATAGCCAATACCCTTAAGTGGTAGTATCTGAATAACCATTTAAGATGACAGCTTTGAGCATGAAACTGCAGTTGAATTTTCATCATCTAATTCTACACATCATCGTTTTGGGATGCACAGGACTTTGGGTGGATTTCAGCGCGTCTCACAAGCAGCGTGCTCTGGTGTGCGTTGCAGCCAGCCTTCGCAAAGTGGAGTGGAACGGGTTGGCAGCTGCTTTTTTTGAAGCTCTGTCAAGCAGGTGACGCCTCTGCGGCGGCACCAAGTTTTATTGTTTGTGGGCCCATGGTTTGCAGGGAAGAGCGTGGAGCTCCGTGCAAGGGAACAGAACAAAAGGCTATGATGGAGTGATTTAACACAACATGTGTCTGACTAGTTTAAATCGTGCTTTTACATTGTGGGGTAAGCTGGGCAGAGAGAGAGTAAGCTCTACCTGCAGAGACTCGGGAGTGGCTGCAGGGGAGATGCTTGTTTTACAGGATTAATATTTACATTTCATCCCTCAACACACATGGCTTACTCATTGTGTTTTGCAGTCTCTGTGAAACAGTTTTACTGGGTATTGGCTCAAGAAAGAGCATTTAAAACATCCTTCTTTCCATTCCTGCCCAACGTCTACTGAATTCCTTTCCATTTCCCCTTCCCCTCCAATCTTTGGCGCATCCTACTTAACCTTTCCCTCGAAGCCCCCAGCCCCTTCCCATAGCTGTCACACTCCTCACCACCAGTTACAAGCTGCAGGAACCAAACCCATTTCCAGCAGGAACCCATTTCCTCCTTGGGACTTAGATGAGCTGAGATTTGTTCTCTTGCCCCTCTGTTGGCTCCTGACACAACACCAAGCTGTTCTCTTTGCACTGCAGCACATGGGGTAACTCCCACTTCTCTTGTTCCTCTGCCTTCTCCAGAGTGGTGCCATGATAATGGTGTGAACTACAAGATCGGCGAGAAGTGGGATCGGCAGGGGGAGAATGGCCAGATGATGAGCTGCACCTGCCTGGGAAATGGAAAAGGAGAATTCAAGTGTGAACCTCGTAAGTCTCCTCTTGATGCTGATTTTATTGAGCTCCCTTGCAGGAAGTTGTGGTATCTCAGGGCTGTTCCCATTAAGTTTCTGACCTGGGGGCAGGTGGAGCAGCAGTATGTCTGACCCAGGGACAGATCAAATTGCTGAAGGCATAAAACTCAACATTCCCAAACTTAAAAAGAAGGAAACCTTCTTTTGTTGTCCCTCTGGATTTCACACCATGAATTAAACTGCATTGCTCTTGTCCTGCAAATACCCTCTAGTGCTCCAGTTGAAAGCAGCTGGGGAGCTACAAGAAATGATTGATGTTCCCAGCCGGTGAGCCTCTGGTCAGCCAGGGAGAGCCTGCTGGCCAGAGACCCCTGCTCCCAGAGTCCTTCAAGCCAAGCCCAGGACCTGTAACTGAGCTCTGCCTGTCCCTCCACAGATGAGACCACATGCTATGATGATGGAAAGATGTACCAAGTTGGGGAGCAGTGGCAGAAGGAGTACTTCGGGGCCATCTGCTCCTGCACGTGCTATGGAGGACAGCAGGTAAGCAGGAGGGATGTAGCATGCTGAACTCAGGGAATGATGATTACCAAGATGATTAGGGAGTGAAACACCTTCCTTGTGAGGACAGGCTGAGGGAGCTGGGTGTCTTTAGCCTGGAGCAGAGGAAGACTGAGGGGTGACCTCATTAATGTTTATAAATGTAAAGGGTGAGAGTCAGGAGGATGGAGCCAGGCTCTGATCAGGGATGGCAGTGACAGGACAAGGGCAACGGGTGCAAGCTGGAGCAGAGGAAAGTTCCATATGAACGTAAGGAGGAACTTTTCCCCTGTGAGGGTAACAGAGCCCTGGGACAGGCTGCCCAGAGAGGCTTTGGAGTCTCCTTCTCTGGAGACATTCAAACCCCACCTGAATGCGTTCCTGTGTGATTTAGTCTGGGTGATCCTGCTGTGGCAGGGGGGGTGGCCTGGATGATCTTTCAAGGTCCCTTCCAACTCCTAACATTCTGTGAATGAAGAGAGGAGGCTGGGTGGAGTGCAGACTGAAGGCTGCTGCATTTCAGGTCTCTAAAGCCTGACCAAAACAGGGCTATGTAGAAGAAAAATAATTAGTAGGGAGAGCTTAAGTACTTGCCTGGGTGGTATAAAACCAGAACCACCTCACTGGCATTGGTGGAGCTGTCCCCATACATGTGAACAGCAGCAGCTCCCTTGCTGACCTTTCCACTTCTCTAGGGCTGGCGTTGTGACAACTGCCGCAGACCCAGCGTGGAGGTGGCCCCCGAAGGCTCTGCCGGCCATACCTACACCCAGTTTACACAGAGATACCACCAGGCCACAAACACTGTGAGTACCCTTCCTTTCTCTGCCCTCCCTTCGGGCACAGGGATGCGGGGTCTGTACAGGGCTTGAGGGATCAGAGCAGCGCACGGCTTCCCGCTTGGTTAGCAGTGCACGCCAGCCGCTGATCCGCATGGCCTGAAACGCGGGCTCTGGCTCACGCTTCCTCACGGTGTTCAGTGCCACACTCACGTCAGCTGGACCTCTCGTTGGGCCAGCGCCGGGGTGCGCCTGCATGCTCTGGCTGAGGTGGTAGTGCATGGAGCAATGTCCTAAATCCTCACCTGTGTGCTCTGCGCTGAGAAAGCTGAAGGGCTCCGTGGGCTGGCCACGGCTTCTCAGCCCAAACCACACCACGGAAGTGTCCGTCCTTCCGGGACAGAGCGCTAACTGCTTTCCTTCCCTCCTGACAGAACGTCAACTGCCCCATTGAGTGTTTCATGCCCCTAGATGTACAGGCAGACACACAACATCCACGGGGAAAGTAACATCCAGCAAGACTTCTTGCGGCAATGGCAACACACCAAAGTATAATACCTGTCTGCCAGGATTACCATCCAAACTGGAGTGATGCTAGCCAAAAAAAACCCCCCAAAATACAAAGTGCATCTTTTTGAGAACGGCCCTCTGCTCTGGAGCCGTTCTCCCAGCTTAAGCTCAATTCACAGCTTCTCCAAGCGCCACTCTTGGAGTGTTTCAGACTTTTCTCATGATTGATAAGCGATTGTCTTGGTTTTGCTCTATATGTTGACTTTTACCAGTCAGTATTTTCAAATTTAAAAAGAAAATCGCAGGATGGGGCGGGGTGGGATGGGGAGAAGGTCACAAATTGGTGGGGGATTGAAACTTCGAGTGGGAAGGGAGGGTGTAGAAATTCAAGGTTGAACATTGGGGTACAACATTACCCAAGTTCAGCGGTAGGAAAGTCCACCAAACACTTCTGCTTTCACATAAGCGTGCAGCCAGCAATAAGATAGGAACGGCAAATCCAATCACTGTGATATTTAAAATATGCACAGTCCTCATTCTTTCTCCATGAACCTAGTATTTTTTTCTAGCTGTATCTTTATATCTCATACTGTTATTTATCAGTTTTGTTCCCCTGACCTTCCAAGTGTTTTTATATGGGAATAAAATGTATTGAAGACACTTAGTATGCAGTTGACAAAGAGGAATTTGGTGTAATTATGATCAGTGATTATTTTTATACTGTAAGTGCCAAAGCTTTACTACTGTGGGAAAGAAAAAAAACCCAACTCTTTTAATAAAAAGATTTACAAACCGGGCCTGTAGTTTAAGCGCTTCTCTTTGCTGCCACGGAATCTAGGATGAAGATTATTATTCTGAGCTGGAGTAACCTTGCCTTGAAACAAGATGGAGCAAAACATCTCAATGAAGCGTGAAGTTAAACCTCCAGAGAATCTTTTGTAGAGCAGTTTGTTAATTAAAGGCTTCCCAGCTGCACAACCCCCGCCCCAGTAGCGCACAGCAACACTGAGTATGTATGACATGCTTCTGCAGGTACTGCCGTGCTTTGCAGGGAGAGAAGGGGAAGGGAAAGGAGAATAGGCCCTGCTTTGGAGGCTGAGGGAGGGGATGAGGTGGTCCCCATCACAGCACCCACTTCAGCACTAAGTCTGGCATCAGCTGGGCTGTCCCTGAGCTGCTGGAATGAGCAAAGCCATCCCCATCAGTGATGTGTTCAGAGCTCAACCCTACCCCTGCAGGGCCCAAGGGGTTTGGGAGTTCCAGCTCCCAGCGTGCTCCTGACCACCTAAAGGGCCACTGCAGGGGCTGGCACACCCTTCTTAAAGCCCTGATTGTCCCACTCCAGCTGAAGCCAGCTGAAGTCAAGTAAAATCTAAAACTGAGGGTAATTTAGGGACTAGCAAGCGTGCCCTCCGGCAAGCCTCACAGAACAGAAGGGGACAGGTACCACCCGGGTCCCTGGCAGCCTGGGGCAGGCAAAGCAAACTTTGAACCCACCTGCTTTGTGGGGTGGGGAGGGAGACACAGGAACTTGTCCTCAAAACCTTTTTAAGACTCAAGCCAGCAGTGAGTCCCTCTAGCTCGCACTGCCAGTGACGCAGCAACCCATAAAGCGCTTGCAAGCCCTGAACAGGCAAGGTTCTTCCGTGATTCCGGCTCCAAAAGTGCTGTATTACTGAAGCCAAGAGGTGGCTCTGGATTGAATAAAGCATAGCATGGAAATAGAATTTGGCTTCATGCTGGGAGAAATGAAGGTGGCAGTTGTTTTCACAGATTGCTGGCTATGGAGCGAGCAGAGCCTTTGCAAACAGGGAACGATTGCGGTGGAAATCGGTTCCACCCCACCAGCACTCAAGAGCCAAAGAACGATCTAAAATTAGCAAGAACTAGATCTGGCTGAGGCAGGCAGACAGCAGTATATGTCCCCTTTAAACTGGGCTCATTTGTCCTTCCTGAGCCAGGGTCAAAGGTTTTGGACCAGAGATCCCTCCTTACCTTGTCCCGAGTCATCCTCTCCACTTACAGCCAGGAATTAACCAGCAGAGCCGAGTCACAGCCCACCCATCCACATCTCACTGCTGGGAACAGCTATCCCTCCCCCTCCCAACAGGAGCATCCCGGGCTATAGCAATTTAAGCGATGCACTTGCCTAAGCTCCATCAAGGGGTGACCGCGAGGGTTCACAGCACTGAGAGCTGCTGCCTCACACTGAGCAGTGTTACACTAGGCAGATCATCATTCTGCTGAACCTTTTGCTCTCAGATACATTTGAGAACCACCCTAGAAACTTGTGAGACCCAAAGTACCAACCGCAAGTCTTTCCTCTGAGAAACAACCAGCAACAAAGGGGACCAAGGTTTCTGAGTGTTCCCATTTCATGCAGCCTGTGGGGTATATGGGGGCAACAGCCCATCAGCAGGAAATTAAGCCACAGAATCAATTTATTTCCCACTCCACTTGAGCAGTAAGCTCCACTGATGCTGTCCAGCCCACTTTACCTTCAGGGCAGAGGTTTTCATGCCCCAAACCTGGTGGCATTTCAGCCCTTGGTTGTCCATTCTCCATGTGATCTGTCTTCTTGGTAAATGAGGAGGTGTGGTTAGAGCACAGGATCATCCAGAGTCAGGACTCTATTCCAGCAAAGAACAGAGTGGCTGAAGGGTAGGAAGGGGAATACTAAAAGAAAAACCAGGAGAAGGCTGAGGA
This sequence comes from Gallinula chloropus, assembly GCF_964237585.1. Classification (NCBI taxonomy): domain Eukaryota; kingdom Metazoa; phylum Chordata; class Aves; order Gruiformes; family Rallidae; genus Gallinula; species Gallinula chloropus. The sequence goes on from NC_140090.1 coordinate 34,946,412, forward strand.
TTCCTGCCTGCCCTCCAGTTACTTCCACACTCTGTGGAGCTGTTCTCGTTCCGCCAGCACAGGACCTGCCAGGGCAAACTGCCACATGGTGATGGTGCAGAACAGCCGGTCAGCAGCCCATTCTTCTAAAAGCATGAGCAGAAAGGAGCAGACCTACCTAAGCCCCTATGAGGGGAGACATGTCCTTTCCTACTGGAAACATACCAGAGCCAGGCTGTTTGCTTTTAATCACTGTAAGGATCAAAGGGAGAAGGAATTCATTCCTTCTAGCTAGCAGGAAACCAGCACACCTCAGAGGAACCATCATGGCCCAACATGGCTCTCCCTTACAAAGGGCCTTCATATAACAGGATCAGAGGGAAACCAGCACAAGGCTTGTGATCTAAACAACTCACATTCCCGCCCCTCCCCCCCCCAAAGGTGTCTTTGCCTCACTCAGCTCAAACGCCTGCACAGACCAGGCAGTCAGGGAAAGTAAAACCACACGTGCCCACAGGGCTGACCGCGGAGTCAGGAACACAGCCTGAGCTTCCCCTCATGGGTCCATCTCCTCCTACCTGTGTGCCCCACTGTTCCTTCAGCAAAGGGAGTGCAGGCCAGCTTTTGGCCCCTGTCAGCTGAGATCAGAGCCAGGGCCAAAGAATCACAGAATCACAGAATTGTAGGGGTTGGAAGGGACCTCGACAGACCATAAGGTCCACCCCCCCCGCCAAAGCAGCTCCCCAGCTCATATTGCACAGATAGGCGTCCAGACGGGTCTCGAATATCTCCAGAGAAGGAGACTCCACCACCTCCCTGGGCAGCCTATTCCAGGGCTCTGTCACCCTCACTGTGAAAAAGTTCTGGATGTTGTTGCAGAACTTCCTGTGCTCCAACTTGCAGCCATTTCCCCTTGTCCTGTCTCCACAGACCACTGAAAAGGGGCTGGCCATTTCCCCTGCATCCCATGCTTAAGATACTTATAGACATTGATTAGATCCCCCCTTAGTCTTCTCTTCTCAAACCCACGGAGCCTTCCCAGCCAATGCCGAGCAGAGTTTTACGTGGAACCAGAGAAAGAAAACATCCCTTTGAAAGGGTGGAGTGATAGCCAGCTAAAACCTGTCCAGGCTGTTACTTCAGTCATCTCACTGTGCTCTTCCAATCAGCTGCTCCACACCTTCGCTTTTCCAGTCAGAGTTCAAATCTGCTTAATGCAAATTGCACACGAGGAGAAGAGGCTTCAGGCAAGATGCTTCCCAGGTGCCAGCTCCCAACTTGGAGCTGAACTCACTCCCCGGTGTGAGAACCAGCATGTCAGACTCACAGGAGCGAGTCCTTTACCTCCAAGAAAGCAGTCCCACACTGCCTCTCAGCCCAAAGCAGGATTCGGGACCACCAAGCCCAAGACTTGCTTGCACAGAGGACCCTCCTCATGGAGGGAGAGGATAATGGGTTAGAAGCACCTGGAGAAAGCTACCTGCTGGTGCAGGGGGAAAAAAAAGCAGCTCAGTTCAGTTTACACCACAAATTATCAGTTCAGTAGGACACTGAGCACAAGCCAGACTCTCCTAGCATTCCACAATCCATAGAAGTCTGGCCTGTGACATTTACCTCAAAACCAAACTTTTCCTGAGAACACAGTGTTTGGATGACACAAGAATGCAGACTCCACATCGCTAAGAACCGTATGTTTATTAGCCAAAGGTTTATTTCCTATGCTGGAAGCCAATTCCTTGTGCCTCTGTGCTCTCTTAACACGGGGGGAAGATCTTATTTGCAGCTCTTACAAGCACTTGCTAAGCACAGGCTGCAGGTGCCTCCCAATTAAGCCAGTGATATTCCAGTCACCGCCACTGGTGAGACTGGGACCGAAAGAGGGACCGCAACCGCTCCCGGCAAACTCAGTGATGAAACAGCCGGAGATTGGTGTGAATGAGAGTTATCCCCAGCTCGTTGCAAGCTTCGATCACCACCTCGTCAGCAGCTGAGCCAGATGGGGCAGCGATGAACTGCACTCCGCTCTGTGCAAAGACAGACGTAAGCGGGAAGGTTAGAGGATGGAAAATTAAGATTCCACTCCCTAGAAAAGGAAGCTGGCAGCCCCACTCCTTCATCCCCAGCCATTAGACACACTGTAGTATAGAGGTAGCTCTTAAACAGTGTAATAAAACTCTACTCATCCCAAACCAACAGCCGAAGCAATGGCTGTATAATTCCTATCTGTGCGAGAGCAGCAGCCATGAGCAGCATCCTTCCCGGGGTGCGCTCCTCCAGCCAGCAGTGCTGAGCAGGGCAGTCCGCAGCAACCCGCACAGTATTCAAGCAGGAATTTGCACACAGATGTTTCCTTGGAGACACCTCAACGTCTCAGCCCTGCCATGACCTTACCCGTTTCGCTCTGTCAACGTTATCCCTAAAAGGGAAAAACGCATCGGAGCTGAGGGAGACGGCAGTCAGCTTCGCAATCCAAAGCTTCTTCTCTGCTTCCGTTAACTGCGCAGGCACCTCCTCAAACATCGCCTGCCACTTCACCAGGTCTTCATCCTGCAAGAACAAAAAGCCAGCTCAGCCCTGCAGGACAGGCTCCTGGCTGTCCCCTGCCAGGAGCACGTAAGAATGAGCGATGATGGCGTCGCTCTGACACCCGGCTTGGCTGTGCTTTCCGCTCCCACAGCTCCACTGCTGCCAGGAATGTCAGACTGGGGACTTTAAAATCCCAAGCGGTGGTGGGAACACATCACCACCACCAGCTCTTTTTGCATCTTTGTAAGTCCCTTCCTTCCCTTCCTCACCCTAGGGCCTGAGGGGTTCCTTCTCCCCTCCCTTAATTCCAAGATGCTCAGCTCAGCCTGCCGACAGCATGCTGCTCTGCGTAAGTGTCGGCACACGCAAACAGTATCTGGAGGATAACTTAATGCACAACAAACAGCAGCTTGGTTTGTGAGTCACCTTCTGAAACAGCAGCTGCTCCAGTTCTTAGCCCCTTAAACAAGCAACCCTTCACAGAGATGATTCACAAAGTGCCCTGTCCAGCGCTCAGATTGATACTTAAAAAGGACATACCATTTTCTTGTCTTGTATATTGCTCGGAACAGGGAGGGCAGAGGGACCCTCAGAGCCCAAAATGTCAGACAAGCAAGTGGGAGAAGTGAAGGAGAGCTGCCCTCATAAGGCGGAGAATGTTGAAACACCGATTGTACCTTTAACTGTTGAGGGGAACTATCAGATGAAGCCAAACTACTGCACAGGGCAGCAGGTGCAGTACTGGAGGAGAAAAGTCAGGACATGTGCCCACCGAGCCATGCCACAACCTTGGGGAAGTCACCCAAACTCCTGAGGATCATCTATTGCTGACACCCACACACAAACCCCAAGCCAAGCGTAAGCACTGGATAAAGCTGCCCCTTACCTCACCAATGGTCCCAGTGACGTACTGGTCAATGGCGTTGGAGATCTCCGCTCTCTTCACACCTGCTTTGAATTTCATGGAGAGCACACGTGGGTGGTGCCGGAGCCACCAGTTGTTTGCCTTGTCACCAGCCAGACGTGTGCAGTGGATGCGGGACTGCTGACCGGCCCCAATACCTATGACCTGAAGCAGAGAGACCCACAGCCCGGTCACGCCTTGCTGTAGAGAGGTCAGTCAGAGCTGCTTTCCAGCCAAGCAACTAGGAAAGATCTCCCCTAAATGAGTTGCTCCTCACTGAAGCAGAGAAGGCAAGTAGCAAGGAAAACTCAGAAAATACTGGCATCCCTAGCCCTGTGAACTGGTTACAAGGAGAGCCCTCTGTGCTGCTAATTCTGCAGCACCTCAGTCACTCCGAGGACACTACATCCCTTCATCCTTCAAGATGACACAGCTCTCGGTCAGAGTCAAGCCCTTAACCTCATGAGTGTGGAAGCAAACGTGGCCGCTAAGAGATGGTAGGATGCCTACCCCTTCATGGCACTGCACACTGCAGGTAGAGGACTAAAATCTGACCCTGGGTCACCCAAAGACCACCATCTTCCCCTGGTGGGCCAGGCATACGGAGCCCAAAGAGATTATCTGGGACGTGGAGTGGATAACAGGGCAGTCAGTCTGTCAAGGCTGATGAGAAAGTAAATCCACTGCTCAGTCAGGAAGGCTGGCAGCAGGACCATTACATCACATGAACTACCAAGGCCCTGGAGCTACCAACACATTGCCTACTCAGGATTTTTAAAACACCTGCCGCTAACTGTATTTAATAGCCTGTGTGCTTGCCATCATCAGAACTAGTGTTTCCAGAAGCAAAACCCAAAAGGTATTTTTCCTTTGGAGTTCCCATCAGACATGTTCAATCTGTCAATTTGTCTAGGTACAACATAGATTAAACTTACATGCAGAGACCCTTTGGAACCTGGTGGCCAGGTAACTCTAAAAGCCATCTTGTCCCCATTCAATGCACAGTGCATACAAGCTCTTGCATCCCACCTGGGCCAGTACGAACTCACATGGGACACAAAGGCAACTTTTATGTGCTGACACCACTGACAACTCAATGTGACTGGAGATACCCTGGTTCCTGGATGCCAGCAGAACCACCCTTGCTTCACTGTCTCCTGCAGATAAGGTCTGTCTGCAAGTCACATGTGGCAAGCACAAGGGATCGAGCTGAGGTCTTTGGGCTGCCTCAGCTTTGCCTCGGACAGTAGGCCAGGCACATGAAGGCCAGACCTAGCCACCACAGCTGTCAAACTCAAACTGGTAAACTTCTCTCCATGGCTTGCTGTGGGCCCTGCTCTCCACAGAGAGCTCCTGCCATTTCAAACCAGAGATCTGACAGAAAACAAGTCTCTCCCGTAATTTCCTCCTATGAAGCCACAGCTGAACTGTTCGCCAGACTGTTTGCATGGGGGACTGCTCCAGGGACACTGTGCTGAGGCTAGCGGCTCTGGCCAATGCCTCAGAGTTTCCAGCTCAGACTGAAACAGATGGTAAAGCTATGAGTCAAAGGCTGCCCTCAAAGGAATGAATCATTTGCCTTCTCATTCATCAAGACGCAGTGACTTCACCTCTTACCAGAACCATAAAACATGCTGCTGGATGCTATTCCCCCAAGGAGCAAATGAGAGGCTCGGGCTGCTAATTCATCTGCTCAGCTATAACTGAAGTCATCAGTGCTTAATAAACCCGCAAGGATATTGGTATTATCATAAACACTGAAACCTTCTTGTGGCTTAGTGACATCTATTTCCCCACACACCCCAAAACACTCCCGATGTCTGACCTCTCATGGCCGCCCTGTTGAACCTTTATGCTTGTAGGGGACCCTGCAACTCAAGGGAGCTCAACGCCAGCTGCACATAGGCGTACTGTCCCTTCCACACAGGTTTATCCTGTCTCCCTAGAGAAAGGAGGGAGTTTAAAATAGTCACACACTGCATGCCATGAACTGTCACCTGGGACCGAAGACCGGGCCTGGCAAGCCAGGTAAGGCTGAGGTGGAAGTTCTTTGTGGACAGGAGCTTTGTATTTCAGTTAAACAGAGTGGCTTGTCCTGTAAACTCTTTGCTGGCATCCCCAAACCTGCAGGGATACTGTTGGCAACTCATGGACCTGTGTTCTAATAGCTTCACAGGGAACAGAAGATAAACCCATCCTCTGCACGTCCTTCTGAGGAGCCCATGTTGACCTAGGAGGAAGTTCCCAGGCACAGCCTGGGAGGAAGACGCTGGTAAGATGCACTTCACTGGAGAACCCTGATCCAGGGAAAGCTAAATCCTTTTTTTTTTTGGAGAAGATGTGTTTTGATGCAACACTGCTGAGGAAGTTTTCTTCAGCCTAGCCTGGAATTTCTGGTTTAAAGGGCAGAAATGAGAAGGCTGGGCTACTCCTTAATGCAAACTATAGACCTGTCCCCAAACCTTGACATCGGGCTGTCTGAATGTACCTACCCTCTGCCTTCTTCCCTTTGCATGAAGTGAAAATCCTTCTTCCTACACCTCATCTCTCCCTTCCTCAAACCTTGGCTTTCTCCCATAGGAAAACACAGCTGAAACCTCAAGATCACAAAAGAATCCTTCCCCCTCTATTTGCTGTCTGTTTTGTACACAAAAATTTAATGATGACTCTTTCAGAGTTTAACCTTCTGGGAATGCAAAAGTGCTTAAGCAGAGCCTATTAAGTGAGGAGTGAAAGGAGACAGCACCACAGGGCAAGTAGAAAAGTCACTTTAAAAAGCTTGGATGAAAATTGAGAGCTACTTGACCAAAACACTTTGTCTCGCAGGGGGCCCTGTTTGGGGCCATGTTTTTGCCCCATAGCCACAAAAATCAGGAGTGGACGAGAAGGAGAATGCCCAAAGGATGCTGGCAAAGTGATCCAGGTTCGCCCAGATTTACCCTGAGCAAAGAGTGAAACCAGAAACCCTAAATACCTTTGGAATAAAGGACTTGAGAGGGAAGCCAAGGAAGCACCTGACAGATGTCTGCACCAGTGGTGGAGAACAGTAAGGTAAATTAACAGGTTTGGTTTATCCCACTGAGGGGAGAATAAAGGGAATAATTTTAAATCACTAATTTACAACACAATGCTGTCGTTAAAGGAAGTGTCAGTCGACACGTCACAGACTGGCTTTAGCACGCTGAAAGGCAGACAGTACCAGCCACAGCGGTCACTGCAATTAGTGGCAGGCTGGCTTCCTGCAAATTAAGTGACACTCAAGTCCATAAAGGCTTCCTCCTACTCCATGCTTTCCTACAACTTATTAACACAAGTGCCAGCCCTTGCTGGAGTGGCCAAGCTACTCACCAACCCCACAAAGCCAAGCTGTCACAAGTGTTCTGGACACCTGATAGGACGTGTTTCACTGCAGGGATGCTGTGAGGCTGGAGTAACGCCTGGAGAACCAAAAGCAATGGAACTGAAAGCACGCTGGACTTGCCAGGCTCGTCTCAAGTAACCCAAACCAAGTCAGATCCCAGAAAAGCACCATGACAATCTGGAAGTTACTTCCCAGCCCTGGTTCTGATTCTTGCTGTTTTCTGATTGGCATCCAAGTATCAGTGTATGCATCTGATGTGGTGTCTTGGTGGGTGACACAGAATCATAGAATGATGAGGGTTGGAAAGAACGTCAAAGATCATCAAGTTCCCACCCCCTGCCATGGGCAGGGACTCCTCTCACTAGCCCAGGCTGCCCAAAGCCCCATCCAACCTGGCCTTGAACACTTTTAGGGATCCAGGGGTTTCCACAACCTCCCTGACCAGCCCATTCCAGTGCCTCACCACCCTTGTAGTAAAGAATTTCTTCCTAATACCCAATCTAAATCTACCCCCTTCCAATTTAAAACAATGCCCCCTTGTCCTATCACTCCATGTCCTTCTAAAAAGTCCCTTCCCAGCTTCAACAAACCAGAGTTTGTTCTGCACAGCATCACCAGGAAGAATCTGAGCTAATCAACAGCTCAGTAAAACTGATTTTCTGTGGACATTAGTTCCTTCCTCATCTGCTCCTTAAGATCAACAGTCTCAGAACTTACGTCTTGGGAAGCTTTTAGAGATTTTGAAGCCAGAAAGGAGCTGCCACCTGAGCTCCTCCATCACTACCTATTGCGTGCCATGTGGCTGTGTCTGTGTTCGGACTGTAATGAGTCTCTTTAGGAAGAAATCAAGCCTTGATTTGAAGAGCCCAACAAAACATTCACCACCTGAGTGAGTGAGTGAGTGTAACGGCTGCTGACCTTTACTGTTAGAAAAGCCACTTGTCCTTACCACAGTACACAGAGCTCCGATCTCAGCCTTCCCTGCCACATACACAACAAACTGAGGGAGCTCACATTCATATATGATTAAGGTACTTGCATGCAAACATAAACCACACCTGAAGCCAGGCTAGTTAAATCCCTGTGTCCTGGTTTTGGCTAGGAGAGAGCTAATTTCTTCGTAGCAGTGGGTGGAATGCCCTGTTTGGGAGTTAGGATGGGAGCGGTGCTGGTAACACACGGATGTTTCTAGTTGTTGCCAAGCACTCAAGGACTTTTCTGTTGTTCATTTTTCCCTGCTAATGAGAAGGGAGGGGACAAAGCCAGGAGAGGTGACCCAGACTGGCCAGAGGGAGTATTCCATGCCAATTACGTCATGCTCAGCATAAAAGGGCGGCTGGTGGGAGGAGGAGCAGGCAGCTCCAGGACATGCGGGTTTGGGGATGGTCTGATTTCGGGGTGGCTCTGAGCTGTCCTGCCTGAGCTGTGCGATTAGGTGAGGAACTGCATCGCGCATCACTGGTTTCATGTATTTTGCTAAAGTCCTGTTATTATTATATCTATCTTTCTGCTATCCCAACCCACGAGACTTTGGTTCCATGGGTTTTCTTCTCCTTTCCCCGCTCCCCCTCCCCAATTCCCTCCCTTCCTCCCCTTAAAGAACAAGCAGCTGCGTGGTACCCGGCTCTCAGCTGGGGCAAACCCACGACACCCTGTCTGCCCCCACTGCTTTTCGCTCCTCCCTCCTGCCTTCTCCCCTCCATAGGGTACACACGTTACCACACGCCTTTCAGCAACACCTGCAGTGCAACACTAAGCCTGGGCTTGCAAAAGCACTGGGGAAACTGCTGCTGGAATAAGGGAAAGGAGAAAAGAGAGTGACACCTCTGTTCTGGGGCTACTGGAATGAGCACCAGAGTACAGAGAAACATTTAAAAGCAAGTTGGGGGGGACAAACCAAGCCACAAGGCTGAATAAAAGCAAAATGCCTAAACTCCAGAGATGTGTTTTTCAAGAACCACACAGCATGGGACCCCAGGAAGTGCTGTGGGAGTGCTGCAATGTTTCCAGGCTTGGAAAGGAAGAAAGCACTGCCCTTCACTCACAGCCTGTACCTGTAGGGCACAGTTTGATCTGCTGGCTGATTTACAACGGACTGAGGCACAAGACCAAAATATATCCTTTGTCTGTTTATTCTGAGTTATTTGGGCGTGTTTTGGTTTGTTTCCCAATAATCCAAGCCTATGGAAAAGTTACTGTGGAGAGCAGAGAACCAGCTAAACAGCATTCTGAGAATAAGCCGCTGGGCAAAAATATACAATTCGTAATACATTTAAACCAGCTTCTGGATAACAAATTTAAGCTGAATGCCTAGTGATAATGTAAAAAGGATTTTTTTTTTATTAATTCAAAAAATATTTCAACTATATATTTGATAATGCCCCTGTAAATCCCAACATCCATCAGAAGCTTTCAAGAAAATCAGGGACAATGCCCCAAAGGGGAAAAAAAAAAAGCAAGCACATCCCATCTTTCTTGCATAAAAAATGAAAATCAAGCTAAGAACCATTTGGACAGTTACAATTCCAGCTGTAAAAATATCCATCGCTTCCTAAGGCTCTACACAGACTACAAGGTATGTACACGCCTTCAAAAACGGTATAAAAGGATGGAGCAGTTAGAAAGAAAAGGCCAAATGAACTGGGGCTGCTCAGCCTTGAGCTATGAAGCCTGAGAGGGGATCTGATCAATGTTTATCAATATCTGAAGTGTGGGACACAGGGGGAAAATGGCCAGCCTCTTCTCAGTGGTCTGTGGGGACAGGACAAGGGGCAATGGCCTCAAGTTGGAGCACAAGAAGTTCTGCACCAACATGCAGAAGAGTTTTTTCACAGTGAGGGTGACAGAGCCTTGGGACAGGCTGCCCAGGGGGTGTGGAGTCTCATTCTCTGGAGTTATTCAAGACCCGCCTGGACGCCGACATGTGCGACCTGTCCTAGGGAACCTGCTTTGGCAGGGGGGTTGGACCTGATGATCTCTGGAGGTCCCTTCCAACCCCTACGATTCTCTGACTCAAAGCCAAACTTGCAGAAGGCCGTAAGAGCTTTCCCAACCCTGTCATTGAAAGAGCCAGTCCTGTCAGTAGTGTGAAAAGATTACACTACGGTTTTGAAGCAGCCCTTTGAGAACCACGGGCTCAGCACAGCTGTCTAGGCCAGCTCATCTCTACCCCTTCAACAGCATCCTGCATTCTAAATGATTTTAAAACTCAAGCCTGAATGAAGCGCTGTCTTACCAGCCCTGCTGTGAAAGCACATGCCACAGAGCTGCCCCCTTTGGTTACCTGCCCATCCTTGGCGTAGCAAACAGAATTGGACTGGGTGTATTTGACAGCAATGCTGGCGACAATCAGGTCTCGGACCGCAGACTCAGGCAGCTGAAACAAAACACCATTGTCAACAGCCCATCCTAACAACCACGGAGATCTGCAAACCCCCAACGTCAGCACAAGTCGGTATCAGAGAGGGAAAACAAGAGCTAAAAGTATCCTGTTCTGTTCAGATGCCAGCAAGTTTTGTTTGAAGCAAAAAACCTATAAATGATTGGTTTGGCAAGGAAGCTGGTAGACTCAGTCTTCAAGTCAGGGGGGCTCTATCGCTGGCCCTAAGCCCACAGTGTCTTCTACATTCGTGGTCATCAGGTGCACTCACAGACAAAGAGCTTAGCACACACAGGACCACGATAATGCTAATAGCTCCTAATATCTGCATTAAGTATTATTTTAAGACCATTCCATTACTAATTTATTAAAATGATTGTTATTGCCTCAATGTTTGAACCTGCTACTGAGCCCATGACTAATCATGATCTCGTTAACATCTGTTTTTTAATGAGAACAAGATCAGAGGCAAGGGAGTAACAGATAACTTTCCAATGATGTGAATTCTAAGTGACAAGCAGTATAAGCAGGGCCAGAGTTTATACAGTGCGGCATACACAAATGGGAGAAGTAAACAGTGAGTCAGGATGAGATCACCACGGGTGCTTCACACATGGCCATCACACCATAAGAAAACATACCAGGTAGCTTCTTATTTTTAAGAAATACAAATATTTTGGTAGTTGGAGATAAAGGATGAGGCCCAGATCTTATTTATTCAAGGGATCAAACCAAAGGCAAACGACCCTGATTTACCCATATTTGGTCCACAAAGTTTGCTGCGTTGTTGTGTTGAAAGCCAGCTAAATCTCACTAAAATATTTCAAGAGTACTGAAAATAGAACATTGAGGATCTCCTTGGTGAAGGCAAGTGACAAGCTCATCCCACCAATCTTTAAGCTCATTTATCTTCTGCCACTTACGGTTTTATTCTTTGTGACAATGTTCTTGAACAATGACCGGTCAATGACTGCGTTGTTCCTCTTCTGCATGAGATGCAATCCATAGAGGGTCCGAACCTCGCTGTCATCTGGCTCATAAAGGGGATCCATCTAAAAGGCAAAGGATAGGCCAATAAAACATTCTCAGGAGTCTCCAAAACCAGCACCCAGCAACTGGCTTAGGTTGAAACACGTTATCTAAAGAGTCCAAAAGGCTGTTTATAGAAAGCAGTGTCAAATCATCAGAAGCAATTAGTACTGACTTGAGCAGCAAGGTCTCAAAAGCATGAGGTGACGTTTACCAGGTGAAGAGAAGTAGGCACAGCTGTTTGAACACAAATCTGTAGATGTTTACATACAAACCTCTCTGTTGGAGCCACAAAAACCAACAAAGTCTTCCAGTGAAGCATACCCACACAGAGAGGGTGTCTCTTCCAGTCTTCCACAGGAAGGCGGAAATTATTTGAGCTGCTTCATACATGCCTCAAGATACAACTCCAACCCCCTTGGACATCACAGAGAGCAGGGAATGGGATTATTTCCAGAGATGCACTCTCTTGGGGCCCATCTCCAAACAAGCATGCTGCCCAGTGAATTCCCACCAGTGCATGGCGTGAAGGTAAATGGAACTGTTAAACTGCAGTCAGGTCTACCTGTGCATGGGCTTCTTTGGGATTTTGGCAGCCCCAGTTCAGGTCATTGAGACACAAAGTAAACCAGGTTACAGCCACCAGCTCTGTGAGGACATGCTTTATGTGGCTTCCCTAATCCATTTAAATTTGTTCAGATCAACTTTCCCTAGCATCCCTCTGCAGACAGGCCCTGGAGATACATCCTTAACCAGTATGACCTCATCCTTGCAATGTTAATTGAATTCAGGAGGTAATCAGCCGCCAAGATTGCCTGCAATTTCATTCCTTCTTGCCTGAAGCTCCTGAGCCATCTTCTACAGCTCCCTTGGTAGCGCCACTACAATTGCAAGTTCAGATAAGCCTTGGATTTTCTTTTTGTAGCATTACAGTAAAGTTCTCTGCTCGTTTTGTCTCTCAGGGTGAGGCAGAAACGGGACCTGTTTGGCTGCTCTGACAGCCTTCTGTAACCCATTACACATGTTCACCAAAACCAGATGATTCTGAAGCCTCAACAATCACTGCAGAGGCTAGAGAGGCAACCTAGCACTTACCTGCCCAGATTATATTAATATTCCCTGACAAACACCCTGGTTGCAGCACATAAAGGTGCATCAGCCCAGCTCCAAATTCTGCCCCCCCTGCTTTCTTCATGGCTGACTGTACAGAAGGCTGCCCTGCGAGCATCACACAGACAAGGCTTCCCCCAGTGATGTACTACACAGACTATCCCACCACCAACACTCACGGCGTAGCTATTGGGCTATATCTTACATGTATAGAACTTGGGGAAGAAACAAATTCAGCAAAAGGGAGATGTGTAGAAGACAATTTCCTGCTACAGATGGTGCAGGAACCTACAAGGGGACGGTGGTTACTGGACCTTGTTTTTACCAACAAGGACGGACTTCTTGGGGAAGTGAAGGTCGAGGGCAGCTTGGGACAAAGTGACCATGAAATGGTAGAGTTCAAGATCCTGAGTGGAAGAAGCAATACAAAAAGTAGGATAGCTACCCTGAAGTTTAGAAGAGCAAACTTTGAACTCTTCTATAACCTGCCTTTTGAACAAACTAAATGTATTGTTTATGTAAAGAAAAAAGTCAGAGAAATGTTTTGACTTAAATGTCACAGCAAATTCTAATAATGAACTTGAAACCAAACCAACCCATGAAAGTTTCTAGTTACCCTGATACTGGCTTGGAAAACCATACTGAGGGAATTCAGGAAGGAAAGATGTTAATGCAAGGATTGTTTTCTGCAAAGTATATTGAAGGGCCATAAAACCAGATGCCTTTCTCTTCCACAACCTAATAGGAGCTATCCCGTGGGCTACGCTGTTAGAAGGTAAGGGAGACTGTGAGAGCTGGGTAGCATTTAAACAGTGCTTCTTCCAAGCCCAGTGCCGGTGCATCCCTTTGAACAAGAAATTGGGAAAGAGAGGCAGAAGACCTGTGTGGATTAGCAGGGAGCTAATGACTAAACTCAAAGGAAGGTCTATGAATTGTGGAAAAAGGGTCTGATCACCTGGGAAGAATATACCAATGTTGTCAGGGCCTGTAGGGATGTGACTAGGAAGGCTAAAGCCCACTTGGAATTGAAACTGGCAAGGGACATAAAGGATAATAAAAAGGGGGTTTTTTAGATATGTGAATAGTAAGAGGATGACCAGGGATAATGTGGGTCCCTTGCTGAACGAGGCAGGTGCCCTGGTAATGGGGGATGCTGAGAGGGTGGAGATACTGAATGCCTTCTTTGCCTTGTTCTTCACTTCAAAGGCTCCTCGGGACCCACAGACACTGGAAGAAAGTAATAGAGTTTGGGAATTGAAGAGCTTCCTTCTGGTTGAGCTGGGGCTGGTCCAGGAGCGTCTCAAAGGAATTAACACAGATAAATCCATGGGCTCGGATGGGATGCATCCACGTGACCTGAGGGAGCTGGCGAAGGTGATTGCTGAGATGCTCTCTATCATCTTCGACAGGTCTTGGAGAACAGGAGAAGTGCCTGAAGACAGGAGGATAGCCAATGTCACTCCAGTCTTTAAAAAGGGCAAGAAGGAGGATCCCAGCAACTATAGGCCAGTCAGCCTCACTGCTGTCCCTGGAAAGGTGATGGAACAACTTGTTCTGGATGCCATCTCCAAGCCATTGGAAGAGAAGAAGGTCATGAGGAGTAGTCAGCATGGATTCACCAAGGGGAGATCGTGCTCGACCAATCTCATAGCCTTCTATGATCTCATCACCGGCTGGGTAGATGGAGGGAGAGCAGCGGATGTCATCTACCTTGACTTCAGCAAGGCCTTTGATACTGTCTCCCATGACAGCCTGATAGCAAGGCTGAGAGAGCATGGGATAGATGAGTGGACAGTGAGGTGGGTTGAGAATTGGCTGTCGGACCGAGCCCAGAGGGTGGTGATCAGTGGAGCAGAATCTGAATGGAGACCTGTGACTAGCAGTGTTCCCCAGGGCTCGGTGTTGGGTCCAGTCCTGTTTAATATCTTCATTGATGACCTTGATGAGGGAATAGCATCCACCCTCAGCAAGTACACCGATGATACAAAGCTGGGAGGAGTGGCTGACACGCAGGACACTGCGCTGCCATCCAGCAAGACCTGGACAGGCTGGAGAGCTGGGCAGGGAGAAACCAGATGAGATTCAGCAAAAGCAAGTGTAGAGTCTTGCACCTGGGAAGGAATAACCTCTTGTATCAGTACAGGCTGGGGGATGACCCGCAGGAGAAGAGCTCTGTGGAGAAGGACCTGGGGGTCGTGGTTGATGACAGGTTGGCCATGAGTCAGCAGTGTGCCTTGGTGGCTAAGAAAGCCAATGGTATCCTGGGGTGCATCAGGAGTGTGGCCAGCAGGTCTAAGGAGGTGATCCTCCCCCTCTACTCTGCCCTGGTCAGGCCCCACCTGGAGTAGAGTGTCCAGTTCTGGGCTCCTTGGTATAAAAAAAGACAGGGATCTCCTGGAGTGAGTGCAGAGGAGGCTACAAAGATGATTGAGGGCCTGGAGCATCTCCCCTATGAGGAAAGGCTGAGTTAGCTGGGACTATTCAGCCTTGAGAAAAGAAGACTAAGCGGGGACCTTATTAATATTTATAAATATCTTAAGTATGGTATGCAGGGGGAATCAGCCAGCCCCTTTTCAGTGGTCTGCGGAGACAGGACAAGGGGAAATGGCTGCAAGTTGGAGCACAGGAAGTTCTGCATCAACATGTGGAAAAACTTTTTCACAGTGAGTGCGACAGAGCCCTGGAATAGGCTGCCCAGGGAGGTGGTGGAGTCTCCTTCTCTGGAGATATTCAAGACCTGTCTGGACGCCTATCTGTGCAATATGAGCTAGGGAGCTGCTTTGGCAGGGGGGTTGGACCCGATGATCTCTCGAGGTCTCTTCCAACCCCTATGATTCTATGAAAGCTGGAAAAGAGCGGGAGAGCACAGAAAGGTTGGTTCTTTGAAGTACTCTGGCTGTTTGTAGATTTAATTGCTTTAAATGCCATCACTTTGAAAGCTAAGGAGGGCTTTATGAAAATACTCCGCTCTAGGGCTACAGGCTAAGCACGACCACGACACTGCTGGTGGAATTCCAGCTCATAAATCCCCAGAGACCCAGAGTAAACACTTAGATCAGACCCTCCAGCTACTTGTACACAAACACCTGTGAAGACCAGGTACAGGAAGAACAGTCAAAGGTTAGAGCAGAGCAGAAGTACAGACCTGAAGGATGCAGTAAGCACCGTTCTTCTTTTTGGCAAGGATTTTGAGAGCTTCTTCATCATAGCCAGGAGCTACCACACCATCAGATACCTGCAACACACAGAGATTTCATCTTCCAGCAGCTAATACCGAAAGCTCCATCTTCCATTCCCAGAAGGGCACCGAGGGAACACCTCTTGGGGTCTGTCTCTGCTATGCAATACCAAAGGCACTGTACAACAGTGCTTAAAGTCCTGGAAACAGCAGAGCACCATAAGCTCTTGTCATGAACAGTGAAAAAAAAATAAATCCCACCATCACTTTAAACAGAATGGAACTTAGAAACTAATGCCATGCTGCAGGGGGAAACAGCTCACTTCTCAGCCCTTCCAAGTCAAGATGGCTAAAGAAATAAATAAAAATAGAGCTTTATTTCAACAGTGACACTCCTGATAAGACAAAAAAATTGGCGAAGGAGCTGTTAATAGCACTGAAACCAAGGTGAGTTTACATTCACCAGCGCCATGAAGTGATGGGCATCTTCTTACCCTCCCCTGTGGGTGGTTTGTGGGGTTTGCTGTTTGGTTTTAGGTAATGGTATCACAGTCAAACATGCTCTTCCATCTGTTTGAAAAGAACCCCCAAGGTACAACGCAGCCCTCCCATCATGCCTTCCTCCTCTCAGAAACAACCCAGCCCAAATCGTGTAAAAGGATGGATGTGTTCTGTAAAGCACTGACTCCTGGTTGTTTAACTGGGTATTTCAAGGAGTGACTTGTGTGATCCAGTCAGCTACAGGGTTACCACTGAATCCAGGGGATGTTCAAAGCGCAGCCTGGAAAGCAGCTGAGCCTCCACACAGCTCGCAGCTAGTAATCTACATCCACGTTCCTGCCTTGGGCAAGAGGTTGGCTATCAGCTCTCTGTGCCTCTCCTGCTCCAATTACAGCCCTTCAACCAGATACTTGTGACAGTGTAATCAGGGTTCATTTCCAGGGGCCTACTTGGAGGCAAAGGTCTGCAATCATCTCTGGAAAAGCAGCATTTCCAGCGCTGCTATTTCACAGGTTCTCCCCCACAGGCAGATTTGAACTGGTAGGGAGGAAACCACATCAAGAGATAGGTGTCAATTCTGCTCTCTGGATAGCAAGTTACACAAACAAACTGATAAAGAGGCTTTGGTAAAGCGGGTCAAGTTCAAATGGAACAAGAGGGCTGTTCCAAATCTATTACTCCATCTAGTGTGATTCCCCTTTCCATGCCTGAGGTTTAACTAACCTCTCTGGAAATAATCTTGGCAGTGGCCACATCGCAGGTGTCAGACAGGGCAATGAAGTCACCAAAAGACGACATCCGATCAGCACCTGCAAGAGTCTTAGTTTGAGTAATATCAAACTACAGAGCAACACAAAATCTTTGCTCCTGCAATCCATCAGAACCAAAAATTTAATCCCACAGCAAAAAAACCCCCACCAAACCCTGACTATGTGAAAGCAGCAAGGATGATAAATCCTACCCCGAACACACCCGCTGTCACATAATCCCGTATCTTAGATATTCTTCCTTCTTCACTGCGCTCATCAAAGCTCTGTAATGACCACCTCTGTTACAAACTGCTCTGCTGTAGCCATGGTGGCAAGTGGACAAGGAGGAGCAAGGATCATACTGAAACGTTTTAGGTGGAAGACAGTTGGAAAAGGGAAAAGCTTTTAGATGCCTATGCTCCCACATCTGGCTCTTCCCACAGGAAACCAGATCCAGAATGTAACCAAGAGATTATAAAAAATTATATTCTTGATGTTTAATGGCATTGCTAGGGTGGGCAATTGATGGCACTCAGCTGTGTTACAGATCTGTACTACTTTGCAAGGTCACCTCTGTCCCAGCCGTTCTGAAGGTTCATGGTTTTCCAAGGCCAGCATTCAATGGTGGTGAGAAATTAAGACAAACTGATGCGTTCCTTATCAAGTAAAATTTGCTTTGTTTTCTTTGCTCTGTACAGATTTTCTAGGAATGCCATGGAAAATGAGAGTATTATTGAGGGAGCTGGGCTTGTTCAGTCCGGAGAAGAGAAGGCTGCGGGGGGACCTCATTGCAGCCTTCCCGTCCCTGAAGGGAGCAGAGAAACAGGAGGGGAATCAGCTTGTTAAAAGGGTAGATAATGGTAGGACAATGGGGAATTGATTAAAGCTGAAGGAGGGAAGGGTTAGATGAGATATTAGGGGGGAAGGTCTTTTATTACAGAGTGGTGAGGTGCTGGAACAGGCTTCCCAGAGAGCTGGTGGATGCCCCATCCCTAGGGGTGTTCATAGCCAGGTTGGATGGGGCCCTGGTCAACCTTGTGTAGATCCAGGCCTGGAGGTTGGTGGCCCTGCCTGTGGCCGGGGGGTTGGAACTGTATGATCCTTGGTGTCCCTTCCAACCCAGACCATTCTATGATTAGCAATGCATCCTAATGTGGTGGTTTGACCCCGGCTGGAGGCCAGCAGAAGCTGCCATTTTTATGTGCATATACATACAAACTTAAACTACTTCAAATTTTAAAAATATCCATATAGGTCTTCTATATACATCCAGGAACTGAACCCAAAATGGTTTTTAGCCTCTCTGAAATAACAAACAAGGCCTGCTCGCTTGGAGAGCAATTTCTGGTAGGCAGTCAGCTCATTTAGTCAGATGCCTTCTGTAGAAAAGCCCTAGAGAGGAGAACCCTGCAAGGGAAAGTGCCTGCAAGGTGCTAAGTGGGCTGCACAGGGTCTTAGAACTAAGCTCAGCTGGGTTGTTCCCAAGCTTCTCACCTCTGCTTCGAGCGTAGGCTGATGCTAAGGGCGTTAAGGTCTTGTGGAGGTCGTGCACCATGCAGACTTGTGCTTCCTCTTCACTGAGAGGTATTCCAACAGCAGCACCTAGTGGGAGATACAGGCTAGGGCACTCAAACCATAGCCTCCTGCTGGTCCCCCTGGGTAAGGGTTGCAGACACAAGACTGGCAGGGCCTGCCCAAAGTCGCGGTCTGTTGGGCGAGAAGAACATGGCAACAAGGAGCCACCCACCTGCAGGACTGACGTGTTTGAAGGAGGCTGCAGCGGGAATGCCCAACGCCTGCTTGAGTTCCTTCACCAGCTGCCAGGCATTGAGAGCATCACACAGGTTGATGAACCCTGGGGAGCCATTTACCACTGCAGGGGAAGTGCACAGACACATTAAAGCAGGCAGACCCCCCTCCCCAGAGTCTGCACACAAGATACTTCTCCCACCAAGAACTGAAATCCCTACAAATTGTTTTCCTGAAATGACCCTGGCTCCTCAGCAAGGTTAAGTGCCCTGAAAATCCCTGGTGACTTGTGAGGAACACAAAAGCTTGAGACTCAGGAGGTGCCAATCAATGCAATACTTTTGCCTACCAGGAGATATGACTGCTGATATGACCTTGGAGCAAGACACACGCCGACCCCGTGCACGTTCCCTCTTGTGAAAAGGGAACCAAAAGAAGATCATCTCCCCTTATGTTGAGTTCTTCAACTGTGGAACAAGAGCCATGCTTACTGAGGGAGCCTACCAAAGTGCACTGGCAGTGCTGACAAGGAGGAACACAAAGAGCACGTCCTCTGCTCCATGGCAGGTACATTTTTTCACACATCTAGAAAGGGTTTTTCACACAGCAACTGTGGCTCTGATTCGCTAAAGTACTCCAGCACCAGCCAAGCTTTAAGCCCATGTTGTCTCTAACTGATGTCAATCGAACCACTATAAAAATTACAGAGCCGTGAAATTTAGGGCAAGCTTTTAGCAAAAGGCTTCATCTAGTCCCTTAATCAGAAATCCATGCCAAGAGTAAATGTCAGTCAAAAGCCTGCTCCCAAAATCTTTTGCCCTGGGAAGAACTGCTTGTTCCTGACATGGCAGGGCTGTAAGCATTCTAGGAGACAACAGTCCATGGCCAGAACAAGAGTGTGTTGCTCTGCAGCCCCAGTGGGAGGTGGACTTGCAAGCAAATCACCAGTGCAGCAGTGGAAAAGCTTCCTACAAGATCCCAGAACTGAAACAAAGAAAATCTGCAACACAAAGTTACATCATCTACTCAACAGGCCAATGGCCACACACAAGGCAGAGCTGGTTTTCACTGACATTCAAAGCAATCTCAAGAACAAAAGCAGCTGGGATTTTTCTCTCCTAAACAGGAGTTCCCCTCACTACAGCCACACCGTGATGTGCAACACACCCTGCAAGCGGGCAGAGAGAGACACCAGACCCATCCCAAACTCTTCCTAGCAAGACTAGTACCCCTTCTTTCTACCACCATTAGCAAAACAGCATTGTAGAAAACAAATGTGACAAACCTCTGCTCAAAACCTTCAAAGAAAGGAAAAAAAAGAACAAAACCCATTCAAACCTAGAGAACAGCTTGGTTTCTAGACAGAGTAAGTGGTGGCACAAAAGGATTGGGAGGGTACCCTTTGATTGCAAAGCTAGTGCCACTCAAACAGCATTGCTGTTATGGCACTGCTGGCCAGCCCCCCGACTATGCTACAAGGTGGTATTTAAAGGCAACTGGCAGAGGTGCCCAACCAGCTCCTTTCCCAGAGCTCCTGTATGGCCCCACCTGTGAGAGGAAGCTTGGATCTCGTCGTGTAGAGCTGCGCAGGACTCTGGTGAGGATTCATGCCGTACCTCAGGGGCAGCTGCGACACCCCCTTGCTGTACTCCTTCCTGAAGTAGTCAGAGATGGCCGCATCGTACTGAGCGGTGTGGGTGAAAGCCTGGGGACAGAACAGGGGACACCTCTGAACTTACAAAGGATTCAGTGTTTGAAGTGGACAAAAGAAAAAGAAATGAGTCTGGCCTAGCCCTTGACTGCAAGCAGACACGACTGACCTTCAGCGCAAGGTGACGCCGGGTTTCTACAGAAGTGTCTTTGTCCCTTGACACTGCCATCTCTTTAGCTACTGCAGAGTAGTCTGAAGGGTCACACACAACTGTCACACGAGCATGGTTCTTGGCAGCGGCTCGCAGCAAGGCAACTCCTCCTGCAAGAGAAGCAAGAAGGCATGAGGCACGTCCCTTCTGGGCACCGCATAGCAGAGCTCCTTCTGAAGCCAAGGGACGTGCACTTGTGTCAGGTGAATGTGCCCCCTCAATCTCCAGCAAGAAGGAACTGTAAGAGTGCTCTTCAAGGCTGGTGAGCTTGACTCAATCCACCGCTGAAGGTGCACATCAGTTGGTCTTTGCAGACACAGGCAGAGTGGCAGCAGCAAGAAAAGAAGTCACACTGGGCTGTGATGAGCAACCAGGGCAAGAATGCCTTCAAGCAGCACAGCCACAACCTAGAGAGGACAGTTGTTTCCACCTATCCCTTCAGCACCATCCTCTGCAGCACTGGGCTGGAGATTTAATTCCACACTGCCAAGCGACAGAGGTTCCCAAATCTCTCCGCAAGCATTAATGAATCCTGCCCAGGTCCTCTGTGTAAGATAAAAAGCCACACTTCCCCCTTAAATCTGACTCTGCACAGCTATTACACCACTTTAAATCATACAAGATACTAGGCTGTTGCAAAGGAAAAGTAGAGCCTGGCACTGCTACACTCAGAGAGAGTATTACTCCATAAAACATTTAATGGAGAGCTCTGCTGGGCATCATTTGGACTAAACTACTGCAAGAAAATTCAATCCCCATCCAACCTCACGGCACAAAACTCTGCTTGTACTGTTCACAAGCTGCCAAGCAGTGATGCTGCAGTGAAGGAAAGGCAAGCCTTTTGGGGTTAAGAACTAGCAGGAGAAGCAAAACCACTGATGATCAGGCATCCATGCTTCTAAACTGAGGTTCTAATGGCTCTCTCACATATGCAGACCAACCTCTTTCCTTCTAACAGCTTCCTGCAGCGAAGATTTCAGCAGTCCCCACAGCACTTCCAAAGGGTCAGCTTTGGAGAGAAAAAGCTCATGGTTTTGCTTTCTCTTACATTGCCACAGGCTGCAAAAAGAGGTTGAATCTGCTCTCCATGTTCCAAGAGGAAGCACACTCCCACGTGGCCTATCCTAGCACAGCCTTCTACAGTACCTCAGGCTTCTTCCTTTGGGCAGCACGTGACAGGCCCACCTATGCGCCATGGTCTGCCAGCTTGACATTTTAATGGCACTTTTCCCTAAAATGGCAGTTTTCCTTAAAAGCAATGGGGTTTATCCAGCTATGCTTTCAGTCCACTCCTCAGAACTCCTGAGCTCTTCAGCAGACTTCCTTTAAAGGTGTGCAAGGCTCCAAACAAGAAAAGAACACTTAGAAACCAGACTCAGGAGGACAGATTTGCTCTCCAACTTACCAATATCAATCTTTTCCACTGCCTCTTGCACAGTGACATCTGGGGAAGATACAGTCTTCACAAAGGGGTAGAGGTTGCACACTACAACTCTGAGAATTCAGGGGAGAAACAGGTTATTTGGTAAGAAATAGAAGTGCCAAACTGGGCTTGGAAAGCACAAGGTATCACCAGTGTTTTACAGTCTTGTGTCTCAGATCAGGGAGTGATACTAAAGCCTGTAGCCAAGGCTTCTTTCTCTGAAAGACTTGAGAGACAGTGGTGTTCAGCCAAAGGCTGAGGGATAGCCCAAGGCATTATGAAATTTAACTGAATGCTTTGCGTCAAGCCATGTTACAGCAGAGAAAGCCACAATATACAAAGTTAAAGAGTTTCTTTAAATACATGGGCTAGTATTTAAATGTTTAGTGGCTCTGGTGCACAACTCCAGCCATTTCAAAGGGCTTCAGAGTGGGCTCCCAGGGGTAACAAAGCCAGGCATCCACCTTTGGTAAGAGAGCAGGCACCCAGGGCAAGGTCCACTGCAAACAAACAATGCAACAGTCAACAACTTCTCTTCAAGAGAAGAGAACAACCGCCACATCACCTTCTGGACTTTTCAAATACCAATAGCACATGAAATCTAAGCACACAGCCTGGATCCCATAAAGCCTCTGTGGCACATGAAAGCAGCAGGGGAGAACTGACTTTCCCCTCTCAAAGTAAAAGTGGACCTTACTCAAATGAGTGTTTTGATCTGATCTGGAAGATGCTGCAGTCTGTATCCCAGCAAGCATGAAGTAATAACTTGCCCTGTGCCATTCTATCAGTGTCACTGTGGTGAAAGGAAGTACCTGGCCTGACCTTCACGATGGTTTTAATCCAAGAGAATTAATGTCATGTACTCTCTTGATCCAAATATCTGAAGGTGTCTACCTCCAACACGTACCCAGCACTGGGAGAGAACTGCTGTGATGCAATTTGCATCCAACATTTAATGTACCTTTGCTGCCACACTGGCTGATGCATTCAAGCAGGAGGGATGATCAGCTTCCACTATGGTTTTCAGGACTCACTATGTCTCTAAATTTCCTACCATGTCTCTTCCTGTCTGTTCCACTACCCTCTCCCCCTCCCCAGTCCATTCTTGCTCCTGACCTGCTGAAAACCATCAGGAACCTGTGGACTTCGACACACCAAATGCTTTTATTTGTGGAAATCAGGTTAATCACTCCCAAGGTTTCCTACCTTCACTTCAGTATGTAAATGTTACACAACTATGCAAAGACACTCCTGCTGAGGAGCAGCTCCTTCTGCTTTAGGTTGGACAACCCAAATACAAATTATTATTCTGGATGCAAGTACACTATAAATCAGGGATGTAAAGGCACGTTACTCCCCCTGCAATTCAGCAGAACCTGCTTTATTATGCAGTGTACTCTAAAGAGCCATCAATCCCAATTCCAAACTCAGCCTGGAAATCCATCCATCCTATGCACATCAGTTTTTGAAAGCACTTCTAAAAGCTCAGATGCGTTCCGGACCAATCGCCACAGTCCGACTGTGTCTCCCATCCCGGCTGTACCTAAAATTTACTGTCTTGAATTCAGTCACACATGTCTAAACCAGGAGCTACACCCCAGCTTAGAATTGGCCACTCACAATCACCCAATTGTTTAAACATATTTCCAAACTGCCCTGTGTATCTGCTGAGTAAATTCATTCTGAGAAAGCCAGAACAAAACCTTTGGTATGTTAGCACACAAACTGTGTTACTTCAGTTTCTGGCTGCAGCTCATGTGGTCCCATGGTAGGTCTCAGAAAATAACCTCTCTGTTACCTGGGTGTTTGTATAAATGAGGCATGTTCCTGACCTGCTTTTTACATCCACTCTTTATTTATGTGTTGAAACTCAGTAAACATTATGCAAATATCAAAGGGTATATTTACTAAGCAGGTATGTCAAAATCAGGACCTGTTATCTGATGAGGCACCCACAGCCAAACTGAGGGACACATACACACACACCCCCCCACCAATTCAACCTCACAAGAAGCGGAACATGGCCCAACACTGACTAAACATGAAGTGTCAACATTCACAGGTGACCAGAAGAAATGAAAACCCCCTGTTCCCTCTGGCAACCACAATGTAGCTTGGTTTAGTTTTGTCTTACTGCAGGTGATGTGATTGCATCTTACAAAGTTGTGTTTTTCAAACCAGGGAAAAGGAAGGAGACTGCAGGCGTTACAGTCCCTGCTGCTCCCATTCACTGGTTTCACTGGTGCTGACTGGTCCCCAATGTTCATTTTTGGCTGCTGCTGAATTGCATCGTGTCCCCCCAACATTTACCTTACAAGGCTGAAATCCTGTTTGTTCATATCACTGTTATCTTCTGGGATATTGCGAGCCAAGATGCCTAGATACAAAAAAGCAGTACAACTTTATTAATAGACAATTAGATCACCAGTATTTTTAAAATTCAACATCTTCCTTCAGACTGTACTTGTCCTCTGAGATTTTCTATCCTAAGCTTTCCAATTCTAGTTTGGACAACAGCTCTCGGCCCCTACTCCTCTACCTTTATCCCATTTACTGATTCTGGCTGTTCAAAATCCACACTAACAGTTGTTTGGGGTTTATCCCCTCCCCCGCCCAGTGTTACATCCTAGAGTGTTACAAGTTCTGAGGAGCATCCAGTTGCTACCCTTAAAACACTACAACTGGTATTAAGGAGTTTGCAGGGAGGAAAAGGGCACCTGCCGCTCAACAGCCACTACCAAGCCAAACAGAAGCACGAGAGGCCGTGCGTCTGGCCAAGCAGCGCAGGGGCTGGCTCGGGCCAAGGAAATCAGGAGAAACACACAGGGGACTGGCTGGCACTGGGTAAGCAACAGTGCAGTCCTGGGTTCAAGGTGCTCAGAGGAGGCTGTCTCCAGCCCTCCGGTATGAGGAGCGGCAGGGTCCACCTGAGGGATCACCAGCACAGCAACAGGAGATGGAAAAGCAGGTGGGTTAATGTGCAGATTGACCAACTATCAGACATTTTCTGGGCTGAAGAGGAACCAAGGAAGACGAGACAAGCAGAAGTCACCCACTGAAGGTTCTGCTGTCACGTTCCTCCTGCTGCACACTAGATTTCTCCACAGGTTACATTCAGAGTTCTCTGCCCAAAGAGCTCTGGAATTGGCTCTGCGAAGAATGTGCAAAGGCATTCAGAGAGAAGCCCTGTTACTTCAGAAGGAAAAGCTCTGCTAACCGCAGGGCTGATGGCACAGCAACACAAGCAGCAATTCAGCCAGCGTGCACATCTGCCCATGCTTTTCACATCTCTTCCTGCTGCTACAGCAAGCCTGTTTTCTTTACCCTGCTCTTCCACACAACACAGGTGCTGACCCCTTCTTCCCATCCTCACTGTCCATGGATTCCTCTTTTAGACTGAAAATATGTATTAGCAGGGACATACCAGCATGGACTGCAGGATGAAGGGTTTTCACACGTCCACCTAGCATCTCAGGGAACCCCGTCAGGTCCGAAACATCTCTGCTCAATGAGAAAACACAACATGATAACAGATGTGCCATACTGAGTTGATTTATAGGTTCAATGTTTATTATCCCTATCAGGGTAGCAATTTAGGTCTACTGGCAACTTCAGTTCTAGTGAAAAGGAGATTTAAAACCTAGGAATTTTGAAGGCAGCAAGGAAGGGAAATAAACTTAGCTTTTGTTTGGTCCAACAGTTTTTAAAAGACTAAATCACTGCCCTTCCATCAGTGACAGGAAGAGGTTTCTCTCTAAACACTCACACAGTTCCTCTAAACTTCAGTACCCCTTGTATCAGTAAGAACGCAGCACATGGGAAGCGTATTACTGAACTGGTAGGAAAAACCTACACTGTGTGACAGCCTGGGATGCATCCTCCCAACAGAAGGCTGGGAAGGAGTTCTGAGATGTGGCATTCTACGTAAAGATAAACCTGACTGTTTTTATCATGGTTGGCACCTGTCAACTAGCTAGTAAAGCACTACTAGGTACAGGAGGATTGGAAGAAACAACCAAAATATATTGGCTCTCACTCTTTGTAAGGCACTGACCTGTATCTTAGGCAAACGCTACACCTGACAGAAGACAGAAACAAGGCTGCTTAATGCAGCCTCACTACAAACTACACCCCCTGCCCTCCAATGCCAAAGAGGCAATAATTGCTTCTCCCATGAAAAAGAAAAAAGTTCATTGTTCCCA
The DNA here is from genome assembly GCF_964237585.1 of Gallinula chloropus. Taxonomy (NCBI): domain Eukaryota; kingdom Metazoa; phylum Chordata; class Aves; order Gruiformes; family Rallidae; genus Gallinula; species Gallinula chloropus. The sequence goes on from NC_140090.1 coordinate 34,972,364, forward strand.
CTCAACTAAGCAGCATGGTTATTTCTCAAATGCATTGAAATAACCAAGCTAGACAAAGCCCATGCCAACAGAGCTCATAGTGAGAGCAGAAGACAACCCTCAAAAGATGCAGTGCCTCAGTACACTTCTTCCAGCCTTAGCCAAAACATTAGTCCAAGTTTCATCACTGCCTTGTGACTGTTTATGATGGGAAAGGAACAACATATCAGAGAGGGAAGGGGAAACATGACCTTTACTTGGGGCTTCACAGGTAGCACAGCCAAGTGAAGCAGCTGGAGAGGCACAACCAAGCGCTGGCTGCCAGCAGGTAGCAGGGCAGGGAGCTCTGGAAGCGGCCTGTATTCTGTATCTGTGCTGATGCGCCCTGGGGCCTACTGCTGCATTTCACCTGGCTGTGAAGAGCAGCACTAGGGGCACATTTGGAATTTCAAGATGACTGATTGTCTCTGGAGGGGGAGAAGCTGGCTCAAGGCAAGCATCACCTCCAACACAACAATTTGGACATGTCTCTGCGCACAGCCCTGCACAGTAACACTCTTTGGCCTCAGTCAACCGATTTCAGGTCAAAAAGGTTCTTTCCGTTTGCTCTGGGGGGTTTGGGGTGCGTTTTTTCAGGTTTTTATAAGAGAAGACTTGTTTTCTGACCAGTTTTCAACAAACTTTGCTCACAGATGGGAAAACACCCAACTGAAGCAGCCTCAGGACCCAAAGGAGCATCCTTGGTGGAAAGGCACAGGCTGGCATCCGTACCTGACAGGCAGGCCAGCATCTCTCAGGGATTTGGCTGTCCCTCCAGAGGCGATTAAACCCAGGCCGAGAGCGTTCAGGCTCTTTGCGAATTCCACGAGGCTGGTCTTGTCGGAGACGCTCAGCAATGCTAACAGGGGAGGAAGAGCACAGGCGTTTTGGTTTTAAAAGCGGCACAGAGGAAGGAAGCCACAGGATTAAGAGACAGACACCTTCCTAAGCCTCGGATCTTCGCTGGAGCAAGGGGGACGGCTCGGGAGGGGGAGGCTGTCAGGCTTCTCCGCACCCACTGCGAGGAAGAACCCAGCCTCCCCCCCGCCCCAGGAGACACGGCACCGGCGGGAGGAGGCAGCGGGGCCGCTCCCGCCTCAGGCCTTCCCGCTCCTCTTCCTGCCCCCGGCACCGCGGGAGCTTGAACCCTTCCTGCCCACAGCGGTTGCCGCCGATCGGCTCGCAGGGAAGCCCAGGTACGAGCGGCCCCGGAGGGAAGGAAAAGCCCTCGCACCACACGCCAGGGCACGGAACTACCGGGTTGAGAGCGGCGGCTCGGCCCCGAGGCGAGCGGCACCCGGCCGCCCCTCGCCTTCCGGGGCCGAGGCGGCGGGTAAACACGCCTCGGCCCGGAGGCTCCGGCCCACCCACCCGACGGCCGCTTCGTCGAAACCGATTCCCCCCCGACATGCGCCCGGGTTCCCCCCTGCACACACACACCCCACAACCCCCACCCCGGCTTCACCACAGCGGGCGGCCGCAGCCCACCCCGGGTGCCAGGGCCCGGCCGCCCCCGCGTTACCGAGCTGCTGCCGGGCGGCCATGGCGCCGTCGGTGGGTGCGCGTTAGTGGCGGCGAGCAGGCAGGAAGGCGGGGGAGGAAAAGAACGAGAGGCCGCGGCTCGGCGGGATATGGGCACCCGCTGCACCGGGGTGGGGGGGGGCGGGAGCCTGAGGGGCCGGCCCGGACGGGGCGGGGAATGGGGTGTGAGCGGGGGTGTGCGAAGCGCGGGGACCGGGTAAGGCATGCGTGAGCAAGGCCGGGCGGGCAAGGCCGAGGCGGGTTGTGGGTGTCACACGGTGAACGGGAACCCCCCGCAGGGGAGGCACAGGAGGGCAGCCCGCCCGCCTTAGGCCGAACGGGACTCCTTCCGCCGCCGCTGCCGTGCCGGGGAGCCCGGCCGAAAAGTGGTGCGGGGGGGAGGCGCTGGGGACAGGCGGTGCAGCGAGGGCAGTGCATGTTCATCCCATCCGTGGAAAACACGGATGAGCAGCGTCGGTGAGAGGGACCCGGGGGTCCTGGGGGGCAGCAGGGTGACCATGTGTTGGCAATGTGCCCTGGTGCCTAAGAAGGCCGATGGCATCTTGGGGTGTATTAGAAGGGGCGGGGGGGGGGGGGTTAGGTCCTTCTCCCCCCACTACTCTGCCCTGGGGAGATCCTACTTGGAATATTGGGCCCAGTTCTGGGCCCCTCAGTCCAAGAAGGACATAGAACTCCTTGAAGGAGCCCGGCGCAGGACCACCAAGATGAAGGGAGTGGAACACCATCCTTATGAGGACAGGTTGAGGGAGCTGGGCCTCTTTAGCCTGGAGCAGAGGAGACTGAGGGGTGACCTTATTAATGTTTATAAATATGTGAAGGGTGAGAGTCAGGAGGATGGAGCCAGGCTCTGCTCAGGAATGGCAGTGACAGGACAAGGGGCAATGAGTGCAAGCTGGAGCAGAGGAAGTTCCATGTGAACATAAGGGGGAATATTTTCCCAGTGAGGGTGATGGAGCCCTGGGACAGGCTGCCCAGAGAGGCTGTGGAGTCTCCTTCTCTGGAGACATTCAAACCCTGCCTGGATGTGTTCCTGTGTGATTTAGTCTGGGTGATTCTGCTCTGGCAGGGGATTGGCCTAGATGATCTTTTGAGATCCCTTCCAACTCCTAAAGTTCCATGACTCTGTGAAACCCTTGTGCAATCTACAGATGAGCAGGAGCAAAGGCAAAACAACTGTTTGCCAAGCCTGAGGTAAAGAATGAAGCTTGAAATAGTAAAATGAAGCTTGTTTTTTTAAAAAAAACCTTGCTTTTCTTTGCAAGGGGAATGAACAGGGAAGCTTCTGTCCCCTCTGGCCCTCCAAATTTCTTGGAACTCCTTACAAAAGAGTTCTTGGTTACGTTCCAGCTTGCGGCTGACAGCACTGACAGAGCGTGTTGGTGTTACTGTTGCTGGTTAAAATTCCCACTGTGCGCCCCTACACCCCTGTGAGGCTCACGCGCCGCAGTGACAACAGCAAGCGGTGACCTGTCCTGCTGTGCCCATGGAAAGCTGCTCAGGTTTTTTTGCAGCACAACCTTTGGCCTGTCAGTGTTTGCAGGAGGGTTTGCAGTGCTGCCATTCCAAAATGGGAAATATTTTGCAGGTAGCAGGTCATGGAATCGCAGAATGGTTTGGGTTGGAAGAGATCATCTAGTTGTGATCATCTAGTTGCAGCCCCCAAGGCTGCAAGGGGTTTCCACCATCTGTGTGCTCCACACAAGCAGTTTTCTACAGGAATTACAAAAAGAGGGATTTTAAATCCCAATTTATCCAGCTTTCGGTGCACACCCTGAGCCTCCTCGTGACACTTCTGTGCCTTGGTACGGTAGGGGTACTGGGACAGGGGGGTCACCAGTGGCAAGCACCTGATGCTCTTGAATTATTATACCTGTTTCTGTTTGATTTATAGATTGGCACTTCATTGATTGGGGACTCCTGCAGTCACCTCACTTTCTGAGGCAGCAGTGCAAGTTTTCCCCAGGTCTGGCAAGTTGAGACTTTGTTGCCTTCGTGTAACTGCACATCCCTGCTACATGTGTATAACAGAATCACAGAACTGTAGGGTTGGAGGGGACCTACGGAGATCATCGGGTCCAATCCTCCTGCCAAAGCAGGGTCCCTAGGACAGGTCGCACACATAGGCATCCAGACGGGTCTTGAATATCTCCAGAGAAGGAGACTCCACACTCCCCTTGGCAGCCTGTCACAGAGCTCTGTCACCCTCACAGTAAAGAAGTTCTTCTGCATATTGGTGCAGAACTTCCTGTGCTCCAACTTGAGACCATTGCCCCTTGTTCTGTCCCCACAGACCACTGAGAAGAGACTGGCCATTTCCCCTTGTGTCCCACACTTCAGATATTGATAAACATTGATCAGGTCCCCTCTTAGTTTCTTTTCTCCAGGCTGAAGAGCCCCAGGTCACTCAGCCTTTCCTGGTAGGGGAGATGCTCCAGGCCTTTAATCACCTTCATAGACTCTGCTGGACTCTCTCCAGGAGATCCCTGTCTTTTTTATACCAGAGAGCCCTGAACTGGTCACAACATTCCATGTGGGGCCTGACCAGGGCAGAGTAGAGGGGGAGGATGTTTAAGGGGGGAGGTCCTTGCAGCAGGTCCTTAAGCAACAAAGCCCCTGAGACATCCCTGTGTGTTTCTCTCCTGTTCTCATCATCCACATAGGTGTTGGCTGTATGCTTCCAGCTCCTGGAGCAGGCAGACTGTGCTGGGCTCTCAGCTTTTGTTAAAATAAAAAGAAACCCACATAACTGAAAGTTTCTATGCCTCACAGACGAAAAGACGGGAGGTGCAAAACAAGCACTACTGGAAGGCCAGGAAACGTGGCTGGTTTGATTTGTGACTCTCTGGGCTCGGGCTGTGCTGTCTGTGTAAGAAAGAGTCAAGCAAGAAATACTAAACGCACTAAATAAACCCAATGTATGTATTACTCTTAGTAGCAGCTAGTGACAGGCAGTAATAAATTACTGTTCAGCAGGGTGGCTGGGGCCAAATGAAAATATACTGGTAAGTGGTACATGAGCGCTATGGTTATGAAAATACACACCTCCGAGAGCAGAAAGGCTGCACAAGGAGTACGGGTCTGTACGGCAGAGGTGGGCTTAGGGGATGATTAATGCAATGGGAAGATGAAAGATTCAACCGAGCTCTGCGTGTTTATCCAGCGTTTATCCAGAGCTATTGTGCATTCCTGGTGCGGTGCTTGGGGAAGCTAAGTAGTGGCACATGTGCCGTTTGGGAAGCGGGGCCTTTAGTGATGCTGCGGAAGGTGCGTGCAAGTGGGTGAGGACAGGGAGAGGACAGGGAGAGCACAGGGAGAGGACAGGGCTGCGACTGCTTTCAGGCAAACAGCCGGAGGGATGTTACCGGCATCAGCCGTGGCGTTGGGTGTTTTAGCTTTTCGGGCAGTTTGTTGCCCCTTGGCGTGGCGGGTGAGGCTTCTGTTTGCTCTCTGGGAGAGTGGTTTGGTTTTGCATCATGCCTGCTCACGGATTGGCATCCAAGAAGGGGTGTTCTGGCTGAGTGCTCATGGATTTAGATGTGGCACATATGTTACGGTTCTGGGACAATGACACAGGGAAAGCAAATGTTCTGCATCCCCAGAGGTTTAGTTTTGCTTTATAAAGCTTAACTAATTAGCTGTTTTTGGTGATAGTTAGAGGATATTTAAATATCCTGGGCTCTGCTCCTGTCCCATCATTTATTTAATAGGATGGAGGTCTCACTGGAGTTTTTTCCTGGTGTTTTAAACTATTGCAAAGCTCTTCTTGAGCCAAGAATGCAGTGACATCCGATTGGAAGGGGTAGGAAGAGGTAAATACCAGAACTGCAAATACCAGACTAAGGTTATTTCTAAATCATACCAGGGTGTCCATCCAAGAAGGAAAAATTGGTCTTAATTAGCAGTGCACTCCACTGTGCTAATGAAGAGAGGTAAAAAGAGAATGAAACTGAACAGAGACATAGAAAAGGGGTGGGTGTTCCTGGGTTTGATGTTGTCAGGACAATACCCGAGATTCCTGGCTCTTGAGGAGCCAAGGAGCTGTGTTTCTCCAGCTGACACTGCAGCTGCCTGTGGGCCAGCAGGGGCTTGGGCTGGGGCTGTGGAGTCTCCTTCTCTGGAGACATTCAAACCCTGCCTGGACACGTTCTTGTGTGATTTAGTCTGGGTGATCCTGTTCTGGCAGGAGGTTGGACTAGATTATCTGTGGAGGTCACTTCTGACTCCTGATGTTCTGTGGTTCTGTGATTCTGTGATATTGTGTTTGTTTTCATAACCAGGCCCTGCTTCCATTCCTATGCCTTCCCAGTCCTTATTCCCTTACAAACAATCCCTTACCTCTGGGCAATCTGCCTGCTTGAGGGCAGAGACTGCTGCCCGCAAGCAGAGGTTGTCTCACCATGGAGGTACTTAGCATGACATAAGACAAACACGTACATCTCTGTCCTACCCGAGCTCCTGTCTTCTTTGCTGAGTTATTTAAATTGGAAGCAAGGATATTTTATGTTCTCAAGGGGCAGTGTTGTCACCTGCATTCTGATATCCAGTGTCTTCCTTTGGAGAAGCTGTTTGCCAGGCGCTGGCCCTCAGTTTCTCCAGTCTTACAGCGACCGCAGTCTTGCAAGTGCTTGTATCTACCCCTACCCTCTGTGCTACAGGATTGCCCCACGGAGTTGAGTTCTTGTGAAGGAGCGTGTTCACGCGGGCGCCAAATGCCCTGTTTCAAGTGTTACACAACAGAAGGGATGGGAGTGGAATTTAACACCGGCTGTTTCTCTGTGGGCAGCGCTATATCTAGCTCTATCTTTTGGTTTATCTGCATTTTGCTTTAAGCATTCTGGAGAACTACAGGGGGAAGTGTTTTTAGTGTATTCCAAGAGAGGAAGAGCTGCTGGGTATTGCTGTGTCCAACCTTGTTTGAGGGCTGCATCAACACTTGCCACCAGCTGCCAAGTCCCTGGGGAGCCTCCAGCAGCTAAGCTGACGAGCCAGCTAGCCAGGAGGGAGCACTCCTCAATAACCGAGAGACTTGAGCTCTGATGCATCCTGAGTTTCTTTTTCAGCCCTTATCAGCTTGGAGCAGCTTTTGTTTCACTGTGTTCCTCAGAGGTCCCATTTAAATCATGTATATGGGGGTGGTGTATTGTCTGTTGGCTGTCCTTGTGCGCCCATGAGCAGGGTACCATGCAGCTGCCGAGATGGGGAGGAGCGAGGCACCAAAGAGCTTTGCATGGACGATTTGAGCTGGAGGTTTGAAGGTTACATCCCCTGTTCAAGCACGAACGCAACTGGTCATTTTTTCCCCAAACCTTTGCTATCTCCTTCTAATACTTTTCCAGGGAAAGAAACAATTTCCTTGTAATAGAATAAAGATTGCAGATTCCAACCGGAGTCATTCTTGTGATGCTCTGGATTATGAACAAGACCCAGAGGTGCATAAACAACAATTTATTTTCTGAATGTTCCCATTCCTTTCCTCATGAAGGCTTGTTCCTATCCAAGCATAGAAAGAATAATAATAATAAAAAAGGTAAGAAATGGTTTCTCCTGGTGTCGAATTGGTGCCTGCTTTATCATCTGAAACTGAGAGCATGAAACCTGGTGTCGATGGGCGAGGAAGCAGCCTGTGATGGTGTGTAAGCAAAGGGGGAAAGCCAGGTTTCACAGAAAGGTCATGTGCCCTCAGAGCAGCCTTGGCTGAACAAGGTGGCTGTGGTGTGTTACCCATGTGTGGACTGCAGGTACGGGAGGAGGGATGATGCTCTGAAGGTGTCACTGCAGAGGGCTGGATGTAACTGCAAATATGGGGTTTGCATTTAAAATAGAAAGCACCCACTTTGAGGTTCTTTCAGTGCCTCCTTGAGCTGTTGGCATGAAGGGAAGAATCCCCATCAAAAAAAAGGTGGTGGTGGTGAATATTTGGGGATTTTTTTTTTACCTGCAGTTGCAAAGAAATAGTATTACCCTCGGGTAATGACAGGCTGGTTTATCTTTTCTCTAATTCGAGGCTGAAATCACAGCCTGTTTCCCTGTAGATCTGGTTTTCTCGTCGTCTCACTGGTCCCCCAGCATTTTGGACACCGACGTTAGCTGGCTCCTCATCCTTGGGATGATGCACAGGGAACGGACTCCCACTAGAGCGCGCTAGGACAGCTAAAATGGGGGTGGTTTTCTTCAGGCATCCGTGTGTAACCATTGAAATGCCTGGGTAAGACATGGCACCTTTGTTTTGGCCAGGGGATCTGGCTGGGTTCCCCATCTTTTGCCTACCGTTTCCCTGGACGGGGCTGAAGTGTGCTGTGAAGCCAGCTGTAGCTGCCCGAGCTCCCTAAGGTCTGGGCTGAGCCATGTGCTGGGAAAGCCCTTGTGGAAGACTCCAGCCTGTCCACAGAGGGCAGGGAGAAGCTTTATTCTGGAGTCTTTGCATTTAAGTTGTCACACAGCCTCCTTGTTTTAGCTCATTGCTCTGTATGGCTGGGGAAGTGGTGCTTTGATGAGCACAGGAGTCCATCTCAAGGTCCTGTTAATGGCCTACTGTCCTTTGGGCATTTCAAAACCACCCCTAACAGACGTGTCTGTCATCACACAAGAATCTTCTGTCTCAGCCAGTGCTCAAACCCAGCTCCCAGCCCCTTGCTGCTACCCTCATTTGCTTTATGTTTACTTAATTAGCCAGCTGGAGCATAAATCCTTTCATGATCTACAGTCTAATACATAAAGATGACAGTGACATGAATCTTGGCTTAGGATTCAATTTGCATGTTAATTCCTTGTGGTTCCCCAGATATTTGGAATTTGCTCTGGCAGGATCTGGGAGGTGATGAAATGCTCCCTGGGTGGGGTGTCCTCATGTCTCCCAGGCAGAACCTGGAGGAAAAGGCGACATAGTTTAATGGCCTGCTGGGCATCATCTGTTGTGGAGCACAGGGGTTCAACAGCAAAAACCAGAGCAAAGATGATCGCTGAGGAGTTCTCCTTAGTGCACAGTGCAAATGCAGTCAAGGCTGATTGCAAAGAGTCGAGAAGCATCTGGAAATCAGTGAAGCCTGGCGAGAGAGCCTGCATCAGATTAAGGAGGAACGCAGGCGTTCATACAGCGATCCAGCCTCAGTCATCTTTGGTCCACAAAGTCCCTGTGACCCTTCCCTAAGGAAGGAAGAGACTTGAGACGGGAAAAAGTAATTTCCCTGAGTGGCAGACTAGCCCGGGTCGGCTTTTTAGGCACAAAGCCCATCACTCGGTTCCATCAAGCTTTCCACTTGTCCTTCTCTCTAATATCCAGGCGCTGGCTTACGTGGGAAGGGCCAGTGAACCTGCACTTGTTTCCAACTCTCTGAGGGACACCCTGTCACATTGCTAACAGCCTCGCAGGAGACCTGACAGCACATCATAGAATAGAGTCATAGAATGTATAAGGTTGGAAGGCACCAGCCCCCCTGCAGTGAGCAGGGACATTTTTATTGGATCAGGCCACTCAGAGCCCCATCAAGCCTGACCTTGAATGTCTCCTGGGATGGGGTTTCCACCACCTCTCTGTGCACCCTGTGTCAGTGATCCACCACCTTCATATTGCAGAACTTTTTCTTAATACCCAACCTAAATCTCCCATTTTCAAGTTCAAAACCATCACTCCTCATCCTATTGCTCCATGCCTTCAGGAACAGTTCTTCCCCAGATTTCTTATAGGTATTGGAAGGCCGCTGTAAGGTTCCCCCAGAGCCTTCTCTTCTCCAGGCTGAACAAGCCCAACTCTCTCAGCCTGTCTTCATAGCAGAGGTGCTCCAGCCCTTCGGTCATTTTCATGGCCTCCTCTGGACGTGCCCCAACAAGTTCACATCCTTCTTGTGCTGAGGGCTCCAAAACTCCAAATGCAAACCCAGATGTCATTTTGCAGCACACCTGAGAAACAAGCAGCTTGCCAAAGACAGCACAAGGAGGCTCTCCTGGATTGCCAGTCATTGGTGGTTATTAATGTGTGTTACATCAGAGCCAACTGCAATCCTGACCCCGGAAAGCTGGGATAGAGGATAAAAACGGGTCTTGCTGCATAGACCTTGTGATCTGAATAGAAATCACAGTTAAATGGGAAGGTGGGAAGAGATGCAGAGTTGTGTGAAGGGAAATGTCCAGTGTCACCCAGCAGTCGGTGTCCCAGCTGGTGAAGGCTGGGAGCAGTCTTTAACTGGCAGATGGTTTAGTTCTGATAGAAGACATCCTAAAAAAGACACAGAGGGAAAAAGAATAAAATGTTTTGGGTCAGTTAGTTTGTTTTTTAGGTGGTTTTGTTTCATAAATCTCTCCTTTTTTCTTCTTCCTCCCAAGAAACCCGACCAGGTCACTGTATTTTGGCCTTAGAAACACAGATAACATTTTAATGAAGAATTGTGGAGGAAAAAAAAGGTGAAAGTAAATGTTTCTGTTCTGTGTTCGGAGCTGGATGGCTTTGGATTCCCCGGGAGTTTCTTGTGCTCTCTGAAAGGCTGTTATCCCGTATGCCCTGCATTCATAATCAGCTGTGGCTCCTTCCTTCTCTCCTGACCTTCCTCAGTCTCCAGCTGCAACAGGACAAATTCTGGCTTCACAAAAATTGCCTTGCTGATGCTTTGTGGCTTGGAAGGACTAGGAAAGGACGGGGTTTATTCCCCAGAAAACAATATTAAACCGAACCTTCTTATTTTTCACCTCAAGCAGAGTCCAGTTTTTTGGCTTTTCACTAATAAACAGGTATTTCAAAGCAGCCAGGAGGCCTTAAAATGAACGTTTCCAGGTTCTAGAATAAACACTGTCACTTCCCACATAGTATTTTTCAGAAAAATAGAATTTAGCTACTACTCCATTAACCAGGGTCCCCAGTAAAACTACTGAGCTGGTTTTGCCCAGCTCCAGGCTTGGGAAACGTGGGATTGTGCTTCCAGCATGAAAATCCTGTGCAAATTAAGCGAGGGGTGTTTGTGCTTCCCTGCCTGCAAACAGGGGGCAACAACAGGTCCACACTTGTAGCACAGCCAAAATCTATTGATGAAAAACCCCAGGGAAGGACTGATTTAATTCATCTCAGGCACAGGCTGCCTGTGTTTGTGTGGCAGATCCACCTGTAAGAGGCGGGGAGCCGTCAGGATGATGATGAGAATGACAAATACCACCCCTCATTAGGCAGAGCTGAGGCAGAGACTAATTGCCTGGGAGCTGCAGAGCCTGGATGCTTGTGGTTCCTTCCAGTGCACGAGATGTGTCCTGACTTGCTTGAGTCCTGTTGATGAGCAGTGAAGAAGGTGGCTGGGTCTGACCCCTCCAGAGTGAGAGTGGGAGTGGCGGTGGTTGCCTTTGCAGCGGTGTGACGTTCATCCCCATGAGCTTTCGGTTGTCGCTGTGACTCTGTGGCCATCCCCTGCTCAGTGACCCTTGCTCCGGTGTCACTGGAGCCATCAGTCATGCTTTAATCATGCAGAGAGTTGTCAGTGGGGGAAGAATAATAATGTTCTTTTACAAAATGCTATGGTTTTTCAAAGTGAATTGGGTTTTGCTTCTCTAGCACCTGAATTCTGTTGGGTTTTTAACCCTCTGTGCACCCACAGCCTGTTGTGGATTGAATTTTGTTGGCATAAGCCCTTGGAATTCCAGTGTTGAGGAGGAGCAAGAGGGGAATGAGTTTGGCCCTGTTTGAGTTCAGTGGAAAGGCCTGAGCCAGGGACTTGGGCCAAGGCAGCAGGGCCAGAGGGAACTTAATGGAACTTCCTGCAGAACACAACTACAGGCTTCAACCGTGTCCTACAATTTACCTAACCAATGTTTTCTCTAGCCTGGGCCTTTAATTAATGGTAACATCATAAATCACATAATTATGGCCTCATCCCATTATCTTATAAGTCTTGGGTGACTAATAAGGACAGGGTAACACTTCAGTTTATTTTGCTGTGTTTTACTGACTAATTTAATGTAGTTGAATTCTGGGGACAGAATTCCCGAAGCACACAATTTTGCTGACAACATGCAACATTTCACTATTTCTGGAGAGTAGGAGAGTGGGTGTTTTGTTTTGTTTTGTTTTTTTAATTTGCACAGCTTTTTACATAAATACATGTCTTGACAGAACCTGGATAAATGCTTTGCTTGGGTCAGGTCACATCCATTTAACTCATCTTGCCTCAACAAGCATACACCAGCTTGATACCACATGGGGGAATCCCAGAATCACTAGGTTGGAAAGAACCTTTGAGATCATTGAGTCCAACCATTCCTGTCCTATGCTAAACCATATCCCTGAGCACCTCATCTACCTGCCTGTTAAATACATCCAGGGTCAGTGACTCAACCCCCTTCCTGGGCAGCCTGTTCCAGTGCCCAATAACCCTTTCAGGGAAGAACATTTTTCTAATGTCTAATCTGAACCTGCCCTGGTGCAGCTTAAGGCCATTTGCCCTTGTCCTGTCACCCATGGCTTGGGTGAAGAGACCAACACCCATCTCCCTACACCCTCCTTTCAGGTAGTTGTAGGTGGTGATAAGGTCTCCCCTAAGCCTCCTCTTCTCCAGGCTAGAGACCCCCAGTTCCCTCAGCCACTTCTCATATGATTTGCTCTCCAGCCCCTTCCTCAGCCTGGTTGCTCTTCTCTGGAAATGCTCCAGGACCTCATTGTCTTTCTTGTAGTGAGATATCTCAATATCTTTCTTGTAGTGAGGGAAAAACAGTATCTCCAGGCAAGAGGCAGATTAATTGTAATGGGTCAGATAAAAATCCTTTAAATAGAATATGGGGAAGTTCTTCATTTATAGGTTAACTCCTCCAAGGGGCTGAAACCCCAGTACTGGGCGGCATCACATACCATAAACCACAGCAAGGAGCATGCTGAGACAAGGAGCGAGGAATACACGTGGTTGAATCACGTGAAATGTTTTTTACTCCTACCTTAATGTTAGAGACTCGGGTCTGATGTTACAGGTTGGGGAAAGGATGGTTAATTCCTCACAGCCTGTCTTTCAGTCAGTTTGCATGTTTCTCTGCCGAAGTCCTCTTTTACTGATCCACTGTTCCTAATTTTACTGGGTCATCCCACATGGAAAGAGGGCAGCTCTCTTCTTTAGAGACATTCTGTCATTCTGAGTTGTTATGACCGGGCAGAAAGGTGCCTCGAAGCCACTGGTCTCCGCTCATCTGAACCAGCTACTGCAAGATGAATTCCTTCCAGTCCTTCCCCATCTTCTGATGTCACCTCTGCTCTACCGTTGGTATTTATGTTCTCCTCTGCCCAAAGACTCCTTGTTTCTTGGGTTGCAGCTGACGTTTGCTGAGTGCATGATTTCACCACGGTTCTCACAATAATTAGTGGTTTAGACAATGAGGCTGTTGGTGGTTTCTTTGGTTGATTGGTTGGGTTGGGTTTATTCTGCCAGAAAATGGAGCTCTAGTTCAGTTACTGCAGAAAACTGGAAGCTGCAGAAAGGCTGAAAACTAGAAGGCAAACATTCAGAGTACGTGGAGTTTTCTTATCAACTTGTCGAATGGCTGCAGGCCAGTCCCACAGCTTCCAAGCCTAACTTGAAAGCTTTGAGTGTTTGGAGTAGGACATGCTACACACACAATACCCACTTCAGAGATACGTGCATCCACAGGCCTCCTGCTGTTGGCACTGTGACAGCATTGCTATTTCTCTTGCAAATAACACGGTGTGTTATTATCCACACTAGCTTCATGTCCCAGTTTGAGCTGGTCATGCAATGCCCCAGGTTTGTTTCTGTCTTGCTTCTCATTTCTTTTACTTCCTCCTGGTAGCTGACATGTTGTGGCCCACTGAGCTCTCCTTCCCATTCTCCCCTGATTTCCAGTTGTGCTGAGATTATACCAAACTCATAGAATCATAGAATCATGGAACCTCCTGAGCTGGAAGGGACCCATAAGGACCATCGAGCCCAACTCCAGGCTCCACACAGCCCAGCCCAGTCAGATCATGGGACCGAATGCATCGTCCCAATGCTTCTTTCCCTCAGCCCAGCTGGGTGCTGTGACCGCTTCCCTGGAAAGCCTGTGCCAGCACCTGACCCCCTGTTCAGTAAAGAAACTCTTCCTGACACCCAGCCTAACCCCCGCCCTGCAGCAGCTTCACGCTGTTCCCTCGTTTTCTATCCCTGGTCACCAGAGAGAGGAGATGGGTGCCTGCCCCTTCGCTCACGTTCATCAGGAAGCTTGTTGCCTTCTCTCAAGAGGATGCCCCCTTTGCCTGAACACATGTGCCTACCAAGTCTACAGGTGATCGTGTGCCACCCCCCTACCAGTGTACTGTGACGGAAGCATCAGCTGTTAAACTTCACATACCATGAAGCACTGAAGCCACCAAAGCCTGTCTCCTCTTAGCTTTACAGGAGACGACACAGCAATATTCAAGTACAAGAATCAAGCCAAGGCCAGCTCAGCTACTCCCCCGCCCTTGTTCTCTTCCCTGCAACACAGTCAGTGTTTGTTTGCCCAGGATTTATATGAACGTCTGCGCTCACTGCTGACAGGCCGACTCGAAAATTCCCCCCATCAGTTTTCCCTGTGGCCACCTCCCGCAACCTGCCATTCCTGAGCATTAATTTCTACCTCTCCCCCTGATTTCCCAGGAAGGAATCCTGGTTAAGCAGGAAGTGCTGGGCTACCCATCCCGTTTTATACCTGTCATTGGTTACACAGACCTCATTTCCATCGCTATCCCTGCTATGGAAGTGAGGCAGAGCCATTGTAAGTGCTGTGTAACAGCATGGCATGGCTGATTAAAAACCAGCACAGCTCAGATGGGTTCACAAAAGTCCCGTCAGTCAGTTTGTGTTTGATTTCAGGTCTTATTTTCATTTATTTACAGTATTGCCTGTAATGCGTAGAGTGTTTGCTAAACACTGAAGAATAATGGTCCTGTCCCATGCTGCTGACAGCAGAAGGGCTGACAAAGGGAAGGAAAGCGGTAAAAGTGGTAATTTATGTATGAGTCATGCTTCCCAGCCAGCTGTGCTGATAAAAAATGGCCAGTTTTAGGGGGAGGCTGGAAAACAACAATGACAAAATTACCTTTGCGGGGAAAAAGAGAAAAATATTTGTGCTGGAACTTCAATTAAAGATGACTTATTGACAACAGCATGGGGAGAAGGGGTGTTTGGGTTTGTCACATTCAGGCCTGTGGAGGGGAAGATGTTCCTGGCATCGACACCTGCACTGAAGATGGAATGGAGAGAGTAGCAGCAGCAGATCTCGCTGGCAGTGCGGGAGAAGCTGTTGAGGAAGCAGGGAGGCAGAAGATACTGAGTGTGAGACAAGAATCAATAAGGCAGAGTCAGGAGCAGAGGGCATTCGGAGAGCAACTGGTTGGAGGTAGCTCTTCAGAAGATTGCCAAGTAGTCCCATATCCATCTAATGCAGGGAATTCTGCAGGGAGGTTTGTCTTTCCATCCGCCAGTGCAACTTGGGGCCTGACTTTGCTCCACTTAAAGGCAATGACAGACTCCTATCGATTCATGGGAGCCTTAGGAATCAAGGAAAACTCGCCGTGGCAACTGGCTAATTCAATAAAAACATTGATTTCTCCAGCTGGACAATTAGGGAGCATGAATGTGGTGTAGCTGATTGCTGTCCCTGAATTAACGTAACAAATGTTCATTGATTCAAGCGAGAGGAAACTGTACCCCAAAGGGAAGGACCTTTGGTATTAAAAAATCCCACAGCCTATGTGAGTGGGTCTTTAATGTTCCATGGATGGAGCTCGTTACCGCTCCCTGGGGACCTCTCCTGCGTTTCCCATCGCTCGGTTGCACAGCACACGTAGGTTGGGCATCGACAGCCACACAACAGTTCGGGGCATTGTCTGACTTTGTCAGCCGATGTTCCCATGGGGCGTTTGAGAGGTGCGCTTTTGGGCTGGGGCTTGAGGACCTGCAGAGCCGTGCTTGTCTATACTTGGCACAGCCGAGCTGCCTGTGCTTGATGTTTGTTGCAAAACAAAAGCAGCCTTCACGTTCACACTTTTCTTCCCTGAATTCTCCAGCAGCTGAGAAGAGGGTTTCCCTCAGCCACGGCACCCCGGCGCTGGTATGTAGGTTGTTTTGGCTGCTCCAGAGAATGGGAGAAGAAAAATCTCACTATCTTCTCAGTCTTTCCTTCTCAGAAACCACAGCTCCTGGTTTCCCATGGATGTCGAGCCAAATACAGTATCTGCAGCCCCACTGCGGCTATTGGGAGCTGGCACCTGGAGACATTTGTCCCATGGCAAGATGGAAGGTGACTTAGCTCTGCTCTTCGCGGTATCTGTCTGTGTCGGTCAGCGGGACTTAGGAGTTAGTTGATGGGCTCCTCCTCACCTCACAGAGCAGCTGAGGTAAAGACAGACACATAGTGACAGGGAAGACCCCAGAAATGGGATACAGGACCCCATGGGCTTCAAAGCAGGTGGTGGGAGCCCCTCAAAGCATCACTTCACATGATGGGTGCTGGTTTTCCTCTGCATTTGGGACAGCTGTCTCTTCACCCATGGTGAGGAAGAGGCTTTGATCCCCACAACAAATCCATAGAAAGGAACTTCTCAAAGCACTTGTGTTGGCTAAGAATGGGCCCTGACACTTGCAGGGATGCTGAGTAGCTGCACACTTAGGTTATGGCTTCGTGCTTTGCTGTGCTGACTCAGGAGTCAGTGTCTGACACAGCACAGTGACACGTCTTCCACAGGCAGCTGGTTTGCCGCTGTCCCTTTGTAAAACCCTGTTGCCTGCCCAGATTAGCTTCAGGGGTTGAGGCGTACGGCTAAAACTCATCCCAATTGCACCTAATGAAGTGCAGCATGGAAGCCCTGGCAGGTGAGGCTGGTGGGGTCCCAGCTGCAGGCAAGACCAACCACCAAAGGTGCTGGCGACTGGAAGCACGGGGGCAGGACAGGCAGTGACGTTTTAACAGCTGCTGCTTTCTGCGTCATTGTCTGGGAGTCAGGGCACTGACCTGGGGGACATCTCATGTCCACATTGATCCACGGGCCTTTGACGTGGAGCAGACTTGCCTCGATAACGGATGGGACATCCCAACGCACACTGACCTGCCAGAGATAACCATCTCCTGTAATCACCTTGCAGCAGGAGGCCACTGCTTCTGCGTTCCATGCATTTTTTCCCCTCCTTTTTTCTTTCTTTCCTGGTATCCTACATGGCAATAGAGATGTTTCCAGAGGCCACAGTGCTCCTTCTGCTCCTCATCCCAGGAAAAGGACCAGTTTAAGAGTGCTGTGGAGCATTAACGGAGAAGGATGCTCAGTGCTAGAGGGAAGGAGGGACGTTTCATCAGCCAGCATGATAGGAGCTGAGCTGCTTTACAGCACAGCCTGATAAAAAGAAGCAGTTTGGAAAACATGTCCACTGAAAGGTCAGGCATGGTCTTGTGTTCTGGACTGACACTCGCCCAGTCTGGTAAATGATACATAATGAATGTCTTATGAGGTTAATTTGGTCTGTTTGGGGTTGCCGTGAACAGCACATTAGAAAATAACAGTTTTCCCTGAGGATGCCAAATTGCTGGTTGTTATTATTTCTGCAAATAATCCTGAGACCTTCAGTTGCTCGAGGGCAGCTTAC
Source organism: Gallinula chloropus (assembly GCF_964237585.1). Lineage (NCBI taxonomy): Eukaryota > Metazoa > Chordata > Aves > Gruiformes > Rallidae > Gallinula > Gallinula chloropus. Next base: position 34,989,499 of record NC_140090.1, read on the forward strand.
TGCAATATTCGCTGCTCAAATTTAGAGCATTATCTGGATAGATACCTACTTAACGTGCTTCTCTTCGCTGGTCATGAGAGTGTAGTGCTTGGAATCAAATTTTCCATGTGCAACAGGCAGAGGGACCACCCCAAGTTCAGTTTCACTACCCTGGAGCATTCAAAAATGGTGACATCCTTGTGTTGTCTTTCAAATGCCCATGTCCATTGAGAATTCATGTTTTTCAGCATTCCTTGCAGTACCGAAGGCTGTTCAGAGAGACCTGACCAGACTGGACCAATGGGCTGAGGCCAACGGGATGAAGTTTAACAAGGCCAAGTATAGAGTCTTGCACCTGGGCTGTAACAATCCCGTGCAGCGCTACAGGCTTGGGGGAGACTGGCTGGAGAGCTGTCAGGCAGAGAAGGACCTGGGGGTGTTGGGTGACTGCAGGCAGAAGATGAGCCAGCAGTGTGTCCAGGTGTCCAGGAAGGCCAATGGCATCCTGGCTTGTGTCAGAAATAGTGTGGCCAGTAGGTCTGGGGAGGTTATTGTGCCCCTGTACTGGGCATTGGTGAGGCTGCACCTTGAGTGATGGGTCCAGTTCTGGGTCCCTCACCATAAGAAGGACATTGAGGTCCCGGAGTGTGTCCAGACAAGGGCAACCAGGCTGGGGAAGGGGCTGGAGTGCAAATCCTATGAGAAGTGGCTGAGAAAGCTGGGGGTGTTCAGCCTGGAGGAGACTGAGGGGAGACCTTATCACCGCCTACAGTTACCTGACAGGAGGGTGCAGAGAGGTGGGCGATGGTCTTTTCAGCCAGGTGACAGGAGATGGGACAAGGGGAAATGGCACTAAGCTGCACCAGGGCAGGTCAAATGTGAGGAAAATTTTCACTGAAAGAGTTGTCAGGATGTGGAACAGGCTGCCCAGGGAGGGGGTTGAGTCACTGACCCTGGGTATGTTTAACAGACGGGTAGATGAGGTGCTCAGGGATATGGTTTAGCATAGGACAGGAACAGTTGGACTTGATCTTAAAGGTGTTTTCCAACCCAGTGATTCTGTGAAAACAGATCCTTTCTGGAAGGAAAGATGATATTCTCAATTTAGAGCCAAGATCCTGGAACCAGGAGCTTCAGAGAAAAATTAAATACCCGACAGCACCAAACCACAGATGTTCTTTCAGGATGAAGCACAGGATTTGCTCCCAGTAAACTGTCAGCACTCCTTGCTGGAAGTCTGGAGCGCTTGCTGTGAAAAGGTCCACGAAAAACACCAAACAGACTTCTTTAAAAATTCAGATGCACATTTACAGACTCAGAACTTTTTCCCCAGCCGTAACACAGCTCCGCTCTTGTAACTGCTGGTAGCTGTCACAGAAGCTTTTTGTTCCCCAGCATAAAGTACCAGAGGCAACAGCGGTTACGTTCAAGAGAGCTTTGATGCACAGTGTTCAAAAGCATGATTTCTATTCCCTCTCCCAAAGCCTGGCCCTTGGAAACCTTCCTTGACCTCTTCCAGGTATGAAACAGCCCCACATGGGCTTTGGTGCTCTTCTTCATAAGATTCTTCCATGGCCTCCCCACATGCATCTTGCCAAACAGACAGCTGAAATGTTACCGGGAATGCTTTGTTCTGGGGATGGATTTGGATTATTAATAAGACTGTCAGGAAGAATGGGACTATTTCATGTCCTGTCGAAGCAGCACAAGTAGGATGATGCTTTTATGAGACTTGCCACTGCTCCTCCCTCCTCCAGATCATCCCTTTCATGTGCCTGAGCAGGACTGAGCTGATAGTCTGCTTCATAAAGAGCTGTAACAGCCTGGGAAACAGCTTGGGAAGTAGTTTATGAACAGCAAAGGGAAAATCCGGAGACAGAATGAGCAAAGAGGAAAGAAAGAGACCTGACTGCAGTTTTTAAGTTGAATTTCTGTGACCTTCCAAGTGGCTGTTCCCGTATGAGTGCATTAAGCACCTGAGAAGGAATAACTGCATGTATCAGTACAGGCTGGGGGATGAGCTGTTGGAGAGGAGCTCTGTGGAGAAGGACCCAGGGGTCCTGGTGGACGACAGGTTGGCCATGAGCCAGCACTGTACCCAAGGTGGCCTATGGGATCCTAGGCGGCATCAAAAGGAGTGTTGCCAGCAGGTCAAAGGAGGTGATCCTCCTCCTCTACTCTGCCCTGGTCAGGCCCCACATGGAATGTTATGTCCAGTTGTGGGCTCCCTGGTACAAAAAAGACAGGGATCTCCTGGAGAAAGTCCAGTAGAGGGCTATGGAGATGGTTAAAGAACTGGAGCATCTTCCCTACGAGGAAAGGCTGAGTGACCTGGGGCTTTTCAGCCTTGAGAAAAGAAAACTGAGAGGGGATCTGATCAATGGTTATCAATATCTGAAGTGTGGGACACAGGGGGAAATGGTCAGGCTCTTCTCAATGGTCTGTGGAGACAGGACAAGGGGCGATGGCCTCAAGTTGGAGCACAGGAAGTTCCGCACCAACATGTGGAAAAACTTTTTCACAGTGAGGGTGACAGAGCTCTGGGACAGGCTGCTCAGGGGGGTGTGGAGTCTCCTTCTCTGGAGATATTCAAGCCCCGTCTGGACGCTGACCTGTGTGACCTGTCCTAGGGAACCTGCTTTGGCAGGGGGGATTGGACCCAATGATCTCTGGAGGTCCCTTCCAACCCCTATAATTCTGTGATTAAATCCAGCATTACTCAACAGCCAGGGCTGTTTAGCAATAAAGACCTCTGGCACTGAAAGAGACTCAAACCAAAATCTCTCCAGCCAGCAATAAAAGGTGAGGAGCGTCATGCTGGAGATCACCGGGTCGCGTAGCTTGTTAAGGCTTGAGGCTGGAGGCTGCTTTGTGCAATCGCAGCACGCGATGTCATCCCGTGACATGCTCACTGTCACAGACAATTGATTGAAACAGATTAAAAAGAAGAAAAATAAACTAATAAATGAAACCTAATCCTATAAATGCACTTCTGTAGCCATGCTCAGGTAACTCTTGTGCATGCATCGGATAACAGGAGGGCTTTTTGGAGCTTCGGTTTGGTTCTCTACATGTTTGTTGCCTAAATAAGCACGAGATGCTTTTTTTTTTGTGTGTCCCAAATAGGAGAAAGAAACAAAATACAAAGGCTGAAAGCCAATGCATGCAACAGGGTCTCATCTGGAAGTCCCCAACTTCCAGTCCAGGGCAAAGGATGGAGGCAGTGAAGAGTAAAGAGAAGGTTCCTCACCTCCACAGCTTTCCTGAGATCTGAATGATTAAACAGTTCTGTCTAACATCTAAGGCTTGACTTCAGGGATGCTTCACATTGCATGTCCAGCATGCCAGGTGCCTCCCTGACATCAAACAGTGGCTGCTGGTCCCACAGGACCCTGCCAGGACACCATCACAAGCTTTTCTTCCCATATGCAGGTACCTGTTCCATGTTAACATTGTCCGTGGAGTTAAGCACCTGTATAAATGATTGTACAAGTGTGGCTTAGGGATATTTAAGGGCTATAAATTTTAAGGTGGTTTCCTCTGGGGATTTTGCAGGCAGATGTGAGCTTGCCCTGTGAATACTCCAGGGAAAACCTCAGCTGCAGAAACCTGCCTGTAGTTAGCTAGTAGTGCCGAGCCTTTCACCGTGGCTGCATTTATGCTGTTCCAGCTCAGCTCAGAGCTGAAGGAGAGGTGGCATCTGTGTTATGGATCACAGCTGAACTACCCACCCTGTGATGGCAAGCCCCAGCTTGGGTGTTCTTCAGCAGTGGGGAGGAGGGTGATGGGAGAGTGACTCAGTGTGCCTAAACAGCTGTGTGCATGGAAATGAGCTACGGAGCCCTCTGCCACCAGAAAGCACTGCTGAAAGCACCACCTGTGCTCTCACCCCAGGGCATGTGTGTGGGATTACTCCATCTTCTCTCATGCCTGAGAGGTTTTTGTTAAAACTGATGTCCTTTCGCAAAGACATTATTTAACTGATGTTTGATAAATTGATCAGGTTGTTCAGGGAGGTGGTGGAGGCCCCAACCCTGGAGACATTCAAGGTCAGGCTTGATGAGGCTCTGAGTGATCTGATCTAATGAAGATGTCCCTGCTCTCTGTGGGGGGGTTGGACTAGATGGCCTTTAAAGGTCCCTTCCAGCCTAATGCCTTCTATGACTCTACAATTCCTTATTTTAAAATAAGATTTACCTCAACTTTTTCATGAAATTCAAGACATTTCACTGTCAAAACCCATCCTTTTGGACCACTTGTAAGAAATTGCATCCAAGTGCGTTAATACATGGGACTGAGTGAGTTTCTGGAAATACCAGTCGTATAGGAATGTGGAGTTTTACATAAATGGAGCCCCATGGCTTTTGTCTCTTTCAGAATGATGCCTTCTCGGGCAGCCGTTGTGCCCAAAGCCACGTGAAGGTATCCACGCAGCTCCGAATTGCTCACAGTACTTTGTTCCATTGGCTTTTTTCCCTAATCAATCCATGCTCAACTCACTTCCTGTAAATGCAGGAGACAAAACACCGGTTCTGCAACAGCCAGAGTAGCATTCAAGCTGTGGTCTCAATATTGCAGACTCCTCAGCATTGCTGTTCTTTTATTGAGAGGAGAAAGATTTCCTGTGGGGGCAGCTGATCCATCGGTTGATGATATCTGCTATCACGTGCTGTATTATTTGCGTGCTCTAGGTTTCTTCATCCGAAGCCTGCACCAGTGAGAAGGTTAAGGCCTTGCTATGACATCTGACTGGCACTGGATATTATCTCTGTGTTTGTCCTCTGGTTTAGCTTCTATGGAGAAGTTACATCCCTGATAAATATCACAGTCCCATTTCTCCTCAGAATTCCTTCCCACTGTCTTTCAAGTGTCCGAATGGTGCAAACTGAGGCTCGTTCACCCATTTCTTTTTGATGACAGGTTGGCCATGAGCCAGCAGTGTGCCCTGGTGGCTAACAGGGCAAATGGGATCCTGGGGTGCATCAAAAGGAGCGTGGCCAGAAGGTCAAAGGAAGTGATCCTCCCCCTCTACTCTGCCCTGGTCAGACCCCACCTGGAGTGTTGTGTCCCTGGTACAAGAAAGACAGGGATCTCCTGGAGAGAGCCCAGTAGAGGGCTACAAAGGTGATTAAAGGTCTAGAGCATCTCCTGTACGAGGAAAGGCTGAGTGACCTGGGGCTGTTCAGCCTTGAGAAAGAAGGTTAAGAGGGGATCTGATCAATGTTTATCAATATCTGAAGTGTGGGACACAGGGGGAAATGGCCAGGCTCTTCTCAGTGGTCTGTGAGGACAGAACAAGGGGCAGTGGCCTCAAGTTGGAGCACAGGAAGTTCCACACCAATATGCAGAAGAACTTCCCAGTGAGGGTGACGGAGCCCTGGGACAGGCTGCCCAGAGGGGGTGTGAAGTCTCCTCCTCTGGAGATATTCAAGCCCCGTCTGGATGCCAACCTGTGCGACCTGTCCTAGGGAACCTGCTTTGGCAGGGGGGTTGGACCTGATGATCTCTGGAGGTCCTTTCCAACCCCTACAATTCTGTGGTTCTGTGATTTCTAGCATGACGCATGCGTATACGTGTGTATATTGCAGTCTGTCTGGAAAAGGTGGCATCAGCTAGTTCCTTTCAAGGGGTTGTGTGGATTAGTGCCCACAGAGAGCTTGCTCTTTCATGGTGTCTTTCCCTCAAGCAGACATCTGGTGCTACTTCTGTTTTCTTGGAGGCAGCGAATGTTGCTCCCAGTGCATCATGAAACGTCTTGTTATTAAGTAATTAGAGAGTGGTTTTTATAAGCATTTTTACTGTGAAAAGCCCCAGTTGCTGTCATTACTGCTACCTTCTGGCAACGGGGAGTAACATGCTGGTGAATCCTCCTCTGACATCTGTTGAAACAAGCTGAAGAAAAAGGGCAGACCTTAGGACTCTACATAATGATACTACCCATAAATAATAAAGCTCTCTGGGGGCCTTTGTAGACAGACAGGAACTTCCTGCCAAAAGGTATTCATCCCCATGCACCAGCGCAGGCTCTATCCTGTGCTCCTCTCTTACCACTGCTCCAGCTGTATTTCATGGCTAGAAGTTTCTTACCAAACACATTTCTTACCATGGTAGCTGTAATAGCATCCAAAAGGACACATATCTGGGGTTGTTTTCTGGTTTTGGGGGGAAAAAAAACAAGAAGCAAGGAACAAGGTAGTTTGTTTGAGATATCCAGACGTCCAGACTGGAGGTGATTAGAATTCTGGTCATTCTGGCAAGTTGGTAGCTGCAAACCCAGCCAGTCATCTGGGGTGCCTTGGACTTTGAACGAAGGAGCCCAGAACATAGTGACCAGACAACCTTGCTAAGAGTCAGGGGGTTTCTGCCAGGCCTGCCAGACATCAGAGGTCCTGCACTGATGTCTCTAGACAGCTTGCTTTTCAGCTTTGTAGTGCACACGTAGTAGGACCAGTACAACCGAGACCAGTCTGACCTGCTGAGGAGGTCCTGCCTGGTGGATTGCTATATGCCCACCACGTGTGGCTTGTTTTGGGTGTGACACTCTGTGGCTCCCCAGAAGGTGCTGGGCTTGCTGTGCCCTCAGTGCAAGTCCGTCCAACAGGACTTGCATTTCACTTCTCTACTTTCTCTGTACCACACCCAAGAAAGCTTATATGTGATGGCAGAGTCACAATATTGAGTCTAGACTTTGTCTTGCTGTCATTTCTGCTTGAAAAATAGAACGGCAGCATGCTCTTAGGCAAGTCCAGCAGTGACAACTCTCTGCAGTATAAATCTAGAGTGTGATCTCACCCATTTGGTCATCCAGGGATGGGGATAGTGTAGCTAAAGAGCTCTGTGTATCGAGGGCAACTTCCAAGATGAGAGCACATCGTAGAGTGCGGCCAGCAGATCAAAAGAGGTGATCCTCCCCCTCTACTCTGCCCTGGTCAGGCCCCACCTGGAGTATTGTGTCCAGTTCTGGGCTCCCTGGTATAAAAAAGACAGGGATCTCCTGGGAGGAGTCCAGTGGAGGCTACGAAGGTGATTAAAGGCCTGGAGCATCTCCCCTACATGGAAAGGCTGAATGACCTGGGGCTTTTCAGCCTTGAGAAAAGAAACTAAGAGGGGACCTGATCAATGTTTATCAATATCTGAAGTGTGGGACACAGGGGGAAATGGCCAGTCTCTTCTCAGTGGTCTGTGGGGACAGGACAAGGGGCAATGGCCTCAAGTTGGAGCACAGGGAGTTCCACACCAATATGCAGAAGAACTTGTTCACAGTGAGGGTGACAGAGCCCTGGGACAGGCTGCCCGGGGGGGGTGAAGTCTCCTCCTCTGGAGATATTCAAGCCCCGTCTGGATGCCAACCTGTGTGACCTGTCCTAGGGAGCTGCTGTGGCAGGGGGGTTGGAACCGATGAGCTCTTGAGGTCCCCTCCAACCCCTATGGTTCTAAGATTATGTGATTCTGTGCAGCCACTGGCAAGGGCGTACTGGTGGCAGGCAGCTGGGTTATTGCAAGCTCTAGGTCTGCAGTGGAAGCTCAGGTACATGGCAACACATTGTACAGCAACTCCCAGGGAGCCGCTGTCTTCTCCAGCATGTGTTCCACAGCTGCCCCCCAGCTCCCCAAGGTACACGCTGGGTGGGCAGACTCAAATTTTGGAATCATAGAATCATAGAATCACAGAATTGTAGGGGTTGGAAGGGACCTTGAGAGATCATCAGGTCCAACCCCCCTGCCAAAGCAGCTCCCTAGGACATATCACTCAGATAGGCGTCCAGACGGGGCTTGAATATCTCCAGTGAAGGAGACTCCACCACCTCCCTGGGCAGCCTGTCCCAGGGCTCTGTCACCCTCACTGTGAAAAAGTTCTTCCGCATGTTGGTGCGGAACTTCCTGTGCTCCAACTTGCAGCCATTGCCCCTTGTCCTGTCCTCACAGACCACTGAAAAGGGGCTGGCTGATTCCCCCTTCATTCCATGCTTAAGATAATTATAAACTTTAATTAGGTCCCCCCTTAGTCTTTTCTCAAGGCTGAACAGTCCCAACTTACTCAGCCTTTCCTCATAGGGGAGATGCTCCAGGCCCTTAATCATCTTCGTAGCCCTTATTTGGACTCTCTCCAGGAGATCCCGGTCCTTTTTATACCAGGGAGCACAGAACTGGACACAATACTCCAGGTGGGGCCTGACCAGGGCAGAGTAGAGGGGGAGGATCACCTCCTTAGATCTGCTGGTTACACTCCTCCGGATGCACCCCAGGATCCCATTGGCTCTCTTAGCCACACTGCTGGCTCATGGCCAACCTGTCATCCACCAGGACCCCCAGGTCCTTCTCTACTGAGTTCTTGTCCAGCAGGTCATCCCCCAGCCTGTACTGATACAAACAGTTGTTCCTTCCCAGGTGCAAGAGTCTACACTTGCTTTTGTTGAATCTCATCTGGTTTCTCCCTGCCCAGCTCTCCAGCCTGTCCAGGTCTCTCTGGATGGCAGCGCAGTGTTCCTGCATGTCAGCCACCCCTCCCAGCTTTGTATCATCGGTGTACTTGCTGAGGGTGGATGCTACTCCCTCATCAAGGTTGTCAATGAAGATATTAAACAGGACTGTACCCAACACTGAGCCCTGGGGAACACCGCTAGTAACAGTCATCCAGTCAGATTCTGCTCCACGAATCACCACCCTCTGGGCTCGGTCTGACAGCCAATTCTCAACCCACCTCACTGTCCACTCATCTATCCCGTGCTTTCTCAGCTTTGCTGTCAGGATGTCATGGAAGACAGTATCAAAGGCCTTGCTGAAGTCAAGGTAGATGACATCCACTGCTCTCCCTCCATCTACCCAGCTGGCGATGAGACCATAGAAGGCTATGAGATTGGTCGAGCACGATCTTCCCTTGGTGAATCCATGCTGACTACTCCTCATGACCTTCTTCTCTTCCAATTGCTTGGAGATGGCATCCAGAACAAGCTGTTCCATTACCTTTCCGGGGACAGAGGTGAGGCTGATTGGCCTATAGTTGCTGGGATCCTCCTTCTTGCCCTTTTTAAAGACTGGAGTGACACTGGCAATCCTCCTGTCTTCAGGCACTTCTCCTGTCCTCCAAGACCTGATGAAGATGATAGAGAGCGGCTCAGCAATCACCTCCACCAGCTCCCTCAGCACACATGGATGTAACTCATCTGCACCCGTGGACTTGTGTGCATTAATCCCTTTGAGCTGCTCCTGGACCTCCCCTACCTCAACCAGAGGGAAATTCTTCATTTCCCAAACTCTATTACTTTCATCCAGTGTCTGTGGGTCCCGGGGGGCCTTTGAAGTGAAGACCGAAGCAAAGGCAGCATTCAGTATCTCCACCTTCTCAGCATCCCCCGTTACCAGGACACCCTCCTCATTCAGCAAGGGACCTACATTATCCCTGGTCATCCTCTTACTATTCACGTATCTAAAAAAAACCCTTTTTATTATCCTTTATGTCCCTTTCCAGCTTCATTTCCAAGAGGGCTTTAGCCTTCCTAGTTGCATCCCTACAGGCCCTGAACACATTCCTGTATTTTCCCCAGGTGCTCAGACCCTTTTTCCACAATTCATAGATCTTCTGCTTCTCTTTGAGTTTACTCAATAGCTCCGTGTTCATCCATGCAGATCTTCTGCCTCTCTTTCCTGATTTCTTGCTCAAAGGGATGCATCATTACTGTGCTCAGAAGAAGCACTGTTTGAATAATAGCCAGCTCTCACAGGCTCCCATTCCTTCAAACAGCGTAGCCCATGGGATAGCCCCTATTAAGTAGCAGAGGAGATCAAAGTTAGCTCTTCCAAAATTCAGGGTAGCTATCCTACTTTTTGGCTTGCTTCTTCCACTCAGGATCTTGAACTCTACCATTTCATGGTCGCTTTGTTCTAAGCTGCCCCCGACCTTCGCTTCCCTAACGAGCCTGTCCTTGTTAGTGAAAACAAGGTCCAGCACCCACCCTCCCCTTGCAGGCTCCTGCACGATCTGTAGCAGGGAATTGTCTTCAACATACTGCAGAAATTGTCTGGACTGCATACGACTGGCCGTGTTGCTTGCCCAGCAAATATCTGGATAGTTGAAGTCCCCCATAAGGATCAGTGCCCGGCATCTTGAGGCTACTTCTAACTGCTTATAGAATGCGCTATCAACCTGCTCCTCTTGATCAGGGGGCCTATAGCACACTCCCACAGCAATGTCACCCATACCAGTTTGCCCCTTGATTTTAACCCACAACAGGCCATAAACTCAGAGGCAACCTTACAATAAGCCCTTCTCATGTGCATTGTGCTGCCTTCAGCTCGGTGAATCAGCTCAGAAGCCTTCATGAAGGACCAGGCTTTTCTCTCAGGAAGGGTGCCGGGATGATAGTCATTAGGGAAAGGAGGGATGAGCACTCTCTCCCAGGCTGATTACACAGGTTGAGCCACCCTCCCTCACCCATTCGATGAAGACTGCCCATCTCTACTGTATGAGTCGGAGAATCAAAGCCTCTTTTGGGACACCTGTCTCTTATTAGTGACCTGAAGAAGGGAAAAAGATCCTTTAACCTTTCCTTTGCTATGAATTAAGGAGCTTTCAAAACTAGTCTGTAGGTGAACAAGCCCTCCCCTCCTTCTGTCTGTGCTCCTCTGTCACTGTAGCGCTTGTATGAGATTATTGCAACACATATTTTTCTTCTCCAGCAAGTTCCCAGGTATAGGAGGCTGACAGGCCTTGTGTAACTCCTCATTACTCACCAGAACTCCCCATGCTCGTTTAGATCTCAGGGTGTGGTTTTTTAATTAGCTGATTTTGTAATAACACCCAGGTGACTTGGTGATGTATCGACAGCTTAGAAACCTATTAAATAGAAGTGTAGTGACTCTATGTCCTTAGAGTGCTCTATCAGATTGTTGTTTGCTTCTAGAAATTAAGCCTGTGGGGTTTGCCCATCCTTCCCTGTAGCTTCTAAACCTGTTGATTGAATTCAGCCTGTTTACGCTGGTGGGTAAATCCCCTGGAGATTAGCAGACCTGTAGATGTTTTGTAGAAAGGTACATTGAGGTAGAAGAGGAAGGATCTGTTAAGTGCCTAGATGGAGAACCCTGTGCCTGGCTAGGTAACAGAAAATCCACAAGCTCTTTTTTAGCCCCATGTGGTCAAGACTGTTAGATACCTTCCTAAGAAGTCCTTGTCCTGTGCTCTGCAAGTTACAGCTGTTTGGTAATCTGCACTCATCTATGCTTGGCCCAGACAAATACTTGGGTCTTTCAGCCCCCTGTTTCTGGCTCAGTGGAAGGGTGCGTGTCTCTACACAAACAAATCTGCCAGCTGGTCCAGGTTTTGTACAGGAGAAGCCAGATGAGCGTTCCTTTTCCAGTACTGGTGGTCACTGCTCTGTTGATATTGGCTTTGTGTTCTGGGTTGCTGTATCCATGAGGATAGAAGCTCTTGGCATTATTTTTCTACTTTCCCAAGTCAACCAGCTGTGATGCCAATCTTATTCCATATTATGGAACACAGGAAGAAAAAACTCCACCTTATAGGGCCACGAAGATGACTAAGGGCCTGGAGCATCTCCCCTATGAGGAAAGGCTGAGTAAGTTGGGACTGTTCAGCCTTCAGAAGAGAAGACTAAGGGGGGACCTAATTAAAGTTTATAATTATCTGAAGCAGGGGATGCAGGAGGAATCAGCCAGCCCCTTTTCAGTGGTCTGTGGGGATGGGACAAGGGTCAATGGCTGCAAGTTGGAGCACAGGAAGTTCCGCACCAACATGCGGAAGAACTTTTTCACAGTGAGGGTGACAGAGCCCTGGGACAGGCTGCCCAGGGAGGTGGTGGAGTCTCCTTCTCTGGAGATATTCAAGCCCCGTCTGGACGCCTATCTGAGTGATATGTCCTGGGGAGCTGCTTTGGCAGGGGGGTTGGACCTGATGATCTCTCAAGGTCCCTTCCAACCCCTACAATTCTATGATTCTATGATTTTCTAAATCCCTGTGACTGAGGGCTTACCTTCCCAGATGACTACAGTTAATTTTGAACTTAGCACGATTTTAATCTTCCAGGAAACATGTTTCCGTTGCGTACAGAACAGCATGCTCATGACACAGCTGTTAGCACAAGCACATCTTGCCTCTGCTGTTCCCTTACCTGTACAGTCTGTCTCTGGGCCTTTTAATTTGGGAGCTGGTTTATTGGAGTGTTTTTGACAGCTTTGCTGACGCTTTCATTTGGAAAGCACTGTTCTCCTCAGCCTTGGAAATACCTGTTGTTCTTTGCAAAGTCAGATCCGGTTTTCACACTGACCTTGATTTGACCTTGTTATCAGTCTTACCCATGATATAGTGTGATCTTTAATTAGTCCATCAGTCAGCCATCCAGGTTCATGTGATGGGATGTGAGCGGCACCCTGTAGATTGGAAACTAGCTGAATAGGCAAGGAATTTAGGAAGGCAACCAGGCTGGTGGAGGGACCGGAGGGCAAATCATATGAGGAACAGCTGAGGGAGCTGGGGGTGTTTAGCCTGGAGAAGAGGAGGCCGAGGGGAGACCTTATCACTGCCTACAGTTACCTGACGGGAGGGTGCAGACAGGTGAGTGATGGTCTCTTCAGCCAGGTGATAGGTGACAGAGTAAGAGGAAATGGCACTAAGCCGTGCCAGGACAGGGGCAGATTAGATGTTAGGGAAAAGTTCTTTACTGAAAGAGTTGTCGGGGCCTGGAACAGACTGCACAGGGAGGGTGTTAAGTCACCAACCCTGGGTGTGTTTAACGGACGGGTAGATGAGGTGCTCAGGGATATGGTTTAGCACAGGACAGGAACAGTTGGACTTGAACTTAAAGGTCACTTCCAACCTAGTGATTCAGTGATGAATGTTGGAGGATTTGGATGCTGGTAGCTGCCTCATGTCTTGCTTCAAGCCTGGGCATTAGACCTGGTCTTGACATTGTTAATAATTAGAAAGGAAGGGTTAAAGGACATACTGATGAAAATTGTGGTGATACCATCTTCTTGCTCTTACAAAGCAAGGCTCTTGGGCAAAGTTTGCGCTGAAACAGGCATGTCAGTTGTCGCGTCAGGTAATGCCCGCTTACAAGTCTTGGGATTCTGTGGACTTGTGTAGATCCAAAGTTAGATCCCAGCCCTGAGAATAAGGAAGGGGTGAAAGGGATTTAAATAATGAGGTACCATGCGTAACTGCGTACAGTGGAGCCCAGGTTGGTGAGCTTGAATGTGCAGTCTGAAGAGCTATACGTTGCTGGGCTTATTTGATGAGCAAGAGGGTGGATTAGGAGATGTGCATGGTTCTGGTGAGCTTATACTGTACTGGGAAGAGGCTAAACTGGGGTTACTAGTGATTGCTGGGATCTCTCAGGAGTAGCTGCCTTTCACTGTCTGTCACTTGTGCCCCCAACTCCTGCCTGACAAACTTCTAATCCCGATTAAGCGCCAGGTGTGAATGCTGTTGCAGGAGTTTGTAGCTGATGGATGGCAGTGTGAAGCCTGCAAGCATCCTGTATCAAGGTAGGCGTGTGTGTGGGAGCATCACAAATAAAGCCCTCAGCTCCTGGGTGTGGTGGGAAGTGATTCATGGACCTGTAGGCTTGCTAAGACCACATGTGGATGAAGGTGACCTGAGGAGTAAATGAGTAGGGCAGAGGGCTGGCTGGTAATGCTGTGCTTCTGAACAGAGGCACCATGGATTTCAAGCTACAAATTGTATTTCCCTTCCCTAAATCTGGTCCTGCAGAAATATGCTGACATAAGAGGAAATAACCCAATTATGTGCTCTTCTGAAAATCCGGTCCCAAATCTTTTCAGCCTGTGGTGCCTCCAGTTCACTGGCAGGAAGCTCCAACATTGTGATTTTGGTGCTTAACTGCTTGCTCTCAGAGTATCCCAAAACTTGTGCTTGATTTGAGAGCTTGTTCATGGAAATTAGGCTGCTCAGTAGAAAGAACCAGTGAATATCCAAGTGCTTTTGGCCAAAAATCTGCAGCACAGTTCTCCCAGAACTCTTTGGAGTGGGTCCTGTTGGATAGTGTCCTTGTATTTCCAAACTAATTGATGACTGTGGACCACTGGAGGGAAAACTGCTTCTAGGAGGAGCTGGTTTTAATAAGGGGGGAAAATCACTGATAAGTTGTGGAAATGTTTGTGCTGGTGACTCAGTGGTATTCTGGTGATGCCACATCACCCAGAGTTTCCATAGAGGCTAAAATTAATGCTTGTATTGAGGGCTCTGTTGGGGTTTTTGTTAGTTGGTTTGGGTTTTTTTTCCAAAAAAAGCAGAGTGAGCATGTCTCCTAAACCTGTGCCTTGTTCAGGTGCCTGAAATAAGGCACCCAGGAAATGTGAAGGAGTTTACATCTCTGGGCTCCCACCATGCCTTTGGAAGTAATTGGAAGTAACACAGAGACTACATGCTGTCTCCCACTGGTAGATGTCATGGTCTGCTCAGAAAAAGCCTTTTTTTATGATTTAACAAATAACGATCCAGTTCATGGAAGTGTTTTACACGATTTCCACATCATCAAATGCCACGCTACCTAGTGCCTGTCAAGTCCTCAGGCATCAGCCTCCCTACCTGAGAGGAAGGCAGTGCTTTAAGTTGGCCACAGCCTTTTAACTTCCACCTTCCTCTGCTGCAAGGGCATGGGATGCTCTTCGATTCCCACTTACTTCAGAGCATCCTGAAGCTTGGATGTGGTTTGAAGGCCTGCCCTGTGATAGAGGGCTGCTCCACGAAAACGAGCAGCCAAAGGCTTTGAGCTGAAAATTAATTGTACCCACTACAGGAAGGCTTTTCTTGCTCTTTTTGGATAGGGGACACCTGTATTTTGTAGCACCTTGCTAACTCACATGACCTTAGCAAAGTGCTGTCTGTAAGGACATCTAAGTGGACGCTCACCCCTAAGCAGGCAGATCAGCTCAGTGCTGGTCTGCGAGTGTCCTGCAGACCCAGGCGTGGGGCTGAAGGCTGCTTGCTCAGCAGTCCTTAGCGTGGCTGGGCTTGTGGGTGAGAGAACACGGCTCAAGTCTGTGTGTAGCATCTCTGAGAATTCCAAGGAGAGCATGTCAAACACTTGGTCAATATTAGCTTACACAAACCATGAGGAAAGCCCATCTGTCACCCAGCCTGGGCTTGTTCCTGATCTAAGTTCAGTAACTAAAGATACTGCAAACTCTGCCTCTTCACAAGTCCCATCACCCCACTGCATCCCTTGAAGATCCAATCCAGTTAGTTCCGCTTTGTGTGCCTTTCTCTGGTGCAATAGTTAATCTGGTGTTTCTGCTTTGCTTGCTGCTGGTGTGATCTCTGCTCCTGTGGACCTGTCCTGGGTCAGGGTAGCTGGCCTACGTGCTGTTCTGAGTCCCTGCTGTGGGCTAGCTGCAGGTCCAGGGAGGGGATTGTCTCACTCTGTGCTGTGCTGGGAGAGCCTCAGCTTGAGTCCTGGGGGCAGTGTTGGGCACCACAGGACAAGAGGGACACAAGCTATTAGAGAGTGTCCAGAGGAGAGCAGCGGGGATGGGGAAGGGTCTGGAGGGGAAGGCTTACGAGGAGAGGCTGAAGTCCCTGGGGTTGTTCAGCCTGGAGACGAGGAGGATGAAGGGAGACTCCATCATGGTCAGTGGCTTCCTGCTGAGGTGGGGCAAAGGGGCAGGCACCCATCTCCTCTCTTTGGGGATCAGGGATAGAACCCAAGGGAACGGCATGAAGCTGTGACAGGGGAGGTTTAGGCTGGATGTCAGGAAGAGGTTCTGTATTGAGAGAGGGGTCGGGTGCTGGGACAGGCTCCCCAGGAAAGGGGTCACAGCCCTGAGCTGGGCTGAGGGCAAGAAGCGTCTGGACGATGCGCTCAGTCCCATGCTCTGACTGGGCTGGTCCCGTGCGGAGCCAGGAGTTGGACTCGATGGTCCTTATGGATCCCTTCCAGCTCAGGAGGTTCTAGGATTGTAGGATTCATGCTGGTCACTGCAGGATTAGGGTTTTGGGTATTCTCCAGGCAGCCAGCAGGCTGGATTTTTTCTTTCTGATCTGGCCTGGACTTCAAGGGGTAAATGTGAGATTTAGTCCAGCTCTCCATGTCTAAAAGGCAAGAGTGTTCATGAGTCAACAGCTATTTGTGTTTGGCTCTCTGAGCCTTCTGGTGTGTGAACCTGTTGTTTTGACCAAACAACTAGTGAAACGTTAACTGTGGTCTGTCTTCTCATCCTCCCAGCACGCTGTATCTGGGGAGAGCACCCCTGTGCCTCCGGAGTGGCCCTGTGGATAAGGATCCATGTCAGCATTCCTGCAAGTGTGTTTCTAGCACTCCTGCAGATGGTTTGCTCATGGACTTTATCCTTTTCTCTTCTCAGTTCTGTCTTGCATTGCATCTCTAACCTTTAATTTCTCATGGAGGTAACTCAGAGTACCTGGGAAGCATGAGTGCATTTATTTTTTTGCTGAAGCAAAAACTCCCGTACCTGGAAGAACATCCCAAGGGAAGGTCTAGGTCCTGGCCCATGGGGTGAGCCTTTTGCCCTGGAGGCTACAGCCCTTGTGGGGCCTTGTATGCCATAGCCACCACTGTGGTATGTGTGACAAGTTGTGTCTCTAAAGACCTGCATTGGATGAAATCAGGCTTCAGAGCTCTCCTGAGGGTTACCTCACTCAGCTTCGTGGCCTCAGAAATGGATTCTGCCCCTCAGCTCAGAAGAGCCCCGGTTCTTCAATCGGAGGAATAAACCAACAGAGGATTTCTTGGGAAAAGGAAGAATTTGGCCTTTCCCTCCTCTCCCCTTCTGCTTACATGTATGTTTGCACTGTCACTGGGACACCTCTCTGCTCAGGTCTCTTTGTCAGGGAGAGTGACCGCATAGGTGTACATCCTCCTGTGCCTTCAGCAGGAGTTGTAAAGTAAAGGAATTAAAAAGCAAGAAGGCATCATGGCTTACTGGAGTCCTGGCCTTGTGTCGCTGAACTGGGACAGTGCAGCAGCAGGGTAGTTGAGTGCAGGTGCTCTGAGAGCTGCCTGACAGTGAGTTATTCTGGCTTTACAGCAGTAAACTCGAGCAAATTACGCTTTGGGTACTTCCCAAGAGGAATGTTTGTTGACTCTGCTCACAAAGGAGGTAAGGATGTGCATTTGCTTGGGAAAATTATTATACATATCGCAGTGGGCTTTTCAAACAGTTGTTTGACTGAATACCAAGAAGACACAATCAGATGCTTGCCTTAAAAGACCTTTGGCAAAGCACTGAGTGGTGAAATGATAAATTCCTTCTCTCTCGCCCCCTCAGAGTGGAATTATCTATATTTGGATTTTTTTTTTTGGGCCCAAAGAGGAAGTTAAAACAAGTTTGCAAATGATGTTTGGATGAAATGCAATGGACACGGCTGTGTGCTTTGTGTGTAGCTGAACTAGAACAGCGCCCTGAGGAGCAGTGTTGGTTCTCTGCTGAGACCCAAGTGAGATCCCTCTCTCTCCTGTGAACATCTGATAGAAAAAAACCCACCCCATGATCGTAGAGGTAGGAAGGTGGACCTTTGGGTTTCTTCCCATTGCTATTTCGCTATTAAAACTACAGCAGGAAAGCCTTTTAGGCTCGTTTTAGCTCCAGGTCCACTCCCACTGTTGGAATGTTCAATCTATTTAGACTGAAGGTATGTGGAGCCGCAACTGCTCCATCTCTGTTGCTATTCCCACCTTTGAAGTGTTTCCTAACCAGTCCAGAGGTGTTTCTCTTCCCTGAGTACCACAACTCACTTCCCCTTTCCCTTACTCTCACTCAGCGTTTTTGCAATCCTCAGATCAAAACTCCGAGATTATTCCAGGTGGCAGGGCTGCTGCCTCCACTTTCGTCCCTGGGTGAAGTTTGGCAAGGGCTTGTCCAAGATGGTTTTTCAATTCTGAGGCATCAAGTTAGTTTGTGGCTAGAAGAAATGCCATGTAGGAGGAACTTTTTTGATCTATCGTGAAACACGCTGAGGAGCGAAGTCTTCCTTGGACTACTTAGGTGCTTTGAGGATGACCTCAGTGTTAGCAGCTGGGATACTTGAGTATGCATGCTCCTCTCCCGAGGGGGACCAAAGCTCATCAAACAGGTTTATATCTGGTTTCAAAATTTGGATTTGTTACAGCCCTTGGCACAGTGAGCAGTCTCCCTGCTGTCACTGCTTCCCTCTGTACCTCCTGTTCATTCTTTCCTTTCATCTCTAGCTGGTTTTGGGCTTTTTTTAAGATATCTTGCCACTAGCTTGAAAAATTCAATGACCAGCTGAATATCAACAGCATTGAAGCCACACTAGTACTCTGAAGTCTTTGTGGGGTCTGATCCTGCAATCCCATTCCCAGTGGGCTTGGTATGAAGTGTTGAATCAATGAGAACTCCCAGGACTGATCTCCCAGAGGAAAGGGAAGATGCAGGAAGCTGAGCCGTGAGATTATTATGTGTGTATATATATGTGTAACTTTTTCATTTCATGTCCCTGGATGGTAGGTTTGAGACATCCAAAAGTATTTAAAGAGAAAAACCCAACCCTAATTCCAAATCAGCCGTGCCAAGAAGTCGCATGCTGCAGATACTTTCTTCTCTGCTGTTCCCTGTGAACTCTGTGAAGTCAGACTGGGCTGGCAGGCAGCCTAACTCCTCGCTGTTGATGACACCTCTCCGGCAGAAGCGGTGTGTGGGCAGACAGGTAGTTTCATCATCAGGAGGAGGTGGAGGCATGCATCACCTTTTGTTTAAGGAGAAGCATCTTTTTGGAATGCTATCCATTTTATCGGTTAGGGCTTGAATGCCGAGCAGCCAGGAGAGGCTGGATATTGTAATTAACGCAAGTGGAGGCAGGCTGCTGGCTCTGCCCTCCTGCCTGGAGAAGAAGAACCTGTTGAATTGGCTAGGAGCTATTGCTGTGAGGACAAGAGCTACAGATACTGGGAGTACGGCAGCCACAAGCGGATGAAGTAGCTGCTTCAGAGCTATGCTGTGGCAAAGGGGCAGGGGCTTGGATATTGGACACTGGATGCCCGTTTGGGTTAGAGCCTCTGCTTTCACCTCCTAAGCCTGGGGAGGAAGAACCTGCAGCCCGTTCACTCTTGGTTGGGTCAGCTGAGGATGGCTGCGCTCTCTCAGCACTTGAGGATCCTACTGTGGAAGAACTGGCTGAGTGTCAAGAGGCAGCCGGTGAGTGTGGAAATGAAGTAGTAGGGGAGAGGGACCTGGAAGTAACAGGAGCTGAGGAGTGAGGGAGGTACAGCAGGAGAGGAAGGTCGTGGTATTAAAATAGAAAGATTTTGGAAGGCTGGTGATGGAGGCAGAGGGAAGGAAGGGAATGGTGTGGAAGTGAGGTGGGTCTTGCCTTGGAGCTCATGTATAAGGGCTCAGCGGTATGGTCTTAGGTCCACAGATGCTGCTGTTGTTTCCTTGGGGCAGGGGTCTGTGCAGACAGTTGTTCACAAACTTGTGGGCAGACCTGAATTAAAGGAGCAGTTCTGTACCTCCTCCCATGTGAGCAGACCCCACAGCCTGTGTGCAACCTCCACAGAGTCCCTGGGATTTGGGGCGAGCAGTGGGAGATCCTCTTATAGAGCCATTTATAAAGGATGGACAAAGAAGCTCTGATGACAAAAGTAGCTCTGAGAGATGTAGGTAGGACAGATTTCCAGCACAACACTGTGTGTTGCAACTCCATCACCCTAATATAGTCTTTCTTTATGAAGGATCAAGCTTTTCCAGCAATGCCCAGAGAGCAATCTGAACTGCAGAAGCATCAGGGAGGCAGATGTTCCCTTTGCAGTGGGGGGCATTGTATGTCCAGGTCTGCTCGGTAGCATTGTCCCAGGCTGGCTTCAGTACTGGAATTCAGCAGAAGCATGCTGCAATTCATGGACTTGCCTTCTTGCTAGTAATCCTAACGTGACGGTCTGAAAATGTTTTGGCTGAGTGGAAGCCTTGGCAGGTACAGAAAATGCTGACCTGTGGAGGGTGTGATATGAGGACGAAGCGAAAGGCCTTGTATCACTACATGCTTCATCAAGGTCTGTTGTCGCCTGCCCTCTCCTGCCCCTCGGTTTTGGAGCCCGATTTGGGGGAGGCGGTGAGCTCATTTGACCCCTTGTGATCCTCTTCAGGAACTGTGGGCATGCAGTGCACCTTGCAGTAACGACCCTTCACTGGTGCTGAGGATGGAGGAGACTTTGAGATGCAGAGGAATCCCAATAAATTCCCGCTAATTGGCTTGGGGGTCTCTTTGAACCCTTGTGTATCCCAAGTGAATGCTGACTTGTACTTCTGACCAGACAGCCTCGCTGGCTTTAATTCTGGTCTCTTGTGGAGCTGAAATATCAGTTCCACAGAATTGAAACGTCAATTAAAATAAAAATCTGTCCCCCACTGATTATTCTATGTCAGGCATCCCCTCCAGTCCTCCTCCTTTTCCCGAGCTTGCTCCATGTTAGGGAGCTTGCTCAGACTGCAAAGGGTGTGAGGAAGTAATCCCAGATCTCTGCTCCTAAATGCATCCTGATTTATCTGCCCTCCTGCTCATCTTTAACCTGTGTAATCTGACTTCGCTCACAGACCAGGCTTTTAGAAAGCTTTTTCTTCGTTCGTGTGCTTGTTTGGCCTGGGACGTGTTCTGTTGTGCCTCTCGGTTTCTGAAAACCTGTGAAAGCAGTTCCTGCTGCTGCGATGGCATGGGCTGCCCTCTCCGGGAACAGTCTGAGGCCAGGCAGCCCCCTGTCCTCCCCCTTGCAGGCTTGAGATCTTTCCTGCTCAGGTTATCAGCCTCCCCAGGGCTGGCAAACACAGATTCACAGAATTGTAGGGTTTGGAAGGGACCTCTAGGGATTGTTGAGTCCCACTCCCCTGCCAAAGCAGGATCTCTAGGTAGGGACCTGGTCGTACAGGTAGGTGTCCAGATGGGTCTTGAGTATTTCCAGAGAAGGAGACTCCACATTTGGTTTTGCCTCTTGTTTTACTCTTTATTTTCTCTGAGCTGTCTGCAGAGCTCCTGGAGAAGTTGCCTCCATCCGTGCAGCACAAAGCGAGCTACAGCTTGGCTGTAGTTTGTTGAAATTGGCTCAAGCTCTGCATTTTGGTACAGGTTGCTCCTGCCAAGAAAGGAGTGGTCATGAGTTTAGGTGGCAGCCTTCTCGGGACCAAGGCTTGGCCTGCAGACTGAGTGGAACTGGAGGAATCTGTGTCTCTTGCCCTTCTGTTGCTTTCCATCTATCACATCTAGGCAGCTTGGCTGTTTGAGCAGAGGCAGGAGGGAGTGAGAATGTGCCTGCATCCGGAGATGCTAACTAAGCCCTGAGTAATTACATCTACTTCTAGCAGTGAAATAATCTGGCAACCAAAGGGTTGTGCAACCTACATTGCAGGGCTTCATGTCCCAAGAGCCAAACCGAGGTTGGTTTTGGCTCCCTTCAACATGTTCCACCTGCAATCAGTTTGGCCGGGGTGGTTGTCTTGTTTTTCTTAACTAGAAATTCCTGGGACAGCGGGAATGCTGTTATGTTGCAACTGATGTACCCAGCTACCATTAAACCAAATTAAGCCAAAGGACAGAGATACTTAGGGAAAAGGTCTCTGGGAAGGGATGGAGGGAGTAGAAGCACCATTTTAAAGCCAAAAAGCTACAAAAATTTCTGAGACAATCAGTATCTCTTTCCTCCCTCAGGAATATGAGATCTCATGCCCTTCCTTCAGGCAGCCTCTGACTAATCCCAGTTTCAGTGCTGTTACCCCATCATTTTACTTCAGCCTCTGTGGTACTAAACAAGGAGGATACATTAATAATACCGTCTGTGTGGGAATTACTGGGAGTTAAACAGCGTGTTTGGAGGCTGATTATAGGGAAACCAGGCGTTGTTAAAAAAAAAAAAAAGACCAAAAGGTGTTTGCTTCAGCGATGGATCTTCTTGCAAGCTGGCAGTGTATAAAGACATGAGGAGTACTGTCTAAAGGCTAAAATGCCAAAGTTACAGGAGTACCCCCTCTGACGGGGTGCGTGGGGAGGTGCCTTGTGGCTTGATGCCTGTCAGTTGCCTATTCTGGGGCATGAATCTTGGTCCAACTTTCATGGCTGTCTCATCTCATCAGGGATGATAGGGATGGTGCTGCTGCAAAACAACTGTCTTTAAGCTGAATTGCTCTCTGGGATTTGTTTGTCTGTCTGTTTGGTTTCTTTAATGTTCCAGTAAATGTTACAGGAAATGAAAACACAGTTATGGGCTTGGAATTACTTTGGAAAAACAGTTTCGGGTAATATGTGCTGATCTGAAAAAAAAGAGCAACACAGTGATGAAGAATGGGATGATTCTGAAGCAAGACATCTTTGTGGCTTCAAAAATTGGCATGAAGATAGCACAGCAATCTCGAAGTGTGGAGTAGTTTGAGTTTAACTACTGATGGATGGCAAACTCTAATCTAAAGTGCAGTAGCAAGCTGGCCAGCTAGCGCGGAAGCGGTGAATATTAGAATAATTGCATTTTCCTTGCTTACAGAACTCCAAGGCTTGTAGTTTTAAGTCTGATTTTGGGTGCCCTTCCTAGATTGGTTTACTACACTTGGTTAGTGGACTGTATTTTCTTTATCCTCGTCCACTGAAATGGTCAACCCTCATGTGGGGGTTGGACTTGATCCTTTGAGGTCCCTTCCAACCCTTACGATTTTGTGATGTCAGGGACAAGTGCCCCATAAATATTCATGTTTCTTCCACTATGCTGGGCCAACTCTGCATCATCTCTGCTCCACCTCAGCTCATCTGTATGGACCACTGCAGCCTGGTAGTGGAAAGGTGCTAGCAAGTTTGGTTGCTGGAGTCAGAAGCTCCTATGAGGGATCCTGGTGACTGGTGTTCAAATGTGTCTTCTCCAGCCGCCTGGTTTCACATAAACACCTTCCTTTCACCACGCTTGAGCTCCATGCCTTGTAAATGACAACTTCTTTCAGCTCTAAGAAGAGCAGTGAAACATTTATGGGAAAGAGAAGTGCTGTAGACATGTCAATTCACTTATCAAGCAGCTTAACATTGGGGTACAACTAAAAGTCATCTTTACCCATCATTTGGGTGGTGCTGTTACTGAAAAGTGAAACCAACCTCTCACTTTTGTCTTGCTGTCGATGTGTCCAAAAGTCTTATGCTTCTCAGTGTGCTTCTACTATCATATAGCAGTGTCTGAAAGCTGTGTCAACTCTGTCCCCCGTAATTACCACCCAAATTGAAACACAGGGAGGCTTGTGTTATTTCCTGGCTTGTTATTTGCTCTTAAAATCTTATGTAGTAGTTTCTTCTTCCTGCATAGATAATATTAGGGGTTTAATAGCATTCCAACCAAGGCAGGTGTGATTTACAATGCATCTTGGAACTCATTTAGGGCAGCACTTGTACATTCCAGACAAGCTCTGGGACACATCAATACGACAAACGTAACCGATATATTTTCATTGCTCTTTTATAGGTATGGTCGTTCATTTTAATTTCCTGGCCTGTGGTTGTTTTCATAATCTTGGCCATTATCCGTCTCAAATTCCCTCCAGAACCTCAGCCAAACTGTAAGTAACTGGTTTGTTGTTATGTCTTTGGGGTTTAGTTCTCATTTCGGTGACTGATGTGCTAATTCGATGTGTTTTGTTGCTTTTACAAATTTGGTTCTTTGTAGCTTCCAGTGGAGATTTCCTGGGTTGCAGCTTGCTGTAAATAAAATGTCTGCTTTCCTCTGAGGTTGTTTCTGCTTCTGTGGTGTTTGTTTTGTTTTGTTTCAAATTAGTTTTATAATTAGAAAACAACTTTGAAGAGGTGTCTTATCAAGGTGCACTCAGAGACTGGTGGCGTAGGCAGCAGTGGAAAGGTACTTGATAAACTGAGGGGTAGGAGGGTAGCTGAGGGAGACCTTGCTTGGTAAAGTGAGTAAGGGAATTGTGAAGGTGAGGGAACAGCCACGAGATGGGGTAACATGGAAGATTTTCCTTTGTGTGTGCTACAGGGGAAAAAAACCCCAAACACCTATTTGGGCAGCTACCATCATGGCTCAGCTGAAGTGTGGTAACTGCCAGTGGAGGGCTACAAGGATGATTAAGGGCCTGGAGCATCTCCCCTATGAGGAAAGGCTGAGTGACCTGGGGCTCTTCAGCCTGGAGAAAAGAGACTGAGAGGGGATCTGATCAATGTTTATCAATATCTCAAGTGTGGGACACAGGGGAAATGGCCAGGCTCTTCTCAGTGTTCTGTGGGGACAGAACAAGGGGCAATGGCCTCAAGTTGGAGCACAGGGCGTTCCACACCAATATTCAGAAGAACTTCTTCCCAGTGAGAGTGACAGAGCCCTGGGACAGGCTGCCCAGGGGGGTGTGGAGTCTCCATCTCTGGAGATATTCAAGCCCCGTCTGGATGCTGACCTGTGTGACCTGTCCTAGGGAACCTGCTTTGGCAGGGGGTTTGGACCCAATGATCTCTGGAGGTCCCTTCCAACCCCTACTATTCTATGAATCTGTGAACTTCTTTGGCTCCTGTGACTCGGTGATGTGTGTGAGCTCTTCCTAGCAAGTCAGAGAGCGGCACTGTGGGTGGGTGAATGGTGGCGGTTAAATGGGTTGAAGGGTTTGCAGAGAGCTTTCACTTGCAAGCTTTGCTTCCTGGGTCAGGAGAATGTGTCTGCATCTCAGAGCATGGGTGTGCTTGTACCAGATCTGGAAGACTTACACTGATTTAGTGAGTCCGTATCACCATCAGAAGTGTGCTCTGACCCTGACTGCGTTTGGGCTTGAAGATAAATGGTAAAAAAGAGCAGGAAGTTTATCCAGTTGGGTGGGTGAAAGGACTGGGCCCCTCTTCTCAGAGATAGCCTACCTTCATGTTGGGTGAAATCAACCAAGGAGCTGCACTCCTTTTTATCTCTTCATTTAGAGAGGTTCCTCAGCCTTGGTGCAAGGACCCCGAAAGTTTATGCAAGCTTCTTGCTTCACATTGCCCATGTAGTCTGCTGAATCACATCCACGTGCTGCTGCACAAAGCTCAGCAGAGAGCTGTTACCAAGGGCACAGGTTAGGAACACGGGGCCTCGGAAATTACCTAACCAAGATTTGCAACATCTTGTTCATAGGAGGGACACCACCGTGGATGATGACCTGCATCAGGCTGTCATCGACTCGTCAATGTTGGAATTTTGTATCTGGGACAGGGAGACTGATGCAGGGGGAAAGGAGACCGACTCTGGCACCAGTGAGGAGAAGCAGTTGGCTTCCAGTGTTTCTAGCTGTTGGGTGGGTAAACTGTGGCTGTGGGGGATCTGTAGCTGGTGATGTATTGGAAATGTTCAACCCAGCTAGTGGCATGTGTGGTTCTCTGACCATGTTGTGACAAGTATTAGATAGACAATTAGAAAAGTTCTTCTCCCAGAAAGCTTGCAGCCTAATCTGACTGAAGGTTTGTTCTACCTCGTTTTGGAGACAGGAATTGAAACAAAGACTTTCCAAAAGTACTGCTGGAAGCCTTTAATGGAGAAGGCTGTTCTTGGTTGTGTTAGGGTGGTCTTCTTAGCCCCAAGCCCACCTGCTGTCAGCAAAAGGTCTGTCGAGGCACACTGTATGTTTTATGTTCTCCCCAAATTCCCTTGAACCAGTTGGAGCAGGCAAGACAGGACATGTACTTTGTGAAAAGCCCAGGTTTTGCTGAATGTGGAAATGGCATTACTCCCACGCTGCTCCATCGGTTGTACTTCCTGTCCCTGGTACATCAGATAAGATAAATGTCAAGAGAGCCAGCTGGATGGGAAAATAGTTATTCTTTTACTCTCCGTGGCCGTTAGTACCGATGGATGTTTATTGGGAGCGTGCTTGCTCTGGATGGTTGCATCTCTGAATTAATGGATTGGAAGGAAAGTCCTTAGGAACAGCAAGTGCTGCTTTGCAGGAAAGGGCAAGATGGGGCCATATCATTGGAGCAGTTCCCTTTCTTCCAGAGATGAAATCTATTTTGGGACAAGCCTCAGTAAGTGTGAGGGTTGGTTATCTGTCTCTCTTAAAAGTGGATGATAGGAACTCTCTATTGCAAGGGAGGTTTTATGCTGGAAAATCATGATTGTGGAATATTCTTGCATTCCAGCTGTTCAGAGGCCACCTCAGAATCCCAAGGGGATGGGGAAAAATATCAACCACAGCATCAAACACCTGTTTTCTGCTGCTTTTCTAGTTAAATAAGGATAGCCACTTGGTAATTGTTCTAATTGTCCTCTTTTTTTTTGACAACTGAAAAAATGTATTAACATTTTGCCTGAAAAGCAAGAGAAATCATTTGGGAACTTTGTTTTCCTATAGGAAAACAAATAATGTTGGTGGACACATCTGGGAAAATTACTACAGGAGGGTTCCTGTTCATTTTGAGCAGGAATAAAATCCACTTTAGGCTGAGTTCAGTGCCTGCCTTAAAAGACACAGTTGTTAAGCGGTGACAAGAAGCTGTTTTCAGCTCCACTGTCAGGAGATTGTTGCAGATAGACAAGTCAGGTGGCACGGGGTCAACGGCCCAGAGATGGAATAGGCCCAGAGATGGAATAGGCCCAGAGATGGAATAGGCCACTTAGGGGCTGAGTTTTGAAACCCTAGAATTAACCCCACAGAAGATCTCGGTCTGTAAGCTTTCCTCATGTATTTGGCACCACAGAAATACCATGAAACCTGTTATTTGCTCAATTAAACCAGCTCAAACTGGAGATAGTAAGTTTTTTTCCTAAAGGATGTGTAATACACACCTGATAGATTAAGGATTAAGTAGAGAAATGACCTGGCGAATACCAGCCGGGAGATGGAGTGGCGGGAGCAAGTCGCTTGCTGTGTCTTATGTTGTGTAGCACCTGATGCTTGTGTCAGACTGAACTCCAGAGGGGAATGGCATGCCAAGTAAGTGTCGCTAAATAATGTTGAGAGGATGCTTGTAGGAAAACTAAGAAAAGCAAGGAGCTGGAATTCACCTGATAGATATTTTTCTTCACAACTAAAGCATCTAGTATTGAAGAGGCAAAACCACAAAACAACCACTGCCACAGCACCCCACCTCTATCCTTTCTTCCAGGCTTCTGTTTGATGCTGTATTTCCAGGTCAGCAGAGATTATTGTCAGGAGAAATGAGAAAGAGATTTCTCTTTCCCTGCGTTCCCGGTTCCTGTGATGATCTGAGAGAAATAACCAGACGCAAAATCCCCCTTCCACTTGCTATGCACATCACACCTGTGGCTTTTGACCTTCTCACTACAGCTCTTATATTTGCTAAAAAGGTTTGGGATGTGTTCTGTGGCATAGGTGTTGAATGGGAAGTTCTAGGTTGGAAGCCTACAGCAGGAAAGCCAGTCTACTGGGTTTTTTTTTTGCCTGTATCACCTATTTTCTTGAGTGAGTAGGGACAAAAGTCCTCTTCCATCACTGCAGGTTTTTGCAAGATATGGGAACTGTGTATGAGATACAATCTGTCCCTCGGGGCTCAACCCACTCAGTCCAGAGAAGCCCAATTACCCTCCTTGCTTTAACCAGCACTGTCACACCCTGTCACACCCTCCCCACCTGCTTTCTTCCTCTTTGGTTCTCCTTCTCTCCTGTCAGTCTGGCCTCATCATTATTCTCTGAAGAAGCTCTCTATGGTGCAGTCAGTCTTCTCATTCAGAAACCCTGCTCCTTAGTGCTATGGAGAAGATGTGGTAGAAACTCTGCTCTCCTGTTAGACCCATGGATCTGCTCCCCACCTGGCTTCCCAAGAGGCAGCCAGTGGGTTGCAAAGCCATGCCTCATTCACAGGTATTTCTCCTCATTTGTGGAAAGAAGCAGTGCTCTCAGGTCTGGTCCTAAGATCCACCACATCCCTTCTGCCAGGGAACTTATTGCCGGAGCTCTTCTCAGTGCAGCACAGCTCTGCCTGGAATTTCCACCCAGATTTCGTCGACCCAGCAGAGGTACCTGCAGGGTGTATTGCCTTCACCCACAGAGATCGATCATAGACTCTGGAGCAGAGCTCTGCAAGGGGGAGTATCCTAACAGCTGAGCACTGGACTATCTGCCATCTGTTTAGGTCTAGTTTACAGCTGTAGGAGCAGATGCTTGTACTCTGCTCTTGTTCTTGGCCCCTGTGCTCCTGGGAGAGGGCTCGGGACAGGAGGATCCCTGACATAGACTCTGTTCAGTCTTACTGTGATGGGTAGCTAGGATTTGAACAGGTCCAGAAATGGGTGGGAATCGCAGAGCATGGATCGAAGATACTGTCAAAGAGGCTGAGGCTGTGGCTGCTTGTACCTGCTGAGGAAGCTTTCCTGGGATGTCCGTGCTGTTACCATGTTAGAGGTAACTGAGGCCAAGTTATCCTGGTTGGGGCAGTGCCAGAAAGAAAGGCAGGATGCTATATATAGCTTAGCAGAAAAGGATAAGGGCAGCTGGTTGTGAAGGGTGCAAGGCAGATGGTGCCTGTCACTGTCCGTCTGTCCCTCTGGCTGCTGCAGCAATGTGCTGGCACGTGAGTTCAAGGGGCTCCTGCCCCTGTAGGTCTGCATAACAAAGGACCTCAAACCACTTTTAGCTCTGACAGTTCCCTGCATCGATGCCAGCATGCTGCTCGGATGCTGAAACCCTTAAACTTTGTCTCATGGTTAAGAGAGAGAAACCTTGAGTCAGGTTAATTATCAATCGGAGTGATGGCTGTGGCTTCTAGGACCCACGTGAGGGCAGATGGCATAGAGCAAGGTGGGCCTCCATCCTGGATGTGAGAAAGCCCTGGAAAGATAATGCTTGCACTTTAAAGGCATTTGCTTCACAGTTGGAGCAACCTGAACTAGTATCTTTTTTTTTTAACCTCTCCCCAGTGGAAAAATTACTAGGTTCCCATGCTAATTAGAGGGAGTTGAGATGGTGGCTCAGCTACGTGGGCCACTCCGTTCATTTGGATAAGTCATGGGTATTTATGCAACGCATAATCCACCCCAAGGGTTCAACCTACTCTGTGTACAGGCAAGCACACGTCAGACTTCCAGCTCTCCTTCACCATTTGCCTGGGTGTGGAGCAGCCCTACTCCTCCTTTTCCTCCACATTGCCTCATTTTCCTCCCCTTTTCTGTCAGTTTTCTCCTTTTATTTTTGTCTAGCCAGCCCAGCACCAGGTTCTTGCCCATGCTCAACCAGGGTTTGATTAGCAAAACAACCTCTTCAGGTCCCCTGTTGCTTTGGTGCAAACTTCATGTTGTCGTGCTGCTGTTGTGCCAGGGAGCAGGCTTCCCTGTACTGTTCCAGGTCACCAAAACAGTGCTGACAGGGGCACAGGTTGGGTTAATTATCCCCATGTGTCCTGGAGCAGACATACACGTTGGTCTCTATACATGTGTAAGCCATGCAGTTCCCTAAAAGTTGCTCAAGCTCCCATGTATCTTGGGGACCCACAGCCTAAGCAGAGTGCTGTAATGCCTCCCTGGTCATAAATCTCCACACCTCTGTTTCCTTATTGACTCTTCCACCTTGTGAGGTGTAATTGAAGGATAGTTTAGAGCTGGAGATGGGGAACTCCTGAGTTACCAGTCTGTTTTTCCTCCCCACTGAATTACAACAGGGCCTTGGGGCAATCAATTCTAATTGACTTCCCGAAGCATCCGAACGTGGATGCTGGGACCTAACATCGCAGAAGGATTTTTCCAAAGGTGCTGAGCAGGTTGGCTTGGATCAAAGTCAGCAGTGGTGGATTTCTGTTTCTGGAAAAGGAGGTCACTTTTATTTAAAGACTCAAAACATGGATGCTGGAGACTACCTGGAGGCACTCGGCATAGAACTATACTGATTTAGTAAACACAGCTTTTGTGTGGCTTTGTTGGTTTGTGTTTTTCCCTCCCCCACAAAGTCTAGATATGGATTTAAGCTTTCAGGTTCCACCTTCTAGCTGGGAAATGTTCTGACTCTCTTTTTAGATCCTGTTTGTGCAGTGCCCTGCTGCTCAGAAAGACAAGAGCAAGTTGGCTGCGTTACAAGCCTAAGTTAACCTTGTCTGCATTAAATATTGCTTAAAAAAGCCCTGTAGGAAAAGGGCTAGTGCAGAGTTTCCACCTGTCCTGGTGTGTTTGTGCTTCAGGCAGCAGAGCATCACTCCTCAGTGCAGTCAGCCTCCAGTGTGATCCCTTCCCATCAGCTCTGCCCTGCAGTGCAGGCATCAGCTCTGTCATTTCCCCATCTTGACCTGAATTTGCAACACCTCTTAGAAGGTTTCCATCTGCCCTTCTTTGTTCTCTGTGTTTAGCTTGGGGGTTCTTTCTCCTCCCTTTACACCTGCTTTTTCTCCCGCTTCATTGCAGGTTTTATGCTCTCTGGTCTTTACGATCTCTTTCCCTACTCAGTACATGAACTCAATGTGTTCAAATCCAAGTGCTGATTTTTGATTTATTAAATAAGGGGGTGGAAGGCAGAGGTCCGTGGGCGAGCAAAACTAGCTTGCCTAGTCTTAATGAGCATGGATGTAGATGCTGTCTGCTCTGGGCTGGTTGTCTTATTTGCAGAGCCAGAAATGCTCGAGGGAAGAATTAAGCAATGAAATGCTTCCTCCATCGAGGCCACCAACACAGGGAGGAGTCTTGTAGCGGGTTGTCGGCTGCTTCGATCTCGCTGTCGTAGGCAGAGAGCTGAGGACATTATGTTATTGGGACACTTGAGAAAACAAGGATGCTGTTGCTGTAAGGATGAAAAATGGAAACTGTCAAATCTCCCCCAGCCATGCTGGGAGCTTGGATGGGGGTGAAGGTTGAGTGGTGCTACATGGGGTCACAGAATCACAGAATTGTAGGGGTGGGAAGGGACCTCGAGAGATCATTGGGGTCCTGCTGAGCTTCCAGTTAGCAAAATAGGGAGATGGACCATGAGAGCGTGGCTTCCAAGTCAGGGTGGGCCATGTGGTATGCAGGTGAACAATCTATATGTAAGAGCTACTTACAGCATCTGCTACCTAGTGCTTTGTGGGGGGGAAATTAGAAAGAAGCAAAATCAAATTAGAGTTGAATGTCACGGCAATACAAATGCCATGGCATGAAATATTCTTCCCCCCTTCCAGCCAAGGGATAGACTAGCTGGCTACCTGGACCATTCTCCACGTGTGGATAAAATGCCCAGCTTTGGGAATAATCTCATCCCATTGAGTTGATGATCAGGTTTGGTGTTTGGAGGGAGAGACTGAAAGCCCCAGCACTAGTGTAAAGCTTTCTCCAAAAAAGTATAATATAAATAGGCAGTGTAAGGCATTATTTGTAAGTGAACATAGCTGGAAATTCACAGATTGACAGAATCGTAGGGGTTGGAAGGGACCTCCAGAGATCATTAGGTCCAACCTCCCTGCCAAAGCAGGGTCCCTAGGACAGGGCGCACAGGTAGGTGTCCAGACGGGTCTTGAGTATCTCCAGAGAAGGAGACTCCACAGTCCCCTGGGCAGCCTGTCCCAGGGCTCTGTCACCCTCACTGTGAAGAAGTTCTTCTGCATATTGGTGCAGAACTCCCTGTGCTCCAACTTGAGACCATTGCCCCTTGTTCTGTCCCCACAAATGAGAAGCTGTGTGTGGTTGAAAAGAAACAATGCCACCATCGTGTCGTGTAACAGGCATGTCTGTTTGTCTGTCTGACTGCTTCACAGAGCAAAGAAATAAAGCTTAAAGCCTGTAGGAAAGACCAGAAAGGAAGCAGCAAGGTTGTGTGTACACACAGTCTGGTTCAACGTTTTTGCTTTGGGAGTTCGGAGGGGATCGCCATGGCCGTGAATATTTTCTCTATAAGTCCTGTGGCTTCTTAAAGAAATACAAATCCTGGCAGAAAACAACCCGGATTGCCGCTCTGGGCTTGGAGGGCCACGAGACACAGACTGCTCCCTCCACTACAAAAATCTTCAAAGGTTTTAGGGTTGTTTGCTGTCAGAGGCTGCAGGGATTGAATCTGAGGGATTGTATCTAATAGCTTCTGCTGAATCTTTTCTTGTGAATTCATACAAATCTAGTTTTTTAAATGAACATCAGCTTTTCAGAATGCACTGCCCCATGGCAGTGAGTTCCACAGTGTTTTGGTGTTTGTTAAAGAAAAGGATGCTTTCTGTCCCTTCTGCTTGCCACGTTGGGATGTCATTGTGTTGCTTTGTCCCTGTGTTGGAAGGGATGATTGTTTACTTATCCTTTTCATCATGATTTTATTTATTTCTCTATCAAACCACTACTTGGCCACCTTTTTTCTTTCCACATTTTTTTTCCCCTGAAGAGTCCCAGCTATTAAGCTTCTCTATGATTTAGCAATGATTGAATGCTTTTTCAATTAAACACAATACTTCCTAATGAAGTCATTTGCTCATTAATGCCTTTAATTCACTAGTGGGGGAGGTGAGATTTGCACAGATTATTTTTTTCCATGAACTATGGAAGGAATGTGGCAGAACATCATGCACGTAAGGTATCTGCAGTGTCAGAGTCAGTGAAATCTGAGGCCAAGGGAATATTTTCTTGTCCGAGGAGTGGTAGTAGGTGGATGTAAAAGAGGAAAAACTCCTCATGCCTCTTTAATTGAATGGTAAAAGAGGAAGAAAACACACTTAGCATGTGTAATGTACTGAAGTAGCCATTCATAATGGAAATCCCCTGTCTGGATTACAGAACATTGCCTGGTTTTACAGGGCGGATGGCGGAGCTAGGTAGGGAGCCCTGGAACCAGAGATATGGTGTGGGCAGGAAAGGGAGGAGGGGAGCATGGGGAGCAAGAGATACGGTCTGTGTGTCTCCTTTGTGTTGAAGGGGATTCACATGGCCACAGCAGTAGGGCTGCAATATGGTAGGTGTCTCTGAGTAGCAGAGCTGGGGCTGGGGAGCTGCAGGGAAGGGAAGGTACTTATGAGTTGTTGAGCACTGGAACAGGCTGCCCAGGGAGCCGGTTGAGTCACTGACCCTGGATGTGTTTAACAGATGGGTAGATGAGGTGCTCAGGGATATGGTATAGTAGAGGGTGGATATAGTTGGACTCTATCTTAAAGATCTTTTCCAACCTAGTCATTCTGTGATTAGCAGCCCACTGAGTAAACTGGTTGTGAATTTACATGAGATGCCACTGGCTGACGTAAACCAGAATGTAACCTGTACTGTATGCAGATGTGCTCCTGACTTTATACCCCTGTTTCACACACAGCATGGATAATAAATACAAGTTTAATATCTTCATTGACGACCTTGATGAGGGAATAGCATCCACCCTCAGCAAGTATGCCGATGATACAAAGCTGGGAGGAGTGGCTGACACGCAGGAACACTGCGCTGCCATCCAGCAAGACCTGGACAGGCTGGAGAGCTGGGCAGGGAGAAACCAGATGAGGTTCAATAAAAGCAAGTGTAGAGTCTTGCATCTGGGAAGGAACAACCGTTCGTTTCAGTACAGGCTGGGGGATGACCTGCAGGAGAAGAGCTCTGTGGAGAAGGACCTGGGGGTCCTGGTGGATGACAGGTTGGCCATGAGCCAGCTGTGTGGCTAAGAGAGCCAATGGGATCCTGGGGTGCATCCGGAGGAGTGTGGCCAGCAGGTCTAAGGAGGTGATCCTCCCCCTCTACTCTGCCCTCGTCAGGCCCTACCTGGAGTATTGCGTCCAGTTCTGGGCTCCCTGGTATAAAAAGGACCGGGATCTCCTGGAGAGAGTCCAAATAAGGGCTACGAAGATGATTAAGGGCCTGGAGCATCTCCCCTATGCGGAGAGGCTGAGTAAACTGGGGCTGTTCAGTCTTGAGAAGAGAAGACTAAGGGGGCGTCTAATTAGTGTCTATAGGTATCTTAAGCATGGAATGAAGGGGGAATTAGCCAGCCCCTTTTCAGTGGTCTGTGGAGACAGGACAAGGGGCAATGGCTGCAAATTGGAGCACAGGAAGTTCCGCACCAACATGCGGAAGAACTTTTTCACAGTGAGGGTGAGGGAGCCCTGGCATAGGCTGCCCAGGGAGGTGGTGGAGTCTCCTTCTCTGGAGATATTCAAGACCCGTCTGGACGCCTATCTGTGCAATATGGGCTAGGGAGCTGCTTTGGCAGGGGTTTGGACCCGATGATCTCTCGAGGTCCGTTCCAACCCCTATGATTCTGTGATTCTGGGATAACCTGAAAATACTACATATTTACTTCTCTTTGGTGTGGATGATAAGTGCAGCTATCCTCCTAGCACTTGTTGCTGTTGGGGTGGGGGGTGGCATCAGGGGCTGCATTCATGGTGCTGGGCCTGTGGACTGCTGGGATGGGGAGGGGCTCCTTGAGATGGGGGTGATCCTTGAGATGGGGGGGAGGTTCCTTAAGATGGAGGGTTTGCTAATACAAATACCTGAAACCTCAGTGCGAGGAAAGCAGCAAAATCAATGCAGCAGCGTAAAACCTGCTCCATTTAGATTTAAACACTTCAGTCAATTTCAATTAATCTTATAGATTGTAGTGAAATAGCAATTTCATTCTGTCTTGTATGACATTTGTTATTACCCTGTCCTTTTTTGTCATCATTATAACCAAGCACCTTTACCTGAAGAAAACACCGTGCTTAGCTTGCGTTGAAGGGAAACATGTTGGAATTTACAATGGGGTGGGGGGGAAGTAAGAGAAATTAATTTTCTTTGCTTTATTCTGAAAGAAAGCAAACGGGGAAACACCAGAATTTCCAGTGGCATGTGTATATTTATTACATGTATCTTGTGTTTATTGTAACCACTGTGTGTGCCTGATTCTGTTCCAGCTCTTGGACATGTGACTAGCCTGGCTGGATGCTGCTGAGCAGGGAGGACCAGCCAGCCCGTGTGGTGCTGAGCCCTTGGCCTCCTCTGCCCTTCAGAATGCCAGTCTCCTTTTCCTTGGATCTGCTGCCTGGCTTTCTGCAGCGACAGAAAATCAAAGCTCTGGTTGAGAGGGGACAGCAAAACCTCCCCCAGGCTTGGGATTCTTCTGCTGGCGAGCCCAGAAGTCGATCTTTACTAATGGGCTCAGATTTTGGTTACGGGCAAGTCCATTTGACATGAAATGTGCTTGTGGGCTCTCAGCCCAGGTGTGGAGCAGCCATGGATGCTGTGATCTCTTCCTCTTGGCTTGTAAGCAGCATATCCAGACCCTCCAAAGTAGTTTTGAGGAAATTAAGACACTGAAGGCTAAAGGCAATGAGGAAGGTGAAGAAACAGATGGTGTGTGGTGGATCTGCTGTATTGTGTGATGTGGCATCGTAAAGCTGGGGACTACAGGGCTGTAGGGAAGTCTGTGTTCCTTGGATACGGTACTGCCATAGTGGTGATAAGCATTGTATTTTGGATTGCAAAGCTATCCCTTGCAAAAGATGGTCCTTTAAAATCTACTAAGGGTCTACACGTGTCATAGAATCATAGTCTGGTCTGGGTTGGAAGGGACCCCAAGGATCACACAGTTCCAACCCACTGCCGTAGGCAAGACCACCAACCTCCAGGCCTGGATCTACACAAGGTTGCCCTGGGCCCCATCCAACCTGGCCTTGAACACTCGCCCAGGGATGGGGCAGGCACCACCTCTCCGGGCAGCCTGTTCCAGCCCCTCAGTTCTCTGTAAAGAACTTCCCCCTAAGATCTAATCTAAATCTTACCTCCTTCAGCTTCAATACATTCCCCCCTTGTCCTGCCATTGTCTGCCCTTTGAAGAAGCCTGTTTGTCCTTTGGTGATATTTCATAGCTGGTGCTTTATGTTCCGTACTGATGAGGTTGCAGTGTACCCTAAGCCTCAGCCAAGGGAAGGACTGGTGGTTCTGCTGAAGCAATGAGTCAGGATCCAGCTTCCTTCCCATCCAACCTTGCGGAGGCATATGGGGCCGACACAGGTGATGGGTGTGTGTGTGTGGGCAGAGCAGCCTGCGTGGCTCCATGGAGTCACATCTCCTTGCCACCCGTGAGTGGATGGAGTGTGGGAGGAGGGAGCAGGGAGCGCCTTAATCTCTTAGTTCATCAATTAATTCCTTTCTTTGCAGGGTGAGTTACAAGAAAACTCTTTGGGGATTGGCCTCCCAAATCAGACACGCTTCCTGCACAGTGCCTTATGCTCTGGTCTTAGATGCACCAGCCAGAGGCAGCATGCTCAGAAGCTGAGCTTCCTGTGCCCAGCTTGGATTAAACCAAGCCATTGGCCACTGTGGCCCTTGAAGGATGTGGTTTTCCAGGTAGTATGAACAGGGGGATAAGTTCTTGGTGGTTCTAATGGTGGTGAGGTTGACTGCTTGTTGTCTGCGAGTGACAAACCTGTCACACCAGCCTGACCACCATGTCCTTGGCTTGGTGGGGTGGTTGCAAAGAGAAGGCAGCATGCATGGTGTGTCTCCTTCAGTGCCATCAGCATGCCAAGTGAAAAGGCAAGGGTGGGATTCATCTCCCAGCAGGAAATGTCTTCTCCAGGCTGAATACCTTCAGCTCCCTCAGCTGCTCCTCATAGGATTTACCCTCCAGCCCCTTCCTCAGTGTATCTGCTCTTCTCTGGACCTTGATGTCCTTGTAGTGAGGACCCCAGAACTATACACAGCACTCAAGGTGCGGCCTCATTCATCAGGGTCTCTTGAGTAATTGACTCTGTAAGCACCTCGTATCTCTCCAGAGAAGACCTCTGCCCTTCAGCAGTGTTGCCCAAGATTCCAACCCCATCCTTGTGTTCCCCACTCTCCCATCCAGTTGGTAGCTGCACAGTTTTAGCTGCTTCAGGTTTCTGAGGAGACACGAGCTTAGTTCCTGGCTCTGGTTGCTGATAGATGTGTATGGCTGTGGAGGGCGTAGCCGTTTCCCTCCTAGCTCCTACCTGTCTTGCAGCACTGTGGTGATGCTCTCC
Organism: Gallinula chloropus; assembly: GCF_964237585.1. NCBI lineage: Eukaryota > Metazoa > Chordata > Aves > Gruiformes > Rallidae > Gallinula > Gallinula chloropus. The sequence goes on from NC_140090.1 coordinate 35,026,268, forward strand.
ATCCCTGAACGTCATGGCTTCCTGTGCCTTTGAAGCAGTGTTGTGGTAGACACACTGATAAAGTGAGGTCTGTGGTGTGTGTTTTGGGCTTGGCGCTGGGAGCCGCTTTCCCGTGTGGGGATGAGGGTGCAGGAGATCAGAAGGAAGATGAGAAGAAAATGCCAGTGTGCACAAACAGCCGCTGCACAGGGCTGTAATTGGTGATCTCAAAGGGCAAACATCCCAGTTGTGGCAAGGACATTTTCACAAGGGTGCTTCCAGATTAAAGTGCCCTACTCTAGAGTTTCCCTCATGGGCAGCTGGCTTAATTACATTCCAAAACTTTTGGAGCAGGAGATGTTTGGTCCTTTGGCCCCAAGACGAGAAGGGCTGCCTGTAGTGACAGGAGATCCTTTAGTCTCCTCAGTGCTCTGTGATTATGTAGCAGGCTGAACCAGCTCCCGGTAACTCCTGGTGGCTCAGGGGATGCCGGGAGCATTGAGGGAGCTTCCTGCAGCAGGTAGGGAGGAGGTAGGCCCTCTCCTCTGGCAGGGTATCTCCTTTAATTTTTGAGGGTAGCTCTGCTGAGCAAGGAAGTGGCAGCAGTGCTCAAAACAGGTGCTCTTGACTCTGCTGCTCGCCGTCCTAGCTGCTGTCTGTGTCAAAGCCACGGGAACCCCTGCACTAAAGCATGAGCCCTGTCATTTTTGACCCAAAAAATGCAGTGTGTGCTCATGGGCTGTGGCCAATCCCACTGAGGAAAGGCAGGCATCCTTCAAGGAGACCGACAGCCACGTACTCCTCATTGTGCTGCCACTGCATTGGGGAACATCTGTCTCTTGACCACTACTGCAATTAATAAACATAGTACAAATGTAGCATGGTGTCCTTGTTGAAGCGATTAGAGATAAAGCCGAGCTTGGGCAGGAGTCCCGGGTCTTCTTTGAAGACCAAAGAGCAAGGTAATCAATTACTGCAAGCCTGCCTGCAGGCCTCTTGTAAACCTGGCTCCTTTCCACAGCAGGAATAACAGCCATGTCCTCTGCCAGGGAGTTTTCCAAATGGTTATTTTAAATAATACGTTACTGCAATCCAGCAAAAAGACTTCTGAGATTTATTAGAGCATTTGTCACTGGGGTGGAACAGCAGCTGGTGGACTCTGTGGGCTACTTGGGTAAGCAGCACGGGGCAAGTGGCATGTTGAAATACCAACTTCTCTAATTGCTCAGGCCTGCTTTGTGTTTGTAGAAGTGGGAGATAGGGACATACATCTCACCCCTCAGTGCTGGCTGCCAGCGTCGCAGGTCGACAACCAGATGGTACGGGAGCTGCTCAGAGGTGGCAGGAGACATAGAAGGGGTAGTGGTGGTTGGTGTGATAGATTGCTCCTCTCCCTTCTCCAGGCAGGTCTGCACAAACAGCAAAGGAGGTTGGCTAGTCCTGGCTCTATCACCCATTCCTGTGGTAAAAGCTGACGCGGAGCTCTGTGTGAACATCCTGGCTTGAAACTGATGGTTGTGGCTTTGCATAGAAACTGATCCAACCAAACCTTGGAGATCATTCTCTTACGGGTGCTTCAGGTCGCTCTGGCCATGCTCCCGCTTCTATTGTACTTTTAAAGGCAGAGTGAGGACATTGTCATCCTAGGGTGTTCTTCCCTGTTTCTTGCGTTTTGGAGCATAGGGCAAAATCTGTAAGTGCTCCAGGACTGATGGATATCTTAAACACAGTAGTTTGACTGTCTTTCCTATTAAATAGCTTTTCATGCCTTCATTGGTGTTGAGGAGGCTCTTCTCGTGGGATTTGGCAGATGGTGCCGCAAGGTACGAGAGCCTCGATGAAATTGAGAATCAAACCCTATGGTTTGGGAAGAGAAGACAGCACATACTGATGAAAAAAAGTGGTGAAAAAGTGCACATCCATGTTGTAATAATGTTTTGGGGTTTTTTTTCTAATCCTTCCTCCAGGTTATCTGGCCCCCCGAAACCTTCCTAGCGCCGGCTTCTTCCCGTTCCTGCAAACTGTGCTGTGTGATTCAGATGCCAGATGTAAAGGCACCCCGTATGCACCAGAAGATCTGCTGCCAAGGCTTAATGACATCTCATCCCTCAGACCGTAAGGGAATCTGAACATTTCTGGGTGTTGTAAGCCATGAGACAAAACCCGCGTTGGGGTGGAGGGAGCAGCCACACATTTGTGCAAGCAAGTCCACAATAGGTGTATCTCAGGTATTTGTTGTAACAGATAAAGGCTCAGATATCTGAAGACCTAGAGGTGAGAGTATGGGCTGCAACATGGGATGCTTAAAAAATGTTCGTATTAGGGACAGCTATCAGTTAATGGTCCAGTTGATCCAGGCTTGGTAGTAGAAGAGAACTTCAGTCCCTAAGAAAAAATGCTTCTGCTCATGCAGGTCAGAGCAAAGACATTATGGTTCAAGTCCTGCAGGGTGTCAGTAAGACTTGCACTAAGAGCAGCCCGGTGAGCAGATCTCCCAATGTGGTGATGAGTTCAGGTGCTTTGGATGGCTCTAGTTTGAGGTATGTTTGTCCTGAAGCAACTGCTCTTTCAGTAAATCCTCCAGGTGCTGTCCAGAATGGATGAACTCTTTGCAAGTCATCAAACATATCAGGAAACAGATGAAAAGAAACATTTTTTTGTCCACAAAAGCACGTAGACTTGCAGCATGGAGCTGTCTGGGCATGTTTTGTTGATTTGTTGAAATGGAAATGTTCAGTGGAGGCATTTCAATTTCATTGATGTTCCAGTTGAAGCCAAGTAGCATTTGCTTTGAGACATGTCAGCCAAGGTTGTTTCTACATCTTGGCTGCCTGGTTCTGGCATGCCTCTGGGGAACATGCCACTCTGAGGCCTGGCTTGGTTCATGGAGAGCTGAAACTCTGGGCATCTCGCATGCAAGGCTCCTGGCTGCTCATCTACTCAGGAGAGAGGCTGATCCATATGTCAGAGCCTTGAAATCCCCCTTGGCCAGAGCTTGAGAGTCTGAAGAACAAAAGTGGGTTCCATGCTTTCCACTGGCAAGCCCAGCAGGCAGGATGAGGGGGGTCCTGAGGGTGATGGCTCCTCAAGGGTCCTCCTTAGTAGAGGGGGACTAGCATTTCCCAGGCTAAGTCAATGGTCAGCATTTCTCCATTGGTTAGAGGAGTCTGGGTGAACGAATATGTCAATGATTGAAGTTACCTAAGGTGAATGCTAATCAAATTTAAGGTCACACAGCAAAAGAGGGCAGAGCTGCTCAGAGGCTGGATGCCTGGATTCACAGCTTTTTGCTTGTTTCTTCAGTGTCATTGTTTCTTCCTGAACATGTTAAACAATGGTTAATTTGGGGCATTGAAATGAAGAAATGGGAACTTCTCATGCCAAAGCTGGAGGTCTTCAATGGGTTTCAATAGCTATGAATCCTCCCTCCTTTCTGTTTTTGGTTTCTGTACAGCTGTTTAGGAAATAACTGGGGTTTTTCCTGCCAACTGAAAATCAAAGGATTTGGCCAAACTGTAGCTCAAGTCACATGAGTCGTTAATAAGCACCTTGACCTCGATTGATGCCAGAAGTTGGCTGTGTGAAGTACCATACAGATCTGTGGGTATACCTATCAGAGTGTGGGCAATGTCAGCCTTAAAAATATCTTGTATTCTATAGGGATACCAACTTGTCATGACAGCACAGTATTTGAGATGTGACCCTTTGCTGTCTGGATATGTTATTGGGTAATATTTTCAAGGTTGTAATGTTCAACTAATCCAGGCTGTTTTTTCACTCCTCCCATTGTGCAATTTACTGAAGCTCTTATTAAACTGTTTTATAACTTGCTGTAAAACTCTGTCTTACCAGTAGCCAGGAGAGAAAAATGGGCAGAGTTCTCACCTTTGACTCTGGTCTTTGGAAGCACTTAGAAAGGTGTGCAAGATGTGGTTGCTTGAGATTTCCCTTAATAAAAAGGAGCTAAGTACAACAACTGAGTTCAACATCTTCCACCCTTTCTTTTCCCTAGTAGTGAAATGTTTGGGATGGATGAAGTAAGGTTCTGATGTCTTGGAAGGATTTCTTGGTTGGGGCGTGCAACCTGCTGTTAGAGCTTAGAGCTGTTCCAGCTTACATCGAGGCCCCTCTGTTCAGTCTGAGGGCCGTCAGTGGTGCCAAGAAGTTCTGTGCTGTTTCTTCTCCTGAGCATATGTTGGCGGAGGACAGAGTAGGACTTGATACAATAAGGCCTTCTTTCCAGAAGAGGGAATTTGTTTAAGATTAGACCAAATACATATGTCAAGCCTTGGTGTCCTTGCAGAGCAGCCATGGATGTCATCCCCTCCATCTCGTGTCTGAGTGCGCTGCGGGGAGTATCCCCAGAATACGTGCCGGGTCTCCAGGAGGAACTAGAACCTTGCACAACTATGATTTCAACACACCTTCCATGAAATCCAACAGTAGACCTATTCTGAGTCATGTAGTAGTTGAACATAAGCTTAATCGTAAGAAACTCCTCAGTTAATATGGATGTTGTCTTTATTTCTTTCCTTCCCCCAGTAAGCGGAGGAGCTCATCCAGTGTGGCCAAGGACAACCATCCATCACCACGGAGCACAGAGGTTCCCAAAAGCAGGAACGCTTCGCTGGGTAGGTTATTCACTGCTGTGCAAAGTTCTGGTCTTCAGAGGCTGATCTTTCAAAGATCTCCAGACAGAGATGCAATTCTTAGAGCACCACTAAAATGATTTATACGTTCTATACGGGCACATGACCATGGCCACAACATTAGTGTAAATTCTTGGGAATAATTACAAGGAACAGTCTGTAGAAAAGACTTTTGGAATTTGGCCAAGGAACCAGGATTAAACAGTTGTGGTTCAGAGGAGCAGTGTGAGATCGCAGACTGTTTGGACATTAATTGAAGACCTGGAATATTGCCCTTTTACTGCCCACAAAATATCTGTGAACAGCTTGTGTCTTATTTCCAAATGTATTTCTTATTCACACTTATCAGGCAAATAAGTCATCTTCTGTGCCATGGTAGGTATTTGTTGGTGGTGATGTGCTCCTCAGATGTGATTCCCTTTCCTGAAGGAACTTTCAGACTTACATTTTCCATAAAACCATTACAATTATTTTTTTATTGATGGTAATGGCTGGTACTATCCACAGGCTAACATGATGGATAGTCCTTTCTCCAGGGAGCTCCCGATCAAATGAATGATTACAGATTTGCATTCTGTGACTGTTCTGCTCCAGCCATTCTCTGTCCCAATTAGCATTCCTGCCAATGCACTCGCTTCTGGCTGTACGGGCAGGAAAAGGCAGCACATGAAAAGGACTGAATGCAGAGGCACAGGGTGATGGGAAATAGTCAAGGAGCACTTGTGGCAATTATCAGCTCATGTTGATAGCCATGGATGGTCAGGGAGGAGCTCAGTTCTACATCTTATTTAAGAAATAAAATAAGAATCAGAGGTTGTAGCTTCACCTGGTGTAAACTGGTGTAGCTCCTTTGGTTTCGGTGAGCTGTATTGTTTTGAGAACATGGCTCAGTGTGAGTGTTGGCTTTGGTGTGTGTCAGCTGGAGACCTGGCAGTGTTCCACTGTGTACAGCGGGCAGCAGTGCTCCAAAATCTGTTTTGGAGCCGTTTCTGAATAACAAGAACCACCCGCCAGTCCCAGAGACACATGGAGAGTTCTCCTTTATGGGGCTGTAGGCTTAAGCTGAGGTGGGCTTGCTTCCTTGTGAGGCTACCTTCTGTCTTCCTGTACGGGGGAACTGCCAGGCTGGAGAAGTGGAAATTAATAGTGAGCTGTGAGCACATTGTTAAATGCATTTAATTTTAGAGACAAAGGTACAGGAGGAAACTGTAATCCAGGATTTAATTACATCAGAACAAACCTTAAGCAATTCTAGGATGCCATTGGCTGTACCTTTGGAAACAGATTAATAACGATGGCGTGCTCAAAGCTGTAGTCTCCTGTCCTGTGTCGTGGTTTGATGTTGCAAAGAGGTTGAAAGACATGTGGTAAAATCACAGCGTTTCAAACTCTTATTGCAGCATTTGGAGATTTGGGATCTCATGGAGAGAAAACCCTTTGGAATATTTCATCACCACCCGACTTGACTTCCAGCATCAACATGTTCAACAAAATCCTCACTTTTGGGAAGGTAAGTTTGTATTTGTGTAATAGCTGAGTGTTTCTGTACAGTCATATTTAAAGAGTTGGAAGCTCAAAGCACCAACATAGAGCTTTTATCGCTTTCGGATCTCCTCTGTTATGTGAACATGCTTTATTTGGGGAAGAGGAAGACAGTTGCTGAAGGTAGACTTGTAAGTTCAGTGGTAAATTTATTGCCTTCCAAGCAGAAAATGGATAAACCAGACACCTTGGGATATAATACCATGGATTACCAACTGCAGGCACACACACACAATACCCTGAGATCTTTTCCTCAAAACCTGTCTGAATTAAGGAGTGTAGAGTGTTTTGTTTCTCATTTAATGTCAGCAGGACAAGCGGGAATGGATTGAAGCTGAAGGAGGAAAGGTTTAGATTAGATATTAGGAGTGGTGAGGTGCTGGAATGGGCTGCCCAGAGAGGTGGTGGATGCCCCATGCCTGGGGGTGTTCAAGGCCAGGTTGGATGGGACCCTGGGCAACCTTGTGTAGATCCAGGCCTGGCACTTGGTGGCCCTGCCTGTGGTAGGGGGGTTAGAACTCTGACCCTTGGGGTCCCTTCCAACCCAGACCATTCTATGATGCTATGAAATTAAAGATGTGATGTTACAGGCCTTGCCATTGAATTCACTATTTGGCCACAATACTCCTGCAGCAGCAAACGTGTGTCTAATGTAGGTGTTGACTACGTGAGTGTTTGTAATGACAGTGCTTGTCAGATGGCAACTACTACGCCTTAAAAAGTCTCATCACTGTGTTTAAAACCACCCCACATGGACTATTGCTTTAAACCTCTTTCTAATGCTGTTTCTTGCTTCTAGAGCCAAAGCCAATATTCAACTGCAGCAAATCTCAAACTCATTCTGTGCGAGGTCTTGTTGCGATACATAGAACATCCTACTCTCACCGAAGAGAAGATGGCAGCCAACATCCACCGGACATTCTGCTTTACCAACTCATCACTGCTGGAGTCACTAACCCAAGAGTTTAGAAGTCAGGTCTCTCAGGTGAGTGCCTGGGAGCTTTCCTAATGCCTACAGCTAGTAGCCGTGTTAGTTCCCAAATATTACTGCAGTATTTTGGAGATAAAAGGTGGCCCCACCTGGCTAGGAGTTGCTCATCTCTACCAAAGTGTGTATCTTGATGAGGCTGAGCTAATTCTGGTGAATGGATTAGCCCAAAGACCTCAGAGTTGAGTACGCAGCTCATAAAGGCAAGGGCACCTAGCCATCAGCTAGTGGCTGCTGGTACAGCTTCTCACCGTGCCTGGGTCTTGTTTCACCAATATTAATTTTTCTTGTATTCCTGGTCTTTGGGCTATTTGGGACATGGTGAGTCATGGGGCTTGTCTGAAGAGAGAATTTATTGTACAGTCTGGGGTGTGAAGGCAAAGTAGTCACGCTCTCAGCCATGGTCTGTCACTAGAGCCCTTTGAATGGGTTTGTAGAGTTGAGTATGGGTACCATGCAAGCTGAAACACATAGAAAGGCCCACCAGCAGCATGTGTGGTTCTTCTTAAATAACGTCTTGTGTTGTTATTTGTTAAGGTACAACACAACCCACAGTACCAGGCGACGTTCGTTAAGGAGATGGTCTCCTTTCTAATGCTCATCTCCCAAGTGCAGAATGACACCTCCCTGTGGCATCTCCTTTTGCTGGCTCCAGATCTGTTTCAGGGCAGCATGCAACAGCAGGACATGATGGATTTCCTTCAGGATCCAAGCAGGTAAAAATGGAGAAAATGCCAGGAAAGGCACTGGAAGCTGGTTTGAACTTGAAGGACCTGTCACCTCTCATCTTGAAGAAAGGGTGCTAGCTTAAAAGTGTGATTTATTTGGGGGAATGATACGGCTCCATACTAATGCATCTCTGAAGGTCTCTATGGCCAGTAAACAGTGTTTTGGTGTTCAGTGCCTCTTGTGTCACTGTTTAAATTTGAGCTTGATATGAATTCTTAGTTTTCTTCCAGCCTGCTCCCAAGGACTTTCTTCCAGTGCTGTCAGTTCCATGTGCAGGTAGAAGAGGCGGTTAGAGTGCTGCCTTTGGTTGAAGGAAAGCCCTCCTGGCCGCATAGTTGTTCTGCCAAAGACAGCAGCTGGCTGCTTCTTTCCAGAAAAGCATAAAGCCACATTCAAGCTGCTTTGAAACACCTCAAGCAGTTGTAGGGGAGCCATAAATTCACTTTAAAAAAAAAAAAAATCAGTTGCCTGATTTACTGCTGCTTTATCTTTCGAGGTTGGTCCCAAGAAAACAGAGAGAGAGAAGCAGCCTGGTTCCTGGTGTATCGGGCTTTGAGTACTTTCTTCTGAAAGTATTGCTTATGTTCTCGTTCACCTGTTAGACAAAAAGCAGAGCTGGCTTAACTGCATTAGGTGTACTGCAATATCTGATATTGCCTGCAGCTAGGACCAAAAAACCCCCCAAAACCTCTTCTAAAATGGGATTAAGCCATGAAATCCCTTTCCTGGTCCATCGGTTAGCTAAACTTTGCCTGATCTCTAGAAGACCCGAGTTACCCCAGTTATCTTGACCCCAGTTATCTTGACCAGTCCACTTGTTACAGCAACGGAGGACAGCAAGAAGGTGTCTGCAGGCTTCTCCCCTCCCCCCCCCCGCCCCCCCCCCCCTTTTTTCCTTCCCTTGGATGCATGAGCATTTGGGTAAAGATGCCAAAAGAGGTGGTAGAATCTTTGCTAACCCCCCCGGGGTTAGAGGGACTCACTTTGCATTGCTGGCACATTGCCCAGGCACCTAAAAACCTCTACGTTTACTATGGAGGTAATTTGCATCACATTGTGAGAACTATTCGTAATGTCCTTATCCTTAAAGGAGTCATCAGCGGAGTGGCAAGGATTTTAATTTTATTCAGAGACGTTTTGCCCACACTTCTGTTTCAACCACAGGATTGCTGCATTTGTTTGCATTTCATAGAATCACAAAATTACAACGTTGGAAAAGACCTTTAAGATCATCAAGTCCAACCATTCCCTTCCTAAGCTAAACCATATCCCCAAGTACCTCATCTATCCTTTTTTTTAAACACATCCAGGGAAGGTGACTCAACCAGGTCCCTGGGCAGCCTGTTGAGACCCTGACAACCCTTTCAGTAAAAATGTGCTGGCTTGTCGAGTCAAGCCTGTGATCCGGCTCTGCACATGTGCCTGGGAAGAAGGACTGTTCACTGCGCTGCTCTGCAGTTGTGGAGCTGGGCGATGTTATCGTGTGTACAGCAAAGGTGCTCGGAGAGTTTCATCACCAGAGCTTTTATGCCTGGCATCTGGCAGTGTGAGTGCATGAGTGAAGGGACATTGTGAAGAGATTGCTCAAATAGTATTGTTAATGGTGCTTACAAAAGCGCAGCTTAGGCTGGCCATGTCCTGCTCGGGCAGCACTGACCTCCTGTAGGGGAATCTTCTTGTAGTGTAAATATGAAGATACAGCAGAAAGTGTCTTGTATCTGGGGAAGAACAAGCCCAGGTGCTGGTATAGGTATAGCTTTGAGGAGACTGAGGGGGGACGTCATTAATGTCTATAAATATGTAAAGGGCAAGAGTCAGGAGGATGGAGCCAGGCTCTTCTCAGTGGTGGCCAGCAACAGGACAAGGGGCTATGGGTGCAAGCTGGAGCACAGGAAGTTCCATGTGAACGTTAGGAGAAACTTTTTTCCTGTGAGCATGATGGAGCCCTGGGACAGGCTGCCAAGAGAGGCTGTGGAGTCTCCTTCTCTGGAGACATTCAAACCCCACCTGGATGCATGACTGTGTGATTTAGTCTGGGTGATCCTGCTCTGGCAGGGTGGTTGGAAGGGACCTTGAAAGATCATCTAGTCTAACTCCTAATGTTCTGTGATTCTGTGAAAAGAACTTCTGCACACCGTGGCGTTTGTATTAACCATGTAGTAAACACCACCATGGTATTAACCATGTAGTGAACACCACCGCAGTAACTTCAGTGAAGAACACCAGAAACAGTAACTTCAAAGCCATTCTTCTGTAGAAGGTTCAGGAGAAAACTTTTGCCCATGCAAACCCAACATATGGGCTGAATTCAGACATGTTGGCTTGTTGCTTTAAGACAGTTGTTCAGCTAAGCATGCGAGCTGAGCTTTTTCTCTAAAGCAAAAGTCTGCAGAAGCCCTGCAAGGCAGGAATAAAAGGACAGCAACAACAAAACTCATTTGCATGTTTCCTTCTGAGCTGGCTGATGTGTCCACTTTTGGCAAGCCTGTGCCTCCCCCCTCCTTGGCTCTGCCATTGCTTGACTAAATGTCATTTATAACTGTAGATTCTTCCCCCTTTTCCCCCCCTCCAAGACTCTTGCTAACAAGCCCCTCTGCAGAATGGAAATGATGAGCACTGAGTCCACGAAACCTGCATATGGAAACGTTCTGTTAAATGAGGAGAAAAGATCCCTGGTGCTCTGCTCTCCCTAGCAGGCTGTTCCCACAAATCAGTATGTATTTATTCATGCCACTGAAATCAGCTCAGCTAGACTCTTTGTGCATCACCTGCAGAACTTGAGGCAGGCGAGAGATTGCGCATTTCACGGTGACCCTACACCTACAGCGAAGAGCTGCTCCTTATACAGGAGGAGCAAAAGGGACTAATAATCGCCGTGAAGCTTTTGGTAACGTGCAGGCATTGAACCAGGGTGCTTTCTCAGTGGCTTCCTCTGTGATACAATAAGCCTGATTATCAGCTTGTTATTCCCTGAACCTGAAAAAGCATCCCTTGTTTTCCCTCTCAGCCTGGTTCTTACCCAGTATAAAAGAGGAAAGAAGGAGACTTGGAAAATGACGATGGTTCTTTCCGATTGCTCCTGCCATCCGCAGATGCATTTCCCAAGGGATCCTTGTTCTCCCTGGAGCCTTGTTCTGCTTGCTTCTGGGATCCCTTTAGAAGGGGACTCACTGGGGCTAGTGCATCACCTGTCTGGTTTCTGAGCCATGGCGTGAGGATTTAAGTGATCTAGTGATTTCTTTTTTGCATAACCCTCGGAATAAGTGCACCTAACGAGTGCAACACATGTTTGCGCTAATATACAGCCAAGGCTTTCCCATCAAAGCCCCGATGTGTTTGTATTGTGTGCATGATCAAACAAATAATTAAAAGTATGGGCGCCATCTTCTCTGTCAGACATTTTAAGATGGATAGGCTGTACTCCAGCTGTTTCCTATTTCAACGCCTGTTTTATTTCCTCTCAAACCTGTAACCACAATTCTCCTCCTTGCTTTTTCTCCTCTTCCCTCTAGTGTTGTGCTGGCAGCTCAGAACGTCTCTGCATCACTCGTGACTGATGATGGATTCCAAACTGTTCAGAATAAGGTTACAGATCCTTCATATTCCCTGAACTGCTTGGAGCAAGGTAAGTCTCCTCCGTAGAGCTGTATCTCTGCTGAAAACCTGTGGCACTGAGGAGAAGCGAACTGCAAACTAATAAGTAACCATACAGATTGCATACCAGTCAAGGCTTGACGTAATGAATTCTTTCAACTTTGTACAAATGTGAATAAAATACCTTATTTCAAATGGAAAAGCAAAAAAGCTTGTCTTTGACAGTGGGTGATGAATTAACATGAGTTTCCAGCCTCAGTGGAAATGGGGAGTGGTGATTTTTTTACCTTGATATTTTTGGGGGGTCAAAATCTGCCCCCAGTTGTGGGATCTCTCAAGCTCCCCTCGGTATATCAAGGCTGGGCTGCCCAAGCAGCTGTATACGTTAAGATGAGCCAGTTCTCTAAACCCTCGTCCTCAACGTCCACCCCAGAGGTTACAGAGGTGCAGCGTGTCAGTCCTGCAAAGGAGAGATCAGTTAATGCCACCTATTCTCTACTTTGATGGAAACTGGAAGCTGGGGTGGATGAGGAGGAAGCAGATGGGTGCGGTGCGAGTGGGGAACATGTGGAGATCCTGCTAGGGAGAGGAATGGGCATGCAGGGATATCAATATGGGTGTAAAGGGCTATGGGAGACACAAAGCCTACTTTTGAATGGTAAAAAAATTGCGGCATCACTCATGTTGAAATGCTCCTAAAGCAGGAGGAGAACTCAGTTAGCACCCAGACCACAGGGACATGGAGCTGTTCCTGAGATTGGAAGCCATGTCTGATAAAAGGTAGCATCCTGACTTCCTCTAGAAGAGCTGCACCCCCAAAAGAAGAGTCAGATTTTTATCCACAGTCTTGAGTCATATTGTAGGAGCCTAACTCCATAAATGCATGTTATCCTTGACTGATTTGCCATGCATGTCTTCTCAGTTTCCCAACTAATGTAATCTTTACGTTTGTTGTAGATAAAGAAAAAAGCTTGTTGACCAGATACGTTTGCAATCACTTTAACTGGAAAGACAATCAGAGTTTAGCATCTGAACTGGAAGAAGTCCTAAGGTAAGACATTAGCTAAGGGGATATTACCAACAGTATAATTCAAATCTTTGCTCTAAATCACTTTACGCTTCCACTTGCATTGATTTCATATTCACTAAAATGCCTTTTTTTTTTTCTACCCTCCCCCCAGAAAAATCGAGTTACCCAAGATTGGTGGAAAAGACTCCAAGAGGTCCATCAATTCATATGATTTAGAAGCCATACAAAAGTCTCTACATCATTTAAAAGGCTTTGAGGAAAAAATGAATAGAAGTGAATTAAAAAGCTTAAATCTATTGAGAAATTTGACGAATGAAACATTACAGAAATTGTATGCAATTCTTGAGCTGGGAATGAATCCACATCGTGATTATAAATTAAAGGAACCATATAATAAGGAAATAATTGATGAAATCTATAACTTCACATCACTGCAATTACAGAGTGACTTTAATGGGACTTCCATTTTCAATATAATGACCCAGTGGAAAGAAATTCAGAGTGCTTTAAAATTAGCTGCAATGATTAGGAATCCAGTTCTGTTAAATAATTCTAATTTTAGTACAGCACAAACTAAGGATGCTCTCAAAACGTTGCTCTCCACTAGCATGCCATCGTTGCTGGAAGACATAAGAGACCGTTTCAGTGGAATGCAAGAAATACCATCTTTGTTTTCTGATTATCTGCTCAAGCCCGTGTCCGAGAGAAACTTTCCAGACCAGCTCTTAGCTCTCCAGAAGCTGCTTTTTATGATGACTGGCACCAACGTAGGTTACCGGTACCTATTGATGCCTGTGTTTGAACTGATGAGGAGAGTAGAAAGCTCCATGGGTGAAACCCTCTGGCGTGAGTTGAACGTCTATTGGCGCATTGGGGAAAAACTGCGCTCGATGAAGTGGAATAGCACAGGCATCGTAGCCTACGAGCAGTTTTTGGAGGTATTAAACGACCATTTCCAAAAGCTGAATGATAACAACTTGAGTAGTGCCTTCAGTGAACGTTTGGATCAGCTGTCAGAATTTATAACAGCCCTGTTCAAAGAGTTTGGGGAAAACTCAGAAGTAGCCAATATCTCACTAGTCACTCGAGCCATACAAAAGACCTTGTATATATTAAAAGACCTACAGCTGAATTATAATGTCAGTAAATTAAAATCTATAGATCTCTTCTTTAATTTTGACAATAAAACATTTGAGAGCTTGTCAGAATTGCTGAGGACAGGAATGAAAATTTTTCATTATACAAGTGCCAGGGAAGAAATAATTAACTCTGTCTATAACTTAACACGTCTTCTACTGCAGAAGGAGTTGAACCAGGCTTCCCTATGGCACAATACCTCACTAGAGGCAAAAATTTGGGAGTTTTTGCATGTAGCCTTGAGTCCTTTCCTTGAGAGCACCAACAGTGGCCATGGGACAGCCCGGAACTGCTCTGCGCAGGCTCTGCTCCACGTAACGCTTGAGATGCTGTTTGAAAACGCCACTCTAAGCCAGGCCTTAGAGGGCAGCCCCTGCAAACCCCTCTTTGATTCCATGGGTGCAGAAAGCGGAACGCTGCACAATGACACCTATCCAAAAATGCTCCAGCTTGCCATAGCAAACCTGCAACTGTCTCCGGAGTTTGCTGCTGCCTACGAGAACAGCAGTGAGCGCTTTTCCAGGGAGCTGTCATGCATCGTCCAGTCTCTGCAGATGTCATTGAATTTCCTTTCCAAACTAAACCTTGTCTCCGAGCTGGAAAACTCCTGGGTGCAGGAGAAGGCAAGAGCCGTGACTGCTCTTGCGGAGGGGCTGCTGCAGAGTAATGCCTCCTGCCCTGTCCCAGTCCAAGATATGGGTGATGCGCTCCCGTCTCAGCTTTTGAACGTGCTGGTTCCTTTCATGCTGAATGAAACGCTGCTGAGCTCCCTAAATTCCTCTGACAGCACAGCAGGCTGGCGCAGGCTGTCCGTGCTTCCCTGTCTGCTACCGGGTGTTTCTGTAGGGAACAGCACTGTATGTGAGCTGCTGCAGGTGGGCAGAAATACTTCCGACCAGTCCAAGTGGGGGGATTTCTCACGGCTTTGGAGCGCTACTGGCAATGTGTTGACCACCAAATGGAACCTGACGGAAGTGGATGAATACATGAAACTCCTGGAAATTGTGAAGAAAGCTCTAATTCTCGTGGATCTTGGGGTAGCTCCTGGGAAAACATTAGTTCATCAGATCTTTCACAATTCTAGCAGAGGAATGAAACCCTCAGATCTGAATGGTTTGTATGGTTCATTAAAACTCTTTTTCAATTCAACTTCTGGCACAAACAGCACACTGGACTTGGAAAGAGTAATTCAAGAACGACTCCCACTGTATGAGGTTGGTGGTGAAGGATTGTTCTACTCTAATCCCTATGGAAAAGAAAATCAGGATGTTCTAACTACAGCTGCATTGATTTGGAATCAGATCATATTGAACGGGACTCATTTGAACGCAGAGAAAGCATGGGAGGTTATCAAAACCATGGCACTCCATGCAGTCTCACTTGAAGACATGGAAAATCATCTCAGTGTAAATGAAAAAGTGTCATCGTTATTTTCTGACTTCTCGTTGACCCCCGTAATTCTTGAAGATTTGGCAGAACAGCTCTTGTCCCTTGAGCAGCTTCTTGCTGCCCTGGAAAAGGTGAATATCAGTGATCGTTACCTGCTGTTCTCTTCTTTCTCTAAGCTGGTGCAAACTCTCCAGAGTTCTTCCAATCTATGGCAAGGAAATGAACTTCGTGCTTTCCGGGGGATTGCTGAAGCACTCCAGTCTGTGAACTGGAACAGGACAGACAGTCTTGCTTCCCACTCGCTCCTAGACATGCTGCAAAATCAGCTCAGTGCCATGAGAAATGACTCCAGCCTTCCTTTCAGCAAGGAACTGAAGCAGCTGATAAACTTTGTGTCCTCTGTGCTTGAGCTATACGCTGAGGAAGACTCCAGTGGAACAAACATCTCTGTATATTCGCAAGTGACGCAAAGGAGTATCTTAATTTTGAAAAGTTATAATATCAGTGAGCTTGAATCTGTCAACCTATTGCTTGACTCTTTCAGTAGCTATACACAGAGACTGATTGAAATATGGAGAGCAGGGATGAAAGTCCTGCATGACACCAACTTAAAGAAAACATTTGAAGAAAAAATTGATATTGTCTATAATTTTTCCCATGTGCTACTGCAGGAAGATTTCAGCCAGACTTCCCGATGGCACAATACCTCGCTAGAGGCAAAAATTTGGGAGTTTTTGCAAGTAGTCTTGAATCCTTTCCTTGAGAGCAGTGACAGTGGTCATGGGACAGCCCAGAACTGCTCTGCGCGGGCTCTGCTCCACATAACACTTGAGATGCTGTTTGAAAATGCCACTCTAAGCCAGGCCTTAGAGGGCAGCCCCTGCAAACCCCTCTTTGATTCCATGGGTGCAGAAAGCGGAACGCTGCACAATGACACCTATCCAAAAATGCTCCAGCTTGCCATAGCAAACCTGCAACTGTCTCCGGAGTTTGCTGCTGCCTACGAGAACAGCAGTGAGCGCTTTTCCAGGGAGCTGTCTTGTGTCATCCAGTCTCTGCAGATGTCATTGAATTTCCTTTCCAAACTAAACCTTGTCTCCGAGCTGGAAAACTCCTGGGTGCAGGAGAAGGCAAGAGCCGTGACTGCTCTTGCAGAGGGGCTGCTGCAGAGTAATGCCTCCTGCCCTGTCCCAGTCCAAGATATGGGTGATGCGCTCCCATCTCAGCTTTTGAACGTGCTGGTTCCTTTCATGCTGAATGAAACGCTGCTGAGCTCCCTAAATTCCTCTGACAGCACAGCAGGCTGGGATAACCTGTCCATGCTCTTCAGTATGGCACAGGATGAACTCCACCTGAACGACCTGCTGCAGAAACTGCAAGACACCTTCAACCTCACCAAATGGAGTTACTACTCAAGCGTCTGGGATGTAGTTGATAGTTTCCTAAACACCCGAAGGAATCTAACTGAAGCAGCTGCCTTTGCAAAGTTGTTGGAAGCAGTGGCAAACAACTCTGCCAACGACGTTTCAGCTCTAGAAGTCATAGAAGCCAGTAGCTACATTCTCAACAGGCTGAACTTCTCTGATCTGCTAAATGAATTCAATCTAAGTTCCAGTTTGGCTTTTCTCTCCAGCAAAACTGGTTTTGACAGTGTGATCGATATTGTCGCTCATCGTTTCATTGTCACGGCAGAAACTCTGTACAACCAGACCCTACCTTGGACTCACAGTGACCAAACTCTGTCACCAACTAGTTTGATCACACGGTGAGTTTGCTTTTTGGGTCTTGTAGCTGCATTTATGGGTGGGTTGTGACCACCGTTCTCATTCCAGCATGAGAAGTGTGTAATTTTCTTCCAGTGGAGCAACCTGAGCCTGACATCACCATAGTTTAAGACACTAGATCTAATATGAATTAAATTAAGAAGAAGAAATTTCTCCTTGAACTGAACATACAGCCAAAAGTGAGACTTGAAAGTGTTTTCTATGTTGGTGTGTGTCAGTTCACAGTGGAAGCAGAATCCTGTAGGAGGCTTGCCACCTCTTCGTAAGCCCCTTCTTTGTGGTATGACTCTCACTTTGGATTTTCAGGCTCCCCTAGGCCTGCCTTTCTATCTATATGTTGCATCCAGAGTAAACCTTTCAAGTGGGTTTTCTGATCCATATGGTTTGAGAGTGAATGACAGCTTTGGGAGATAACAACAAAAAGAACTGGTGAGATAAAATTGGGAGGGTACTCACTTAGGAGATGTCACAGCAGACACATAGCTTCATCTGGATTTCTTATTTGTGCTGCAGAGGAACAGCATCCCCACAGCTGACAGGTTGCTTACCTTGTTTCTGAAAGAAGCTGATTTGAAATCCTACCTTATTTTCCAGATTTCTGTTTTTAGAGTTTGAAAACACCATCTTACAGGCGACGGTGAATAACAGCTATAGCCCTTACCTGATGTGTTTAATAAATGTCACTGAAGTTGAAGACAGCAAATTGACAGGTAATCATGATTTCATTAATGCTGTGGGATCTCAGCTGCCATGTGTTGTGCCTTGTCTGTTCAAAATGTTTCCTCTAGTGGTGCAAAGGAATGGTGCTACATGTTTTCATCATTAACTGGAGCCCTGAGACCTTGGGAAGCTAGGCTCCTTTATTATTTTTGTTGTTGTTTTAGCTGTGTCACGTTGCAGAGAGAAGTTTTCCATCAAAAAGGCATGTCTGCTCTTTGCTATGTGATGGCAGGTTGCTGACACTTAGACTGAAAAAAACCCCTCATCTTACAAATAGAAACCTATATTCCCTTTGCAGCTTTGTGTACCCCGAAGATGACAGTGGTTATTTTTGAGAGTTAACATGGTATTTCACATTGCTATTCATCGTATGAGCTTACTGTAAAACCTGAGAGAGGTTTATCAGTTCAAGGAGGAGAGATACTGCATGTACTCCAGAGGGCATTGTCAGAAGTCCTGTTCCCAGTGTGGATTTCTTTAGAACCAGAGCACCTACTCAGACTGGATCCGTTCCAATCCAGGTTACAACCTAGGTCTTGGTCTGTGCTTTCAGAGGTCCTGAGCCATGGGAATTTAGTAGAAAACAGCAATGCTCTATTGGCCTCAGAAGGAAAGTGCCGAGCTGTGAAGTTTCTGCAAGGCTGGCGTTTTTGTCTCAAGTAACTTTTGTTTTCTTCTTTGCACAGAAAACATCACGCTGCTTTTGAAGCAAACTCGTCTGAAAAAGAATGCTTTTATGCAAAATAATACCTCTGGGAAACATTCATCCATACCAGAGCTCCTGAAGCTAAAAGTGAGTCTGCTTAAAATGCTGACTTGAAGGACATCCCGCAGTGATACATGAATGTGCAATGGAGGTTGGGAAAAACAGCAGATGGAAAAAGAAAAAAGTTTCTTAAAAGGACAGCTGATAAAAAATCTAGGGCTGAAACCCTGTTTTCTGCCTGCTGCCTATATCTACAGGTTGTTGTTAAAGTGGGCTGAAGTTGTTCTATGAATCCCTAACCCTTTGTACACCAGTTACTTTTAGAAGGTAGAGGTGTTCCAAGTCTGTTGGATAGAACGACTTCTGTTTTCCACCAGCCGTCCTGAAAGGAATGAGCTTTGGGTAGTTAGCCAATGACAGCATATTCCTCACAGATCAGTGCACCAGGAGTTTTAAAGCTCATTATGTTGAGTACTTAGCAAAGCACCTTGCAGAGCTGAGAGTTCTGCTGTGTCTCAGCATCATTTGGGAAGCATGGCAGGAGATTACCAAGGCATGGAGAGCAGTTAGAAAACTTCACCCTCCTGAAAACGAGCTGCCTACCCACTTGGTAGTTCCCACTTGGCAGTGGGAACCAGTGCATACCCACTTGGCAGTTCCAAGCACGATGCTGTAGGATTACTGATAATGTAAATAAATGATGTCAGGGAAGAGGGAAGCTCATACTAGCGGACTAGGTGAAGGGCTATAATTTTACAGAGGTTGACAGATGTGGAAATCCTGGCTTCTATCCAACTTTCACATGCTGTAGTAGAGCTCACCAGGTGATATCCTAAGCCTGGTGCGCAGGTAGATTTGTTTGGTCTCTGGGAAGATTAATTGGTCAGTGGGGAAGTCCAAATGGAATATTGCTGTGTATGTGTGTTGGGCAGGGGAAGTGGTATGCTAAGGCTTGCGGGGTTTACTAGATCCTGGGTGATGCTGTGTAGCCAGGTCTGCTGCGAAGTCAGGAAGAAGTGATCGTTATGAACTGTTCTATTGGAGACCTTTCGAATGAACTAAAAATGGCAGTTATAATTTTAATGCTAAAGACAAATTAAAAGAGGCAATTCCATCATCTAACTGACATTTGTGCATTTGTCTTAATTTTCAAAATTTCCTTTGAAGATATCTCACCTCCGGGACCTGACAACACTGCTTTGTGACTATGAGAGCTTTCAGGCAATACAGCGTATTTGCCATCTCCCTGATGTGAGCTTTGGAGAGCTGTGTGAACAAAGTCAATCCCAGGAGCAGCTCCTCCGCGCTGTTGAACTGAGCAACCGAGTTGTAACCAATATACTGAATCCCAGAAGAATCTCCCAAGAGCTTCAAAATATACTGATCGGGGATGCCGCAAACATCCAGGCGCAAATGAAGTGGTGAGGCTCTCTCTCTGAGTTAGGCTGTGTTATTTCACGTTCTGGTTATGAAACGGTGAAACGTCTTCTTGCCACCTTTTTGTATTCCCAATTTTGTTGGTTGTTTTGTTTTTCCAATTTAGGTTTCAAGAGAATGTACCAGAACTTGCTTTCTTGCAAGAGGTTCCTCAGTATGTGACTGCTTTGAATTCCCTATTGAACATCACTGAGAATGTAACTGATTCAGACAAGCAAGGTAGTTTTCTCTATTTATTGCACAATGCTGATAGATGCCACCACTTGTATCCAAATTTCTGCTGGAGATCTCATGGTTTGCTTAGTTGCCAGGAAGAAGTGGGGTTAAGGAAATTAATCTGCATCATGTCCTTTGGATCCCCTTTCTAGGACAATTCTAGAACATGTTCTAGCCCACCCTTTGTTTTCTCCACTGCTCAAAAAACTATGTGCTGAAAGTCTAAAGTCTTTTCATTTGGGCATCTTTTGCTCTCATTTAGAGCTGTCAACTGTAGCCCACAAATGGGACTGTGAAACCTGGGAAATATGACTCTGTTTTGCAAGCTGGGGCTTTTCTTCTGGTGATATATTGCACTTCCATACTTTAGGTAGAGTCCTCTCCGTGTGCTTAAGATAGCTGTATGTCTGGAGACAGCTGTTATATCAAATTTTCTTTGATCTTCCCAGAAAAATTAAGAGACTTGTTTAAAAATGTGGACCACCTCAAAGAAGATCTCAAAAACACAACAGGGATATCTGCAGCTAGTATTGACGCTCTTCTGGAAGCATCTCTCCCAGAAAACAGCAGTCAGGTAAGTGGTATTGTCATCCTGGTTGGAGATCCTTTTGGTTTCCACCTTTCAGACCATTAAAACCAGAATTTGTTAGCAAATGCAGCTAAGCAGATCACTGCATGCGTGACAGCACAGAGAGAGGTAGATGATCCCATGGGGATGGAGCAAAACAGCTGTTGGAAAGGCAGTTGGAGTGGTGGCTGACGTCAGTTCAACCATTGGAGACCAAGAGCCATGTCTCTCTGGCTGTCATCAGGAGCTGGTAAGCAGCCATGTGCTGCCTGGTGAGCAACTGCTCTGATCCATAGCAAGGGCACAAGTCCCTAACAGGTTAATGAGGACAAAGCGGGGTCCTCGGGAGCATCTTCAGTGCCAAGGAGTTGCTGCAGTCCAGATGGGGACAAAGATAGCTTCCTGTAATGAGGGATGAGTTTGCCTTCCTCGGGCTCCTGTGCAAGCAGAGGTCCCGATGCTTTTCCCTTTCCCAACCATCGTGTCTGGACTGAGCCCCAAAGAGTGCACTCTCTTCCAAGCTTTATGTGTGTCAGTCAAGGGGAAATTGAAGCCACAAAAGCTTTTACTGCTGTGCAAGCTGGGCAGTAAAACCCAATCCTTAGGATTTGTCCCTTGGAGCAGGAGGAATGGGTAGGCATTTTCTGCTTCTTGGGGTTGAAATGTGACATTGTGGAGGGGAAAAAAAAAAACAACCAACCCAGCCAGGCAAGATTAATTCATGCATATTGGAGTGAGTGCTCTTTGCCCTAACAGATCTCTTCTTCCTGTATGCAAATGCAGCTCGTTTCTCAGATCCTCCAGCTGGAGTCTTGTAGCATCCATCCTGCTGACCCACAGCTGCAAACAGTAGCGGAGGAGTTCTGCAACCTCTCCCTTTCAGAGAGGACTCGTGAGACGTACATCCTGGGGGTCACTCTGTTACGCCACTTAGACATTTACCATTTCTTATACAAGGTTAGTGCTGGATTTGTGGAGCGCTTTCTATAGTCTTGCTGTGTGTAGTGGCTGAAAGGTCATAAAATATCATTGCCGTGGCCAGAAGCAATCCTGATTTACACAAGCCAAAGATCAGGCTTTGCTCAGGCAGTCATTTTTATTGCGTAGCCGTGCTGTGACAGTGTGGATACAAATGAGGATCCCAGCTGGTGTAAACCACCAAACCTCATTTAAAGGCACTGGACCTACTCTAAATGCCTCCCACTCCACTCGTAGCATTTATGTGCCGTCACAACCTCTTGAATGTTCCCAGCTGAGTTCAGGTTTCCCAAAAACACAGCACTGTTTTTAAAAATTGTTATTATTCCTTGAATAGGGGGAAGCTCTGGAAAAAGTCCTGCAAAATATATTTTCCCATTCTGGTTGGCAGTGCCAAGTTATTAAATGATTGAGATATCAGGGGGGTTGGACCCAATGATCTCTTGAGGTCCCATCCAACCTCTGTGATTCTGTGATTCTGTGATCCCATGCACACAGCTATATAAACAGAAAGTCAAAATCCCATTCATGGAGAAGTGCGTGTTGAATACATATCTGCAAATGCTCCAGAAGCAATCCTGGGGGGAAAAGAAGTTATTAAATGAGAATGTCAGTGGATTTGGCTCAAGTTAAAAGTCACCCATTGTGTTTGACATCAATGTTGTGCGAAGTGTTGCCTCTTAGAGACCCCCATTAAATCCCAGCTGGTATCTGATACACTTTTCCCAACTGTAGGCATTTGGAACATGTAATATTGAGAGGAGTGGTTTTCAAAAGCACTTGGGGATTTAGAAGTCCAAGTATCATTCCTTTTCCATGGGGCATCCAGTCCTTAAGCGTCCCAACGGCTTGGAAAAATCACACAATCTTCATCTTGGAATTAATGCAGCGCGGGAGCATACATGCATGTGAGCACACATTCCTGCTAACCACAGCTGATTTCCTCTCTGCCTCTTGCAGATGCTTTTCCCAAAGGAACTTCAGAAACCCGTGGACAAGATGTTAGGCCTCCTGACAAAAATGAAGTATTTCAGGCACCAGGTCGAGTCTGACATGGATCCCTTGCTACAAGCTATTCACTCACTGAAGGACCTCCAGCAGTCTAGAAATGTGCCTCTGACTAAGGTACGTGTGGTCTGTGTGTGCTTCGGAGGTCAAAAACCACTGGAATTTCCTACCTTAGAAGCCAAAGGTGAATTAAATCATATGCTACTGATTGCTTTTCAAAGCAACCCTGTCTTGAGAAACTGATACGTTGCCTTCCTGGAAATATTTTGGTTTGGAGCAGTGGGACCATCATGTGCTCATGATGGGGATGCTAGTAAGAAAAGTGCAGGGGATGAAAGCCTGTCAGGAGGGGATAGCCTTCTACCAAAATATACAGGAAAGTGTCAGCTTTAGGAAACAACTTGAGAAGTGTCCACTGAAGGCTGTCCCAGCCCACGTGTCCAGATCTGGGGGCCCCAATACAAGCTATATGTGGGAATGTTGGAGAGGGTTCAGAGGAGGCCACAGAGATGATCAGAGGGCTGGAGCACCTTCCCTATGAAGAGAGGCTGAGGGAGCTGGGCTTGTTCAGCCTGGAGAAGAGAAGGCTGTGGAGGAACCTCATTGCAGCCTTTCAATCCCTGAAGGGATCAGAGAAACCAGAGGGGAACCAACTTGTTCAAAGGGCAGTCACTGGCAGGACAAGGGGGATGGATTGAAGCTAAAGGAGGGAAGATTAGATTGGATATTAGGAGAAAGTTCTTTCAAGAGAGAGTGGTGAGGGGCTAGAACAGGCTGCCCAGAGAGGAGGTGGATACCCCTCTGACAGCATAGATCTCAGGAATAATTTCTAGCAATCATGTTACCCGTGCCCCGCAGAGCCATGAGTGGCCATGGGCTAGATGGGGTTAGGGAGTTGCACACCTTGGAACCCAGTGTGGATGTGTGCACTAGGCATGCAACTCGTACATGTAATTTCCCACCTCTGTCACAGCAGCAGAGGCTAAAAGTATGATTTCCATGGAAAGCTTCTTTTTTTTTGAGGAGACAAACTTCTGATAAGAAGGCAGAGTAAAAATGTTCAGTCCTTGCCTTCAAATTCTGCTATTTCATTTTTCTCTCAGGACAGGATGCTTTTAGTGTGCAGGACTTGTATTTTCTCTTTTCCACAGGCATTATTTAAACCAAACAACTTGAGGATAACACACGGCAACTTTAAGTCCATGTCAAAAGTTCTCTGCAACCAGGACATCACACCCTTGTTCTTTGAGTCCTTGCTTCCAGATTTTGAAGACCCTTTAAGCAACAGTTCTTCCGTGGAGGAAGTCTACGTCCAAAAGATGATGAGGAAATATGGGATTCCTCATGACTCCAGTAAGTCTGGCTTTTCCTTGGGGCAAAAAACATTTTGGGGCCAAGCTATGCTGTTCCCAGAGAGATCCAGTGCTGAGCTGTTTCCCTGCGTATCTCTGGAGGGCTGTAAGTGCTCATGATTTGTGCTGCCTGAAGATCTGTGCTGCCCTAATTATTAGTGGTATATATCTGCAAACGTTAAAAGGGAAGCAGCCCATGTAGCGGAGCAGTAGCTTGACATCACGCTGCATCCCATTTGTTGATGATCTGGTCTTAGGGCTTGTCAGGTCACTGCCTTTTCTTGATGTGTAGTTTTTCCGACTCTGCTGACATTATTAGCTCCTCTGAGTTCATGAAGCTCCATTTAACCTTCAAGCGGAAAATCTTGGCTCGAACACTGAGACTGTTGTTGTCTGGAGTTCAGCAACAGGAGATCTTGGGGGTGGATTGCTTTTGTCAAGACACATTATATCAGTCCATGACGAAGGCCCCCGAAGTCATTTGTTGGACACAACAACAAACTGGACAGATGGGAGGAGGAAAAAATACACCGGTGTAGCACTGTCGCATCCTCTCAGTTTGTGCTCTAATTTGTTTGATTTTTCTCCCCTTGCAGCACCGTTTTGCTTATCTTTTTACCTGGATCTTGTCAAGACCCCAACTGGAGCTTTAATTTGGTCTTTCTTAAAACCAATGGTGCTTGGAAAGATCCTGTATACACCAGATACAGTAGAAACTCGAGCAATCATGGAGAAGGTTTGTGTCTGTTTACAGTACACCAGGGTACACCCACTCAAAGTGATTGTAATTTGTCTAGCAGGGGCTTGTTTCTGTGAGGAGCAGACGTCTATTTTCTGACTCTTTGGAGTATTAGTGAAATCATCTGTTCCTAGTTGTATTCCTGGTCGGATGAGTCATCTTTTGTCTCTGAATGAATCTTACCTCCAAAAAATTGCTGCTGCTCTAATGTTTATAATATGTTGGGGGTTTTTTTAAGGTTTTGTGTTTCTGAAGGTTCACCCCCACATCTTCAACCAGTAGTAGACACACGTCTCCCAGGACTATGCTGTAACCAGTACTAGTTTGTAAGCAGACACACTTGCATGCTCCCAGACATGCTCCAGACGTCACCTGTGAGGCCATATTTTTAGAGATTTGCATCCAAATTAAGGGTGTTAAGGGACAAAGAGTGATGTGCTGCTAAGAAAAATCCCTCGGAAAAGACATTTCATCTTAGCAGTTTTATTGACTTACTTTTTTTAAAGCTTTAAGGTAATGACTAAACGAATCCTTTTTTTTTAAATGTAGTCTAATGACACCCTGAAGCAGATGGCTGATCTAACCCTCAAGTCCCAGGAGTGGTTGGACAAGTCTCCTGTCATCATGAATTCACTGGCTGAGTTAAACCAGACAGTTCCAATGATCAAGGTATGAGATCCTACCTCTGCTCGCTCTCTCTTGCGCTGGAGGGAATTGGGAGGATGGATTTCCTCACTAAAATAAACTGGGCTTCCAGGGACCTCAGGGGCATCTTAGTTCAGCCGGGGAAACCCTTCTCAGGCTTCTTTCCTGGACTTCCCAGTTTCTGTGCCTGCCTGTTCCCGTAAGAGAAATACCCCTGATACACCTTTCCATGCAAATCCTCATCCTGCCATGCCCTGTCTTTATCGTGGTCGCTGCTGCTGGCCATGCTGAGGCCAGCTGGAGGCCTGAGATGAGCAGAGAACGCTCTTCAGTTTGTAAATTAACTTTCTGCTTGATGGAGTGATCCAGCCAGCCAAGACCAGGCAAGAAATTACTTTTTCCCGAAAATGAAACAGTATCTATAATAAGCATGTAGCTCTGGGGATACACCTAAGAGCTGGAAGATGCCTTTGTACCTCAATAAATGTAAATAAAATTTCTTTTTCCCCTCCTAAGGAGCCTGGCCTTGCTTGGAGACAGAAAGCAGCTGGCTCTAATGTGTCACACACATGCTTCCTGTTCTCCCCAGTAAAAATTGCCTCCTCTTCTTACAAAACTCTGAAAACAAGATCTCTGGAACCCTAAAGCATTGGAAGTTAATTTGGGTGGCTGGAATTCGTTGTAATTTCCATGGCACTGAAAGGAGAATCCAGAACAGAGTATGTGAAAGCGAAATGAAGCATTTTCTGCTGACCACCCTAGTTAGTGGGATAACGAACTATTCAGCCAAAGGGAAATCTGTCTGCTGCTCTCCAAGCTAAATTTTGGTTGCCTACCCATTGTGCTCTGGCTGCGTTCGCAGGACTTAAATCACACAAATAGAATTTACTCTGCTTTTAGAATAAAAAAGGGTTTTCCATGGGACTCTGGGGCCTGGCACAGGCTCAGTAGGCATCCTTCCTGAGCTCCAAGAAGGACCAGCTTGGGCTCAGAGCTCCGTATCATGATTTCAATGCTGTTTTTTCCCCATCCCGATACACAGAGTGAAATATTGTGAGGCCAGGAGTAGGAGGGGGTTGTACAGTGAAGGGAGGGGGTTGTACAGTGAAGGGAGCTGATGAGTTCTATTTTAGAAATAATGCTGAATAAGCTTCTGGTCAAACTGAGTTTTTTTCTTTTTGCTTGTTGCTAGAACACCCTGCAGAATCCCTTTGTGCAGGTTTTTATCAAGCTGATGGTGGATCTGGATGCAGCTGAACTGCTGAATCAAATAAACGAACTGGGTAAGTTGTTGCACCACATTATTTGTACTTCAGGTCTGGGAGCTCCAGAGTCACCAAACTGTAGCCATCCTCTGGTACTGCTCCTCTGTTTTAGTGCAAGGCAATCTGAGCAGCAATTCAGGAATCTTGTGGTCCATGGGAAAAGACTCTCAGAAAGCAAAGGCTTGTATGAAGAGATGTTTCTCAGGAGTGTTGAAGGGATAGCAGAATGGGAATCTCTGCAGCTTACTGTGGCCACTTGAGGACACTGTTTAGCCATAATTATCACTTCAAATGAGCTTCCTAGGACTCTGCTGGGAAATGCTCTCTGATCTGGAGAGCTCGCTTTCATCACATCAGGGTTCAGCTGGAAAGTTTTCCAGAGCAGAAAAGCAAAGGGATTGGATAGAGGTGCCCAGGCTGATGAGGCCGGAGACATTGTTACAAGAGATGCTCTGCTGGAACTTGCTGTTCTCTGGTGGCCTTGCCTGGTCCTTCAAGGTGAGAGCTGCTGGCCTGCCCTGTGGGAATCATCAGCTAACAGTGGTGATGGACACAACCCCGTAGGTGTATGGTGACCACAGTCCCTTCCTAGCTGGCCTCGGTGTCCCTCCCAGCCCTTTCGATGAGTGACTCTGCATATCAACATAAATCTGGGTTACGCCAGCAAACCCCAGCATAAACCGAGAGTGGTTGTAGTCTGTTGCAGTCAGCAAGATACTTACACCCTGTTTATGGTGAGTACTTCCTGAGTAGCATCTCCTGCCTAAACTCCCCATAAAACCACCGCACCTGCAAGCAGCTGTTCTGTATTGGTTACGCTGCCTTGTGCAGTCACCTCTGGAACCAGCCAGGCACCGGCAGTGCCTTTAGTAAGCTGCATTATCAGGTTTAGTACCCACGTCAGCACAGCAGCCATAACTTCTGCTTGATGCACTTGGCTAAAGCACGTTCTCCCCTGAGACAGCAGCTCAGTTGATTACATCCAAAACCCATAAGATGGGGAACGAACGGTGGAGCATCAGATGCAACTCTAAAAGCCTAGCAGGTTGGTAGCAACTTCTGATTCGGGATGGCTGTCACATCCTGTTGCTGGCATCCTCCCAAAGGCAAACTCACGAGCGTATTACAAATGATTAACATAGAAATTGGGTCAACAGCATGTCTTCAGTGTACTGCGAAGTGCTGGAACGTACTTTACACTTCACATTTAGTCTGGTGGGGGTGGGTTTTTCCCCTTTCTTTTTGGTGTCATCGTTAGCGTAAAGAGAATGACGTGACGAATTTGTTTTGCTGTGTGTAGTGATGCTACTGGTTTTGTTTGTGTTTGTCTTGGCTTTTCTTTCCAGATGATATTCGGCTGGAATTACAGAACAACACTGACATCGTGGATCAGCTGAATACGTTAGCTACCCTCGCCGTAAACGTGTCCTCCTGTGTCTCGTTTAATCGCATACAGGCAGTCAGAGACTTAGAGGAAATGGAGAAGGTGGCTAAAGAGCTCTTCCTGAAGAATGAGCTTTTTGCAAGTATGTTGACAGAGTCTCGAGTCCCCCCTGTATGTTAAATGTAGCCTGCTATGGAGTGGGAGGCAGGCAGAAGTTTTGCTTTTCCACCACCAACTCTTGTGGTCACAGCTCCCACCACGCAGCAGTTGATGTCCATGTGGTGTGTGTGGGACCTGCACACTCGGACCTCCTTAGGGCAGCGTTTTGCACCCTCCTTTTTTACACCACCTCTTCTCTTACACCTCCGCTGTCTGTATAGAAAGCCTTTGGGCAACCAGGGTTTTCTCTTGGTTTAATTCTCAGTTTGAACAATGTTTCACTGCAGTTGGAAGGCAGCTGTGATGAAGATCTCCTTTCAGGCTCCCATGGGAAAAGACTCTTTAATCAAGAAAGATATGAGACAGTTCAATTTATTAGAAGGTCATAAAGCTCTTGAGACGTTCCAGCCAAAGCCTGCAATATTATATTGGCTCTTTGGTTGTGCTTTTCACATTTGTGGGGTTGGATTGCAGCTTCAGATCAGACCACAGAGTGGGGGCAGTGGGGAGAAGGGAACAGGAACTTGTATTAATTTAAATGATACAAATGTTTCTCATATTTTTAAAGAATGCCCAGTGTCTCCTAGATTAGGATTTACTTGTAAGTCCCACATCCTCTTTGGTTTCATACCTCATAACTGGGGGCAGGGAAGACACAAACCTTTTCCTTTCTTGGAGCTTCGGACCCTGATAATATTTGCCTCTTCCCTTAAAACAAGTTTTCTTCCATGTCTGTCCTCCCTTCCATTGTATGCTTTTTATATGGAATAACCAGGGAAAATATTGTGGAGAGAAAACCAATCTGAACTCAGACTGACACTTCAAAGGGGGTGAAAAAAACATCTTGGCTATCAAACAGTACTGGCTGGGAGATGAGCTGTTGGAGAGGAGCTCTGGGGAGAAGCACCTGGGGGTCCTGGTGGGTGACAGGTTGGCCATGAGACAGCTGTGTGCCCAAGGAGACCAATGGGATCCTGGGGTGCATTAAAAGGAGCGTGGCCATCAGGTCAAAGGAGGTGATTCCCCCCCCCTCTACTCTGCCCTGGTCAGGCCCCACATGGAGTATTGTGTCCAGTTCTAGGCTTCCTGGTATAAAAAAGACAGGGATCTCCTGGAGACAGTCCAGCGGAGGGCTGGATTAAAGGTGATTAAAGGCCTGGAGCATCTCCCCTACAAGGAAAGGCTGAGTGAGCTGGGGCTGTTCAACCTTGAAAAAAAAAGACTGAGAGGGGATCTGATCAATGGTTATCAATGTCTGAAGTGTGGGACACAGGGAGAAATGGCCAGCCTCTTCTCAGTGGTGTGTGGGGACAGGACAAGGGGCAATGGCCTCAAGTTGGAGCACAGGAAGTTCTGCACCAACATGCAGAAGAACTTCTAAACATTGAGGGTGAGGGAACCCTGGGACAGGCTGCCCGAGGGGGTGTGGGGAGTCTCCATCTCTGGAGATATTCAAGCCCTGTCTGGATGCCTCCCTGTGCGACCTGTCCTAGGGACCCTGCTTTGGCAGGGGGATTGGACCCAGTGATCTCTGTGTCCCTTCCAACCCCTATGATTCTGTGACTCTGTGATTCTGTGAAACTACCGCATGCCGTTTCCTAACGGGAGCTTGCAAAGCTGAGATGTCTGAAAATTATAAAAGCTTTGCAGGAATTTCTGTGGGCACAAAAGTTATGTGCAGAGGTCATGAGCAATTTCCAATTCTGCATTCCCAAGGTTTTTATGTTGCAGCATCTCTATGTGAGCTCTGTTGATAGAGCACCCCCGGGAATCATCACAAGAGGTGTGTGTGCTGAGTGCCTAACAGATCCATGACAGCCCATGTTAATAGCAAGATTTTTCCAAATACTGATTAGGAGTTCCTATGGATCTGTGTGTACTGCTCCTGTGCTGCCAACTCTGCCAACCCTTTTCCCTTTCTTTTTCAAGGTATCATTTTCAAGCTGCCTTCAAGTTATAGCAGCCGTGGACAGTCGGTTCACGGGGACTTGGTCCTCCCTCCCGTGCTCAATTACACCATCCGAATGAGCAGCAGGATCACTCAAACCACCAACAGGATAAGGGAGCGCATCTGGACGGTGGGTCCTCACAATTCCACCTCGCAGAGCCAGATTTACAGCCGGGCATTCATTTATGTCCAGGACAGCATTGAAAGAGCCATCATTGAGTTACAGACTGGCAAGAATCTGAAGGAAATAGCTGTTCAGGTCCAGGCCATGCCTTACCCCTGCTACAATAAGGATATGTAAGTATGTGTGGCTTTTGTCTCCGCACTTTGTGTAAGCTTCACCTTGACTGACTGGTGAGGTTCACCAGCTGCTCTGGTCTCCTCAATACTATGTTCTTCCTTAATACCATGGGTTTTTTCCAAGTATCTGAATGGAAGAGGGAAATTTGGGACTGTGATATGAATGGTCTATGTTTAGTTTGCCTAATCTTTTGTTTTCAGTGCTCTGTAGGTATCTAAATTGTCATGGGAACTATAGGTTTTACGGCAGGTAGAATTCGTTGTCCCCATTTTACTATACATGGTGGAACTGAGACTGAGGTCTGCAGGACTTGAGTTAAATATGAGCATTGGCTCATTCTGCAGGTGTTTACATGCAGACAATGGAGCCAAATTTAGGAAATGTATTTGTTGGGCAAAAAAGAGTCCCTGGGTTTATGAACTTTGCTCCTGGAGATTGCTGGAGTATTTGTTAATTGTTACTCATTCCAGCGATTCTAGCTAAGGTTCAGTGTATAGTGAGCAGTTCTCAATGCAGGTGCCTCTCAGATGCTTTAAGAAGGATAAAGAGAGAAGATTAAATTGTACCATTCATCTCTGTGATAATGAGGGAGGACAGAGAAGCCTTTGATATGCTGATCTGCCAGGGTTAACAGCCCATTTCGCCGAGCAGCAATGGGTGAACCATATGTGGACCAGAATAAGCTTTGAATGGTGAAGCAGGTGAAAAAGTTTTGGATCCCCTTCCTTTCCACTCATCTTGAGCCAGATCTGCAGCCAGCATGAAGTGCGTCTCTGCCAAAAGCAATAGAGAGGAGAGAATCTCTCACAGCTGAGGACCTGCCCCTCTGGCATGGCAATTTTGGTCTGCATGGGGAAAGCTGGCAACGTGGTACTCCCTCAGAGTTACTCCCCTGACGGCAGCTGGTGGCCAAACTTAGTGGAAAACACCCAGGGAAAGGATATTTCAGTATCCATCAGGAAGCACTGAAGGGCGTTCAGCAAATAGGTTTGGTATGTGGGATGCTCGCTGACCTGAATGTCTCCCATGGACCTAAAGTACACGCAGTCTAGCCCTAGGAGTTCTTCCTATCGTAAAGCCGGTGTGCCTGCTGCGTGAGCTAAGAGATTGCCTGCCAGTTGCAGCTACAGGAGCTAGAGCATGCCTGTTAATCGGTGTCAGCCTGTCACTTGAGAGCTGGGGACCTATAATCTCTTCTCAAGGTAACAGCATGCAAAGTGCCTGCGAGTATGCCAGCATTCAAACCCAGTGTCAACTTCTTGCGGCAAATACGTGGATTATTGCTGCAAAATAGGCTTGTCCAGCGATTAGCTGGCTGCTGGAGGCACTTACTGTGGTGTTATCTGCTCCTTTTCTTGTTCTTGGGCTGCTGAGAAAACCTCCTGCCTTTGGGTTTCCCTCCCCAGCCTGGGTTCAGCGGGACGTGAGTTTATTCAGTTATGGAAATACCTAAAGGCTCTGGACTTGGGTCATCATAAAATGGCTTATTGCTTCTTGTCATGTAGTTACCATCCTATAGGGAAATGGAATTAATGTTTATATATATATATATCTCACTTTACAGAAGGTGTTGGGCAATACTGAATTTTAACTAACCCTAAAGATGATGTGCGGGGCCAACCGCCCCCTTTGTGCCCCCTCCCCAAAAACCCAACAAAACAACACTAGTCAAGCTATTGAAATGACTTTTCATTGTTCTTTATAAATACTTCACTTGCGTGAAGCAATTCCTGAAAGTGCTGCTATATGGGGAATTTTTAGCTTAACAGGTAAAAAAATAATAATAATTAAACCCAAATGTAATAATTTCTTACTGTTAGTGTGTGTGAAGCTGTTCCTAGGAATAACACTGACTTTATTTTGGTTTTAAGCCAGGTTTAGAGATGACGGAGGAAAGCGCAAGGTCTGTAGGTACAGCAAAATTAATCTCCTGCAATAGAATCATAGAATCACAGACTGGTCTGGGTTGGAAGGGACCCCAAGGATCATACAGTTCAAACTCCTTGCCTGTGTCAAGGTTGACACAAGGTTGCCCAGGGCCCCATCCAACCTGGCCTTGAACACCCCCAGGGATGGGGCAGCCACCACCTCTCTGGGCAGCCTGTTCCCACACCTTACTTAGCAATAAAAACTGGCTTTCCATCACAGAAGAAGAGTTTTACTGTTGGCTGTTGTTGTGTTTGTGAGCGATTGGTGTGGGAATAAGGTTTAATTAAAAAGTGAGGAGACAGGAATTGTGAAGCCCACATTGTAGACCCATATATGCAGTACTCTGAGGGGGAAGCACCTACATCCAAACTCCGTCTCCTGGAGATATTACCTGATAGCAAAATTTTGCTGTTGTAATGGAACTGGGGGTTCTGGCTGGGTGCTGTGCTGTTTCTGGCTGGGTGCTGTGCTGTTTCGGAATGGGGTGCACCCCATCAGAGACCCAAGAGGTGGTGGGTCCTGCACCTTCTGGTGATGATGCTGAGTAAAACTTCCAGAAAACATCTGGAAATCCCTCTGTGATTTAAAACAGGATAGAAAGTCCAATGCAATGGCAAAATAACTTTCTTTTTTTAATTATCAGTTACGCTCCACATCTTGAAACATAAGCCTGCCTTTTCCTGTACCAAAGTATTATTCCTGAGAAATCTATTCTGTATAAAGCCCTAATCTCCAGAACATTTTATATTTGGCTAAAGTCTGCGTTTGCCCTTTACAGGTTCTTAACCAGTGTGACCTACTCCCTTCCATTTGCTCTGATGGCTGCCTGGGTGCTGTTTATAGCTGATTTTGTTAAAACACTTGTTCAAGAGAAAGATCTGAGGCTTTACGAGGTACGGTGAAACTTTCTGGGGTGTGCAAAATAGTAAACATGTTTTCCTTATTAGTGGGTGATATATCTCATGTGCAGTACCAAACGGAGCAAATCAAGCCTTTAGGAAACGAATATTCCAGATACCTGTTGTTGAACCTGTTTGAATTGTGATGTTGTAGCCAAGCTGAAACCCATAGAAAAACGCAGGGCAGTTCCGAATGCTAGAAACGTGGGGGCCTCACGGAATTACAAGCTTTCTGAAGCTTTAAAGCCCTCTAAAAATTGACTTTGAGTCATAGCTATTGGGGACAAAGACATGAAAAGTGACATATTTCCTATCCTTGAAGTTATTATACTTAATATTTCAGAAGGTGCTACATATTACATCAGCTCCTCCGAAATTAAGCTCTTCATTCAGGTTGCCCATTGGAAAAAGGAATGACATTGAGACCCAGGGAATTTATTAAATTAACTCAGGTTTTCAGCATGAATGCAATCAACAGAGTTTGAGCAGCAAAGAACTTTTCTAAAACTAAGCTCCAGCTAGCAACAAAAGCTTGAGCAGATTTGGGTTTTATCCGATACCATGGAAACAAACACTGAGTCACCAAAAACATTCCCGAGAAAGGGCACTCACTGAACTGTGATGAGATTGAAAATTTAGTGTACCCAGTGCCCAGCTGACAGCCCCTGACTCTACTTTAGGGAACTGGTTTCACCATGGTGTCAGTAATCTTCTTAGGCATGTAGTAATTTACACCTATAGTTTCTCTTGGATTTAGCAATGCAAACTTACAGCTCTATGTAAGTCTTGTAGACTTGATCATCAGTTAATATAAATTAATATCGCCTCCTTATAGCCATGGTAATTTAGCTGTTGTTTGGGGATGTGATAGATATGGTTTGGTTTCAAAGATACTTAAGATCTTCTACACCTAAGCCACTGGATCAATTAGCAATATTTTAAAAAATTAGCCCAAAATGCTTTAGAGAAGTTACAAATCTAAGGTCAGAAGTTGCTTTTGGAGCTTGTGGGCTGTGACACTTCAGACTTGCAGATCCTGCTTGTGCTGTTCTTTTGCAATAAACTGATTTGCAAACCTAGGGCGTTCCAGAAATGTGAGCGTTATCGCTACTCCCTGGTTATTGACACGTGGTAGTCCTTCACAGTACTGAAGGAACATGCTTTGGTTGTATGCCCTGTCCAGAAACTGAGAAAAGAAACAGTTTTATATCAGCAGCAAGATCTCTCAGTGAACAGTTATCCTGTGTGATTGAAGTCTTTTTTTCACCTTTCTCTCTGTAGTACATGAAGATGATGGGTGTTAATGCCAGCAGCCATTTCATCGCCTGGTTCATAGAGTGTGCCACCTTCCTTCTGATTACTGTCACCTTCCTCATTATTGTTCTGAAAGTGGGTGACATCCTTCCCAAAACAAACACAGCGCTCCTCTTCCTGTACCTTATGGACTACAGCCTGTCCATCATCGCCATGAGCTATTTCATCAGTGTTTTCTTCAATAACACCAACATCGCAGCCTTGGTGGGCAGTCTCGTGTACATCCTCACCTTCTTCCCCTTCATCGTGTTGCTCGTCATTGAGAATCATTTGAGCTTCTCTGTGAAGAGCCTGCTGGTAAGTTCTGCTTGTGTGTGGAAGCAGACGCTCACCTTGAATAAACTTCAGCTCTTATTATGGCTTGTGTCTCCAAAAAAATGGAAATTGGGTCCCTTTCTGAATTCCATCAGTGTTGATAGGTACAACAGCACATGACCAGAGAGTTGGCCGTGGCCCGATTGAGGCAGCCTTGGTATTAGATGTGTCCAAAGCAATACTTTTCACATTTTTGTGAGTTCCTAGCTGCATCAGAGTCCTTTGAACTATGTGCTTTGCTCTTTTAAACTGCAAAGTGGGTTACTTTCAACTGCCGCGGCAAAGCTAGGTTGTCTCAGTAAGGCAGGAGAGCTCTGAAGGAAGACTGTCTCAGCTCATCACTGGCTCTGCTCGTTGCTAGTTCTCCTCATCCCTTAGTTTCACAAATCTCAAATTCCATGCTATGGAAATAGATGTAAACCTATAGGTAGGCTTTCGGTTCCAGAAGACAGATATGTTTTCTTTGAGTCAGCAAATTCAGGGAAGGATGTCTCCTAATGCAAGTGGTAGAATTATTAACGAGACATCAACTAATTCTCAAGTGCTGCTGTATTTCGGAAGCCTAAAATAAAGCCCCTTACGAGGGAGGAGGTTGGGTCCTGGGTGTGGAAGCAAAAGAAAAGCAGGCTCTAAGGTGACATTACAGCCCATCACCAGAAGCTCTGCCCATCATAAGACTGCTCCAGTGCTCTTTGTGACTGTTGCGGGGGAGAAACCCCAACCGTGCTCATGTTTCTGGCTTCTGGACCAAGCCAGTGACATACCTGATTAGTTGACCAGCTTGATTTCTCCTTGAGACTAATTCACATGTTCTTGGCTTTCAATTTTTCTTATTCCACAGAGCCTGTTGTCCCCAACTGCGTTCAGTTACGCAAGTCAATACATCGCTCGATATGAGGCACAGGGCATAGGTATGTTTATTGTAGACAAAGCCAGGCTTTGAGCTCCCGTGGTTGTGATGTTCCGTTAATTCCTGTTAATTCTCTTTGTCTTTCCACATTCCTTTCTGCAGGTCTGCAGTGGGACAACATGTATAAGTCCCCGATGATTGGAGACAACACTTCCTTTGGCTGGATGTGCTGGCTCATTCTGATAGACTCGTTCATTTACTTCATCCTGGGATGGTATATAAGGAATGTTTTCCCAGGTAAGGATAGAAAGCAACAAGGGTGGTGCTGTACCAACTATTTTTAGGAAAGAATGAATACAGCATGGGATGATCCCATGGTTCAGACAGCAAGATGCTCTGCATGTCGATGTTAATGAAACTGAGACAGGGCAGAGCAAGGGGGAATCAGGGTTCCTCTGGTTATCACGTGTGTACGTAGGTCTCCTGAAGAAGCTGAATCTCCTGAAGAAGACACAGGAAGATGTGTCTGCAGGCTGGTGGGTGAAAAGGAGAACAGAGTGTGCTAGCCTGCATTTGTCAGTTGAGTGATTTGGTGTTGTGTAACTTATATCATTTGATTTCAAAAAGTAATTCCTGCCTTGGGCAAGAGCCAGTACATTTGTCTTTTGCTTTTCTTCCCCACCTAATGAAGCAGTCAGCTGGTATACGGAAATCTACCCAGTGGAAAAAGTAAAGTGCTCCTGCCCTCCAGCTATGAAGTTACTCAGAATAACAAATTAGTGACTGCTTCCCATTGTGTCAATCAGACAGGCTCTCTACCAAGCATCAGTAGCACATGAGCACATCAAGAGAGGAGAGATCTCCATGGAGTTTATTTTTGCTGTTTGGAGCACACCCAATAGTGTGTTCCTCAGAACCAGACACCTGATGAGATTCCTCTTCTCCTTGCAGGTAGATACGGCATGGCTGCTCCCTGGTATTTCCCGCTGCTTCCATCTTACTGGGTCGAATACAACAGCTACCTCCCCTTCTGGAATGAGAAACGAAGAGGCCTTCTCTTCACCAAGCTGTTCTTAAGGAAGGAAGCCACCCTCAGCAACAAGATATGTACGTGAATGCTAGATGGGGTAGCGATGCTAACTCGTGTTTTTAGGTAGACGAAGCCGAATTTGTAAAGGGGCACCCCGCCTGGAAAGCACATCATTCTTTCTCTATTCATCCTTATTTTGTAGCACAAGTTAAAAAAAAAAGCCTGGAAGGTGTTATGTGAATGGATATCTGGCTTTTAAACCATACTTGATCTGTCCTAAGCAACCTGCTTTGGCAGGGTTGTTGGATCTTCCAACTCCTACAATTCTGTGATTCCCATTTGGTATGGAAATCCAGTACCGCTTTTCCACATGTGTGTTGGGGTGTCTTGCGGTTGGGTGGTTACCTCAGGTGTATATACCTCAGTCGACAATCCTCTGCACAGAAACATGCTTTAATGCAAGCAAGTACAGCTTCCATGTGACAAAAAGGATGCACGCTTCTGCATTCATGTCTTCATCTATTTAACCCAGAAAATGCCGTGAGGTCACACATAAAAGCTTGCTGATGGGAGATAAGTCAGTAGCTTTGCTGTATGTCCTCTAATTTTCTATGCTTGCTTAGTATAAATTAAGTTAGGTGCTCCGAACTCTCTGAATATGAGACCTTTTCAGAAGTGATTAATACCTAATGTCAGGAGTTGTTAGAAGGAAAAAGGAGAAATCCCAGAGAGCTCAAAACGCTATGGATCCTATGAAATGTTCTTAAAGGCACCTCCTTTTGCTGTATTTTGTTGGGGGTTTTTTAAAAGCCTTGCTTATCTCTGAGGTGAAATAAAGCAGCACACACCCACTGCAGTGCAGTAACTGTCCTCTGATCCCTCAAAGGTGCGTCCCCTCCTCACCTGGAGCCGGAGCCCACTGACCTCACCTTGGGAGTCTCCCTCCGTGGCATAACAAAGGTTTATGGATCCAAAGCTGCAGTGGACAACCTCAACCTCAACTTCTACGAAGGGAATATCACTTCCCTGCTGGGACACAACGGAGCTGGGAAAACTACGACCATGTACATGTCCTTTAAAGCTGCTGTTCTTTTTGGTTTTAATACTGTGAGGCACAATTGAGCGAGAGAGCAAGTGGGGCTGTGTGGTGTTGGGAGGCTGAATAAGATGCTCTATTAGGCTAAATCTCTCTTGTAGTTTTATCTTGCTCAGGGATGACCTCAACAGTCCCTTCATCTATTAGAATTAAAGGGTTTTTTCTGCTTAGGAGCGTGATTTTTAATCTGGTAGGTTACCAGTAACTCACTGCTTGGCAGCTGTTGTAGAATTTTTGTTCCATGACGCTTTGGTGCCTGGGGTTAGGTTGCTCTGAAAGCTGTGGGTAGCATGTGAAGTCACCAAAGCTGAAGTGATAATAGCAAGAAAGCTTAATAAAGGTGTATTTCAGCTGTACAAACTCCTGTGCTGGCTGGGCTGGAGTAGCAGTGGGTTAATACATCGGCTTTTCAGCTCTTCCAGCCTTGCCATTTATAAATTATTATTTACGTTGTTAGATAACAGTGCTAAAACAGATGTGCAGAGCTTGATTTCTCCACTGATATATATGTGCATCACTCTGAAAGCAACATTAAGCTGATAAATAGAAGCCTCAGAAGAGCCCGAAACAGTAAGACAGATGTAAGCTTCATCCCAGCTGATTATCAGTTCCTCTCACCCGCCTTGCAAAGTGTAGGCAAAGGTGATATGCAGAAAAGTACAATGGCTTCTTGAGCCTTAGCACAGGCTTCAAGCCCTGAGTAAGCTCATGAGTTGTTTCCTTCCTTTTTAATGGTGGTTGGAAGTCCCAGGAGAGGGAGAAGCTCTGGGAAGGTGAAGGGGCAGTTTGGGATACATCTTTTCCCTCTAGTCCCTCCAGGGCAGCACCAAAAATGACCTATAATGTGCAAGGAGTAGCTTGGAGCAGAGGCCATTTTACTCAGCTCTGTTGGGTGTTGATAGGTGGGTAATTATTTGCTTGAACCTAGATGAAAGCACTGCCCACTGTGAGGTCTCAGGCCTAGATGTCTCCCCCATTCCTTGTTAGCAATGGCAGTGGAATGGGGTTAGGAAGATGAAGAGGTGGTTTTCAATCTCTGTTGTGGTTCACGATATGAGGCTGGTGGGATACTGTAGACAAACCTCAGAAAACAAAGAGGAACTGTGTGGTATGAATTCCCAGTGAATAAATTGCAGGGCCACCATATGATGAAAGGAGTGGAACCTCTTCCTCATGAGGACAGGCTGAGGGAGCTGGGCCTCTAGCCTGGAGAAGATGAGACTGAGGGGTGACCTCATTAATGTCTATAAATAGGTAAAGGGCGAGAGTCAGGAGAACGGAGCCAGGCTCTTCTCAGTGGTGGCCAGCAACAGGACAAGGGGCAAAGGGTGCAAGCTGGAGCACAAGAAGTTCCATGTGAACATAAGGAGAAGCTTTTTCCCTGTGAGCGTGACGGAGCCCTGGGACAGGCTGCCCAGAGAGGCTGTGGAGTCTCCTTCTCTGGAGACATTCAAACCGGCCTGGATGTGTTCCTGTGAGATTTAGTCTGAGTGATCCTGCTCTGGCAGGAAGGTTGGACTATATGGTCTTTCAAGGTCCTTTCCAATTCCTAACGGTCTGTGATTATGTGAAATTGGAAACAAAGGACAAGAGTATTGCTGTATAGGATCTGCAGTGGTCTGGCTTAGCAAGGAGATAAGAGTACATGTTAAAAGGAGCTAGAATTCAGTGTGTGAGCTTGGTACGCGCCCTCATGTTCCTGGGGAGGGGTAGCAGGGCATCCTTTGATGTTAATTCACCACCGCTCTGCCAAAGCATGGGCAGACAGCAGAAGCAGCAGTGGTTGGTGGTCTCAGGCTGGAAGAGGTGTGGTGGTGTTGTGAGGATACTTTGAAAGCGATATGTACAGGGCCACGTGAAAAAATTACTTACAGCTTTCTCCTTTTTCTAATTTCCTTTCCCATTTATTTTTCCCTTCCAGATCTATTTTGACTGGGCTGTTCCCTACATCATCGGGTACTATCTTTGTGTATGGCAAAGACATCCGGACTGACCAGGAAGTTATCCGGAAGAACATGGGGGTGTGTATGCAGCACAACGTCCTCTTTAACTACCTCACCACAAAGGAACACTTGCTACTCTATGGGTACATCAAAGTCCCTCACTGGGGTGAACCAGAGCTCTACCAAGAAGTGAAGAGGTATAAAAATAACAAGGGTTGGAGAAGGGAAAGGGGGTTGTCAGGGTTATGTGGTGGTGCTGTTGCTGCTGCAAAGCTCAACTGAATGAATGGCTTTGAGGACTGCTGCAGACCTTGCGTAGAGTTCAAACAACACTTTGATCTGACTAGAGGAGTATATTGAGTGGAGATGTCTGTGGCTGTAAGAAAACAACGTCTCGTCTCCATGGGGGTTTACAAGTTTTTGTGGCAATTCTTTGGAGATGAGTTTATAGGCCTAAGGGTCTAGTCGTTGCTGCTTTACAATTTTCCCCAGAAAGAGATTTAATCAACCAGTCAGAAAGATGATGTTGGCTTTATTGTTTCTGCGGAGAAGTGAAGCAGCCAGAACATCCCAGGGAGTTTGGATCTTGGTGTTCTCAGTTGATGAGGTTGAGCCTTTAACCTTGATGTGTCAGATGGAAACTTTGAAAACATCCTAACAAAAAAACCCAAAACTGTTTTAAATTAAAATCCCGGTGACTGAGCTCTGCAGGGTGAATCATCTCCTTGCACTGTGACCACCCAGTAGAGCAGTCCATACTTGAGCAGTTTTTCATTTGCAGTTACGGTTCTTTGGGTACATTCAGATTCCCTGCTTTTAAAAGATACCTGAAGGAAAACCTTTGGGGATTGCTTCTTGTCGTCTTTGTTTTCAAGGACTTTGAAGGAGACTGGACTGTACAGCCATCGTCACAAGCTAGCTGGCTCCCTGTCTGGTGGCATGAAGAGGAAGTTGTCTATAGCTATTGCTCTCTTGGGTGGATCAAAGGTGGTGATACTAGATGAGCCAACCACAGGGGTGGATCCATGTTCTCGGAGAAGTATCTGGGAAATTATCTCCAAGAATAAAAAAGGTATGGTGATGAGACAAGATGCTGCCCAGTGCCAAAGGTGATGCCTGTCCCTTTTGAAAATATGACATCTGGCCAGAAGAATCCCAGACATATATACAGACTGGGAGAAGAGCTCTTTGAGAGGACCCCTGCTGAGAAGGACCTGGGTGTCATGGTAGATGAGAAACTTAACATGAGCCAGCAGTGGGCTCTTGCAGCTCAGAAGGGCTCCATCAGAAGAGGGGTGGCCAGCCCGGACGGGGAGGGTATTGTCCCTCTCTGCTCTGCCCTCAGGAGGCCCCAGCTGGAGTACTGTGTCAAGATCTGAGGGCTCCAATATAAGATGTGGGACTGTTGGAGAGGGTTCAGAGGAGGCCACAGAGATGATCAGAGGGCTGGAGCACCTTCCCTATGAAGAGAGGCTGAGGGACCTGGGCTTGTTCAGCCTGCCTGCGGGGGGACCTCATTGCAGCCTTCTAGTTCTTGAAGGGAGCAGAGAAACAGGAGGGGAACCAACTTGTTCAAAGGCCAAACACTGGCAGGGCAAGGGGGAATGGATTAAAACTAAAGGAAGGAAGGTTTAGATTACATATTAGATGGAAGTTCTTTACAGAGAGAGTGGTGAGTGGCTGGAACAGGCTGCCCAGAGAGGAGGGGGTGTTCAAGGCCAGGTTAGATGAAGCCCTGGGCAACCTTGTGTAGATCCAGGCCTGGAGGTTGGTGGCCCTGCCTGTGGTTGGGGGTTGGAACTGTGTGATCCTTGAGGTCCCTTCCAACCCAGACCATTCTATGATTCTATGATATCTGTGGCTTTGAGCTGTGGGTCTTGGAGACCACAGAGGGCAAGTTGTGGGAGACTGGGGTTCTTCAGGGCCTCTGGATGCATCCTGGTTGTTTTTTATAAAGTCACTTTTCACCTGACACACTCTCTCCATTCAGCATCACTTTCACCTGTCTCATGGAATCACACGCGTTCATTCTGTGGTGGCTGACATCACCTTTACGTTTTCCAGGCAGAACCATCATTCTCTCAACGCATCACTTGGATGAAGCAGAAGTTCTGAGTGACCGAATCGCCTTCCTAGAGCATGGAGGACTCAAATGTTGTGGTTCACCGTTCTACCTCAAGGAAACGTTTGGCGATGGATATCACCTGACGCTCACAAAAAAGAAGGTTTGGGTCTGAGTTGGTCCTAAGCTTTCGGCATCTTGGGTATGCAACTGAGTCAGTCATGTGACAGGAAGGGAGGCAAGTCATAGTGTCCCACAGAAATGGAGCATGATGCAGATAGTTCATCTCACTCTTAGATGTCTGCAGTGGAAAGGCTGTTGTGTAATTTTCCTTTCAGTAGAATACATTCTTTATGCAACCACTACACACTTGGGTGAAGTTGGGATGTGTTTTGGTTTGAAACCCTTGATTTTGGCAACACAGGTTCAGGAATATGCTGAGCTGCTTCTTTGGGCTTGCACCTAAGATCGTGTTTTCATGTCCCGCAACCACTGAGACACCTGGATTACAGCGCACCCTGCTCCACGGCTCACTCTAGCTGTCCCCTGCTGGAATTCACACACTTTTTTTATAAATAAGCTTCTCTTAGAAGGACAAGCTATACAGAGAAGTCCCTAGAGCACAAGTGTCTGAGCTTCAGCCCCTGTGCACAAAGTCCTGCAGCTCCAGTAGACAAGGCAGAGGTCTGAAGCTGAACCTCCTGTATCCCAGGAGCATGCTGCAGTCCTTCCCCACTGGCTCTTAACTCGCTCCCATGTCTCACGAGCACTGCCGCTGCCGGGGGCAGAGGCAGAGATTCACCTGGTTGCAAGCTGAGCGAGAGCTCTCAGCAGCTTCATCTCTAAGGGGAGCCATCAAGACAACTTTAGGGCTGCAGGCACTTGCAGCTGTGTCAGCAGGGGCTGAGGGGCAGGTCTGGGGATTGTAGAACTATTGAAGAACTATGTGTGATCTGAATATGAGCACAATGTGTCATGGTGAGAGATGCTCAGAGGGCGTGTGTCCCCTTTTGCTTTGAAGTGGAGGGATGCTCTCCAGCAGGGCCACCAGACCCACCTCTGTGACCCTCGGAGACAGGGAAAATCAGTGCTCTGCACACAACAGGATCTTGTGGAGGGTTAAAGGCAAGGCCGGGTGTAATTCTGTAATTCAGAGAAATAAATCAGATTGGAAGAGTCCCATCAACAGTCTCTGACCTGAGACACAGTGTTCTGCTTGCAGGGACTCTGCCTTCGTTGCCCAACTTGGCTGTTGGTAGCCACAGCACACGCAATAGCATGGATGCCATAAGAGATCTGCCCCCTCGC
This sequence comes from Gallinula chloropus, assembly GCF_964237585.1. NCBI lineage: Eukaryota > Metazoa > Chordata > Aves > Gruiformes > Rallidae > Gallinula > Gallinula chloropus. Next base: position 35,069,261 of record NC_140090.1, read on the forward strand.
CAAACTGCTGGCAGTATAGATGGAGAAGATGAAAAAAGACCCACGTGCAAGCCCTGTTTTTCGTGGGAAAGAGTGTGTTGATGGGGGCAGCTGAGGTCAGGTGTCTGCTCTCTTGTGGCTGGGTGTTTTCTCTGCACTGGCTAGAGCACCTGTAGTAAAACAGTGGTTGGTTCAGCCCAATCTAGTATCTTGGTAGACAGAAGGAGCCCAGCAAGGTCTTGAATGAACCAGGATGAGGCCTCCAAGGGCCAGAAACTTCCTTTCATCTCTTTCTTTTGATGTTGTTGTGTACCTGAGCTGAGAGCCCCTACTGATTGCACGCTGGGACAGAATTCAGACTCAGTAGGAAGTTTGACCTTGCAGACATCTCAGTGACCACAGAGTGTTTTCTTCCCATTTCAGAACATGATAGAGGAGTGTGACACCACAGCAGTGACCTCCTTGATCCAGTCCCACCTCCCAGAGGCATATCTCAAGGAGGATATTGGTGGAGAGCTTGTGTATGTGCTTCCCCCCTTCAAGTCTACAGTCTCGGGGGCCTACCAGGCACTTCTCAGAGCCCTTGATACCAGTCTGAACGATCTCCACCTCGGTTGCTACGGGATTTCAAACACAACTGTGGAAGAGGTATGAGCTCAGCATCCACTTGGTTATCCCAGAATCACAAGGTTGGAAAAGACCTTTAAGATCATTGGGTCCAACTGTTCCTGTCCTATTCTAAACCATATCCCTGAGCACCTCATCTACCCATCTGTTAAACACACCCAGCGTTGGTAACTTAACACCCTCCCTGGGCAGCCTGTTCCAGACCCTGACAACAATTTCAGTGAAGAACCTTTCCCTAACATCTAATTTGACCCTGCCCTGGCACAGCTTGAGGCCATTTCCCCTTGTCCTATCTCCTGTCACCTGGCTGAAGAGACCATCACCCACCTCTCTACACCCTCCTGTCAGGTAGTTGTAGGTAGTGATAAGGTCTCCCCTCAGCCTTCTCTTCTCCAGGCTGAATACCCCCAGCTCTCTCAGCTGCTCCTCATAGGATTTTCCCTCCAGTCCCTTCCCCAGCCTGGTTGCCCTTCTCTGGACACACTCCAGGACCTCAATGTTCTTCTTATGATAAGGAGCCCAGAAGTGGACCCAATACTCGAGGTACAGCCTCACCAATGCCCAGTACAGGGGCAAAATCACGTTGTGTACAGTGGGCAACTCCTGTGCCACACTTGTGCATGATCCCTACGGGGAGCCAGCTAGGTTTGTACAAGGCCAGAGGGGAAAAATATCACAGGGAAGCAGCCCTCCTTCTTTCTTCAGCAGCACTGTGTGGGGAGAGCTGCCTGTGTGCTGCTTGTGGTGTGCAGGGAGTATAATTGTTGTAGGTCTTAGGTCTTAGGACAAGGTAAGTCCAGGCGGCAGCCCCAAAGGCTTACATTGCCACTGCTGCAGTGGGGAGGGAGACAGGAGGTGACAGGGAGCTGGACAACAACAATTTTGTACCGAAATAAAGGGAATTTCTCTCTGAGGGCACACAGGGAGGAGAAAGAGGATTGCAATCACAATTGCTGCGCCAACTTACAGCTACAAAGCAGGAGAGTGGTTCCTGAATATTGTTGTAAATGGTGTCATTTGGACCAATTTCTCCTCCTATTTTTTTCCTTGCTCTGTAGGTCTTTCTCAATCTGACAAAGGAGCTAGGGAAGGACAGGCAAGAAGATGCTGAGATGCCCCAACAGCTGCCTGGAGCCAGCGGTCAGATTGGCAGTGACGAAATGTCGATGAGCACGGATACCTTCACAGAGAGAGATGGTACTGTATCACCTCCAGGTTTTGTTCCAGATGTTTCGCAGATGCAAGTGGTGACAGATGGGCTGATTTGAGCTCCCCATCTTTTCTTTGTTGAAAAAACATATTTCACTCAACCAGGAATCACAGAACCAATAAATCACTTCAAAGTACAGCACTCAACAATAGAGCCACTGCTTTGGAATAGTTGGAATCACTGAATAAATTACAGGGGGGGGTGTTGTTTGCATCCTCCTTTCTCTAAATTGATCTGGGTTTTAATCAAATCAAATCCAGCGTGTGGTTAAAAAAGCAAATGTGTATACCTTCGAAAGTAATTGCAGGAGAGGATTATGTCTATGTAACTGGTGAAATAGGAGAGAAAATTTGTGGAAACCCCTTAGCCTGTTGCAAAAAGCAGCCCAGCTCTGAGCTGGATCCTCCTTGCTGCTTTTTGCAGCATCCCAGCTGTTGCAGTATGGTAAAACAGCTCCACTGGCCAGACAGAGGGATAAATTAATGTTTGTAAGAGAAATAAGCTACATGAGTATCTCTGAGGCTTCTACACCAGTATCTCTGAGTATCTCAGAGCTGCAAAGTGTCCCTCAAATGAGCAAATACCTGGTTGAAATGCTTTCTCAGAGCTGAAATGTTTTTTTCGCCTTACAAATGTACTGGTGGTAGTTAGGGAGGGATTCAGGGGACAGCGCAGAGCTGTTTCCAACTTGCTTCACAAAACTGAGCTGCAGTGTAAATCCTGCGGTAAACAGTAGCTCATATGCATGGAGAAGTGGTTTGTATCACCCCTAATGAGAGCACTGACAAGGGTTTGCTCTGTGTTAGGTTACAGAGGTGGGTATTTTGGAGAGAGCAATGGGTTGCAGCAGCATTTGGCTCTGATTTTAGCAACCTGTCTGTGCAAAAGATCAACTGGTGTATGCACCTTGTATGTGTATTCCAGCATTAATTCTCTTGAGGGTTTGTCTGAGGACATGCTTTCTTAAATTATGAACACTTTCAGTTTGCAAATAGGAAAGAATAACAGATTTTTCCCTTTAAGGTGCAGCTGGGAAGATGGGATGTAGGTATCTTGTTGCATCCAGAAGCCCAGGTTCCTCTTGCGAGGTCTCAAATGGCCTCACTATGTGTGAGCATTTGAAATTGAACAAAAAACCCCCAGGTGTTACACAAGCTTACGACTCAGCCAAAATCTAAGTCTGGTCCCAAGCCTGGCCCCCGGCTTTTGATTTACTGTCTGTAAAGGAGTGCAGGAAGTTAAATTTACTCAGGGGGCTCTAACCATCCATAGCCTGCGTATCCCAAATCCTGCTCCATGACCAAATGCACTGTTCTTTTGTACCCAGATCAGCTCCTGATTAGATCGAAAAGCCTGCAGGGTTTGCCCTTGCTGCTCAAGAAGACATCAGCTTTGTTCGTTAAGAGATTCCACCATACCCGGCGGGATGTCAGAGGCTTCATCGCTCAGGTCATCCTCCCTGTCCTCTTTGTGATGGCTGCAATGGGACTTGGGACACTGAGAACTAAGGAGACTGAATATCCCGAACTGCTTCTTTCCCCCTCTCTGTACGGCTCATCCGACCAGGCCGACTTCTTTGGGTGAGTGGTGGTCCATGTGATCCTTAAACCCATTTGTTTATAAAGGTCACATATTTTACTGTCAGGATCGTTTCTAAACAGAGCCAGTGGAAAAGCATTGCACAGATAACTTGTGGCTGTTACCCACGTTGTTGTTACACAGATAAGTGCAGAATTCCTGTTCTTAAGAGGGTCTCTTGGGGAGATGGCTCAGACCAGCACCCAGAAAGCTGTAGCACCACAACCTCTCGGTTGGAATTAACTCTGAAATGTGAGGAGTATTCTTGGCATTTGCCATTGGAGTCCTCTGGCCCCGTGACAGCCATACTGCCCCAAGCAGATTTTCTTAATACATATTCTCTTCCCCGATGCAAAATGGAGGTCTCCACCTCAGTTGTATCCAATGTTACAGTTCTAGCATCACATGCTGTCCACGTCGCCCTCCTCTTTATCAGTACAGGATACATTCTCCTCCTGCCTGGGCCCCGCTAGTCCAAGGCACACCATCATTTGAAGGGCACGTGCTTTTTCAGTGTGATGAAGATGTCACCTCTGAATTGTGTAATTGTGCTCAAAAACCCTATTACCAAAATGATTATCACTTGTGTCGCTTTGAGTTCATGATGTGAACTGCTGTCTTTCTCCGGTGATTCTCAGCTTTAAATCAGAAATACAAAATTCAGCTCTAAAGCATGCAGAATCACAGAATCGTAGGGGTTAGAAGGGACCTCCAGAGATCATCAGGTCCATGCCCCTGCCAAAGCAGGGTCCCTAGGACAGGTTGCACAGGTCAGTGTCCAGATGGGTCTTGAATATCTCCAGAGAAGGAGACTCCACATCCCCCTGGGCAGCCTGTCCCAGGGCTCTGTCACCCTCACTGTGAAGAAGTTCTTCTGCATATTGGCGTGGAACTGCCTAAAGCACACATGTCTGCTCATCAGTGTTCCTTCCCAGGACTGCTCTTTCCACTTCGGCACTGCTAGATGAGCCAGAGCTGCATGTCTGAGTCCTCTCCTCCTGATGCTTTCTGCTTCTCCTAATGGATCATTGCTAGAAAGCTGCAACAGAACCACCAAGCATCTTCTTGAAAGACTAAAACCATGTGGACCTCACAAATGAGAGACCTGATTGAGGCGAGACTGGGAGTAGTGCCTGAAAATTGCAGTAGATGCATTTTCACTGGCAACAGAATCTCGATTGTCTCAAAGTTGTTCAGTGTCTTGCTTAGATCTACAGGCAGCAAATCACCAGAGCAGTTGTGCAGCTCTCCACGATAAGCAATCACTTGAAACCTGAGGGACTGCCCTCATGTCCCTAAGTGCAGGGCAAGCCCCAGAAATAACAATTTATTTGGCATCTTAAATAAATCCTGTTTAATTCAGATGTATTTTTTCCTCCGCTCAGAGGCAGCCGTAGAAGTATGCCCAACACTTTTCCTTTTATTTTTCTTTTTAAATCTTAGGAATTCTAATGAAACCACCGATGCTTTAGTGGCTTCCATGCTTGCTTTCCCTGGAACAGATAACACGTGCATGAACGAAAGCAATTCGTAAGTAGCTCTTGGTTTTCTTCTGTTTAAATTCCAAATCTGCAAGTGAACCCATGTCACTCTATTCACCTTTGATCAATCTGCAGCGTTTTCATACCTTGGTGACACATGCAGAGCAAAGAAAAACCACATCTCCTGCCTCCTTTCTGGTTGACTTGCAGGCTCCTTCAGCTCATTAAGGGATGCTTAATGAGGAGAGGCCTTTTGCAGGTCTCTCAGACCAGAGCTGGTGGGATGCGAGTCAGATCTGAGCGGGGAGCGTTGTAGTCATGATGGGCATGAAGCAGACCTCAGCCCTGCTGAGAGCTTGTGCGGCTTCTGTGCAGCTTGGAACAGAAGTTGGCATCTGCCAGCCCAGAACTGTAGATATGCCTGAAAATGGGAAACTAGTCTGTGCTTTGAGGCTGAGATGAGACTTCCACACAGCCCCAGGCCCTCAACGCTGGTGTTCTTTGCTTCAAGAAATATTCACCACTGCAAGTGGACTCTGTTATTGCTCTCAGTAGTAAGAGAGCAGCTTTGGTGGTGGCAAGACACCAGGATGAGAGCAAACTGTCCTTGTGTATGTTCCTCCCCAGTAATCCCAAGTGTAACACTGAGCCCACCCAGAAAGTTCTCAGCGTAGCTGGTACCTGTATCTAAAAGCTGTCCCGTGAGGGCTGGCATGTTTTGGGCTCTGCAGACAAATTTTCAAGGAATGGGTAGTAAATTCCCAGGCAGATATGCATGCTTGTGCATGCCACAGATCTGTGGGCAAATAGTCATAGTGGGGACTTACAGTGGCTGCCTGGTCAGCCCAACCCATCGCAGGAAGTTGCAATGCCCTGGTTTCTGAGCTCTAAGGTGGTTTTGGCCTTTGCATACAAACTCCTTATCCTGTATACCTTGGGAACCATGGAATATGAGGGGTTGGAAGGGACCTCAAAAGATCATCTAGTCCAACCCACTGCCAGAGCAGGATCACATATGTTAAGTCACTCAAAAACACGTCCAGGCAGGGTTTGAATGTCTCTAGAGAAGGAGACTCCACAACCTCTCTGGACAGCCTGTTCCAGAGCTCCGTCACCCTCACAGTGAAAGGTTCTTCCTTACATTCACATGGAACTTCTTCTGCTCCAGCTTGCACCCATTGCCCCTTGTCCTGTTGCTGGCCATCACTGAGAAGAGCTGGGCTCCATTCTCCTGACTCTCGCCCTTTATATTTATAGGCATTAATGAGGTTAAGTGGGAATGGAGTGGGGTCTGGAGTCCTTCTAACTGGCTGAAGGAGGGCAGTTCTGAGAAGTGCTGAAGGCAGCAGGAGGATGGGTATTCCCTGAGCACTCAGAGCTGACAAGAGGGTCTGCTTTTCTGCTGAAGCTACTCACCATCATCCTTGCTGCCATCAAACATGACAGCACATAGCTTCATTGGCAGACCTGAATGTGGAGAACCTCAGAGGAAAATGTGTTCCTTTTCAGGCAGTGTTTAGAGGAGGACATGCTTGGCCAGTGGATTATTAGTGGAGACCAGAGAGCTTCGTATTCTGCCTGCAACTGCACAAATGGCATCCAGGTAATTTGGAATAAACTCTAAAGAGAGAGGGGGTTTGGGAGAGGGGAGTATTTGGGAGAGCTGTGTAGGCTGGAGGTGGTTGGGTGGGCAGGCACGATACTGAAGGGGACTCAGTGGTCAGATTCCTCCTGTCCCTGTTGATTTCGGACACCGGCTAACCCCTGTCTGTGCCGTTTCGGGGACAGGAAAGGAACCAGCATCCTCCGAAGATTCACATGGTAATCTATCCGCCTCCCTCCCTGCGGTGGGAAAAGGTTTACCGGTGTTTTTGAATGTTGTATGATTGTCCCATTTAGCAGAGGTGAACATGTATTCAAGAGGAAAATTGCATTGTATTCAAGAGGAAAATTGCGTTTTATACAAGCACTGTCATTACACGAAAGCACAGCTATTATTGCTCTTTGCTCTTCGGAATTTAACTTTTATGCTATGCAAAGTCTGGCTCCATCTGCCTTTGCTCTGCTCCATATTATAAATAGCTATGATTAATAATATTAGTTGTTCGCTTTACAGTGGTACGTACAGAACCAGGTACTGCTGGGCCCTGTGTCTTTACGTGCGTGTTCTGTCCCAAGGATGTTGTAATTTTACCATCCGGTTTAAAGTTGGTCCCCTCTTCCTCTAGTGCTGTTCACATATCATCAGCTTTTTTTTCCAGTAGGAAAATAAAGGGGTTGGACTTGATGATCTCTTGAGGTCCCTTCCAACCCCTGTGGTTCTGTGATTCTGTGAAATCAGACTCAAGGCGCAGTGTGATGCCGTTTGTAAGATAAAATCACAGAATCACACAATTGTAGGAGTTGAAAGGGACCTTAAGAGATCGAGTCCAACCCCCCTGCCAAAGCAGGTTCCCTAGGACAAGCATCTGCTTGGTTGCACGTTCCCAGTCACTCCTTCAGATGCAGCGATTTTATGCGTTCTTCTGGACATACACTTAGTTTCATGTCATTAAAAGTATCAGCATTTCTTCTCTGATAAGGCAGGATAACATTCAAAGCTGATTCTCACCTCTAGCAGGCACAGGCAGGCATTCCTCAGCATGAAGGAAGCTGTTTTGTGTCTTCTGATGCGTAGTTGTGAACAGCTAAGCAATGGGGGAGGCCAGAGATTTTTATTAGGGATGAACCAAAAGAAGCAGCCAGTACCATGCCTGGTAGGACGCTTCAACCTTACGAAACAGTCAATGTGACTTTGACCCTCAGCATGTTAAATTATATATTCAGGACTAATCCGAGGTTTCTCTGAAGCTCTGGAAAATATTCCCATTGACTGATAGTTAAAGCAAAAACATCGAGTGTAGCTGCCGTGAAATGCAAGATGAGGGTTTGAGGCCACCACGGAGTTCTCAGCTCCGAGTTGTTTTGCCCTCTGCCGTTGTCTGTGCAGTCACGGTGACGCTCTGCTAAGTAGGATCAGCCTTAATTCAGCAAAAATAGTCCTGCGTAGCATGAAGCACGTTGCAAGGTCACTGATGCCAGTAGAAGCGATTTAAGCAAAGGGTGTTGTGAAGGACCTCGCTAAATACGTTCGGCAGGGATGGATGCCGTGTGTCTTTGTGCCCTGAGCTGTGAGTCACCAGCTTCTGTAGGAATCTGTCCCAGGATTAGATTACCACATGGACACTAATGCTTCTGTTCCTTTGTCTCCGCTCAGACTTGTCCCCCAACAAACTACACCCCTCCGCACAGAAGGACCTTCTCCACACGGACGATTTACAACCTGACGGGGCATGATGTGGAGACCTACATTCTGGCAACCACCAAGGACTTCCTGCAAAAACGGTACAACATCCATCTCCAATCCTTGTCCTCAGGGTTGAACTGGGAGCAGCCTCTTGTATGTATTCTGTCTGCCAAGGCCAAAGAGGTGATGGTGCAGTAGGGCTCTTTTTTCTCTGCTGAAAAAGGAGGTAAAATGTCTTGCAATTGTGAAGTTAAAGCTAAAATGTTCTTGCAAACGCTGCTTGAGGATAGTAGAGGTACAGACTAGGGATAACATGTCAGTCACCTGGTAGGTTGATGACTGGGTCTGCAGACAAGCCTTTGTATGGCTCAGAAACACTTAAAAAGAGGAAAACCTGACACAGCGTGTCATGAAGTAAATCCTGGGGAGAGACTTTCCTCCAAGTTTGATTCTTCTGCAGGGTCTCGGTGTGGGCTTCCTGTAAACGGGCACATCTCTGCCACTGAAATTAGAGGCTGAACCTTGCACCTTGGGGCTGTTGGAACCATTAGCACATCTGGAGTCTGCATTATGGCTGCGCAGCATGTCTCAGGGCAAAGCTAGCATGCCATTAGGGCTGTCAGTAACGTGGTCATCTGCCGTTGATTTAAACTGCCTTGTTCATCTTCTCCGTAAGAAGCCGTCATCTAATCCCAAGGTGATAGGCATGTGGGTTAGGAGTCTCTGCGGTTCCAGAACGTTTCTCAGATGGAGACTTTCAGTGTAGCTTTGTGACAGCGCTGCCAAGTGTGTTTCCCTTCCCCCCGTCCCGCCCCCGTGAGGGCTCCTGCAGCAGTGTTGGCTTGGCTGCACACTGCGTCCTGGGCTAAGTTCTTTGAAGTCCAACTAGACTTAACTGGGGTGGACAGTAGCATGCTAATCCGGACCAACTGCAGGCATCAAAGCCTCTGAATGAGTGTATCGGTGCATTTCACTCTGGTCTTCACTCAGGTATGGTGGCTGGAGCTTCGGGCTGCCTTTGACGACAGATCTCCAGTTCGATATCAGGCCAGTGCCCGCCAACAGAACGCTGACTAAGGTAACTAACCTCCACCGGCTCGTCCTAGCATGGGACCCAGGAGAAGTGATGTTGAGTTCGGGGCTACTTCAGAAAACAAAGCAAAACCCTCTGAACCCTGCACCTTGGCACTGGAGAGACGATGTTTCCTTTTCTCTCCCTCTTCTTCCTTGTCAGTCTGACTTCTCTAGCTAGCAGGAGACAAATCTTCTGCTGTCACAATTTTATTATGCAGAGGTGAAAATATCAATTAGTTAGCACCTTTATCTCGTATGTACCGTAACTTGGGTTGGCTGGTGTGTCCCGATAAACCCCTTTCTATGTGTCTGTGCAGTGAAAGTGTTGTAACCCTTCAGCATTAAAAGCACCAAGGCAGAAATTCGAGGTAGCAGGGAAGTGCCAGAGACTTGACAAGATCCTGCCATCTCATGACAAAACCTAGCTACCAGGAGAGCGTTCCTGCAAGAGGGGGCTCCGATACAAGGGAATCAGGGGGTTGCTCATTGCACTAACACTCAGGGTCCATGTAACACATTTGCAGGTGCTTTTTCCCCTCCAGTCTTAGAGCTTTCTCTTGGATCTGGGAAGGATTGCTAATTGCTTATCGTGTGTCAGATTTAATACCTGGAAGCTGCAGCAGTGTTGGAAGTGGGGCAGACCCCAGTAACTGCTCTGCCAGGGTGAGGACAACAAAATCACTGAGCAGGTAGGGCGTGGGGATATCCAAAGTTGGGGGCTGCAGGATGTCTTCAAGCCCCTGACCTCAATAGCTCACTGTCCTTTGGTAGGTAACTTACAACTCCAGGCTGGGTGCTGTGGGTTGTGTCTAAAGTAGGTGATAGTAAACCACCCCCACCCCCCACTAAATGCATGTCCTGAGATCTGATTGTTTCCCCTCAAGTCCTCAGGGTCTACCCTGGTATAGGTAAGGACAGTCATCATGAGGGATAAGGGCTGTTGCTGAATGGGGAGGTGATGACTGGCTATTTTTAGGCTTGACGTGAGCAGACAATATGTGCTCGCAGCCCAGAAGGCCAGTCATATCCTGGGTCACATCAAAAGGAGCATGGCCAACAAGTCAAAGGAGGGGATTCTGCCTCTCTACTCTGCCCTTGTGAGACCCCACTTGGAGTATTGTGTCCAGTTCTGGAGTCCTCAACATAAGAAGGACATGGAACTGTTGGAATGGGTCCAGAGGAGGGCCATGAAGGTGATTGGAGGGCTGAAGCACCTCTCCTATGAAGACAGGCTGAGAGAGTTGGCATTGTTCAACCTGGAGAAGAGAAGGCTCCAGGGAAGACCTTATAGTATCCTTCTAGTACTTCAAAGATGCCTGTAAGAAAGTTGGGGAGGAACTTTTTAAAAGGGCATGTAGTGATAGGACAAGGGGCAATGGCTTTAAATGGGAAGGGGCTAGATTTAGATTGGATATTAGGAAAAAATTCCTCACTATGAGGGTGGTGAGACACAGGCACAGGTTGCCCAGGGAAGTGGTGTCTGCCCCCTCTCTGGAGGCGTTCAAGGCCAGGCTGGATGGGGCTTTGGGAAACCTGGTCTAGTGAGGGTGTCCCTGCCCATGGCAGGGGGGTTGGGACGTGATGATCTTTGAGGTCCCTTCCAACCCAAAGCATTCTGTGATTCTATTTGCTGCCCTAGAGTGACCCTTTTTTTCTCCCCTAGCTTTCTAGTGGTGTCAGACATTGCTTAGCCTTCCTTGGGACCTTGGGCTGGTGGTCATCAGTTCTGAGTAGCTTATTGTGGAGAAGAAAACAAGTATCTGTTGCTGTATGTCACATACCCAGCTAGTTCTTTTTCCTTCTCTCCCAGAAGACAAATGAAGCTGTTGGGACTGCTGGTGCTGCAAGTGAAATGTGCTTTTATCCTCACTCGGTACTTGATGTGGTTTAATCATTGGACTTTAACTTGTAGAGCTTATGACTTCAGATAAGAACCGTGGAACGATTCATTTGTGCAAGCAGAACAAACCAGAGTGTTATCAGTACCAATTTCTCTCCCAAATTGTTTCAATTTCTCAATTGTGTGCAGGTGTGGTATAATCCCGAAGGTTATCACAGCCTTCCAGCCTATCTGAACAGCTTGAACAACTTCATCCTTCGAGCTAACTTGCCAAAAAATGAGACTTCCAGATATGGTAAGTGTCCCTTTACATGAGCAGATCATTTCTCCCCACTGGGGGGGTGGGTGTGGAATATCCTGATTCTGTTGAAATTGATGACACCAAGACAGGACAAGGGGCGATGGCCTCAAGTTGGAGCACAGGAAGTTCTGCACCAATATGCAGAAGAACTTCTTCCCCTTGAGGGTGACAGAGCCCTGGGACAGGCTGCCCGGGGGGGTGTGGAGTCTCCTTCTCTGGAGACATTCAAGACCCGTCTGGACACTGACCTGTGCAACCTGTCCTAGGGACCCTGCTTTGGCAGGGGGGTTGGTCTCCCAGCTCCCTCAACTGGTCCTCATATGATTTGCTCTCCAGCCCCTTCCCCAGCCTTGCTGTCCTTCTCTGGACACACTCCAGGACCTCGATGTTCTCCTTATGGTGAGGAGCCCAGAACTGGACACAGCACTTGAGGTGTGGACCAGTGCCCAGTATGGGGGCACAATCACCTCCCCAGACCTACTGACCACTCTATTGCTGATACAAGCCAGGATGCCATTGGACTTCCTGGTCCCCTGGACACACTGCTGGCTCACGTTCAGTCAGCAGTCACCCAGCACCCCCAGGCCCTTCTCTGCCTGACAGCTCTCCAGCCAGTCTCCACCAAGCCTGTAGCACTGCCCATCCAACCTGGGTTGTTATGTCCCATGTGCAGGACTCTGCACTTGGCATTGTTAAACCTCATCCCACTGGTCTCAGCCCATCGATCCAGTCTGGTCAGATCCCTCTGAAGAGCCTCCCTACCCTCAAGCAAATTGACACATCCTCCCACCTTAGTGTCATCTGCAAACTTACGGAGGGAACATTGAATCCCCTCACTGAGGTCATTGATAAAGATGTTGATCAAAATGCAGGGGTTTATGGGATCTGACAAGATAGTAGTTGTGTGCAGAAACAAATGCCCCACCGATTGATTTTTCTTTGACAAGCAGTGCCCTTCCAGCCACAGCCTGATCATGCCTACCCCCCCTCAGCCCAGACACCTGCCGTTCCAGGTGACGGGCGGCATAGGTGACAGCATCTCCTTGTCTGTAAGACTATTCCTCACTGACATGTCAGAATTGAACTCCAATGGAAAAGGCAGCTGGTGAAGCTTTGGGTGGCATGCCATGAATTAAAGAACTGGCAGGATGCTGATTGCGAGTCAAAGCAGTGTATATGTCTCTTCCCACCCCCACGTACCGTACCAATGTGCTCAAACTCCCCGACGCCACCCCAAACTAACCCCCAGCTGGTGCCTTCATGATTTGGGCCATGCCCTATAGGTCAGAAGGTTCGAGCTCATGGGTGTGCGTCGCTAAGAGTATGTCACAAAGCTGCAGCCCCTACCCGGGTGCAGAGAGAGGAGACCTGAGCCAGGCACATCCGGCAGCAGGGAACATCCCAGAGCCGCTGAATTATTAAGCAGTGAAGCTTTCTTTGCCCTGTCTCTGTATTCCCAACACATGCTGCAGCGAGAGCAGAGGCAGAAAGTTTTCACAGGGAAAGTTTTACACCAGCAAAATGACAATTTTCATCGGGGAAAGAACAGCCATGGTTTTTATTCCATCTGCCCTGCTGCTTATGTGTTTTTTTGAAAGAAATGCTTAGTAGTAAATGACCAGACAGATAATTCTCCACTTCCCACTAATGATCCGAGCTGTAGAATGGGGGGAATAAAATGAATGGGCGAGGATAGCTCCCCTGGGGTAGTGTAAATCCAGTTTGAAATACAATTGAACAGACGTTCTGCGTAGTATGTTCCTGACAGCTAAATCTATTTGTTGTTGTGACAAATAAATGACAGTTTAAGAACCGTTGAAATGGCCAGATAAAAGTGTGTTGTCATTTCAGCAGTTTGAAAGAGGTGCCAGTCCTGCTTTAGAGGTTCAACTTAGACTGCGTGTATTTAAAAAAAAACCACCCTGAAAAAAACCCATAAAAAGCTTTTTACCCTGTCACTAAGCAAGTCATAATAGCTTTTGACTTATGTATATTATGCTTTCTCTTCTCTCAATCCCAACCAACAAAGAAGAGAGAGCATTGAAATGGAAATTTTGACTTCTAGCCTAAGCTTGGGGAAAGGAAAATGGCTTTATAGTGAAGCTTTAGCAGATTAGGCAGGTGGTGTCTTTCTCTCGCTCTCTTAGAAACAGGAAACGCTTCCTGCCCCTTGGTGTGGCTTCAGCAGCAGCCCAAGATTTTAATTCCACCCCTCACTGATGGAAAGACAGCGGGATGTGTATTCCCACACCCTCCCCCGGCCCCTTCTCCAAAGTGAATTTCCTATGAATCTTCCTTCTCAAATTCATTTGCTCAGTATGGCCTTTGGTCGGGGAAACTCCCCATCTCCTCCTTCCTGGCCCCTGTGTCAGAGTGCTCGTTCTCAGGGGGAAAAATCCCAACCCAGAGTAGTTATTCTGCAGAAAGTCAGGCTGGAAGGAGCTTCAATTTCAGGTGGGGCATGTTTCTAGCAAATAGCGGCTGGAGGTCCTCCAGCTCTCCCTGAGGACTGATATATTTAGGGAGGTGCCTAAATATGGATTGAGCACCTTGCTTTTGAGGCACACAAACCTCTTAGCCCTAACCCTTTCTTGGGTGCTACAGAGTCTTAAGAGACTGAGCTGTCTTGGTGGGACCAAGGCAGAGACCTTCACCAGAGGTGAAGCACCACACCAAGTAGTTCCAGAGTTAGAAAACTTGGGGTTTATACATCCAGATTGCCTCCAAACAGTGAGTGCACCGTGGTGAACAGAAGCAGTGTGTTTAGTTGTACAGTAACTAAAGTCTTGCTATTTCCTTTGGGCAAAATGCTCTTTTAAAATTATTTTTTTCTTCTCCTAGCTGCATAGAACAGGATAATTCAGGATTAACCCATTGCTAAACTGGGAGCAAAAGTGTCTATAGCATACCTGGGTGGGCGCTAGCTTCTTGACACATGCCTGTGATTCAAAACCTATACTGTAAGATGATAGTTGTGGAGAAAGCCGTCAGGGAACGATGTGTGTCTTGTGAGAAAAGAACAAATGAAAGGCAGTGAAAGGCCCTCAAAGGTAGAGAGGCTCATCAAGGAGGGAAGGGGCTGGAGGGCAAATTGTATGAGGAGCAGCTGAGGGAGCTGGGGTGTTTAGCCTGGAGTAGAGGATGCTGAGGGGAGACCTTATCACCACCTACAATGACTTGACAGGAGGGTGTGGAGAGGTGGGCAATGGTCTCTTCAGCCAGTTGACAGGAGATAGGACAAGGGGAAACAGCACAAAGCTGCACCAGGGTAGGGTTAGATTAGATGTGAGGAAAAAGTTTGTCTCTGACAGAGTTGTTAGGACCTGGAACAGGCTGCCCAGGGAGGGGGTTGAGTCACTGGCCCTGGGTGTATTTAACAGAGGGGTAGATGAGGTGCTCAGGGATATGGTTTAGCATAGGACAGGAATGATTTGACTCGATGATCTCAAAGGTCTTTTCCAACCTTGTGGTTCTGTGATCATCAACCAGCACCTTTTAAAACGAAACATATTCACCAGTTTCTGAATGCGTCCATGTTGAGGAATCTGACATAAAATACGCGGACCCGTGAGCACACACCTAATTTTAGGTGTGGGAGTGCCCTCGACGAAGTGAACGGTGCTGCCAGCCAGATGGATGCAGACACAAGGCTTAGGCTTTACACTTTAGATCTGCTGTGCATCAAAGCAAAGCCACAGCAATAGAAAATGGGGATGCTCAAAATTCTGCCCAACATCACTCCAAGATGACAGAGCAAAAAACCAGCTTTTGATCTGCTTTTCTTCTCTGCGCAGTTTTCAGCAGTGCTGTCAGCCTTGGGAGCTGGGGAAGGGAGCTTTGAGCTACCCACCTTTTCAATTTCTTTCCTTTTTGTTTTTGTAGGTATCTTCTTATCAGCTCATCCGTATCCCGGAGGACAGAGCCAAGAACAAGTAATGTAAGAAGATTCATTTGGCTACTGCTTGAGTTGTTTAGCTTGGAAAGGAACAAATCAGCTTCTTGGAAACCTTAACATAGCTTAAATTACAGAGTATCTTCCTCTCATGAAACCACTCTCATCCTCAGTCTGTCTGCACATGAATAGCATCCTGCTTGCAGATTCCTGTTAGGGTTTCTTTGTGGAAGCCCATGTAGATCTGGAGGTCACAGCTTTACGGCACCATACGCTTTTGTGCTTTGGCATGATAATAACGATGTTGTTAATAATTTGGCCTTTCTGATTGATGGTATGGTACCGTGTTACAACTCCTCCTCGCTGAGCGTAATTACTGCCAGCGAAAGGTGCTGGCCCAGAATCGGGACCTCTTTGCTTCTGAGCTCTAAACGATACCTCTGCAAGGAGGGAAACCTGTTGCTTCGACTCAACATGTCCATCTTTCTCCTCTTTCTCCCCAGGCTCAACAGCTTACTTGACATCATCGTTTCCATGTCTGTTTTGGTTGGCTACTCTATCACCACAGCAAGCTTTGTGCTCTACGTGGTAAAGGAACACCAAACCAAAGCCAAACAGCTGCAGCATATTTCAGGCATGGGGATGATGAGCTATTGGGTGACTAACTTCGTTTACGATCTGGTAAATAATTTGCATTCCTAAATGCACCAAGAGTAGCACAGCACAGCAGGGGGGGGAAGAAAAGTTCTTTATTTAAAAGCCGTTGCCTAGACTTCTTAATATTATTGCCACCAAGAGTGTTATGTAGTGATTGTTCTCTGAGGCATGGGAAGACTATTAAACGTGAACCGCAACGCTGGGCTCTGCTCAGCGAAGGCGTTCCTCCTCTCCCGAGTGTGTGCAGAGCACTCGGCGCGTTTATACGAGAGCAGCGCAGAGCAGGCCAGAGCTTGATTGCTGCTTTAGCATGCAAGTGGCAAGCTGCTTTGCTGGTAGCTCGCGGGGCTCGCTTAGTTGTCATGCAGGCTGTACGTGTCCGGGGTAAGGCTTTGGGGCTTGAGGCTGCAACCATTTTGGAAGCTCTGGGACTACAGGGTGTGACATTAGCAGACAGCTCACGGCCCTCTCTCGGGCAAAAATCTATTGCTGGGATGAATGTTCTCTTTAAGATTATCTATTAGAAAGGTTTTTAAGCCATGGAAAGTGACTGAGGCAGCTGTGTGCCTTCCAGGACCTGAGCATCTTCCTTTCTATGGTGCGGCACTGTGCTGTGCAGATTTACCACCTTGTTCCTATAGATAGTTGAGCTCCCTGGCGTGGTGCTGCATTACATGGCATAGACATGCCCTTGTTCCCCCTGAAGTTAAGCTTCCTTGAGGTTAATAGCAGTGCTGGAAGGCATCGCTGGGCCAAGAGGATAAATATGTGCGCTATCTGTAGGGTCAAATGCTTTGTCCCTTGTGAATTACCTTCAGTGCATGATGTCAAACCCTCACAGAGTTGGAGACCTGCAAGTGCAGACTTCTCTCTGCTTGTGCACTGTGGCATTGCCAGTGATGCTGTAATGGTCATGAGCTCTACATATCTGGCAAACTCATGTAGGCATGGTTCCACTAGCACCTCAAGTCCCAGGGATACCCCTCAGTGCCTGAAAATACAAAACCTCGGAGGGCATTTGGGTGGTGAGCCCCTGTGATGGCGTGAGGGCTGCCATCCCTATGGGAATGCTGGCCCCTCAGTTCAAGAAGGACATAGAACTCCTTGAAAGAGCCCAGCGCAGGGCCACCAAGATGATTATGGAGTGGAACACCTTCCTCATGAGGACAGGCTGAGGGAGCTGGGCCTCTTCAGCCTGGAGCAGAGGAGACTTGAGGAGTGGCCTTATTAATATTTATAAATATGTAAAGGGTGAGAGTCAGGAGGATGGAACCAGGCTCTGCTCAGGGATGGCAGTGATAGGACAAAGGCCAATGGGTGCAAGCTGGAGCAGAGGAAGTTCCGTGTGAATGTGAGGAGAAACTTTTTCACTGTGAGGATGATGGAGCCCTGGGACAGGCTGCCAAGAGAGACTGTGGAGTCTCCTTCTCTGGAGACATTCATACCCCACCTGGATGTGTTCCTGTGTAATTTAGTCTGGGTGATCCTGCTCTGGTGGGGGGGGGGTTGGCCTAGATGGTCTTTCAAGGTCCCTTCCAACCCCTAACATTGTGTGATTTTGTAACACCAGCCTCCCCTCTTCCTGCACAGCACAGCCCAGGCATTACTGCTGAAGCCAATGTGGATTATGCATACGCAGTACTCACCTCTAAACAGCCCCAACAGCCTGCTGGTAGCGGCTGCTGTGATCTCCCGCCTTGCTCGGCAAGCCTGAGAGCCTGGCTTGGCGGAGCAGCCCTGATTGGCAGTGCAGGGGGGAGGATGGGGCAGGCCCATGTCTACTTCCCCCTCGCTCCACCGCTGCATATTTGTAAATCAGGTGGTGCGAGAGTCCCCAGAGCCCTTGCCACAGCCAGCGCTCAGCAGGCTGCAACTAATCCCATGCTTGCGGCAACCTGATGTGTCTCAGTGAGTCTCCGCCAGTAAATTCAACTAAACCCTGATGCTGGGGAGGAGAGGAACCTCTCGAGGCAGTCGTTTGGTTGGTCCCTGCCTTGACTTAACATTATAAAGACTGGATTTACGGGGCACGAGGAAGCAGTCTGACTGCAAGGCTAACAGAAAACCCAAAGGGGTGTTTTTCATTCCTAACCTTTTCTTAAGGTGCTTTCTGCCCACAGTCCTGAACGTCAAGGCTTAGCCTGTTTGGAGTGGCTTTGTGGGAATTAGTCTGCAGGACTCCCAAAAGCCCTGACCGCCATCCCACATGGATTTGGTTTCCCTTAGGAAACCCAAGCTGCATCTGCAGGACCAACCTCAGACCTGGTGTTGCTGCTTCTAGAAAGATGTTTTAAAAATTACTATCCTAATAACATCTTATGAACATCTTTTCTTTTTTTTTTTTTCCCAGGTACTTTTTATGGTCCCTATTGGACTCTCGATAGGAGTTATTTCATCCTTCCAGATCCCAGCCTTCTGCAACAACAATAACTTACTGGCAGTATTTCTTCTGCTGTTACTGTTTGGGTAAGTGTAGAGCTTAGTTGTTGAAATACTGTAACACAGAGTGGGGGATGGGGATACTGCAGGCTGCTGCCATTTGGGATCCGAGGAAAGAATACGTGGGCTTTTTCCTTTAATGCCCATGTTACAAATGGTGTGACTGGTTGCTCCTTGCAGGAGCAGTGAGTTAAGCTACCATTGTCATGCTTGCTTTGTTCAAAGCCAACTCTGTGTGAGGGCCTCAAGTTGGAGCACAGGAAGTTCCACACCAATATGTGGAGGAACTTCGTCACGGTGAGGGTGACAGAGCCCTGGGACAGGCTGCCCAGGGGGGTGTGGAGTCTCCTTCTCTGGAGATATTCAAGACCTGTCTGGACGCCTCCCTGTGCCACCTGTCCTAGGGAACCTGCTTTGGCAGGGGGGTTGGACTTGATGATCTCTGGAGGTCCCTTAAAACCCCTACGATTATGTGATTCTGTGATATGAAATATTCGAAGTCATGGTGACAGCCCAAGCTGTAAGGAGATGCTTACTGAACTATTGCAAAGTTCAAGAGAGAGAAGAATTTCAAAATCAGAGAGGGCAAAAATAAACAACAAACAATTCCCTGGCTTTGAATCCTCCAGGCCCAATCTGTCTCCCTTCAGCTGGGGCTCTGTGTCCAAAGTATGTATCTTAAACGTTTCCCTGTATCCGAACAGACACAAATCCACTTTGTCCTCCTTTTAAACCCCTTCATATGGAAATCTAGCCATGTGCCAAAACAGAACCGTCAGTTGTCTGAGGTCTGTAGTTGTTCCTTTTCAAATGCACTGTGAGTTACTATAGTATTCTCTGTGCTGCTGGCAATTTCCAGATACGCCACGTTTTCATGGATGTACCTGCTGGCTGGGGTCTTCAAAGAAACAGGAATGGCCTTCATCGTTTACGTCTGTGTCAATTTGTTCTTCGGCATCAATACCATCATTACACACTCGGTTGTATTTCTGATCTCCCAGGAAAAGGCAACAGATCAGGTAGGAGTCCTACTAATCCTAAGCTCTTGGTGAAACAGCAGGAGGCTTCGTGTTGAGTTTGGTGGGTTTGGTCAGGTCCTGAGCAGCTGGGCTGCCTTCCAGGTACCTAAGGTAGATGAGCAGAGGATGCTAGTCATGGGACTAAGAGAAGTTCCTTGTAGATGGGACATGAGCCAAATGTGAATCTTGCTTCTCTGTAAATCTGCACCCCCAGAAATGAGAGAAGTGATGGTGGCAGAGGGGAGAGTGCAAGAAGGGAGATGGAAAACTTGCCCGTGCAGAGAAGGACGGGAGGTGGCTGTGGATGTATGATAAAAAGTCCATGGGGACTTTGAACCGTTGCGGAGTTCTTGCGGCACAAAGCGGGGAGAGTGACAGCTGGATGTCATTGCCCTGAGTCTGATGCATGCTGTGTTCAGCCCAGCACTGTCTGTTTGTCATTGAGATCTGTAATGCAATCATCTTCTCCCTGCAAGGATGAAAAATGACTTGGAGACCGTGATGGCTCCCTAAAGTAAAGCCTTCTCTTAAACTGAGGTATCCCTAGGAATCACTGGGATATAACCTGCCCCCTAGATGTTTTCGGCTTTTATGAAGGGCAGTTGCTTTGTTAAACAGTAGCTGGGGTGGATTTTTCTCTCTGGCTGAGCAGGGAGTGCTCAGCAACCCCTGGACTTCAGGAAAGTGCCATTATGATAATCTCTCTGTGCCCCCATGGCAGGGAGTCTGTCTCTTCCAACGTTAATTTTCCGCCTCTCCGCTTTGCCATGTGCACTAATTCTGCCTTCTGGTAGACATGGCCAAGTCTCCATGTACAAGAGTTCCTAAGCGTGAGACCATGCAGCGGGCTGCTGTGCCATGAATGAGCTGGAGAAGCCTTTCTGTGCCCTAAAGCCAAATCTTGTCTGTTACGGAGATGTTTGCTGAAGGAAAAGAGATAGGATGGTGCTCCGGGGGGAGCGGGCTGAGCCCCACAGCAGGCTGGTACAACAGCTCTGTGGTTTTGGGAGGCACAGTGCAGCTCAGTGTTAGGATTTGACTCGGGCTCCTGGGGTTTGGGCTGCTGCATACACAGGCTGAGGCGGCCGGAGCAGCGATGAGGGACTGAGCTGGGAAATGGCTCCTGTCTGAGACCAATGGGATGAGGTTTAACAACACCAGGTGCAGAGTCCTGCACATGGGACATAACAACCCTGAGCAGCGCTACAGGCTTGGGGGAGACTGGCTGGGCAGCTGTCAGGCTGAGAATGACCTGGGGATCTTGGGTGACTGCTGACTGAATGTGAGCCAGCAGTGTGCCTGGTTGGCCAGGAAGGCCAACAGCATCCTGGCTTGTATCAGCAATAGTGTGGCCTGGGGAAGTGATTGTGCCCCTGTACTGGGCATTGGTGAGGCCACACCTCGAGTGCTGGGTCCAGTTCTGGACTCCTCATCATAAGAAGGACATTGAGGTCCTGGAGTGTGTCCAGAGAAGGGCAATCAGGCTGGGTAAGGGGATGGAGGGCAAATCCTCTGAGGAGCGGCTGAGGGAGCTGGGGGTGTTCAGCCTGGGGAAGAGGAGGCTGAGGGGAGACCTTATCACTGCCTACAGTTACCTGACAGGAGGGTGTAGAGAGGTGGGTGATGGTCTCTTCAGCCAGGTGACAGGAAATAAGACAAGGGGAACTGGCATGAAACTGTGCCAGGGCAGGGGCAGATCAGATATGAGGGAAAAGTTCTTCCCCGAAAGAGTTGTCAGGGCCTGGAACAGGCTACGCAGGGAGGGGGTTGAGTCCCCAGCCCTGGGTGTGTTTAACATACAGGTAGATGAGGTGCTCAGGGATATGGTTTAGCACAGGACAGGAACAGTTGGACTCTTAAAGGTCTTTTCCAACCTTGTGATTCTGTGATTCCGTTTACTGTG
Source organism: Gallinula chloropus (assembly GCF_964237585.1). Taxonomy (NCBI): domain Eukaryota; kingdom Metazoa; phylum Chordata; class Aves; order Gruiformes; family Rallidae; genus Gallinula; species Gallinula chloropus. The sequence continues at coordinate 35,090,547 of NC_140090.1, forward strand.
GGTGATCACAACCTCTGAGCTGCCTGTTGACTTCTCTGACCTTGCATCTGCGAAATGAGCTGTCTCCAGAGTTCATTGCTCTCAATTTACCTCTGCTCTGAGACACAAGCAAATCCCAATGTTACTGTTACACTTCAGTCTCACAGTAAAGCCGATGAATTTATCCCGTGAATGACACCGGTGTCTGAACTGTGCCGCTTTTTGTTTGGTTTTTGGGGTGTTTTCCAGGGCTTGCACCACCTCGCTGAAAACTTACGGCACGCGTTCCTTCTGTTCCCACAATTTTGCTTTGGCTACGGCTTGATCGAGCTGTCGCAGGACCAGGCGCTGCTGGGCTTCCTAAAAGCCTACGGAGTGGACTACCCTGACAAGACCTTTGAGCTGGACAAGACCACATCCAAGCTCTTTGCCATGTTTATCCAGGGCACTGTGTTTTTTGCCATTCGCCTTGCAGTTCAGGACAGGACGATTCAGAAGGTCTGGAACAACGTCCTAGAGTAAGTAACGTCTGGAGCCTGGTTGTCTGAGCCCAAGCCAGTGCTCAGTGGTTTTAATTCTGGGCTCTCGTTAGCGTTGTTATCAATTATGAAGCCCATAAATTTCCAAAACACCTTGCAAACACTTTGAGTAAGTTTTCTCCCTGGCAGGAAGCCCAGTACCTACCACTAATTAGAGCCTTAACTAATGCTCTAATTAATAGAGGTGTAGGTGAGTGGGGTCCCTGGGTGGGCCTTGCTGGCTGAGTGGCCCTTGTTTTGGGGCTCTGGGTTTGGATAGGGTGACGTTCAGCTGGTTGGTAAGAGGAATCTGCTGGCAGCCTCCTCCGACTCTTCCCCATCTCCGCTGGCGTGGGCTCGTACAGGGAAGAGCGAGAACAGTCCTGTCGCCTGTGTGACAGGTGGGTCTGGGGCAGGACCTCCCCCAGCTCAGAATGTTTGCTGAAAAAGAGGGAAAACATCAGGTGGAAAATGAATGTTGGGGGTTTAAATTCCCTAAATTGTGCAAGAATCAGGAGGGAATAGGAGCTGTCTGTATATCTGTGTATGTTTGCACACCCTGGGATCTCACAGGAAGGCTCCTTAGTGTCTCCAGCAAACAGACCCGCTGCTGCCCCCTTCCCAGAGGGTGAGGTCCCCTCTCTGCCCTCCCTGTAGGTTCGTGTTTGACAGAGTGCACGGCAAAACATTGCTTCTGCCACATGCTGCTGAGGAGGATGGGGATGTCCAAGCAGAGAGGAACCGGGTGGAGTCTGGCAAAGCTGACTTTGACGTGGTGCAGCTCCAGAATCTCACAAAGATCTACCACCTTCCTCACAAACGTATTGTGGCTGTGAAAAACATCAGCCTGGGCATTCCTGCTGGAGAGGTAAGTGAAGGGAAAAGGCTGCAGGCACCTTCCTCTCTGGGCAGGGGAACTGGGACAGATCCCCAATCACACTGTCCTCATGTCTTCCAGTACTTGGTGCTATCCCAGCACGACTTGTTCTGCTCTGGCTTCCTCCTTCCTTCCTTTGCCTTATGTATTGGTTCTTGGGATTATGGGGGAGACTAAAGGCTTCGGGTGGATTTGGGACACCAAGTGATAGTTTGAAGGCCCTGATGCAGCTGAATTCAGAGCAAAAGTTGTGTGTGTGTGTGCTGTACTTGTACAGCACCCAGTGCAGTGCAGTCCTGGGGGGCCGCTTGGGCTTACTATATGGTAAACAAAGGCACCAGAACATGTCTGGTTGCAATTATTCACCAAAACTGCATGGGAAATGGTGAGCCAGGCTTATCTACTCATAGTTTCCCATCAGGGAAAGACAGATCAGCTGAACACATGTTTTCATGAATCAGGTCTGGATCCAACTCTAAAGAAAACATTCTTTGGGCAGGATGGTGCAGTTACATGCAAAAACACCAACTCACGAGAAAAGACAGGAGCACCTCAGAGGCCCCCCAAACTTTCATCTGGGTCTCAGGAGACCAGATGCACCTGTCTTGTGGGGAAGTAACCCTTGGTATCCGATTATTTTAATTGCCTGGGTCCCACCAAGATACTAGGATGGAGGTGCTGGGCAGCAGGACAGCAGCCTCACATTGGGGCTTTGGTGCTGATCTCTCCAGCAGAGGACTTTTTCCAAACTACATCTGGCATCAAGGTTTCTGTCTTGTGGGAAAGGTCAGCCCAGTGCTGGTGTCCGACACTGCAGACTGTGCACAGACACAGAGCTTTGGATCGATACTGTGCATCTGCAGAGGGGCCCAGCACGTGAGGCTCTTCCCATCAGCTGGTCTGTGCTAACGATCTCAAAATAATAGTAATTATCAACACAATGGTAATTGCTTATGCAACATGCAGCCGCGTTTCTCCAACCTTAGCAATAAATCAGAGATTTTTAGGATGAGATACTGACTGCACCCCAGGGAGCCAGTTCTCCATTATAATGTTCACATGCCCCAAGTTCCTCTGCCTCTCTTTGCGGTTCATCTCGCTCAAGGGTGCAGAGAAAAGAAGAGGCAAGATGCCCTGAGCACTCATCTCAGAGCAGTATTTCTGTGTTTGAAGCATGTCATGGTTCTATTTCTCCTTTTCTTTCCCACACCCCAGTGCTTTGGCTTGCTTGGTGTGAACGGAGCTGGAAAGACAACCATCTTTAAGATGCTGACGGGTGATATTGGAGCATCCAGCGGAAGGTTGCGGATCCAGGATCATTCTGGGTACGGAGGGTGTGATTTCTGGGGAAGGCACGTGAGCAAATCGGTGGGTTTTAAGGCTGGATGGCAAAGGGAAATAAATTTAAGCCTGCAACAAAGAATTCAAAACAGAGCAAAAATAAACAGGACAGGGAGCTTTTTCCTTGGACTCTGGCATCGTCGCTTCCCTGGGGGTCTGCATTTTGCTGCCATAGCTCTGCTGTGCTCAATGGTGTTTATCATAGAATCATAGAATGGTCTGGGTTGGAAGGGACCCCAAGGATCACAGAGTTTCAACCCCCTTGCCACAGGCAGGTCCACCAACCTTCAAGGCCTGGACCTACACAAGGTTGCCCAGGGCCCCATCCAACCTGGCCTTGAACACCCCCAGAGATGGGGGCAGCCACCACCTCTCTGGGCAGCCTGTTCCAGCCCCTCACCACTCTCTCTGGAAAGAACTTCCCCCTATTATCAACTCTAAACCTTCCCTCCTTCAGCTTCAATCCATTCTCCCTTGTCCTGCCAGTCTCTGCCCTTTGAACAAGTTGGTTCCCCTCCTGTTTCTCTGCTCCTTCAGGGACTGGGAGGCTGCAATGAGGTCCCCCCGCAGCCTTCTCTTCTCCAGGCTGAACAAGCCTAGGTCCCTCAGCCTCTCTTCGTAGGGGAAGGTGCTCCAGCCCTCTGATCATCTCTGTGGCCTCCTCTGAACCCTCTCCAACAGTCCCACATCTTTCTTGTGCTGGGACCCCAGCTCTGGACACAGGACTCCAGCTGGGGCCTCCCGAGGACAGAGCAGAGAGGGACAATCCCCTCCCTGTCCCTGCTGGCCACTCCTCATCTGATGGAGTGTTTCTTCCACCTCGCTCCGTCACAAATAGGATCCGACTCAGATCCTCAGCGCAGCACACTCCCATTCTGAGCGAGTATGCAGGGCCCGGCAGGACTCATCTCAAACTGCTCTGTAGCAGGCGTGGCCTTGCTGGCAGCTGTGCTGTCTGAAGTGCTCCACACTGGACACGAGACATCATGCTAACATCACAGCATTGCAAAGGCAATTCCTCCTTTGCAGATCTGAGGTCCCAAAGCTGAAGGTCTGCAAATTCATGGTGTTTTCCTTCAAGGGTTGAGGAAGGGGGTAGGTAGCAGAGAAAGGGTTTGTTCTTTGTTTTTTGTCCTCTCTTGTCCAATTCCAGAGTGCACCAGGAATTCACTGTGCTTAAAATGACTTGTCATTGTCCTTATGCAGGTCCTTGAATGACATCAGCGAGGCACACTGGTCGCTCTTTGGCTACTGTCCTCAGGAAGATGCCTTGGATGACTTGCTGACGGTGGAAGAGCACATGTATTACTATGCTCGGCTCCACGGCATCCCAGAGAGAGACATCAAAGGAGTGAGTAACACTGGGGCTTGACTTAAAGCAGTTTCCAGGCATTGAGAGCCTTTGCATTGATTTAATTAGTCGTTCAATAAATCGATGTCTGCCTGGTAATTTGCGGCTGGATGGTGTAAAAGCAATACTCTTGCTCCCACAGGTTGTGCTCCAGCTTCTCTACAGGCTGAATCTGATGGCCTACAAAGACAGGGTCACCTCTATGTGCAGTTATGGCACCAACAGGAAACTGTCGACTGCTCTGGCTCTCATTGGGAATCCAGCGATTCTGCTGCTGGTGAGAAACAGGGGCCTTGGGAGGAGGAGCAGACCTTGGGGCTGGCAGAGGTGCTTGGACAGCCTAGCACAGCCTCCACAGGCACAGCTTGTGGGAAACCCCCAGATGCCCATACTTCGCCTGACAACATGTGCATCTAAGGAAAGTTTAGATTCCAAGAAGCACCCAAATTTTCCCCGAGGCCATAGGAGAGTAGTGAGTCTATTGGCATCTTTCAGAGGTCAGAAATAGGTCCTGTATTTGCCTTGTTCCCAGCTCTTCCTTGGTTTTGTTTTTGTATTGACGAGCCTGTGCAGTGGTGGTAGCAAAGCAGCATTTAAGGCTCCAAATCTGCAAGAGAGCAAAGGAGTAACTCCCCTCAGGATTAAAACATAAAACTATTTCTCTAGGTTTGGCTTTCACTTTGACCTTTCCAGGGGTTCTATGAGACACACCGTTGCTAAAATCCACCTTTTTGTGCAGCTTTTCCACTTGCTGAGCTTAAAAGTGCGCAGTGCTCTATGAGCAGGCTTCTCAACATGAAATATCATACCTAGAGGACATAAATCTCCCTGCCCAAACTTGCATGGAGCCCAGCACTGCTGCCTTGACTTCTCACCACAAACCTGCTCCTGTGAGATGAAAAAAATCTCAATAAAAAGAGAAAGTGGGGAAATGTCCTCTGTATGGCCTGCTGTCTTGATCCCAAGCTGCTTATTTCCGCCTTATAGAAGGCGTTGTCCTCAATGATAACGGTTTGTCAATCAGAAACTGGCAAACAATTTCATCAGCAATGCATGAGGTAGGAGATAGCACGCTGTCTTTCATCTCTGGCTTACTGCCTCTCCAAGAGAAGCAACACTGTACCAGTGCAAGCTGTCCTGGGTCCTTACTAACAGACATGACACTAATGGTGAGCCTTAAAAAGAGCACAAGTGTTGAAGGTCATGTTTCCCAACAGGATGAACCGAGCTCTGGAATGGATCCCAATGCTAAACGCCACCTTTGGAAAATCATCAGTGAGGAGGTGCAGAACAAGTGCTCGGTGATCCTCACGTCCCACAGGTAGGGCTGGCTTGGCTCTGTCTCCAGTTTCAGGGGTATGAAGAGGCCTGTCTGTCACCCCCCACTTCATCCTCACAGCATTTCAGGGCACCGAGCTGTGACAGGTTTGGGGGGTTTGTCGTGGGTGAATGTGGGTGCCTGCAGAGACCTGCTGCACTTCAGTGATATTCCCTCACTGCTAAAATAAAGGGGTTTCCTGCCTTCTCAATGACTTCTGAGCATTTCCTGGTTGGTTTTCCAGCATGGAAGAGTGTGAAGCCCTCTGCACCAGGCTGGCTATCATGGTGAACGGCAGCTTCCAGTGCATTGGCTCTTTGCAGCACATCAAGAGCAGGTCAGTACAACATACCCCTGTCATTTTGCTGAGCCATGGATGGAGTTGCTGACCTTACAGCTCTGAGGGCTCAGAACATGAGACCTTTCCAACAGGGCATCAAAATAACGTCGGTCTCTTTTGTCTGTGTATGTTTCTTACTATGCCATAGAAATCCTGTTTTAACCAACGAGCTCCCTACTCGCGCACAGCCCCGCTTCCCAGAGATGTGTTCCTTCCCCAAAGGAATCTCTTCACTGCCGAAGATGTGGAAAGCATGTTAGGGCTGAGCTTCAATTTCATTAGTTGTCACAATAGCTCGGCTTCTTATTAAGATTCGCTCCAGGTTAACAACCCTGACCCCCTTCAAGCTGCACTCTGCCTGGATTAGATTTCCCCAAAGAAGCCGTGCAGCGCTCTCAAAGGATTTTCTCTTTCGCTTTCTCTTTCCTACTGTGTTAACTGTGATTTATTTTTTTATATCTATTTCTTTTTCTATTTCCCCCTAGGTTTGGAAGAGGATTCACTGTGAAGATGCACTTAAATAGCAACACAGTGAGCACTGAGAAGCTGACAGAGTTCATGAAGTCTCACTTTCCAAACACATGTCTGAAGGTAAGCAGGAGAAATGCTTTCAGGAGAGGCCCTCTCCATCCTTTCAAATTAACCAAGATAGACATCTTATAACACCCTGCACACATAGAGCCGTGCTCTCAGCTAAGGGATTCATACGTGCACACTTGCCAGCACCATCGGCAATGCTGTCCAAGTTGGAACACCCAAGTTCCTCGGTGGCTTAAATAACCTCAGCCAAACAGCTGCAGTGATCTTGTGAGGCAGCTATTAGGTGACCCTCTGCCCCTGGGAAAGGTCCCACTGAAGCCTGGACCACATGGAGACACACTTATTTGGTGGATAATGGGATGGTTGGGTGTTTCCAGTAACTGAGTAAATATAAAACCAGAGTAAGTGAGTCACAGATCCCATCCGTTGTCTGTAATTCAATTCCTGCATTAAAACAGCAGGCTTGAGCAGGAAAATGTTGTGGCTGCTCTCAAGCTTCAAGCTCCAGGGCTTGGTTATCATCTCCCAGTGAGAAAACTCACAAAAAATCCCCAAAGGGGAAACACCCATCAATAATATTCCTCACCTTTGGGAGCCAGGGGGAGAGAGCACACCCTCTGCCCCTTCATTCTCCCATGGCTCAGCTCCTCTTTGCTTTTATTCTCAGCCAGAGAGCTGTCAGATCTGTTGGGTCTTTGTAGGCATCAACCTCTTAAACTTTGTCCCGCGCAGGATCGGCATTTCAACATGGTGGAGTATCATGTTCCGGTCTCCGCAGGAGGGGTAGCAAACATATTTGATCTCCTGGAAGCCAGCAAAGCCGCCTTCAATATCAGGCACTTCTCAGTGAGTCAAACGACATTGGAGGAGGTAAGGAATTAAAGATGTGTGGCCATCCATTTAAAACTGTTAACAGGGGAGCAGACTGATGGTTACGCATAATGGACTGCTGCACACAATAGCTGACGTTTTTGAAAGGGATTTCCATCTATACTCCTCCTGGGGATACTTTATCAGCACTACTGCCTCCAGATACCTGTGCTGGCACTAGGAAAATGCATGTGGAAAGCTGCCTGTGGCAGATCCTTATCTGTTTTTCCCTCTGACTGCTGATTTCAGTAGCCTCATGGTTGAGGGTGAAGGGGAGGGTTGTGCATCACCCCCGAGTCCAGGGCTAGGCTTTCCACCAGTCCTGGAAACTTGCTTCATTTTGCTCCTTATCATACCGTTAATTTGGGTGGGCAGCTCAGCATTACTCCAAACTTAGCTTCGTGGTTATGTTCCTTCCGTTTCCCCTTGGAAGAACATTCCCACTACCACTGGAAACTTGCAGGAGACACAGCAGCAGAAAGTGTGCTGCGAGGACTATCCAGAAGAAACCATCCTGTTGAGCATCAGCATCTGATTGATAGATTAGATGTGTCCCAGGGAGAGGAGCAAACCCCACAGCCCTGTAGTCCAGTGGACTGGGGGAGGAGGAGGTCCTCAATATTCTTTTAATAAGGGGCAGCAGCTGTGAGAGAAGCCGGCGGGCAAACAGCAGGAAGCCCTAAGTCATGTTTTGTGGGAGGACAGCTTGGATTTGTGTATATGCAAATGTGATTGCAGGTAGTGTCCTGGTAAGAATATTTTATGCATTCATTAGCTGCTGTTCAAACAGAGACCGTTAGCTGTGATTATATATACACCTATCTATACAATATGCAGTTGTGCCTGCGTGCGTGTCAATTAGCTATAGACAGATGGGGTTATGAAGCAATAATCCACCTGGATTACTCTGTGATCAAAATGAGCTACCACACGGGCATTGCCTTGTTAGTGTGTTAGCAACCCAAGCTGCAGGACAATTCGGTCTGGCACAGAGACTGTACCTTTGCATCCCGGGTGTTGAAGTGCAGGAGTGGGTATCCATTTATTTCCATTAGCCCACGGAAGTGCGGCATTTGCAGTTCTCAAATGCAGCGTGGATCCATCCCTGAGCGCTCTCTCCAGGCTTGCAGTCACAGAATCACACGGTTGGAAAAGACCTTTAAGACCATTGAGTCCAACAGTTCCTGTCCTAAGCTAAACCATATCCCTGAGCACCTCATCTACCCTTTTTTTTAAACACATCCAGGGATGGTGACTCAACCCTGGAGACTCAACCAGTCTGGAGAACAGCCATTCCAACATCCATTCTTTTTTTTTTTTTTCCCCTAATATTCACATTATCTGTTATTTGTTCTGTCGCATACTGAATGTTTTCCTTGAAACTTCTAGGTTTTCATCAACTTTGCTAAAGATCAAGCAGATCCTGACGGCATGGATGCCGGTCCTGATGTGACACTGGACAGCTCGGACACAAGTAGCCAAGGCAGCACCATAAGCTCCATCTATTGAAGAGACCTGACCACAGGGCATCATAGAAGCTGGGCAATAGAGCTAACAACCCCTCAGGGTTTTCCCAGCCCTGATTTCTCTGATTCTGGGATGGTGGCGATACAAAGTCACATTATCTTAAAGTACTCTTTGGGGTTTTTTGATATGCACTTATTTTGTTACTAGGAACATGGTAGGCATTTAAAACTGGCGTTTGGTTACAAATCAGATTGGTCTTTCCACAGGTTCTTTATTTTTTTTCCCCCTCCTCCCCAGTTCTTGTTTCATGATCACTTTAATCCCCCTGTGAGGACATGTTTGACATCACCTGCTGCTTGTGGCCACATACTTCCAGCAGAAATGGCCGCAGAGGAGCTGCCGGCAGCGCGGGGTGTTTGACCGAAGCAGCAGCCCCACAGCTGCCCTCTCTGAAAAGCCCGCGCTCTGCTCCTCGCTCAGCAACAGAATTTCTGTGTGACCATGAGACAGTGGCTGGGTTTTGCCGGGTTCCCCACCGGTGAGCTGGGGCTGACGGCCTGTCCCTGCCTCATGAGGAAGTTGTGAGGGTGTTACGTACCGAGAGTCGCATATGCCGTTGGTGGGGGTCGTCGTGGGTAATGACGGAAAGCTTATCTGTACGCGTGGGTGACGTCGGTACAAATATAACTCTTTTAAAAGCCAGCACCTCCGGTGGTTTCGGTTTGTTCCTGTAGTTCGTTGCTCTGAGTAATTCCCCATGTCCTCCAGTCCCGGGCAGTTCCTGGCTCTCGGAACCCGATGGAAGGTCCTTTCACCAACCAGCCCCCTTCTCCTTTGGGCCGGTGTTCAAGGCTTCCCCACAGTACGAGGCAGGTGTGTTGGTCGAACCCTCTGATATGACGTTCGCTTCATTAAGGTGCTCCCCCTGAGAGGAGTAAAAGCAACAAGCATCTCCCATGCTCAGGAAACCTTCGTCTCCCAGGTGGCTCTGTCTCTCTGCTTCGTCTTCAGCGACCTTCCTCCTCTTCAACATCAGGGTGATGACTGTCCATGTAACCTCTAGAGCTGTGTTTTCCCATGGAATAAGGCATACTTAGCTGCTCCTTCAAAGGCTCTGCCCACTGTCTTTAAATGGGGTGGCTGCCTGGCTTTGAGCAGCAGCCCCCCAGTATTGGAGCTCAGCACAGCAGCCCACACATCCTGCTTCCCCCCCACCCCCCAAATCATTAATAGGTATAACAGCTTAATACTACTTTTTATGATGTGTATCAGCATTTAGATCAGTTTAATATTGCTCTTTATGGTATGTATCAGCATAAGGCTTCGACGTCTCGATTTGGGGTCAGGGCAGTGAAGTACACGGTGCTTTTCAAGCCCATCATTAATTTTGGGTCTTTGAGCTCAATGAAGTTACAGTTGCTGGAAAGAGCTTGCTGATAAAGCCACGTCGTACTTCCCTCACAGGACCTGGGCAGGCCCATACGGCATGCTGGTTTGGGTTCACACACACCAAATTCCAGCTAAAGGGCTTGTGGATGGGTTCCTTCCCTCCCCCACCACTCCTTTTTTTTCCCCCAAAGCTAATTTGAGCCAAAGTAATCTTCCGATGAAAGCTGCAATGACCCATCTTTCTAACCACTGTCAGCAGAGGATTCTTCCTAGGTCAGTTCCTGTTTGCCAAGACACCCATGTGAGGAATAGGTACTTCAAGTAGCGAGGGTGTTGGGGATTTTACATGGGGATACAGAAGTTCCTTAGGCAGTACTTTTGAAAACAGTAGCTCCGTCTGGTCACGCTTTAGGCTGGGAGATAACCAACCTTCCTGATAAGCTGAACTGTGCCACCGAAAGGGATGCCTCACTAGGGATGAAAATGCAGGGGTATTTCCTAGAAAGGCAAATTTTCCCTTTAATTTGCCAGCGTAACGAGTTCTGTCCCTTCTCTTTAGTGCTCCCTCAGAAGAAAAGGGGGATTTTTAATTTATTTTTTCCTAAATAGGTAATCTTGCTGTTCATTTATTAATTCTCCTCACTCGGGGTTTAGCTACTGCAAGAAAGGTCGTGCTTTCTCCTTCGTCCCGGCATAACCGTCGTGCCGATAGCAGGAGGAGTTTTGTCCTGGATCGAAGGGTTTCATCAAGCCCTGAATTATGTCTCAACCTGCTGGCTGTAATTAAAACGGGAATTCAGCTTCTTCCCAGAGTGCATTTGACACCTGCAGTTTATAAGTAACTGAAAAAGCTGCCCAGACATTCATTGTAGTTCCTATTATTATGTCTCCAGCTCCGCGAAAGCTCTTTTTTCCCCCTCGTTTTCATTGCATATCTTCCACAGATCGCAGTATAAAATTAAGCTTTTCTCTAATGGAGGGCTTGTGCTCCCTGCAAAGGACTCGGAGCATGAATGCCAATGATTTAAATGCAGCCTTGTAATACCAATCAGAGTATTATTTTATTATGTCGATGGCTTTGCAACTGCCAGTGAAAGATGGATCTTCAGGCTCTGTCCAGATGTACTTTACATTTAATTGAGGGAGACTGATACAAAGCCATTCTTTTGTCCCTTTGGAGCCTGCTAATCAAAAAAAAAGAGGGAAAAAAATTAAAAGGAAGTGATTCATTGGAATACTTCAGCAAGTTGTGGTTTAATTGGGTAAAATAGACTGTTTGGGAGGGGGGAGCATAAAAGGCAAAAAGCGTCCTTTGAATTTCTACCCCATTCTGGCATTAATAGAAACATCTGCTTCCCGCATGATGTGTCACAGCCGTGATATACACTCCCTGCTTTCCCTTGCAGGTAAAAATAAAACATCTGCTACTGCAATGGAGTCTGTAGGTATCAGTCCAAACAAGCCAAAGCTTACATACCATGGGGAATTGATCTGCAACCTGTGGAGAGGCAGTACAACTGGTTAGGGGGCTGAAGCATCTGGCAAGGAGGTTGGGTAGAACATCACTGGGGACTGAATTACCTTTCGTGCCAAATATCCCTGCAGAGCTTCATGGCTTCAACCTGTTCTTTTTGGAGGTAGGACACACCCCAAGCTTGATTTTTGGGGTGATAAATGTGGAAGCTGATAGCGTCCAGCCTGCATTCTAGCCGGTGCCCCCCCGACCCCATGCCAGCCCTCTCTGAACTCCCTCAGAAATTGTTGCTGTACAAGATTCTGCTTTTAAAAAACCCCACAACAAACCAGGCAGCCAGCAAGCTCAGTCCTTCCTCTGGTCTGAGCAGGGAGGTAAGATCATTGAAAACATTGACCCTGGTTTCCCCTGGAGGGCTGGAGGAGCGCTCTGCATACCTCTGCACATCACCTCTCCAGGAGCGAGAGATGAGTGCTGCAGCCCCGGGGGAAACAAGCTTTTCATCTCGCTGCTTTAAAGCAATCTCACTTCAGCCACCACAGCAACCCTTGTTTGAGGCAACAGGGACCAGCGGTGCCTGGCAAGGCCTGCCGGAGCCATCACACAGCCCATATGTGTTAATTAGAACCGTGCAGGCCTCAACTGAGCTTAATTTAAAAAGGCTCTAAAATATTACAGACCCAAGGTACGTGCAGTGCAAACGCTATACAAGTCTGGGGCTGGAGTGTCAAGGAGGAATTTCATAACTGGAGATGTGGGTTGTGAGACTGATTCAAATCAGGTTTGTAATTGGAGATGTGGGCTTGGAGACGGTGATTCAACCCTCCATCCTGGCTCTCCTTCATTTATCACTTCGCAGTGCTGAGGAGAATGCAGCATTTCTCCAGCCTGATCCTTTCTTAGCTTCAGTTTCCATGCAAGTGGCCACTGAGGGCTGAACTTGCAGGGTCAGAAAAGGTCTGTCAGTAGCCAAGTAAAGCTGCCTGTAAGGGCCAGCACTAAGCGAACCACAAATTCGGGGTCTAATTGGTTTTATTTATTTATTTATGGTCCTTTCATGAGAATTGGCAGGAGTGGTTTTTGCTCCTGGGTCAGGTCAGAAAACACATTTATAGGTCAAACGAAGGCATGTGGGTAAATGTAACTCGGCAACTATAAAAGCACAGGAGGGGTGATGTCCACAGACCTACTGCATGGCTGGAGCTGCTCCTGGCATCCAGGATGTGCAGGATCTGATCTCAGGACAGTGTCCAGATGGGGTTGCAGCTTGCTGTAGGGGCTTTGACTTCCTTCCCCTGCAGCTTCACCAAAGCTGCTCTGAGGGGTTTCGGCTCTTTACGAGTCAAGGAAAATGGATGCTTCTGTGTTTCACCGGGGAAGGGGTTTTTTTTGTGAGCTGCTGGAGGAAGAAAAATGGTTGTTTGATGGCAACAGCACATAGCATGATTTTACTCTCTCTCTTTTTTTTTTCCTTTTCTTTTCAGACAACAGCTGTGATCTCGCATAGCTATAACAAAATATCAACAGTGCATTAAAAGAGAGCACAACAGAGAAAAGCAGCAGTGGAGAATAACCAAAAAAATGAATTCACCGGAATTATTATTCCATGACAGTATTTAAATTTAAAAAGAAAAAAAATCACTCTAATTAATTTAGTTGTTCAGGGAGCGTGTGGAAATAAGGAAGATGGCACTGAAATAGTAAGAACAACATTAGTATGGGCCACAGCCAGCGCTAACTTACTGCTGGCTCTGCTCCTCACGCCGCTTGCGTAGGCAGTGTTGGCAAGGAGGGAGGAGGATGCGCCCTGCGGTGCTGGGGCACAGCCCCGTCCTCAGAGCAGCACAGGGAGCACAGGCTGGACCAGCCCCACCCCCCAAAAACAATTGTACCTTGAGGGGTATCAGCAGCTTGGGATTGGGGCATGGCCTGCTTATGCTCACCCCACAACTGGGGAGAGTCACAGTGGCTGCGTTTAGCCCAGGGCGAAGGAAAGATCTGGCTGCTGCTTGCGAGTCCTGGAGCAAAGCTTGAAAGCAGGCATCTCTCGGCTCCTGGGGGAGGGGGGTGCAGCCCCCCCGACCCCACCTTCATTGCTGCCGGAAAGGATGTTTGGAAATAGGCCATGGCCAGGGAGAGCCGTTCTGAGGGCCCTGTGCTGGGAGAGAAGAAAAAGAAATGGCTGTGTGGTTCTGAGCTCTGGGGCTCAGAGCAACAATCTCCTCACCTGCCCTGGCCTCCAGTTTGATGGAGGCTCTTGAATTTCAGTCAGTGGGTCTTTTGCTACAGACAGGCGGATTGGGTAGAAACAAAGCATCTCTAAGAAAGAGCTCGGGTCTTCACTGACTCCAAAGCAAGAAACAAAGGAATGCAGCTTCAGGGCATGGCAGAATTTATGGCAACACATACAAGATAAATTCCAAGGGAAGACAGGGTAATAATTGAGGTTTTTTACCTCTGTTAGCAGGTCAAGGTGAGCTCTCAGCCCTCTCCTCTCTATGCCCTAGTTACCCACCCTCTGTTTTAATGTGTTAGCGCCTCTTTCACAGCCAGGGCCAAACAAATTGAAGTGCAGCCAGTGCACGATGGGGAGGAGGAAGCAGGACGATACGCCACTGCATAACCAGACCCAATTGGTTACTCCTCTGCAAGGCAGCGATGAGTTTCAGTTAAAATCTGGTCGGTAACCAGACTGAAATGCAATTAAAGGAGGTCCCTTAGGGTTGCCCATCCAATTAGCAAAGTACCTTTAATTACACCAGTGCAGTTGAGAGGACTGTCAGCACAGAGCTGGTCTGCCAGGTGACCCGGATCCATGGAAGGCTCCAGAGAAGTGATGAGTGGGGGGGGAGTTGCATCAACAAGTGGGGGTCTGCTTCTCTACTGGGGTGGCCCAGGGTGACCACTTGCACAGGGCACCCAGAGGTCCTCGGGGTGTCACCCTGGCTGGGAGCACCTCTGCCGTGAGGGCTGCTTCCCTTCCTGATCCTGCAGCCTCAGCATACTGGTGAGGGCTGGTGGTGGGAAGCCTTTGTGGACAGATCTGCTTTGGGATGGAGCTCGATAGAGCCCTCGAGGCTTTTCTCAAGGATCCACTCTCTGCCCGGTGGCTGCAGCAGGAGCCCAGAGAAGTTCCTGGGCTGAGTTGGGGCCCTTACCTGAGCTAGGTAACCTAACCCCAAAGGCCTACCTCGTGTTTATCTTCAGCCAGCCCCAGGACTGGGGTAGAGGAGAAACACAAAGCTGGTTTTCAGCTTCCTAACAGCAATTTTCTCTAACAAATGATTGCTGGAAAGCAATTAAGGTCCAGGTGCTTCTGAAAGCAGAGATATTTTTACCCTTTTTGGTGCACAGGGCTTTCCCTCTTGCAGTGACTGAACATCCTCTGCTCCTGGAAACTGGGGAAGCTAAAGCATTTGGGTTGGCTTCGATAAGAAAACTCATTAAAAAATTAACAATTCAAACATTATGAAATCCTAGAGACACCAGAGTATCTGTAGGTGTTTCACAGCCATCTCTGTGGAGTTATGTGAGGTCCAGGAACTCAAAATGCTTTTCTACCTCTACCCTTGAGCATTACAGCACTCTCAAAGCAGCCAGATGTAGCAGGTGCTCATAGGGAGCACAGTCCTTGGCTTAGAACCTTAGTGGAAGTCCTTGTTGAAGCCTACAGTTAGGCTGCCCTGGACTGCAGCAGGCTGAGAGATGATGTCTTGCTCCCCCAAAATTTAAAATCCTGTCAAAGAGAGAAAGAAAAGCTGAAAGAGACAACTCCTGGCCCATTGTACCACTGAGCCGGAGGCCTGGTCTGTGGTATCATCCCAGGGATCCGATTTTAATATAAAATCATGTCACCTTGCACCAGGTCGTGCCCCAAGATCAATACTGATAGTCGCAAGAAGCACGTGGTTCATACATAATCGTATGCTCCTCCTCAAGTGTTTATTCCAGTGCCTTCAACATCAGTAAGGCGAACAAAATTTGAGGCCAGAGGCTTAATCAGATTAACAATTATAATCATTCCCATCCATCACAGCAAAGCAGGCTGCGATGCTGCTGAATCCGTTCTGCTTCAGGAACCAGGGAAATAAGAGCCGCACCTGATCAGCCAGACAAGGGCAGCTCGAGGCTTGCTGTGAAAGAGGAAGGGAGGAATGGCTTGGGCTGACTTCTTGATTCATTCTTTTTAATTAGCCTTCAAAGCCTCCCTAGAAATTATTAAAAGTTTCTCTGGGGAGTGCAGTGCTGCAAAGGGAGCGTTTACTCACGGGCTGGTGCTTCACACTGTGATAACCCTCTGCATGAGTGCACCAGAGCAGCTGTACAGGCTTCCTCCCTCGCAGGGGCAGCGAGGCCTCTACTTTAACCCACTTTCTACATTGTCAGCATTTGGCCAAACTCATTATAGACTCAGCAACCAGGTTTTGGCTTGCTTTGGGTTTTTTTTTTTTTTTCCTATAAACAGCTCTTCAGCATGCATCGGTGCAAGGAGAAGCTTGTATGTTTATTATAAGCCCACCCTGGTTGTCAGGCTGAGGCTGACAACGGGTGGCTTAAACGGAGCCTCTTGCTCTTCAGGGTTGGGTTATGAACTGGGATTTGTGGAATCAGGCAGGATTAGGGAATGTGGCAGAGTTGCAGCAATAGGAAGCTTCACTCAGAGGTTTGGGGCTGACAGTGAGGCAGTGTACGTGCACCTAAGGTACAGGCCTGTGCTCAGGGGGGCTCCTTGTGACCTATTGTCCCATCAAGCTTCATTTTTTAAAACTGGAAAACTGTGTTTTCAAAAGAAAAAGCCCCTCCTTCCCCTCCAAACCCCATAAACAAACAAAACAGCCCAAACCTTCAAAGGTCTCAATGTGACCTCAGACACCTGCAGGGATGGCGATGTTGGAATGGCCCAGTAGTGACTGAGCCCATCAGGGGGAGGTACAGGAGAGGGGACATGTGTTACCTCCAGTGCTTGGAATCAGCTCCTGTGTGACACATTCATATAGGTCCCTTTGCACAACACACCTCTGCTTCTCACTCCAAGTCTGATGGGAGAGGGGGGCAGCATCGCAGCACTGCTGATTTTCTGGAGCTCACAAACCATTCTGTCTGCCTCAGACGGGAAGCGCGAGGAGGGGTGAGAGGAAATCAGAGCACAAAAGTAGAGGTTGGTGCTTAGGGTGAGCGAAGGACCCCAATAAACTGGAGAGGAAGGCGTGATGGTCCTGGGTCCCACCGCAGTTTTGGCACTCTTCCCCGCAGGGCCTGGGGAAGCCGGCTGTTCCCCCTAGGCCGAAGGGAAACAGCCCCTGCATCTCTCAGGTCAGACTGGCGTTTGGTCTGGCAGTTCACAGCAATCCTGTTTGTAGATTCAAATGCAGCCGTCAAGGTTGCTGGTACAGGCTTTGTGACAGGCTTTGTGATGCAGCCTCAAAATAGAGGGGGAAAGGAAAGCTGAACTCTCCTTTGATGTTTGCAAGTGTAAACTGCAGACCTGAGCCGAACACGCTGTAAATAAGGATCATTAATCATCAGCTAAGCAGCACGTGGTTGCTGTTATTTATTATAACAACATAAATCACTGGGAACTGCTATTGTGTTAATTCGGATTCAGGATGGAGCAGTACAGAAAAAGGAATACCCTTTCCTATTTAAAAATAGCCTGGCACCTTGGGAAAAAAAGCAAGACTGGGGAGGTCTCCAACCCGTTTTTGTGGGGTGGCTCTCCTTGCTGCCTCCCAGCTCTTCTGCCAGCCCCTGTGCAGGGCATGGGCTGGCGTTTCCCAGGTACTGTGTTGCATGCATATATTGCTGTAGCAACCCCACCGTTTTCCTGTTGTTTTTTTTTGTTTGTTTGTTTTATTATTTTTTTATTTTTCTTTTTTCAGCTCAGCTCTAGGTTTTACACTTAAAAAAGCATGAGTCATAGTTTTTCTGTGATGCTGGGGCCCTCTGCTCCTGTCTGCAATAGTGTACCCACACCTTGACTCTGCTGTGTCCAAACACACAAGCAATTGTCTTTAACTGCCTCCATCGCTTTTGACCTGTGGTTTGTGTATGCCAGATGAACAGACATCAAACCGGGGAGAAATCCTGCAAGCCTTGAGCCAGATCTCATAATTAAAACTGGGTCAATTATAAGAACTCTAGTACAATAGGGATAACATAACAGGACTAATTAGAGTGGGGTTGATAATAAGAAGGCTCAAGCTACAGCAGCCACTGTACAAAACCTGCACCCAACTTCTTCAAAGGTGGACCTGTGTTCCACTCAACTCAAGGGTAATCCAACATCTAAAAGCTGCAGCTCAGCTTTGATGCCATTTTCCCGAGCATCCAGGCTTGCGTCACACCGACCATATGTCTGCCTCTGCCTGCTAGCAGATTGTACCAAATATTTTCCTTTTTTTGTCGTGGCTGAGCAAACAAACACCATCTGCGGGGCTCGTCAAGGGAAATCCTGGCCCCCTCTGCTCCAACGGGAAGGCAGCCACATGCATCCGTGGGGCCTGACATTTCTGCCATCCACACCCTGAGACGAGAGCTTTTCTCTGCTCCTCATCTCTGCCCGTCCACCGAGTTGGGTTAGGACCTGGCATTTTGTGAACAGATCAAAAGTTCAGATTTTATTACAAAATAATCAGAAAACTATTTTTATTAGATTTTATTAGAAAATTATCTGTCCTGCCAAAGGAGACTGCACGGCATTGAACCAGGCTTGTGGGGTTGCCCTGGGGTGGTGATAGGTGGAAAAGGACAAGAAGGGTGTTATTTTTGATTGGCTCTATCCACACAGGTATTTCTTGGATGTGCCCACACTGCTGGGACCTTTGGGCATCTTCCGGTCATGCTCAAATCCTTGGCACAAGTCTGATGGGGATTTCTGGTCCTGCTTGACCTGCTTAGAGCCAGGAGTCTGTGTGGGCACCTCTTCAAACCTTTATTCCTTTGGAAGGTAGAACACCCAAGGGCACCATTTGATATGGAGGGTCTGTGCCACCCATTCATGCACCCCAGCACTGGTGGGGAGCCCCGGGAGCAGGGGAGCATCAGCAGCTGCTGAAGCAAAGGTGTGCACATGGTCCCCAGCCACACGGCTGGGCACAGAGCTTCTGCCCACTTCACTTTTCTCTGTTACTTGCCTTTCTGTTGGAAACCCCTCCTCTCCCACCCCGGAGAGATAAAAACCCAGAAGGCCAATCTCAATTTTGTAAAATCTCCCCCAATTTTGTCCCACAGAAAGCCCCCACTGAGTGACGGGCCCACTTACACTTCTGCAGCACGGGGCCCAGAGCACGTGCTCCGACCAAATCTTTTCTACAAGTGCCCTTTGGATTTAGCAATTCGCGCGGCGAAAGCAGAACCGATGAACCACAGGCTTCTCTGCTGCTGCCTTTAATTAAAAATGTCGTGTCTAACACCAGCAGATGTTCCTGCTATCGAGACTCGACTAATAATTTAATGCTGTGTAATGCAATGCTGACTGTGCTGCTTAGTCTGAAAGCGTAATGGACTTTTTTTTTAATTATTATTATTATTCCCTTTTGGGGATCAAATCCCTCAATACTGGAAATCTTAAAACTTGCTAGTCTAATGGCGCTAACCAATTACTGTGCCGAATGATTTCAGCAGCCCAGTGTCTTTCAAGTTGCCACTGCAGCCCATGATGCCTCTGAGACCACAGTGAGCTCGCAGGGCTTTGGACCCCTGGCAGAATTGTTCTCAGAGGGGCAGCTGAGGAGCAAACTAAGCTTGTTAAAAGCCTTTGATTCAGATATTTGGGGAAAGAAAGAATTCAAAGTGTGAGGCTGCTCTTCCCATAATTCCTTTTTCATTCTTCCACTGAAGCAGATCCACTTTGCTGTGAGTGTTCAGAAAGTGAAAGCTGAGCACCCTTTCCTGCCAGGGCCATTTTGGGATGTGCCCCAGTATCTGGGGGAATGAGAGAGGGATTCCCTCTTCGCAGAAGCCTTGGCTCTTTTAACCCCTGGGAGAAACACTGACATGTGAGACTTTGTGCAAACTGCCTCCCTCTGCACACTCCTTCCCATTGCTTGATGGATCGAGTAATAATTGTATATTTATTGAAAAACAGCTGGGGCCCTTCGCTAATGAATAAAATATCAGGTACCGGTGTATTTACATAAACAGGTCTTTACCAGAAGGGCAATGCTTTGAAATGAAACGGGAGGTATTACGAGGCTTTTTTTTTCAACCTTCCTCTCCAGCCGGGAGGCTGAGCTCCATCCTTCAGCGCGGGTTTTGCTTCGAAGCCCCACGTTGTTTGAAAATCCCATTATCAGTTTAGCACGGCGAAGATGATCGTCGCCTCGGCAGGGTACGGAGCAGCTGATTCACGCACATACCGAACGCGACTGTCGCACTATATCACAGCACTGCTGAAAACGTTTTACTGGCTTTCTGTCATGCAATGAATTTATTTCAAAGTCTGTGGGCCTTACACTGCCTGGAATGGCTTTACTTGTACTTTAAATACTGCATAAACCAAATTTAAAGATGTATGTTTTTTTCCCTTCCCCCTGTTCTGTGCATCGTATTTTTTTTTGCTTCTGACTGTCCAATTGGTTGCAGTAATTCAATGCAGAGGAAGACGTTTCTTAGATTTCCAAGAGCACCAACTCCTTAACCTTTATAAAATTAGGGAGAATGAATCACTCGTGACTTTTACATCTGTCTCGAACACAAATATTTGTTAGATGCCGGCTGCCCAGGGCAGTGCTTTGCCTCAGTTTAACTTAGTTGTAAAATGTTTGTAAATTTGCACATTATGTCTCTGCACAATGGAGGCTGCTTGCACGCACGTGGATTTATTGAGAGGGACACTAAACATATTTCAGCCGGAGGAAAGGAAGACGAGGCACTTATCTGTTTTATTGTCCTATACAGTATATATCGGCATCTCATATTTTGTGCACATAAATGCCAGGTTGACTCAAGAGATCTATGGATCAAGTGGTGTTTGCAACCTGCGGTGAACACTTCAAAATGCGCTGAAGTTTCATCTCAGCAGCAAGGCCTTTTTCCAGTAGCCCTGCCGCACTGGCAGGTACTGAGTGCTGGTTTTCAGAAGCACAGGACCAATGCACAATGGCCAAGTAAGAGAGAGCAGGATGCGAGGCTTGCATCTGTCAGCTGTTCACATTTACGGGGCAGATGACTGTTTTAGCTTGTTCTAAGAATCACACAACCACAGACCGGTTTGGGTTGGAAGGGATCTTAAAGCCCACCCAGTGCCAACCTCTGCCATGGGCAGGGACACCCCCGACCAGCCCGGGGTGCCCAAAGCCCCATCCAGCCTGGCCTTGAATCCCTCCACAGACGGGGCTTCCACAACCTCTCTGGGCACCCTGTGCCAGGGCCTCACCACCCACAGATTATTTTCCTTATTATCCTTATTCCTTATTTTCCTTATTATCTAATCTAAATCTACCCTCTTTAAAGCAATTTATTCCCATTTTTTGCGAGTATATCCTGGTTTTGGTGGTGTGAGGGAGCAGGTCCCTGTCCCAGCTCCATACCCTGCAGCCTGAGGAAGGGAGCTGTGTCCAGCTGTGTCCCTTGCTGTCATCCCTGTCCTGCATCCAGATGTTCTGGCACCTGCACATAGGACAGGAAGAGACACTATGGGAGGGATGGCTCAGTCCTCAACGTTGCTGGGCTTTGGGAAAAGCTCCTCTTTGGGCAGGCCAGGGAACAGGACACCTCTCCCTGCTCCTTTCCTCCCCATGATGAGGACACAGAGCAGTGAAGCAGCTCACTGTCATCAGCTGCTGCCAGAAACAAGCCCGAGCCTGCCTGCTGCCCAGGAGCATCCAAAACCTACACACATCTCCGAACAAGGGGCAGTTTGCATTCAGTTTTGTTTCACTTCCACGCTTGTCCCTGAGGCTTGTTTCTTTCCCCAGAGCTGTTTCTCTCTGCGTGGCAGAGGGCTTGCGGATCCCCGCTGCTAGGGATGAGAGGCCGTTAGCAAAGGGGACACCGCTCAGTGTTATTAACACAGCGGGAGGGGGTTCCTGAGAGCCAGAAAAGAACAGGCTATTACAAAGACCCAACCGTACTTTTCACAGCTGGATCCAAGCGCATGGATGCAGTTACTGTGCTATGGATGACAACAAACAGCCTTCTCCTCCTCACTGGGGAAACTGAGACATGTGGTTGGGGCCACCTACATTCATCCCTCTTCCTCGGGGCTCAGTCCTTGGTTCTGCAAGGACAATGTCACCTGCAAGGGACAGGTTGAACCTTTCAGACTCTCCACACACCTCTGCAGTTCCCTTTCTCAGAGAAAAAACATCAAGAATTATCATGAAGATAGAGAAAGCTGAGATGGTGCTCGCTGGGGTCAAGCTGCTTAGGAGGCATGACAACATTGATTTAATAAAGGCTGAATACACCACCAGTCAAATCAGCGTGATGGTGTTTCACCCTGTGACACATCAGCTTGCCCTTGTCTTCCAAGAAGACAAGGGTACCTTATTAAGAAATGTTTTCAGCCCTGATTTAACAGTCCAGATGAGGCAAGAGCTGTAGTAAACGCCCCTGTTGCCACCAGCGGTCAAATGAGTCCCTCTCATCTATCAGGCTGCCACCCCTCAACTGAGCAGCAGTAGTCGACATCTTGCTGCTTTCATTTCACCTGCTGAGCAGGGATGAGGGGAAACCATCCACCCACAAGAAGCAAACAGAGGGAGACGCAGGATGAGAAACACCACTGAAATTTCAGCCAGGCTGTTGGGACGCCGCTCTAACAGCTGTTTTCTACAACTGTTGCCAACCAAATTTTGCAGCTCTGCACTGCCGTGTCCTTTTATGATGAAGTTCCCTCAAAGAATAACTCGCACGCTTTAATCATGTTTGCTCCGAGATTTATGGCTTGATGCTTATTCACCGGCAGAGCTTTTCGATGTGAAATGTCAGTAAGCCTGTTATAAATCGCTCCTGGCATTCCTGTTCTATCTTTTATTTGGCCAGGAGTACTTCTACCTGAAAGTGATAAATTCCTGCTATAACGGCTTTATGTGCTTCAGTAATTACACTGTACAGGGAAGGTGGGGGCTGCGCCTATGGAGGCATCACCTCAAAAACAACAACCTGTAAAAAGTGGGGAGATTGGGCTGATCCCTGAGGTGCCACTGGATGCACAGGCTGAGGCAAAAAAACACCCCTGAAATCCAAAGTAACCATGACCAGTGAAGTATTACAGTGAAGTATTACCAGCTTCAGACTGAAGTTGGTGAATGGGTGGAAGGAAGGGAAGAAAATTAGAGGGTTTTTTTAAAGCTGGGCAGGGAAAGGCATCATCCTGCCTGGGAGAGGGGAGGCCCTCAGCACGCTGATGCTGCACCCACCAGCCTGTTTCAGGCCTTGCTTGGGTGCGTTAGACATGTTCATTCGAGACAGACATTGGAAGATGTGTGTCGGTAGACGAAGTTTTTGGTGTTTGGCGCATTAGGGATACCACACAGGCACTCCAGCCTTCCACCTCAGACTGGCTGGCCGCCGAGCCCTATTTTCCTCACCCCGCCCCTCACGCCTAGCCCCGCCCCTCCGCTCCCCGAGCGCGGGAATCCGGGTACGCCTGCGCGCCGGCGTGCTGGCGCCTGCGCAGTAGTGGCGAGCGGGGAATTTGGAGCGGTACCAGCGGCCAGCCATGCGGGAGGTGTTGTGTGGCCGTTCGGGAAATCGGCCGGTTTCGGCCGGACAGCCTGTGGCTGGCTCACCTATGGCGCAGCCCGGCTTCCCCTGGGCGCGCACCCGCGCCGCGCTGGGGAGGATGGAGAGGGCGCTGAGCTGCTCTCGCTGGTAACGGGTGTTCCCTCCTCCCCTCCCCTCCCAGCCCTGCCCGGCGGCTGCCACGGAGCCGCCGCTGTGTCCGTAAGGCCGCGCTGCTCTAAAGCTGCCGTATTTCTCCTTCCTCTGCCCACAGCGCCGGCGTCCTGCGGGAGCCCGTGTCCTTGGGGCAGTGCGAGCACGTCTTCTGCCTGTAAGTAGCGAGGTGCCGGGGCTCGGCCGTCCCGCCTCCCCTCCATCCCCGTCCCCGGGGCTTCTGCCCTCCTTGCTGCTATGCTTCGGCGAAAGGGCTGCTGCCTTAGGGAGGTGGGCACCGGTGGTGCTTTCTGGACGGGGAGAGGGTGGTGGGAGCTGCTGTTCCCCAGTAGGTCCGGCTCAGTGCTCTGGGGGGGTGCCTGGCTTGCTGGAGCGAAAGCCTGGCTTTGTAAGCGCTGGTTTAGGGTGTAAAGAGAGCCCTCAGTCTGATGGGGAGGGGTGTCTGCTCGTGGTGGGGTAGGGAAAACAAAAAAAGGACTTCCAGTTCTTAGCTGTTATCTGCAACTCTTTCCTCTTCCTCCCTTCAAAACAAGCAAACAAGAGGAGCCTGGAAAGATTCCCCCTGTTTTCAAGAGGGCTTGGCTCTGAGAGGATCCTGTGCTGCTTGTCATTGCTTGCATTGTCAGGCCTTCTGCTCTGCCAGTGGTTTTGCTCCTTCAGATCTGCTCCTGTAGCTGTGTTCCTGGCCACCTGAGCATGTTGGGTTAGCACGAGTACCTGCTTATGGTTTGTCAAATGATCTGAGTGGTTTAAAAAAAAAACTTGACTTGCTAGAAACGTCTTGCTAATGAGGCAGGCCTGAGGAGGGGGTTAATTACCTGGCCTGTCTATAAGACAATTGGCTGCATCGTTGGTACAGGCTGAGTCTGAAATGCAGACCCTCATCTGGGGAAGGTGGTTGCACCTTCCAATCTGTCTAGTATGTCCCTGCTCTTCATGACATACAAATGCGAACCCAGGGAGTTAAAAGGTCAGTCATATACCTTAAACAGTTTTTCTGCACAGCACAGATGTGAACTGCCTACTAAAACCCTATGCTTGTTACAGTGAAGAGGATAGATGCTTTCTAAGCTCTACTTGTAAGCCAGCCTAGGTATTCAGTGTTCCCTGTTAACACTGCAGTCACTATGTCAATAAAAGCGAAGGAAAACTCACTCACTGTGTCCATAATGGCTGCGTATTTACTTGTCTCCAGCTTTAATGGGAGGATTAAACCATTGAAGGCCTGAAGAGTAAAACACTAACAAAAGATTTCCTTCCTTTTTAAGAAGTAACTGATTATAGGACAGATGCCCTCAGCACCTCTTCCACCCATTATGGATGGATTAAAAGATGTACAAATAATTTATTCCTGTCCAGGCGTGTGGGTTCTTTCCCAGCTTTGGCCATTAGTTGCTGTAGAAGATTCTGCCGCCTGAAACACATCTTTTGTTACTTGTTCCATTTGTACTACTTGTCCATGGAGTACTTGGTAAAATAACTCCCAGAAGCTTGTGTGAGTTAGTTATAAAAACGTTCATATCTGTCTTCTAAAATGCATTTTCTCAGGTGCAGTGTGGATTGCTGAAGGGCAGTGTAAGGGTGGATTAATAAACATAATTGTTTAGTTGTTGGGCATCTGAGGCCTTGTGGTTTTATTCTGGATGTCAGTATATTCTCAGTGATAGATTTCAAACACCTGCTGTTTGAAGTATTTTTGAGAAAAATGTTCATGACCTCAGAATGTGATGCAGTTTGCATTGGAGAGGCTGGAAAGAAAGAGTGTGTTTTTTTTTTTTTTAAATAAAACTACAGGAATTTAGGTTAATTTGTTTACAAGTGAATTTGGTAGGGCCTGGATTGAATTTGAACTATCCTGACATGAACTGATTCTGATCCGTTGCTAAAGAGAGATTTTATTAATATGCCCAGGCAGGAGGGGGGTGAATGGCCGGGGCTGGCTTCTGATATTTGAAGTGAAATATGTGGAACTAATGAACTGCAATAATCAGGTCACATAATGTAACTGGTTCTCCCTCAGCATGGGTTTTATTATGGGCAGGGATATTTATTAAGATCCATTTCTGCAGTTTTGTCTGAGTAACTACTAAGTTATAGTTAATGGATAATGACTGTAAAAACCCAACAGCTAGAAGTAATTAGGAAATGTCATGGTATAAAAGTCGTTCTGCATTTCCTTTGCACTACCTTTTACAGACATGGAAGACCTCAGGCCAACTTTCCTAGAGAATGAGACCTGGTCAGCTCTTATCTCTGCTGCAAGTGATTTGTCAGTGTCATCTGGAATATGTCAGAGCTAAGAACCATACTTCTCATGATCATAGCAGTATCTCAGCCACGGGCTCCTTTACCCACTTGGAGCAGGCAGTTTAAAGCACAAAGCACACCTAGCAGCAGTTTTTACATCCCACATTTCCTGCCTTGGAATTAACTGAAGGCATGATAATTGTGTGGTGTTTGAGGGAGAGATGCCAGTATGGAGAACAGGTCTGAAAGTAATTGTCTTTGAGGAAAGTGGTGATAGTTATGCTTCTGGTATTGTTAATTGATAATGCTACTAGTTTTGACTCCCTGCTTCCAAGCAGATGATATGTTTTGAGTTTAGGTATGTAGACTTAGATCTTTGTCTCCGAGTTGCAGCGCCGTAATATTACTTGCATTCTGTTCCTCTGAATGTCCAACATGATCTGCTCATGCTTAATTTTATACCTTTGGCTAGAGTTGTTGATTCTACGTGGTGGTAAGGTAATGGAGACTTTTGAAATTGGCTCAGTCTTGAGTGTGTGAAATTGTAATGGATATTTAATAGGATAGATTGGAATTGACAATGATGGCCCTTGAATTTTGCAGTTCAGGTGGTAAATCATAAGATCCTCTTGCTGAACTAATCAAACGAATAAAAGATTTTAGGCTTCGATGGGGGAAAGTAGAATTCCTAAGATGCTTCAATAAATAACTGTTCCCTTGTCCACCCCACATTGATCATCTGGTACAAATGCTTTGAAAGAAGAAGGTGATGGACTGCTCTGAATACCTGCAGATCCACATGGGATTTCTGTCAGGAAAATGTCCGGATAGGTAGAACTTCACAATACAAAGAAAACTTTAAGTAGGAAACAGTGGAAAAGATAGTTTACTATGGGTTGGCTGTCTGTGAAAGCTACAGAAGAATAGCTCTATCTTTAGCAAAGGTGTAAAAGAAGTTTTAACTTTTGAGCCTAATTGTTATCTGGAGACAAACAGCAATGAAGCTTTAGCATGCCCTGACATGATACCGTGTCTCTCATGATGGTGTCCTGACAAGGCTCTGGGCTCAGCTTGCCTAATTGTGGCTTGTCATTAGCCATGATAAATATGTCTCCTCCTGCAGTTATGGCTGTCCTGGTTTCAGCTAGGAGAGAGTTAATTTCTTTGTAGAAGCGGATGGAATTCCCTGTTTGGCAGTTAGGATGGGAGCGGTGTTGGTAACACACGGATGCTTCTAGTTGTTGCCAAGCACTCAAGGACTTTTCTATTGCTCATATTTCCCCGCTAATGAGAAGGGAGGGGACACAGCCAGGACAGGTGACCTAAACTGGCCAAAGGGAGTATTCCATGCCAATTACGTCATGCTCAGCATAAAAGGGGGGCTGGTGGGAAGAGGAACAGGCAGCATGGTTTTGGGGACAGTCCAGTTTTGGGATGGCTCTGAGCTGTACTGCCTGAGCTGTGCAGTTCAGTGAGAAACTGCATTGTTATCAGTTTCATATATTTTGCTATAAAGTCCTGTTATTATATCCATCTCTCTACTTTCCCAGTAAGCTATCCCTACCCACGAGGTTTTGGTTTCTTGGGTTTTCTTCTCCCTCTCTTTCCCCTTCCCTTTTAAAGAACAAGTGGCTGCATGGTGCCCAGCTCTCAGCTGGGGCAAAACCACGACAGTGGATAACTCATGTGGGCTTCAGAGTGGTTTGTCAGTGCTGAAGCACTGAGTGTTGAGCGTTTGGCTGTGAAAAGCTTGATACTGAGTACAGTAGATAACTTACACCGGATAATGGGTTTTTCCATTTTACTTTCAGATCCTGTGTGGGCGACTGTGTTGGCAGAGAATGCCCAGTGTGCCACATGCCATCCTGGGTGCAAGATGTGCAGATTAACCGGCAGCTGGATAATGTGGTTCAGCTTTGCAGCAAACTGCGGCATCTGCTGGGTGCAGACACCTCAGGTAAGAGCAGACCTGGGTCTCTGACAGCTGTTGGGTCCAGACCTCTCCGTTTCCTTTCGCAGGCTGTACAGAGAACGGGTGGCACAGCCCTGTTTAAGATTCTGAAAGGCTGTTCCAAATCATGTTTGGAAAATTTGATTTGAAGAGAACTGTCTGTATGGATTGCTTGTTCTTTGAATCTGTTTTACTAAGAAATCTGCATGAGTGGGGTAGTCCATAATTCATTAGAATCTGTCTTCCAGCATTAGATGGAAGTGGGATAGATTCCCAAGTCACGCAGCAGTTAATTGCACAAACTGGGGACACGAGTTCCCACATCTTGTGCTCTGAGGGGAGCACAAATGTGTAATGTTCTGTGGTGTATGCTCTAGAGGGGCCCTGTTAAAGGGTTAATGCATATATTCCCTTGCCTCTTTTCTATCTGTGCACTGAGACCTGCGTGCTGTCCTAATAATTTTCAGTTTAGGGCTTTTGCATATGAAAAAAAAAAAGTGTTCCTTGCCTAAAAAGGGGAAGGAAGGAGGCAAGCCTTAACTTAGTTATTTTCTGGTCTCTAACAATCAGCTAGTCTGCTACAATGGAATTTTGTCATTGCTGACTGTGCTAGACGATTGCAGAGATTGTACTCTGGGAATTCACATCTTTATCAAATTCTAGGCTGATTGTCAAAGTAGGAAAAAATGAAGTGAAATGAGCGTAGGTGAGTGTATCTCTCCTCTGGAAGCCCAGAGAGGAGCATTTTATGTAATGGCAAGTTTTAGAAAACATTCGTTTAGCTGTCAGGTACAGAAAAGGTAATTCTTTCTTCATTGTTGCTCCCTGATATGTTTGTCTAAATTAAAGATTCTTAAATCTAATCCCATTGGCACCTTTGTGTTCATTTATGGGATAGCTCTTTATTGGCATGAAAATACATTGCAGCAAGCGGGCTGGAAGCCTGTGTCCAATTGTAAAGGAATACCTTTTATATAGATACAAAATCCTACGGTGCTTAAACCTTCTGGAGCATAGAAAATGTAGATGGCTTATACAGGATTTCAGGGAAACACTTTAAGTGGTGAAGGCTTTTAAAAACATAGAGGAGAATCTGAGAGGAGTTATTTGTGAGGCTATAAATACAGTGTTTAAAATGCAGTATGGTAGTATTGATGCTATTTAGATGTTTTGAAGAAGTCTTACAGATGGATTAACTCTTACAAATCGGTCTGTTTCACTGCACCAGAAGTTGCATAATACGTTTAACTCCTGTAGCTCTTCTAAAATGAGTTTTGCATAGTGTGGTTAAACCATAGGACAAGCTGAGGTTCTTTTCATTGTTCCTTGTTCTAGCTTAAAAGCAGACACAAAATTGGAGTTTACAAGAGTGTTTTATTTGGAGCTAAAGTTGTGAACTGATGTGGGAAATTACTTTCCATCACTTGGAGCCTTTGCCCTGTTCTAAAGATGTTTCATACTGGGGTTAAGGGGGGGAAAAAATAACCACCTGAGGTGGTGATAGTTTGCTCTCAGGAATGGTTTGGATACATAAATTAATGGGCTGACAACAGCTAATTACGTGTTGTACTGTGGCAAATCACAGGGCGCCACCATAGATTTTGAGAGCAAATCGTTTAGGATGTTCTGTCACTCATCTCTGACAAATCTGACACCTCCCATGGATCTATGCCTTGAATTTAATGCACACAAAGTGAAATATGTTTGAGTTAGGAGAACTCTCTTGCAAAGGAGTTGCTTTCATGTTCTTGTAGCACTGTAAGTCTGCCAAGTCCTTGTCAACAATATTTTCTTTTCGTTTTTATCAGAAGGTCAGAAATTGAATTCCAGTAAAGGAAACAGACCAAAAAAAAATATCTTTCTGTGGAGGAAAAAGGGAGAAGTAGTTAAAAAAGGAAATCTTTCCATATATTTGGCTTTTTTATCCCTTTTGTGTATTTGTTTTATATGCCTTATTTTGAGACAATTCTGGCTTGTCTAAAGGCTTCTGTTTGAGGTCCTTGCTTGCACTGAAGTTTCTAATGCAAATGCATTATACTGCCCAGTTTTAGTCTCTGACAGATGTACTGAATGTGGTAAGTTGTGTGTTGTTGTCTTTAAATCAAGCACAGAGCTACTGTGACTGAAAAGGATGAGGTTAAGCTCATGTGTTGACTACTTGAAGTGTAAAAATCCCTCTACCCAGAGGTTCCACAGTGGATATGGGAGGGATCTTGCTTTGTACTCCATTGGGATAAGAATAGGATTTTGCCAAACAGCTTGTGTGTTCTAAGAAGGAGCAGCTAGTAATTTGGCAAAGGCTACACAAACTAGCTAACACTTCCCTTTGATTTCAAGGGAAGCACAGAAAATTACACTCCAGAATGGCACTGGCTTGACTGAAGGGGAATTGGCAAACAAAGAACCTGAAACTGGCTGGAAAATGCAAATTGTAGGTAGCAAATACTGCATCTTAACATTAATTCACATGTACAGGTGTTATATCCTTAGTCTGTGGCAAGGTGAGGAGAGCTGTCTGACCTCTTCACTGCTCAGTATACCTTTATGAGGGTAATAGGAAGCTATCTGGCTGGCAGCCTTCATAGATGGGGAGTGTAGACATCAAAATCTTTAGCTCTAATGTTGCAGAGTCTGGATATCTGTAGAGTTGGAGTTGATGGGATGATAGGCTTCATAGGCGGGCAATTAGTGAGAACTTGTCAATTCATGGACATAATGTGTGTATAATGTGGTATACTGGAGCTAGAGAAGGTTGATTTACAGTGATGGCTTTGAAAGTGAATTTCTAAATCCTTCAGCAGTTTCATCTTCCTCAAAAGAGAGGAGATTGTCATAAATTTCCACAAACAACCATTTACGGATGATTTTACCTTGTTCTTGGTGACATCAGTCTGCTTCACTCTAACACAGTCCTCCTCATAAAGAGTGAGACCTTGCAGGTGTTGGTCAAAGCTTCCTGTCCTGCCAGTGGACAGAAAGATAGATTAACTTTTGATTAGCCTTCACAGAACCATAATTTAGGTCACACTTAGTGACATGGAGGGAAAGATGTTGAACTCCCGTTCTAATAAATTCCGTTGCATTCCATGTCTGCCATGACATTCTTCATAATAGCTAAAGATGAGTTTGCAAATAGCTGGAATTTCTCCCTCTTTCGCCCCGCGCTGAATACTTAACTTGCAAAATAATCATTCTTCAGTGAAGGCTCTAATGTTGCACAGATGGTACCAAAGCACTTCCCTTTGATTTTTAATAAGGGACTAGTTTGTCAAAGAGATTTCTCAACTTCTGTTCTGAAACCCATAATAGAGAATAATTTGAAAGGCACACAATGTGCATCATTATATTCCTTTGATGCAGATTAATGATAGCTAAACCACATTTTCTAATTGCTCCTTCCCCCCCCCCCCGCTCTAGCCTGTTATTGCACTGCAGCAGAACTTGGAGATGTAGTACTCTAGATGCAAGGCGCTGTGTGTTTCCTAATATTTTTTGTCTACTCTCAACCCTTTCCACACTTAAGAAATTCAACTCGATTAATTGTGAGCATTAAGAAACTTGTGCTTATTATGTGCAAAGAAGTCTAATTTAGAAAGAACTTTGTTAATGTATATATGAATGTTAGGTTTAATAGGTAATGGAGTGTAAATTTACTGCGTTTATAGGCTGATTCTAATGCTGGTTTTGTGGATAGTCTTAAAATTTAGAATTGGTAAGGTATGCTTTACTGATTTACCTTGTCTCAATCTATCTCTGAAAATTTCAAGGAAACTTCTTGTGTATCAAAAAGACAATGGAATCTTAATCATAAGTAGCAATTTTTTCATTCCTGTTGAGGTGCAAGCTCTGACTTCCAGCTTGGAGACAGCAAAGAACTCCTTTGGATCGATTTTTCTCTGAGCAATTTTCTCTGAAGGTAGTTTAACTGAATGCACTTAGCTGCCAGATATCACCCTCTATATATAAATTAACATCTGCATATTAAACCTTAAGAACTCCCTTTCAGTTTCTTAGTGCTGTGTCTATTCTCTCTCCTTCTCACAGCTCCGGGTCCATCAAAGGATTAGAATTTCTGGGAGGGTAGATTGGCCACTTGGCCTTATTACTTCTACTCCTTGTCTTGTATGCTTTGGAAAAGGAAGAAAGGGGCAGCAGAGTCTAAGAATAACATTTCTTTGCAGTTGCTGTACATAACTATTAGGTCAAGTTGATCTCAGACACAGAGTATTCCAAAAGATGAAGTTAGTGAAGAATGGATGAGAGACAACACACCCTGGCAGAAATGGCAGTATCCTGCCCAGCAAGCTTTGGAAAGATCCCCTGGGCGTGCGTGGCTGGCCTCTTGATGCAATGGCTCTCTTTCCCAGTATGTGTGGCCTTCTCATCGTTTTCCTGTTTTAAAACGGGTGCATGTGAAGAAAAATAATCCTAGGAAAGTTTTTTATTTGGTCTATTTCAGCAGGTTTTTAATAACCTGACTAGTTAGTCCCTGCTGAGCAAACAGCAATGAGCAAACCGTTTAGGAACCCTTGTGGTTGATTTTCACAATCTCTTTTGCTGCCAGAAGTGGTATATACATAGCTTCCAGTGTAAATACTTAATTGTGTTATGCTGCTTTAGATCCTACTTCTGAAGGACAGTGCCTTTGATTGAATTTGTCACTTGGACTTTAAAGTCTTTCTGTGCTACACACATCAAAAAGAATTCTGGCCATCACAAAATTGTTGCACAAATTACTTTTGCAGGCTGATTTTTATTGCTCTTTACTTGGAGATGACTGATTGTTCTAGCAAGGTAAATATTTTGGAAGCAAATCTGCTAGTTGTGTAAACAGTGGAGGCAAGGCAAGTAAATAGTAACTGTGTTTTATATTTCTGCATCTGTTTGCAGTCAGGCTCTTCCTTTTTTTTAGATATTATTATCAGAATGAAATTGGGGAGGCTGTGTTTCTGAAGGCTACCTAGTTAGGAGATTTAAGTCTCACTTTCACTGCTTTTTTTGCTTCTGTTTGCGTCAAGCCCAGCCCTCCAGGAAAACCAAATAGCTGCAGCTCTGTACTTGATGATTATCTTTAGATACCTAAATGATTGATTAGCTGGCCTCAAGCTGTATTCTTAAAGACACTTTTGCTCTGTTGCCTTGCATATTACTCAAGCTGAATTAAAATATGCTAGATAGTAGGAGATTCAAGTGGTAAGCAGGGTAATTTAAATCAAGATTGAGGAAACATTAACCTTGAAATACTGCTTTCAAAGAAAAACTGCAAATGTGTTGAATTTGGTGTTGAATTGGTAACTATACAGTTTTGGATAAGTGAAATTTCAGATTATTTTTTTTTTTTTGTGGCTAAGGGATTGTGAATAGTGTCTGTCATGAGTTTATCACAGCTTGCTGTGGAAAGCAGGCTATAGTTAGTAATTCCAAAAATAGAAGGTATGGAGAAGGCAAATTATCCATAGAAAGTTATGCCACTGAAGTGAAAATAATACGTTGTTGCCGTGAGTGGCTGTCTTTTGCTTTTAATGATCAAGACTTTCTGTAGTTTATTTCAAGAATGCTTAAAAAAGCCTCTGTTAATCTTGGTCTTAATTCTGTGTAATAATAACACTCTACCTGCCTCAGTGGGCAAAAATAATACTGGATTTGTGATTGTTTGCATTAAATCACCAAGACTTCTGGGAATGATAGTCCTTGAAGTCAGAGGCCACGGAAAGAATGAATTGTGCATTTACTTCTGAAGACTTGTCCAAATAACCTAAAATAACTTGGGTTTCCAGAAAGAATCTGTAAAAAACTGGTTTCAGTTCTTTTCTAATGAAAGAGTTGTTGTCAAACTAGATTAGAGTCTAATTTAGAGGTCACTTTTTACTCCTTAATTTATTCTTGAACTATTGAGGACACCACTTATAGCCCTTGTCCTCAACTGTTACTTCATGACCTGGGAGCACAGGATATTTCTCCATCACTTTGGTTAGGCATTTGTAGTGTTCTGTATGAAATGACTTAGAAAATTGTTCTGCTTCATATTTTTGAGATTATTAAAATGTGTAGCTTCCTTGGAATTATTTACTAGCAAGGCTTAAAGGATCAAATGACAGGACAGGAGTGCTTAAGAGATCTTTCTGTACATTCCTCTGATTCATCTGCTGCATCTCTGGAATCAGTCAGAATTTGTTAGGAATGCTCGACATTCTTGTGAGGATGTTATTTTTTGCTTGCTTGCCATTGTTATTCCTGCTCAACCTGAGATGAACTGCGACAGCTTTTTAGAAAATTGTTTCTGTGCTCTTTTATATATTCATAGACCACTGTGTTAAACCCATTCCCAAGGAAAACCCGCTGAGAAACCAGCTTCTTTCTGCTCTGTAAGCTGGTCAGAAGTCTTCTGTGCATGTGGTATTGAGGAAATTTCTCTATCAGAGTGCTCTGTTAGGTGCCTAGTGGATCACTTTGGCTGTGCTGGGATCCCTGATCACATCAATGAAGTGTGACCTTGCCAGCTGTGTCAAAGCCGTTACAATGTGTCTCTTCAGAAGAAATGAAAGCACTCATAGGTTACATTTAGTAACACTTCCTCAATTATAACAGTTGTTATTCTAATCTTTTTTTTTTTCTTTGTGATCTTCTACTGAAGAACTACTCTGTAAATTACTTTTCCCTTTCTCTGATGCACTTAGACTCAACGGGAGATATGTCCCCAGCAGCTGACTCAAGCTTTGTTAAAAAGAATAAGAAGGAACAGATAAAGATGTGGTTCAGCCCAAGAAGTAGGAAGATTCGATGTGTCCTGAGCAAGAATCAGCCTCAGACTAAAAGCGACCACCCTTCTCAAGATGCATCTTCAGTATATGATTTCTTTCCTTCCCCTCCTCATAAAAAGCTTGACAAGCCAACAAAAAAACCGACACAGAATCAGAGTAAGAAGATGAAGAAGAAACATCTAGCAGACATTAACAAAATATGGAGCTTAGAGAAGCCTGAACAGAAAGAAGGAGTTGAGGAGAAGGCTCCCAAGGAAAAGTGTGTGACCATCTGCAGTCAACCAGTAGTCCTGTGCACCCCAGAAGCAAATAGCCCTGAGGAGACACTTGAGCAGGAGTCTATAAAGGCAGTGGGCTCCAGCAAAAATACGGACAATGTGGAAATACCACCACAGGAAAAATCTGCAGAGCAGCCAGCAAACAGTGAGGCTGCATGCCCTGTACAAGTTAGCAAGGGAAAAAATCATGCCACCCAGGCATCACTGCCACTAGAAGATGAACCTACACCTTTAAAACGTGGCAGGGAGCAAGCTGGACTTCCAGTTACTTCTCAGTCTAAAAGATTGAGAACTGAGAGGAGTGGTGCTGGGGAGTCAATCAGTCAGGCAGCTTGCCTAGAGGAGTTACCTCAGGGCTGCCCAATCTCCCCAGCGAGTGAACAGAAGACACCAGTTAAGACTTCTTCCTCTGCATTGAAACTCACTGACACCACAATGAAGAAGACAAGCTCTGCAGTCTTTCATGCAATAAATAGTCCTTCATGTTCAAAATCTCCATCTACCCCACCTACTTCTAAGACTTGTAACCGAGTAGGAATACCACACAGTCCTTCTGTATTGAAGTCCCCTGGTGGAAACACAGTTGCCAGAAGAAATTACAAAGGAGAGACTTTGCTCCATGTTGCTTCCATCAAGGTAGGACCTTCATCTTCTAGTTCAATTTTAAACAGAGGTTTAAAAAGACAATGTTCTATTGAAAATATTCTGGAAACCAAGTATTTAAGTACATCCTGTTTTGTGGGCAGGGATCCCATTTTGAGGTCTCTTTCTTCTAGGTTGACTGGGGAGTTTTCAAGATGATTCCATAAAGACATAACTGTTGAAATGATCAAAGATGGTTGTACTTGAGAAACTCAGTGCACCACAGTGTCAGTTTTGCCTTAGAGTTCTAGGAAGTGCTAAGTATTGAAATGTTCTGGCCTTATGTGCCAGAAAGCTGTCTCTGTGCTTTGTCATGAGTTTAGCCAAGTATTTCGGTTGTCACCGAGTGATCCTGGTCAGTTTAACTTGAACTAACTCAGCCAGGAGTTGAATTGCCTACATGAAGATAATTCCACCACCTTAACTGAGGTTCACTATTTCATAATCTTTGAGATCTTCCATCTGATGCAAGTGTATTGTCTCAAGAAGAACAAAATGCTCTACTGTGGGATTCCCCAGCTGAGCCCTGTGCTTTGAGCATGTTGGCCCCACAGGTAGCGGAGAAGGGAGAACTAGGACAGAGTTGGGATGTTCCATGTAGACTTTAATTTTTACATGGGATCCATGTTATTCTTGGAATGACAGTTGTCACTTATTTTGCTGTTACCTTAGCCAGTTCCTGCTGTGGTAGAACTTCATGGCTTTGCTCTTTGCAAGGGCTGTCCTCTGTTACTGTGTAAAAGCTGCATGCGGGTGGGCTAAGTCGAATGCTTCCAGTCAAACTCATCAGAAACACTAATAGGGCAGCTCTCAGAAGAGAGGTCATTTCAAAGAGTTTCTAGCCTGGCAATTTAAAGGTACTTTGTGCTAAATCACAATATAGAAATACTGTGTGGTTAATAAACTGCCTACGCTGGTAGAGCTGATTCACCTGTAACATCCTGACATTTATTCAGTGCTTCTGTTTGTTGAGACAAAGCCTGTTTTGATAAATAACAGTGTCCTCTTTCAAAGGCATACTAATAAGCCACTCCTGCTGCAGGAAACATTTTTAAATGGAAGCAGCAGCTGAGTGGAGTTCAGATATCTTACTTGATGCCATTAATATGAAATTAGGGAGGTGAAAATGAAGCACTGTCCTGATGGGACTCAAGAGCTCTAAAAGATAGATCCCTTGTTACCTCTTGTCACAAGTCCTGTATATTCCTCTTTATTAAAGCACTGTTTACAGATTATCCTTCCATGATTTTCTGGGAATTTGTAAGGAATATTATTATGATTGACTGCTTCTAAGAAAACTGATCTACCTTGACAGGTTTTCACATGGCTGTGGTTTCCAGTGATATGTCTGATACTTCCTTGGAACACACGTATTTCATGTAAGGGAACAGAACATCTCTGCAGTTCATTGTGAGACTTGGGCTGAAGTGTGATAAGCCAACAAGGTGC
Source organism: Gallinula chloropus (assembly GCF_964237585.1). Classification (NCBI taxonomy): domain Eukaryota; kingdom Metazoa; phylum Chordata; class Aves; order Gruiformes; family Rallidae; genus Gallinula; species Gallinula chloropus. Next base: position 35,127,180 of record NC_140090.1, read on the forward strand.
CTCTTCATTGCAGGACATTTTGAAATCAACTGAGTAAAAATGAAACCATTCATGGTGTAGAGAACAAACAGGTTTTGATTATCTTGAGTTTAGTGGTGTAGCTGGTGGTGCTTGTTGGCGTTGGGCCACTTCAGTGGGCTGAAAAGCTGACCTCCAGCTGCCGTGTAGGCAGTGGGGTGGGCGGGCAGGCAGGCACGGGAATGCTTTGTTCAGTCCTGTGTGTGAATTAATTTTCGTGTTGTCTTTTAATGTTTATAATTATTGAGCTAAAATGGGAAGTTGCTTCTGTTCCTCATTAGTTCTGCTGCAGTTTTAATCTGTCAATTCCACTTGCGTAGAGGTGCTCATTAGCAAAGGCTTGTTTAACTAGGTAGGGCTTCAGGGTGATCCCAAAGTTACCGCTTTCTTTTAAATGTAATTAAAATAAGGCGAGGAGAGAAGTCTTTTAGTCTCTGGTTGTATTTTACTTTCATGTATTGTTGCTTGCAGTGCTACTCAGAGAGCTGTTTTACTGTCCCTGAACCTCAGTTCCTCATCTGTAGGAAGAGGTTACACAGATTTTACACTCCTTTTATTTGTGATGTTCTCAGTTCTTGTTTTATAGCTTAATCATGGGCATATTATGCTATTCCTAAGAAGTTGCTAATGTGAGCACAGTGACTAGTTCGCACTAAAGTGGTGAGGTTAACCTGCCAGAAGGACAGGATGCCATCCAGAGGGACCTGGACAGGCTGGGGAAGTGGGTCCAGGTGAACTTTGTGTGGTTCAACAAAGCCAAGCATCTGGGTTGGAACAATCTCTGTTACTGATACAGGTTAGGAGATGATGTGCTGAAAAGCAGCCCTGAGGAAAAGGACTTGGGGATACTTGTGGATGAAAAGCTGGACGTGAGCCACCAATGTGCATCTGCAGCCCAGAAGGCCAACTGCATCCTGGGCTGCATCACAAGCAGTGTGGCCAGCAGATCGAGAGAGGGGATTCTGCCCCTCTGCTCTGCTCTGGTGAGACCCCACCTGGAGTGCTGTGTCCAGCTTTGGAGCCATCAGCACAAGAGGGACAGCACATCCAGAAGAGGCCAAAAACATGATCAAAGGGCTGGAGCACCTCTGCTATGAAGACAGTCTGAGATAGTTAGGCTTGTTCAACCTGGAGAAGGCCCTGGGGGGCCCTTATAGCAGCCTTCCAGTCCTTGAAAGGTGCCTGTAAGAAAGCTGGGGAAGAACTGTTCACAAGGGCATGGAACAGTAGGACAAGGGGTGATGGGTTTAAACTAGAAAAGGGGAGATACAGGTTTATTATTAGGAAAAAGTTCTTCAATATGAAGGTGGGGGATCACTGGCACAGGTTTCCCAGAGAAGTGTTGGAGGCCCCATCCCTGGAGATATTCAAGGTCAGGCGTGGTGGGGCTCTGAGTGACCTGATCTAGTGAAGATGTCCCTGCTCACTGCAGGGGGCCTGGACTAGATGGCCTTTAAATATCCCTTCCAACCTAACTCATTCTATGATTTGAACTGGATTAAGAGTAAATTGCTCAAGCCAGCATGATGTGAGGACTTGGTCTTTCTAAAGAACTATTGGTCATGGGGTTTGGGAACAGTTTACTTTGAAGCTATGAACAAGAAATGGTGGGGATTAATGGCCATGAATCTGCTGGGGATGTGTGGCAATCGTAATTTCTTCTGCATGCAAGTATCTTTCATACCATTTCTACATTTCTAGTTCTAAGTTATAGGAACCCTGCTACAGAGCTCAGAAATGTGTTTCTCAGAGAAGCTGGTCTTGAAGATACCAGGCTGTGAACTGCATGCATATTCTCATTGTGGCTTTTCAAAATAGCTCTGTCAGTGGTTTGTGGTGTGGTGTTTTTTTTCTGGAAGAAGTATTTCTCTTCCAGCTTAGTCTTATAGGTGATTTTTTTTTTCCTTGTTCTTTCCACAGCCTGTAATGTTTTTCCATGTGTGTAATGGGAAACAGACTTGTAGCTGCCACGCTCTCCCCCCATAGTGAAATAAAGTCTAATTCTCTGAAACTTCATTAATTATAAAATAAATCTGCATTATTTTCATTAGTTGTTAGTCCCTAATACCCTGAATTTAATTAAAGCTAATTGAGTTCTCCCTTTTTTCTTATTTAAAAGAGTTAATAAACAACATTATCAGGCATTAAAATTAAGTGTATTGTGCTGTTTCAAATGATTCTGAGGTTTTGTCCCTGTTTACTAGTAGTAGTTATTAACTCACTGAGATCAAAATGGTTCTCAAGAAAGGTTCTAGTGTGGATGAACTTAATGCTGAGTTAAACTAATAAATTATAATAAATGCAGCTCTTCCCATAGCAAACAGCGTTCATGTTTGTCTTTGTAGTCATTAAAGGTAAAAGTTCCAATTAGTTAAAATGCAAAACTGACCTATTGCACTCCTAATATTCTAAACTTGTGGGAAAATGCCCTTCCACGTAGGAATTTTTTTTATAGTAAAGTAACTAGTCGTGTATAGGACTGTGTCTTATGTGGTAATTAAAAATGCAGCACAATACTGCTTAGTAGATTTAAGACTCTGTAGTAACTACTATGGAGAGGAAAAAACTGTAGTGTGTCGGTACATTCTTTCAGGTCTTGGTTTTGCCTATGGCTCTGCATTGACAAGGGAGATGATGGGACAGTTGGCAGGGTGGAGTCTCTGCCACTGTGGATTCTAGGAGGAGGAATAATGGACTGCAATGCAGCAGGATAACAGAGGACCATGGCAACAGCCGCACTGTTACAAAGGAGTGGATGGGAGGTAGCTGGGGGAAGGCTTTCCTTTTGTGCTTAAGTTAGAAGCAGTTAGACAGTTGTCCCTGTTGTAAGCAAAGAAGACATTGCATCTATGCAGCACATTTTAGTCTGAAGAAAGAGAGAAGGAGCCTTGGGACTAGTTTAGGCAACCTCCTGTTCCGAGGACCCTGTAGTTTGGACAGATAACCAGGAGGGCCTTGGTAAAGGCTTCACTCTGGGCTGGCCTGCTGTGCTGGGCTCTTCATATTCATTATACTTAACATTGTAATAACCACTAGATAATTTCTTCCAGGCTTGGGACACTGTCCTTCCTTTTAATTGTTTTGTCACCAGTTAATGACACGTTAGAAGGGAAGGTGAAAGATGATCTGGCTTTGTGAGCATGTGGTGGCCAACATCAGAATTCCCTTTAGATCTGTTGTCAGGTGTCTGACCCAGCCAGCTGGGCAGTCCCTTGCTTTCGGTACCGGATGGGTATGTGTCGTGGTTGTGTTGGGTCACACGTATACACAGGTGGGATGTCTCCCCTGCTGCCTTTCCTCTTGAGCCTTTAGGTCCAGGAGAAGAGTTGTGCTGCTGCATTCCCAGCCTCCCCTGAGCAAAAGTCAGTGTATGGACAGCAGCGTTCCTTCCAGCTGCTTCGTGGTGAATAAACGCATCCGTTGGTCCAAGGTCTTATTGTCCAGACCTTGTGATTTTATGTGGCAGGTGACAGCTCCATTTCATTGGAAAAGTGAGTTCTGCTGGCAGAAACTAGCAGGATGACTCAGATGCAGGTGTAGCACCTCAGAGTGCTTTGAAATTATAGTTTGACATCGACACACAGATATTAAAGCCGAGTGGCATAGGAATGGTAAGTAGTATCCTGATAATGAGTAGTATCCTGCAGGTAGCCTATGAAAGATGTGAAGCAGTGTAAAGGTTTCAAATGTAGGGCTTGAGAATATGTAAACTGGCCGTGAGTCAAAGCAATCCATCTTCCCAAGCGCTGATTTGAAAGCTTAGAAACAAGTTGCCATTTCTTTTTTTTGATAATGATTGCTTGTTATTTCTCTTGTTTCTGAGGTGGGTTAAGCTTAACTTCTTGAACGTTTTTGGGTTTGTTTTTTTTTTGTTAAAGGTTAAGCGTAGCTACTTGTGTGCTTGTTAGTTAATAAACGGTCTGCTGGGTAGGGAATTAATTTGGAGGAATTTGATGTGAGAGACTCCCTGGTTCCTGGAAAGAGTTGGTTGGAGCATTTAATTCATATTTGCCCTCTTTGACCACTTATGAGTCGTAAATAACCTAGTTCTGTCATCCCACCCCCACCATAATTTCAAGAAGCAAATGAACATGGGCTTGAAAGGAGTGTTTTGTTCATCTGTTTGACCTAAAGCTTGAAGTTACTTGGTTGCCTTTGCAAATAAAGGCAGCAGTGTTTTAAGTGGTGTGGGTTTTTAGGTTTGTCTTCATGGACCGCCCTCATCCTTTGGGTGGGTAGAATGTGTTTTCATTAACATAGTAATTTAAATGGGTCTCTTGGGTGGAAAATATCAATGGTTAATGGAAATAGTAGAGGTCACCTGAAAAAAAAACACCCTATAAAATCGGGCTGAAAGGACTCTTGCAATTCTTCTTAACCTTCTGTCTGCATTAAAATAGTGACACAGTTGACTTGGAAAAAAAACCAAACCAAAGCAAGCCCCTCATCTAAGCCACGTGAGGATGGTTTTCTGGGCTTGCACCACCTGCAGCTGCAGAACTAAGTTCTCTTTGGAAGGGGAGTGTTTGTGAAGCTGTGTAAATACCCTTCTCTGTGCAAGCTAATGCTGTCTTCCAGATCTGCCAACAGATGGCTCCAATGCCTTTCCTGCTTCTGTGGTTTTCAGAGCTCCCTTGCATTATTGTGTTGTCACCACGCATAAGCTTTGTAATGAGTTTAACATGTCCTTTGCTTTGGTTTTTTTCCAAATAGTTAATTTTACTTTCAGCCTCTTCAGAAGCTGGTTGTAATCCTTCATCAATAATGAGACTTTAAAATAAACACTTCCCTGTGAATTGTTAATGCTAATGTTTTTCTACCTGGTGTTTGTCCTGTTCTCTACTTCTGTATGAGTAGTATGTCCAGTTACATTTCCACTGTGCTGTTGCTACAGGCTGCTAAGCTGAGCTGGGCAAGCCCCTTGGATCATCCAGTATGGCTGTCACTCCATATGCAGGATTTGTGGCTTTATGCTGGCATTGCTAAATAAATGAACTCGAGGGACTACATGTACAAAGTCAATTTCAATATTAGTCAAAGCACAACTTCATGGAGCATGCTTGAATTAGTAATTCTGTACTAATAGGTGTAACCTCTTCTGTTTTCTTATGGAGGAAGGACATGCTTCCATCTGGGGCTTGCCTCTACCAGGTCCTTACTCTTTCTTGTTCTGAGTTGAGCAAAACATTTATTAACTTTTAAATGTGAGTAAATCCATCAGCTCTGATAGAATCACCTTTAATAGGACGGATTTATGTTACCTGCACCTTTTTTTCCCACTGTCATATGTTGGTGGCCCTGCTCACCACAGGGACTTGGTAACACCTGTGCTAAGGATCTGCTGAAATTTAATCTTATGCTTTTTTTAAACTAATATTCACAGTGTGGTAGCTGACTGAAAAGCCTCGGAGGGGACAAAAGGCATGTTTCTCCTAGGTATGAACAATTTTAAGGTATATCCTGTAATCCTGATTGACAGCACCCATCCAGTCATTGTGGCATGACATCTTCCCCTCCCTTACTACCACTCATTGCTAGGTGCTGGCTGCAGGCAGCAGGTTCCGTTTTACAGCTGCCATGATGACAGTGTTTTTCTTCTCTAAACAGCAAAACACCAATTTTCTAATTTTGATTTAAACCTGGATTTCATTCTGTGGATCTTGTCAGCGCTGGTGTGGACACCAGCAGCATTTCCCTTTGATAAAAGCACAGCGATGTTTTACAAATCAACGTTCGCTTAACTGTGCTGAAAAGCTGTGATACTGCCTAATGCCCACACAAATTGTTAGCTGTGCTTGCTGCTTTAAAGGAGTACTCTGGAAATGTCAAACCCTTGCTGTACGTGTTTGCAAACTTAACTTTAAATGATAAGCTCAGATCTCAGTCATTATAGATAATTGTATCTTCTCTCTGTAGAAGATCTAATGCTGAGCACTGTCTTAGCTCCCTCTGAATAACTCTTCAGACTTGATGTGTGTCTGTTACCTTGCAACCATAAAGTCTTCTAGTAGGAGCGTGTTCTTTAATTGCTTTGAAAGGTAACGTTTTGCTGGGACGTCTGGGTTGTGAATGTAATGTGTGAAATTTATCTCTGATGTGTTAATTTGCTTGACTGTTGTAAAGCCAGTAATTCTGAGCAATTTTTTGTGTGACTTTTGTGTTCACAATTGTAGCTTGTTGGATTTATTTCTGCTGAGTAGATACTGTCTTAATCTTTTCTCTAACTAAAGAGTAAAGATTAAAGCTATTTGGTTTTTCTGAAGTGTTCCTTGATAACCAGAAAAAAAGATATTTAAGTTTTTGTTGTATTTAAAGCTTAATTTAATATTCTCTCATTTTTTCGAAGGTGGGCTGTGGAGTAACAGTTAGGAATTCCTTGACTTGCCAACAATAAAGGGCATGGAACTTTCTGTGTATCATGGATTAAACTTCTCTTCCCACTTCCAGGTCCTAGTATTTGTATATTGTGAGTTTGCCAAGGACAAGAGCTAGGCACTAGTTTGTATACGAGTCTCTTCATTGGAGATCCCAATACCCTGGACTGGGAAAAGTGGTGGTGGTTGTCTCGAAATGCTTGGCTGGGGATGGATCCTAAAGGCTAGTTTAGCCTGTGAAAAATTTGAATAATTTGGATAGTTTTGGTCATTAGGTGACACTTGGCAATTCTCCCTTCCCTGTTACTCCGTCAGGTGGGAAACAGTGTGTAACTGCTCCTCTGTAACGGGGCAGGTCAGTCTTTGCTTTGGCCCGAGAGGTACCCGATGCCCAGAGCTGTGGGACAGTCTGGCCCCACTGCTTGTGTGTCTGCAGCTGGGGAGTGTTCCTGGCACTGCAGCAGAAATTTTGGACCAGAATGCTTGGCACCCTTTGCAGCAGGGCACACCTTTGCAGTTACTGCTCCCTAGTAACCAATGCCAGGAGCAGAACTAGCTGACGCGACAGAGACTGCTGAGTCCCGGAACGCTGGGACTTTCACAGCGGATGGTGCTGTGAAAGAAGGGGGGCAAAGTCTGTTTTCAGTCTCTTTGGGTTACTTTTCCCCCTGCTTTTGAGACCTGCACTGCAGAGGTTTTCTTGCCTCAGCTTCTGCAGGAGGTTTCTCCTTGCCTATTTATAGCTGCCTCTGTGTATGCTCTAATCTTATTACCAACTTTTTCTTTTATACTTGCCTTTTTAAGTGTCAAAACCTCTGATTCACAAATTCTGTCTGGTTGTTTCCTTCACTCAGCATCTTTCTTCTTCCTGTAATCTTTGCATAAGTTTCCACCCTTTTCCACATAAATTTATTTGTTTGTAGTAAAACTGTGTAGTGTCCTTCCAAAAAACAAACGAAAACTATTTTGGTAGAATAACTGTCAGAGAAAGTGTCAGTGTGATTCAACATAACTAGTAATTGCAGTGTTAAATGAAACTCTTTTCCTTTTGACTTGTGGGAAAACAATTTATAGAAGCTTGTCAGACTTATTAATCTGTTTCACCTATGCCTATCTCTAGCCAGTTATTTAGATTAGTTTGAAAAACATCCAGGCTGAAGGACAAGAAATTTCTCAGTAAATGTTCTTGACTTTAACCCTTGCAGCTGACTGCTGATAGCAAAAAACGTGTCCCTTTAAGTCACCTGCTACGTGTACCTCTTTATGTAGAAGTATGTATTTGTGTAAAATATGTAGGTGCTGCTAACTGAACAGTGATAATAAACTACGATCTCCAACCCAGTTGAGTTTTTGTTTTCCTGATAATATATAAATGAAGATTTGCATTGTTACACTTTTATTGCAGTGAAATGTATAATTTTGCATCTCAAGTTTTTGTCATCTCTGTATTTTCTTCCTTGCTTTTTAATAACTGTTGGGTTTTCTTCCCTGATGTAGGGTGACCTGGCAGCTGTTGAACAGCTGCTGAAAAATGGGGCAGATCCCAATGTCAAGGACAATGCTGGCTGGACACCACTGGTAAGTGTTGATGCCTGTTTTTTTTTTTTGTTATCTATGTTCTGATCAGACTTCATTTTGTCCGTCCTTAATTCCGAAGAGTTATGCCAGGTGAAGAAGTGATGATAAACAAGTTTAAAAGAATTTACTAGCAACCACCGATCTGCCCAAATCCAACTCTTCATTGCTGGGGTGGGGCTCAAATCTATCAGCCTACGATTCTGCAAATGCAGAAAATGCAACTATGATAACTAGAAAATCACCAGTTGTGGGCAATGTGTCTATTGTAAGAGCTCTTAATGTCCTTAGTGTCTTACCATTTTGAAAAGACATAAAGTAGTTAAATTAAAAAATTCCCCACTTGAAGTACAGGAAATGAACAGAAGGTTCTTTTCAAGCATAGATTTTTCCTCTTCTGAGGACTACTCTTGCCAGAGCCTGTAATCTGGGAGGCTTTGTTCCCTGTAGTCTAATTTTCACGCAGTTGGCCTTTGTTTAGTTCTTCTCTGCTTTTTATTGGTGCTAAGTTCGAAGGTTAATTCACATCAGGAATGTGATGCAGTATTCCTGCATCGTCTTCCCCAGCCACCTGCTGAGAGGTGTCTGAAAAATGACTGTGTAACTGGTGTGACAGCAACCCTTCCTCCAAATTCTCTTTCACCTGAGTTTCCTCTTACGGTTTTGCTCAACCAGCACGAGGCATGTAATCACGGGCACAGAGAAGTGGTGGAGCTGTTACTGCAGTACAGGGCGCTAGTGAACACTACAGGCTATCAGAACGACTCGCCGCTTCACGACGCTGTCAGGAACGGACATGTGAGCATCGTTGAGCTGCTGCTTTTGCACGGTGCCTCCCGGGATGCCGTGTAAGTAGACGTGGGGTGTTGTTATTTTTACTGCTGCGTTCGCTACCAGCTACAACTTCCAGGGTGCATGTTAAGTAAATACACTAGTAATAAATGTGATTCACTCCAAGTGAGGGGGTGGGTGTTAAATGTATGCTCTGCTATACTTATATCCTCCTTTTCCAGGTAGGTGTTTCCATTTTACTTTCTCCAAAGCTTTTCTGAGGATGCCAGTCAGAGAGAGCTGGAGTGTTGGAGGCTGTACTAGGAAAGTAACACAAATATGCTTACCCTATTCCTATACTTTCCTCTTGGCATCTTGTTACAGCTACTGTCAGATCTAAGATGCTGAGCTGGATGAGTTTTAAACTGCTACAGCTGGTTTTTTTGAGTCTATTCTTACTACATTACTTGCTAGCAGAAGGTGTTTTGGCCTGGTCTCTGCTACCTTCACAAATGACACAAACACAAACTCAGATTCAGGGAGTGATTTTGATTATTTTTTTTCTTTCCTGTTCTGGATCAGAGCACTAATCCTTGGTTCACTTTTTAATTTGAAAAAGAAAAAGCTTAAATATTTTCAATTGACAGTTCTCTACAGTTATGCCTCCTGAAGGTTTTGGCACTTGTGTGCTGAAGAACCTGTTAGTCTATGAGTAACCCTGCAAGCTATCAGTATTCAAACACTAAATGTGGTTATAGGTATTGTAGTCCTGGTGTTGTGCCAGGGCCTGTGTTTATAAAATTTGAGTGTGATGCATGTTGTCAATAGGTGCCCGTATATAGTAACACGATAGGATGAAGTCTTGCATGATATGAATTTCCTTGCCAGCCACATAAAGAAGCATAAACAAGTTCAGCTTAATCACTTCAGCTCTCAGTATTCACTCTTGAAGCTTACAGAATTAATGTTTTCAAAACCAGTCCTGATCTTGAATATATTGGAGTTTAAAAAAACCCAAACCAACAAAAAAAACCCAACCAAACTAAAGAAACCCACAAAACTCTATCATGAAAAAGTAAAACAAAGATCAATTGTTGATCTTCACTTTGTTCTTGAACAGCCAAGACCAGTGCGTAACACCTTGAAACACCTTCAGAAACTAATTTCCGAGCCACTTGAATATCAGTAACTACTTGTATGACGCTTACACATACCATCTATCTGGTATTGGAAAGCGTAGCACAGCCAGCAGCTCTGATGCAAGGCTTTGTCAGGACTTAAGCGCTGGTAGATTTGCACAGCAGAGACTTCAAATGCCAACAGTGGTCTCTTATTAGCCTTAGTCTTTACCGAATGTGTTCACGCAAACTGAGGTGAATTTGAACCTCTTTCAGCTCATTCTGTATGAGCAAACATGGCTTTCTATTTAAACAGAAGCTTTTTAATCATGGAGGGAGAGATTTATGTAAACCTTAAACTCTAGCTTAGCTTTTCACTGAGTACAGGTAATGTTCAGTTGTATATTAGAACAGCGTGATGTAGGTTAGGTTGCAACTCTGCAGCTAGCTACCTCTTGTTGTACCTCTAAGGTATCAAAAATGGCTTCTAACCCACTTCAAAGTAAGCACTGATCTTGACTTAATCTGTAGAGTACTTGGAGTTTGCCTCTTCTGTGGCAAAAGGAACCACAGGTGAAAAAACCCAGTCCCATCCTATGCCCTGTGAAAATGGAGGCTTTCAAAGCTTCTGCAGGCTCCCATCTCTGGCTGAAATGCTACTCTGCATGCTCCTGTTGCACTGATGATGGAAAGGGTTTTGGTGTATTTCTCCCTGTTTTTTACAGTGGTTGGATTTGTTTTGTTTAAGTGGATTTGAACCTTCTTTAATGTGGAAGGTTTAAATATTTTCTCTAGTGGATGCAGATACCCTTATAATGAAGTCACACCTGACAAGGAGCTTGCTTTACTTAGTGAGAGTTTTCCTAGATCCCCGAGACCTGCAGACTGTGGTTTTTAAAGCAAGGTGATTGCTTAAGATGGTGCAATTATCATTCTTTTTAGTGGGACTAGTTATAATTGTCCTTGATGCAGGATCTGCTCGCCTTCGCATTACTGCTGTAGGATCCTTAAAGTAGAAATTGAGCAGTGGTGAGTAGGAACAGCATCTCTGAGGTTTATGTTCTTTAGGGCTGTACCTGAGGCATGCCTTAACTTCAGAGGTATGTAGCATGTGAGCTAAGTCTATACCAAACCAATTTTGCCAAACTGAATCACAGAATGACAAGGTTGGAAAAGACCTTTAAAATCATCAAGTCCAACCATTCCTGTCCTATGCTAAACCATATCCCTGAGCACCTCATCTACCCATCTGTTAAACACACCCAGGGTTGGTAACTCTACCCCCTCCCTGGGCAGCCTGCTCCAGGTCCTGACAACTCTTTCAGGGAAGAACATTTTCCTAACATCTGATCTGCCCTGCCCTGGTGCAGCTTAGTGCCATTTCCCCTTGTCCCATCTCCTGTCACCTGGCTGAATGGACCATTGCCCACCTCTCTACACCCTCCTGCCAGGTAATTATAGATGGTGATAAGGTCTCCCCTCAGCCTCTTCTTCTCCAGGCTAAACTGATAAACTTGTCTAATTTTAGTTTGCGTTTTTGGGGGGTGTATGAACCTCTAGTCCTTTTATGGGATCTTGAGGCTCCCTGAACTGACTTTCACCCCAAGAATGGGCCATCTTTATCCTAGCCTGTTGAAGCAATTCTTTTGTTACCTCATGGGGTAGGGAGGAAAGTTTGATTAGTTCCCTGTGGATTCCTAAAGTCTTTTCCTTTAGTTAAGCGGAGTAAATTGTGAACATGATAAATGTATTCAAATGTTACTTGGGACACAATGAAATATATAGCGTGAAACCCCACAAAAGTGACTGATGTGTTGCTGCTGCTTTGACCGTGGAATTAGCTCAGTTTTGTGTCTTAATGTCCCTTGTGTGTTGGAGAGTTAATCTACTGGAATAAAAACAGAGCTTGTGTTGAATAGCTTGCTTAGAGCAGTGGTTTTGAAATGTAGCATGATACTCAATTGTGCAGGATGAAATATTTTTCTTAAAGATGTGGAATATTTACTGACTGCAGGCCTGAAGTTGGGTAAGATGCACCGGTCTGTAGAGGGATATGAGGTAACACCCAAGAGCAAATACAGAAGAGGACCTCAAGTCAGTTATTAGCATAGCCTCAGCCATCAGAGAGGTGAGACTTTGCAGTTTCAGATTTAGATCATTGGGTTCACAGGCCCATCAAGTACCTCACATTCCAAGTGTTTTTCAGGCTAGATTTTTCTCTCCTTGCATCTTAATATCTAATGCATTAAGAAGTAGCTGTATTTCATATGAAACAACTGGGTATCTTTTGGACCAAGCAAATACAGATGAGATCTACCTCTTTTGCCAGAATGCAATCCTGGGATTTCAGTATTGTTTGGCAAATTGATTGATTTATTTTTTTAAATTGGTAAGATTTAATAGTTGTGGTACTTCATTTGCCATTTGAAGCTGTCACGGACTGGGAAAGATAGGAACTACAAATGAAAAATATTATATGGACCAGTGGACCTATTAATTGTCCTGCTGGTCTAGCTAATTTTTTTAAGTTAATCTCCTACACATAGCTAATTTAGATTTTTTTGGCTTTTTTTTCACGTGCTTACTCTTCTGAATTCTGTCTTTTTTCCCTGCTTCGCAGCAAACCAAGTGATTTGAAAATTAGATCTGTGCATTTGCAATTTCACAGTACTTCCTAAATGCTTTCACTCAAATGGACTATCTTGCTGGTTCTTCATGCACAATAAGGTTAGCATTTGTAAAAATTGTTGTGTTGCCTTATGGTTTTTTTAGGTATTAGCTGTCTTTTGAATAGTTTGATTCTGAACAAGTCTGTGGGAATGCTTAGGGATAGACCATTGTCCTCAATTATGAATGGCATAGGGGCAAAAACTGCTATGACCTAAAGTTAATTCCAGGAGGCGTAAGACCTGTGACACTACCATAATTTTATCTGCTTTTTTGAAGTCAAGATAGTGCAGGACTTCACTGTCTAAGTGCAAGACAGTATGCTTAACTTCCTGCTGACAGCAGGTTAATTAAAACCCCAGCCCTGTTTGGATATCGAAGAAGGTCTTTCTGGCTACACAGATCAAATTTTCTTCCTCTGTCAGGTTCAGAAAAGACTTCTCCTTACCACACTCTCAAAATGTGGGTACTGACTGGAGAGCTCCAAACTGGTCGGATTTCCACAGGAGAATTGGTGTACTGGGATATGATTCAGAGAATCACAGAATGTCAGGGGTTGGAAGGGACCTTGAAAGATCATCTAGTCCAACCCCCCTGCCAAAGCAGGATCTACCTAGATTAGGTCACACAAGAACATGTGTAGGCAGGGTTTGGATGTCTCCAGAGAAGGAGACTCCACAGTCTCTCTGAGCAGCCTGTCCCAGGGCTCTGTCACCCTCACAGGGAAAAAGTTTCTCCTTATGTTCGCATGGAATCTCTTGTGCTTGTACCTGTTGCCCCTTGTCCTATCATTGGGTGTCACTGAGAACGGCCTGGCTCTGTCCTCCTGACACTTGCCCTTTACATGTTTATAGACGCTGATGAGGTCACCCCTCAGTCTCCTCCAGGCTAATTAGACCTAGCTCCCTCAGGCTGTCCTTATAAAGATGTTCCACTCCCTTCATCATCTTAGTGGCACTGTGCTGGATTCTTTCAAGGAGTTCCTCAGTCCTGAACTCTTCTGTGAGGCTGAGTAAAAACATGGTTGATGTTCAGCTGTGGAACAGGAAATAATTTCTGGTATTGAAATGGTACAGCTCAAAACTCCTAATTATGAGGTATCATATAGTCACTGTTGGCTTTTATCAGAAGCTGTGCAAGTTTGGGGCTTCTAAAGAATTGACAGAGCTGTCTCCTTATTTATCTTCACTTCTCTGGTCACTTATTTCCTGAAGGTTGAATGGAACATCGAGGCAGTAGCTGTAAAGTTTCTTTTTCACTATAGCCGTAACCTCAGTTGTCGTCTTACCTAAGACTTAAGCGGTGCCGCACCATAAACTGAATCCCATTTCTAAAGCTTTTCATAAGCAGTTCTTTGATCTGTCAGTCCTTAAGATACCATCTGTCATCTCATGTAACGTCACACTCTGCCGATTACACTGAGTTGCTCTTCATTGGGCTCATCTTTGTTCTCGGCGCAGACGCTCTGCTCTTTGATTGGAATTTGTTCTAGCTGTAGTAGCCCTCTCCTGACTATTCAGTACTTGATGACTGTCTAATAGGAGACTGCTTGCATCAAAGGATACATCTGACTCTTGCACAGTTTAAACACCTTGCAAAAAGCCCACTTGCATTCTGGTACGAAGAAGCCTGCCTTAGAGACCTGGGAGTGTAGCTTAAGCACCACAGACCCTCATTTCTCTCTTGTAAGAAACGGTCGTGTCTCTCTTCCCTTCCAGTCATGTGCACTGGTCCCGTTTTCAACAAACCCCGACCTACAGTAGGAGCACATGTACACAGTTTATCAGTATTTCTAAAAAAAACCTCTCTGTGTTGGGGTGGACTGAATATGCATGTCCCACTTAATTTTGTTTTGCAGATGGGATCAAAATGAGTTTTTTACTCTAAAAAGGTAGATTTCTCTTGTTCAGCTTGGCTAAACAAAGACAAAGTTGAGCACACATTTTTTTACAAAAGCTTCTCTTTCCCATTCCTCTGTCTTCCTTGTGGCTACATAGATCTGGCCCCTTGATAGGGTTAAAAATAAGAGATGTTCCTAATATGTTAAAAAAGGTTCCTCAAGTACAATAATTGTACCAATGCGACAGAGACCTGGGCAAGGTCTCCTTCTGTTCATGATTAGTTATTTTTTGGGTGGTTAGTGGGTGCCTAAGTAAAAAGAACAAATCTGGCTTTCATCCTTTTTCCTTTGAGAAGGTTGTGTAAGCTAAAACAATATCACACACTAAATGGCTGCCTGGATGTGTTCCTTATCTTAGTTTTTATTTTGCAAACTCCTTTTGCCCATTTCAGCTACTTTCTCTCCTTTTCCTTAAGTTCACCAAGCTGCTGCTTTGCAAATATTCCAAACTCTTAAGCCCACCCCTTGAGCTGATGCTCCTTTTTCCAGACCTTGGCTCCCAAATTTGTCACGTTTTATCTGTGCCACCTTAACATCCTTTGAATAACCATTAGTTCTTCAATGCTGTATAAGGACAGGATGACATTTTGCAACACACTGGTAAGAAGTGACTGAAATGATGTTAAAGATGGAAGAGGAGGAATTAAGTGAATACAGAGGCAGGTAGCTGGAGCCCTTATTTGTATGGTTGAATAGGGAAAAAAGCAATATTTAACTCTGGTGGCCTATATATTCCTCTACAGTAAACATTCAGGAGGTTTTTTTCCCAACAGTCAGGGATCTTTGTTGGGGAAACACTCCCAAACCTCTGCTACTGACATGCAGCGATTTCTTCCCCCTGCTTAGCTCGCAGTAAAAGGTCAGCCATCTAGTCTAAAGGTGATTTTTAGTTTGTGTGCTAATTCTCCCACCCCACACCCCCCCTTCCTCTGGGTGCATTGTTCAGAGGAACTGTCCTGCAGCATTTTCAGTGGAATATGGCCCTTGTTTAAAGAAAAGGCAAGAGCCACCCTGATGATGCATGACAAAGCAGGAACAGCATGACAATATTTAATGGGCTGCAACTCCCAGGACTGGGCTGAGATTTAACCAATTATCTTTTAGGCTGCAGAATTTGTGTTATGCTAGCTTTTTGCTCGTTAGTAACACAGAAGAACTTGGGGTCGGTAATACTGTAAAATTAGCAATTGTAAAATGCCGTCCCAGAATCTTCTGTGTGGGATTTCTGTTTTCCCATGAGGCTGTTAGTGAGCAGCTCTCAGTCAGGAGCACGGAGAGGTGCTAAGGTCAGGCACATCTTTCAGCTTTGCGCTGGACAAATCCCCCCAGTTAAGTCAGAGTGAAGACTTAATTATTTGAGCTTCTCTTTGCGCTGGATTGTGTTATGGCCTGATGTGGAATTCCCTATAAAGCTTCCTAGATTCTCACTCTGCAGAGGAACATGTGGCTAACGAAGAGGCAGCTCTTTGAAGATGCAGTATTTTTTTGACCTCTTTAAATGTTTCATTGTTTGATGACTAAGCTTTCCGGATTTCAGCTACTGAGTCAGGGCTTTGTTCTCGGTGTCAAGCTTCCCCTTCATAACGAGCTCTTATTATGCCTTTTGAGAGCCAGAGCTACATGAGGTGGGGAGAAGAGGATCAGCTGGAAAAGCCATTATTTTTGCAAAGGGCAAAGCAAGCAGAATATTTCCCAAGAGTGCTGGCAGAGGATGGTGTTTGTTAAGGGCAATTATACCTGTTCTGCAGTTTCAAGCTTTCCTCCCCTGACTAATGTCCTGCAGAAGAAGAGCAGAGAAGCCACGGCTGGGCATGATGTTGTGTTTGTAGCAAACTGTATCTGAGTATTGCTGAAAGAATGGGGGAGGAAATGGGTCTTGAAGCATATCTAATAACCATAAGGTACCATGTAGGATGAATAGTGTTCAACAGAATTGGTAAAACAACTAGAATTGGAATGAACGGGCTGTAACGCGCTCTGGGGAGCAGCGCGCTGAGGGGAAATGAGATGCGTACTCAAATTTTGGAAGTATGAGGGAATTGCGGTTCCCAAGTAGCAAGCAGATAGCTTTTCCCATAAAGCATAACCACATCAAGCTCCAGCGTTTAACACATTAAGGAGAGGCTTCTGATGTGTCTTTTATGGCAAACGGGTAAGCCAAAATTACATTTTCTTGGTTATGACTGCAGTGAAAGATTAAAGCTGAAATTTCTGGGTCTTGTGAACGGTATCAAAATGCGTCTTGAAACAGTTTAACAAGGACTGTGGTTTATTTAACTGAACCTACTGCCCCGAACATCCCTTACTCCTCAGCTGAATGCAGCAGATTGTAGTTCAGTATCCATCTGTCTTGGATGCAGTTCTTGAAGCTTTGTGGGTTTTAGTTGAAATTACATATTAATAAGAAAGTGGGAGGGAAAGCTACCCAGCTAATGTGCCCAGTTAGTTAAGAATCAAGTCACATTCTATTTACTTAAACCCATCTGTGCTTGTTTTGCCAGTAATATATTTGGTCTGCAGCCTGTGGACTATGCAGAGAGTGAAAAGATGAAGTCTGTGCTAATGCTGCCAGTGCAGGATGAATCATTTTCGCTTAACCAACCCTCCGAGGCAAGTATGAGTGTTGGGGTTTGCTTTGCTTTTTTAAGAAACTGTAACTTCATCCTGTAAGTATTGAAGGCTTCGACCTCAGTACAGTACATCACCTGCCTTTACAAGGGGATTTAAAATAGGCTGGGAAAATAACTTGGCCAGTATTTCTGGAATGCATGTGAAACACTTACAAGCTGATATTCTGTGTTTATAGCTTCATCTGGGAGGAGAATGAATGCTGTGCTATTCTTGAAGTATCGTTGATTGAACTTTGCCATTGCTGTTGTTTTTCTGCATAGTTAAATTTGTTCTACTTGCCAAACTGGCTGAAAACAGCAGCAGTCTTTGTTCCAGGTGCTTATTGCGTGCCTTTAAAAGGCTGCTCCAGCATTGTCCTTCGTCCAACAACGAAGGTACTAGCTCAGCAGTTGAAAAGAGCTTTTGGAAGATTGTTTTGGGGTTTTGGTTTTACCAAGGACTTCTCAGGTCTTGTCACCAAACTCAGGTTATTCAGATTTAACAAATTACTGCATTATGAAGTGCTTTGTGCTTCCTAATGAATAATGATTAAACCAACGTGGCTGATACAAGCAGTCCTATTCTGCTCTGGGATATACGGCCTGTTACGCTCCCTCCTCATTGAGGTAATAGGGTATCCATTGGCCTAAAGTAAACTGTGGCAGCTAAGCTTGAAAGAATACGACTACTACTCCTGCCTGTAGCAAGTGTAAGGTGCAGCTCTTATGTCCCAAACAATATATTCAGTATTTGCATTTGCTTTGGGGTGAGTATGTGCTGCTGGATTGTTACCGGCTCATCGATGACCGGATCCAAGATTCGACACATTAGATTGACTGTGTCTCAGAGGTGTGTCTGTACTATAGAATCTGGGAGTACTTACAGAGACCCAAGAACTGAAGTATTGCATCCTTGTCAGCATGAAACACGAGCAAGCAGCTCATCTTACTTTGCATTAGTTAGTATCCGAAGAAAAGAAACTTAAGCATTCGTGTCTTGGAGAGCAATGTACTTTTTTTAGTAAAAAAATGCAGGTGTTAATTATATAGGTTACTCAGCATATCAGTAGTGTATTTGTTATACTTCATTAAATGTAGGAGGCTTTACTACTTCATTGGGAAATCTTTTTGTCCTTCAACACTGTGGTCAGCAAGGCTGTTTACACAGTGTTCAGCTGTCTCTTCATGCTTTTTTTTTTTTAAACTGATGTTCAGGCTGCTTTGCTACATTGCATGAGCTAAATGAAGTAGCTCCACCTTTTTCCTCTGAAGCTCCTTTGGTATATAGAGATTTATTTATGGACCCTGTCCACCACACTTGCCATGAATTGTTTTTCAAAATGCTTGTTCTTTATTAAATAAAGCTGTCAAACAAGTTAGTTGCTTTCTTTATGCTCCCAAGCATTCAGCTTATTGTAGCCTTTCTGCTCATGCAGGTGCTGAGCCCCAGCCAGCCAAGGGATGGACCTCTCTGTATACTGGGGAGCAATCTTAGTTCGGAGCAGCAGAAATTGCTGAACAAACTAGCAACAGTTCTGAAGGCTCGAAGATATACTGAATTTAACAGCAGAGGTAGGTAGTCTTGTTGAAATGCCTCTGTCTAAATTTAAGTAACTATAGTTCCGTACTTCATCCTTTAAGATGTTCTCTACAACAAGTTTTTTATCATTCCTAATAAGTGCTGAAATCCCTGAATTACAGCAGTAGTGGAATGATGGTGTCTTGTGTTGCATGTAAGCGCATATAAAGCCTGCCTGGTTACTGAAGGGAAACAGCTTTGGGAGGAGCTAAAGTTTTGACACTACATTATCTGCTATTTAAAGTCCCTAAGTCCTCCTCAATGACCTCTTCTCTCTATACTTCCTATACCAACATTAAGGCCTCTGCTCATCTGAAACATCCTGTAAGGTTTTTATCTCCCAGAAGTGAGTCTTGGGCAGATGGTGCCTTTAAAAAGGGCATGTCACTGACTGAAAGTTACAGATTTCTTCTCATCACCGTCTTCCTTCAAATTTTATTCTTCACTAAGATGATGGAGCTCAGAGATTATGGGGCTCAGAGATTTTCTTTGGCTCCCTCTTAAGAGGGCTAACCTTGTCTTAATCCCTCCTATTAAGCTAAAGTAATTTTCCTGTACCATTTTTCGCAGCCTGATGACCACTCCAGAAATGTGAGTTGAGTTCTGGCAGTTTTGTTTTAAAGCAGTGAGATCCCATAGTAAGATTTCAATCAAAGTTAAATATAACTTTAAAAGGAATGAAAGAAAAACGCTATCCTGTAAACCGGAGCCACTTCTGAAGATTTAAGTGTTAGTTTAGAACTACAAAATCTGCACAGCAAGTGTATGTTGAAACCCACAAAACTTCTAATAGTACTTGTATTTAAAAAAAAAAATCATACTTGTGCTGTAAAGAGTGGTTGATAAATTATTGTAGCTTGTTCATTCTTTAAATGGTGATCAATTGCTTTTCAGCCAAGCATGGTTCTGATTTTTATGTGGTTTTAGTTCTACTGATGTGATCTTCTTTCTCCTAGTGACTCATCTCGTTATCCCTGACGTTCCGATGCCGAGTACTGTGAAATGTATGATGGCTGTTCTGACTGGATGCTGGGTCCTCAAGTTTGAATGTAAGTATTAAATATATGGGATTCCTCAGGCTTTTCCACCAGAAATTGTAGATGGGATTCCAGAGAAAACCACCTTTTTCAACAATTGCCCTAGTATAATACTAGCTTAACGTGAAGCGAGTGGTTTGTTTTTTAATCTCCTGCATGACAAGAGATTTAATTACATACAGCAACTCATTCCTTGGCCAATGTGTGTGCATTTCCTTATTAGATGTACTGGGTAGGTCATACCCTAAGTATCGGTGAGGAGCAAATTTGTTCATTGCTCCACTGAGAGAGATTTGGAAGACTATGAAAAAATCTTCTGGGAGAAGAGGAAGGAACATGTTGAATTCTTGGGATTTCTTGTAAGCAGCTTCCATTGAAACTGATAGGAGACTTTTGCTTGCTTGGGGTATGTGCTTAAGGCCTCTAGGAAGGTAAATAGGCCCAGATCCAAACCGAAGTTACACTGTCAGCTGATCGTAACCCATTTGTGCTCTCTGTGGAGAAAGCTGCCAGGCTCTGTGTGATCACAGTTGCAGGCAGATCAAATAGGTGATTTTCCATACTCATTTCTGAACGCGCAGCCCTGTGGACTGGAGTACTCAAGTACTCTTCAACTACAATAGTAACTTCTGAGATGACTTGCACAGTATCCCCTTAGCATGCAGGTAGTTGTTTAGATGTCATCTTTTATGCAGTCCTTAATGAGTTTTTCTACAGCGCTTGCTTTGCCGTGCAGCTGTTCTGTGGACTTAACACCCCAAATTCTGTGTTTTATTTCTTTTTTCTAATGTATTTCTTAGTATCTGCTTTCACAGGAATTGTAAAAGCCATGTTCTTCCCCTTGACTTTTACAACTAAGTCCTTTTAGTTTATAAGCACGCTACAAATGAGTTAATTATCCATGGAAAACTCACAGACAGATTTCATTCCTGTTTTTTCCTGTGTGACTAAACATCAGAATGTAAGGTTTCTTTAATGGTCTAAATCTTCCAATCACTAATGTTCACGAAAGCATTGCTGAAAGCTTCAAAAGGTGCATACTAGTTTTTATAATAAAACACATAATCAGACAGGGTTCTTGAGTGTTCATTTGTCTTCAGGATATAGTCAGTGAATTTGTGCCATGCTTTTTTTAAAAAATCTATTGAATCATGTCACCTTGGGAATGTTTCCTGCAACACCTGTGTCAGTGGCTTTCATTTGTGGCCTCATAAGCATTTACAAAAGGAAAACGTTGTACTGTGATTCTTAGAAATAGGAGAGACTTCTTGTTGAATGTGTGATGTGGAGAGCTGCTGTTCGTGCTTAAGCAAGCAGAGGGATTTAATAACTTCCAGGTGCTTTGTTGATAGTCAGATCAGAGATGGCTTCACGTTTGGAGGTGGGGATGCAGCAGAGAACTCAGAAGGTCTAGAAGTGAAGCAATATTTGGGTTGTGTAGTTGGAAAGGGGGTTTTCAGGTGCTCTGGGCCAATGGCCTGTTTATCTGAGAGCAAATAATCTGTTTGTGGTGATCCACTGTCCAGGTTCTTGGCCTCGCTCAGGCTGGGAGGTCTGCTTTCCTCCTGTCATATGTGCTAGGGTGGGTTTTTCTTAATTTCATTTTACTTTCTTGCTAGTCAGGTGCTTAGAAAACCTCAGCTGAGTGGTAGGAAAATTTAATTTAGTGAGCCCTGGGTTTAAATCTTTGCAGAAGAACTTTTTATATTTTGTGATTAGAAAAGAAGGAATGAAATAGTGTAGGGGATATTCAGGGAATATTTTCGTGGGTTTTTTTTGTTTGCAACTGAGTTTTATTTTTATGTTGTTAGTACTGATTAGTACAATCCTGACTGCTAATGGTCCCAGCTTAGTAAGCAACATACTACTTAAAAGCGAGTGATTCTCCTCCCTAGTGGGAAATGTTAGTAATAACTCATGGGGTCTGATGCAGCTAAGTGCCTATAATTAACAGCCCCACTCCATCTGTTCCCACCAGTCTGTTATTAGTCTTCTTCAGAGTCATTACAAGTTAAAGATTGTTATAACAAATAATGGGACTCCTGCTGATGGAACATTTGTCTAGGAAAAAGAGGTCTTTGCTTTTCCATAATTTCTCTCTTTGTTTATTGTGGCTTTTTGACTTCTGTTTGGATAAGTTTCCTTAAACACAATGCAAATAAACTTTCAAAAGTGTGTGTGTATTTTGGCTTACTTCTGTCAAAGCCACTACAAATAAATTGAAGGAGCTGCTTATAGATCAGCTTTCTGAACTGTTCACTTAAATTCATATTCCAAAACTCCAGTGAAATATATGGAAAAACAAAGCTCAGTGTAGCAATTAATGAAATGCTGACTATGCATAAGTGAATATTTGCATTTGTTTTTCCGAGATAAGCTGCATTTGAGTGTTATTTCTGAAGTCATATTTACAGTTTACACATAATCATACTACATGAAAATAAATGGCATGATTGAAAAAAGCCCAGTATTTTATGAAGATGGTATTTCTTAGGTTAATTCTTCTGTTAGAGCTGGCTTTCCAGATGCATTTCTCTAGTGAAGAGGACTTTCTTTTGTATAATTCTGTGGCGTTTCTGTTAACATGGTCTGTCCACACAGATACGGTGTCCGTACTGTCAGTAGAGGGGTAAGGTGGAACTTTACAGCAGAGCTTGAGCTAAACATACCTCCGCATATTAGAGACCTGAGATTTAGATACACATCTTCAGTTTTGGGGCTCCCTTCTGTCATCAGGTAGAAGATGAGGATGAAAGGATGTCATCTCTTTGCAATATTAGATCTTTGCAGAAGAAAAAATCTCACCAGTTGCAGTTCTGTAGCTTCCATATATAACACGCTGTCAGCAATATATCAAAGCAGTATAGAATTCAATTGAGACACTCTTGTCCCTGTGTTCCTTGCCCTTGGCCATATCTTTCATTGGTTTCATTATTTTATTGCCTTCATTATTTCTGGGATGGTAATAGGTCACAAAGTAGCATATCATTATTGCTCTGCAAGTAGGCTGAGACAAAGATTCAAGTATCACTGTACATTTCCTTTGCTTTTCATAGAGCATAGAATAGTGTAATTAAAAGCAGCAGAAATCTGTAATAGCTTTGCAGCGTGGTTTTTTTTCTTGATCTGATTGTCATCTGTTGAAAAGCAGGGAATGAAGAATGATCTCGGTAACGATATGCATTGAAATAAGCTCGTGTCAGTCTTTGCGGCGAAGTATCTGGCAGAATTCTAAGCATCTGATTGCTTCTTCCTTCATCTATTTTGTTTACCTGGAGCAGCAGCAGTGATTCAGCTCTGATCATTTTAAAAAAAATGCAAAAAAACCCCACCCTGCTTTTCCTGTAAGGACTCTGAAGAACTGGGAGAGCCAGGGGATTGCGTGACTGACATCTCAAGGTGAAGACTTCCTTCTGAATTTTTTGGAGCAATATGCCTGTCCTTGTTTAGGCTGTTAGACAAGAGAAGTGCAAAGCTGCTGGAGCTGACTGCTGCTCAGGCTGGGCTGTCTCTCTGCCATGTGTAAACTTCTTCTGGATAGCTGGCTGGTGCTCAGCAAAACTATCCCTCCTTAAAACACCTCCAAACTTTGCATTGCCAGAGTCTCACGCTTGTTTTGCAGTTGGAGACTTACTTCACCTGCCACCTCCCACAAAAGGACTTGCAGCTCTGTGGGAAGTGGTAGAAATGTCTAACGTACGTATGCATGTTCTTGTGTTGAATTCGTGGTGGAGAGGAAGGTTTCACATCACCAGGGTCTAAACTTCTGCACTCCCACGGTATTTGAACCTTCTGGACTGCAACAGTTTTGCTTGAACATTGGTGCAAGTTAAGACTGAAGCTGCTGGGGTTTTCAGAGAAAAAAATAGGGTGGGTTAACTTCAACATGGTGCCTGCAGAACTGGGAAGTGGCTTTGAAATAAGGTCTGGAGGAAAAGGAGACCATGTTTCTGCTGCAGCCTCTGTTCTGTGTCATCCAGACATTCAGGTTTTCATATTTAGAGTCCTTTTGTTGCAATTAACTTTTGGGTTTAAGAAAACGTGATATGAGGAAGCCTGTTGCAAGGAAAAGGATGGGGGATGTTGCTTCATTAATTTAAAAGCGTGTGACTGGATCCAAAATGAGAGGATAGGTGCTCCCACTGGTATTTAGCCTGACCTCTGCACCTTAGTAATGACTACTTTCAGTCACTTTGATCGGTCTAGAGAACATCTGTGGCAAGTTGTGGTTTATTAAAGGAGGATAGGATGCTTGGGGGCTTGTGTGAAGTAATAACTTTCATATTGCATGCCTTGAGTTTCTGGGGATTAATGCTTAAGGACTTCCAAAGCATCTGCTCCATCATATTTAATAGATATCACCTGGATTAAATTAACTCCCATTCTTAAGCAGATATCTTTTAGTCTCTTCAGCATCTTGTGGCACTTCCATGTGTTGAGAATGAAAAATGGACTGCTCTTGTTTCACCAAATGAGATCTGTGTCACTCAATGAAAACCTGTGATTCTAAAGTGACTTTTTATATTGTCTCTTACATGCTTAGAACTTCTTTTCTTTGCTGTAGTAGAGAACAGTAATGCTGTTGATGAAACCAAATTAAAGGTAGCCATGCCAAACTGCCCACAGGCTTTCTCTCAGTCCTTTTCTAGGAAAATAATCTCACAAAGCTTTAGTCAGTCTGCATATAAGTCTTAAACCTCAGTGCAGAGTGAGCTGAGAAAGTTTCTGTTTCAATCTCTACTAGATCTTGGAAACATAGTATTTTATCTTCTTGGTTGCTATCCTCTATTTCTAAACTACTTTTAGCTGATCTGAAAGATTATCTGGGGAGACTAACTCCTGGTCTTTGCTTTATTAATGCAAATCCAACAGAACTCTGCTAAGTTACTGAGAGCTACCCCTCGGTATCTGTGGGTGATTTAAGCTGGTTTTGCTGATGCAGTTAGTTTCATTATAAACCAGTAAGACTTAGGGCTCTGGTCTTACACTTTGCAAATAATGATGTCTTTATGTCTGGTATTAGTAGCTACAGTTGTATCAGATGCCAATTAGCGATACCATTAGAGCGGGCACCCATTTAAGCTGCTTGTCCTTATATACCGGCAGGTAAGAAGGTAGGGGTGACTGTTCAGTGAGGTAATAAGGATCAGTTGAAGTAGGGATGCTTTGCTGATCTTCCTAATGAGGGAGGAAAAAAATGAGCTCTATTCTTCCCAACGTGGTGGCATCAAGCTAAAATGCCATTGTATTATGCTAATAGCTTTTTCTGCAGTATTTTCTGGGGACCTTACGGCTCAGTTTTTTCTAGAATCTGGTGCAAATGATCCTGTTTACATCTACAAATTACAAGTGTGAAATCAGCTATTTAGGAGGCTTTTCAACTTGCAATGCTCTGTATTTCTTAGAGAAGAACCTTGTGTGTCTCCTGTGCACCTGCAATCTTTACCCAATGTGGTTGTCTGTCAGGCAAGCTTTACTGATGAGGACTTGCTCACTCGAACTGGGGCATTACAAAACTTCTCTGGTCTATGTGAGGTGGAAAAATGCCACTTGCCTTGATACAAGTCTTACCTTTTTGCAGGTGAGTGATCCAACTGTTGTGATTAAACTAGAGGGCTATTAAAGGATAGTTACAATTATTACTTCGTGAAGAGAACGTGTTCAATGAACACATTTAACCATCTCAAACCTTGAGAGGTCCCCAACTCTCATTAGCAGTAGTACCAAGGAATAAATGGAGATTGGCTGCGATCCTAAGGAAGTTGAGTGGTTCAGTTTGGTTTATTTTACAACAGAACAGAACAGATTTGTAGTCAGGCTTCCCTGTAAAGAATGTACAGATTGCAAATGTGGGAAAGAAAGCAACGTAACTCTCATCTTTACACCTTCCTAAAATTACAGGGGTCCTCTCAAAGGTAAGTTTACTTTCTCCTCCATTTTCAAAGGGCCTCTTTAAGGATGCGCTTTGTCCTTCTGATACTCTGTTCTGTTCTGAAATTTTTTTTACATAAATACTTAAGATGTCCATTTCAATTTAAGAAGGGAGGTGTATTGACAGTGTCCTGATCACTTTTTAATTAGGATAACAGCTTTTTTTTTTTTCCTTCATTCCATTCATTTGATCTCACTGGTTGCTTTTCAATGCAGTGATGAACAAATTAGAGTCTGTAATCGGGAGTTCTGGGAATCAATTTAACATGGCTCTTGTTTGAAGTCACAGGGCACTCTGAATTGAATAGGAGTGCTGTAAGATCAACAGAGCTTCTGGAAATGTCCCTATAAAAGTAGTGGAGCAATATACCTCTGAGTACAGTATGGAATTTTATTTCCTTTTATGTGTCCTCTTAGTCAGGGTGGCACTCTATCTGATGGAGAGACTTTTAAGAGAACTGTCAGGTTATCCAGTCACTTATACATGTTAGCAGCTTTAAAATTAACGCCTACTGAAGGAAAAGACATGGACTTTGCTGAGTGAACTCAGCTCAGTGCTCGGCTGTTGCAGAAAATAAAGCCCCTGGCTGTTTAAAAAAAGAAGTTGGAGGGGTGCCCTCTAATCTTCTGTTTGTATCCTTATTATAAGTGTGAAATCGAGGGGGGTTTAGCAGGTCATCTTATGGTTGAACCATCTCTTAGACTAATGGTAAAGCTTGTATGTGCCTGGTGCTTCCAAAATGCATGGGAGCACAAGCAAAGCTGATTATGCTTTGAGAACCTCAATTAGACCATTGCATCCAGCTGGAGCCACTACGTCGGAAAGTGGTAGTGCAGAGTTAGTGATCAAGAAGCAAGAGACTTGACACGAAGTTTTGTGTGGGGGTTGGGGGGAAGATATGTTTAGATAACTGCATAATGAAACACAACTTGAGCCTTCTGTCTTGTCTCAAATATGAGACTGGGGATATTTCCCATTTTTATTTTTGCTGGGTTTTTATTATGGTGTGTGAATCATTTAATTCTTTAATAAAACAGCTCTTAATAGTCTGTGGGGGTTGCCCAAAAGAACTGGGCAAGTCAGGAAGAAATCAGCCTGAACAGAGTCTGCCTTTAAAGGATGTCCTGGTCCCACTTATTTTAGCTTACTATGACTAGCTAGGAAACCTTCCCCTGGAGATGGATATTCCTTGACTGTTCATCTTAGAGTTGTGAGCACAAAGGGGTTGCTAACTGCATCATTTTTCTGGGTATATAGCCAGGCTGTGGTTCCGGTGACACACGGCGTGCCGTTTGCCTCATTCCCTTGTTCCTGAGGTTCTGCTTTTGCTGTTACCATGTGTTGTCTTGTCTCTCTTCAAGTGATATTCTTACTACAGATGAGTTGTGCTGTTGATGGCAAGATCACTGTGAAGTATGTCACAGCCTGAAGCACCGTCTCTTCCTAGCTTGAAGCTGCCTGTGACTCTTCTTTTGCTATCTCCATGTAGACAGAGCGTTAGGATGACACTGCTTGAAATGACCCTGAGCACAATGGTTCCAAAAAGAATTTATTCTTATCTATCAGATTTGACAAGACTCATGAGTTAGAGCAAGTTCTGCTTCTACATCTTGCATGAAAAATACGTTCAGGAATTGAAAAGGTACTATTCTGCTCTCACCAAAAAAACACGCAGAGCGACGCTTCACAAAACAGGGGTGTGAAGCCTAATGGTGTTGCTTCTTAACATACCCATGTTAAACACCAGAAACACCTAGGTGTTGAGAACTTAGGATAAAAAGCTGTGAACTTATCTGGAATAATGGCTTTTGGGCCACAAATCTGGAAAGACACAGATCTGTTCTGGTTTTAGCTGGTTAAGAAAAATTTAAACACTGAAACTGTTGATCCTGCAGATATGGCTAGATAAATGGTCTATTTGCATATTTCCAGTATTTCAGGGAAACATGCTTAGCTTATAGCACTTATAGATACAATGAAGACAGGACACATGTGGATGAATCTCTCTTCTTGTACTCTTGGAGGACTGTCATTGCATGTGACAAGGCACTTTGAGGTGTACAGATTGCTTGGAGGACTTGGCAGTGCAAAATGGACAGACATATGTATGCAGAACAGACATGACCTGTTTTGCATTTTCCAACACAGACATTCCACTAATAGGAGTCACTTTCATGACTTTATTTTCTTTTTTTTCCAAGTAAATAGCAGTACAAAAAGACATTGTAGCCTTTTGTATTCATTCAACCTTTTATTACTTTCATATCATATTTGCTTCATTTACCGATGCTGGCACTGGATGCTCAATTTGTGATGTGCTCATTGTATAAAAACCTCAGCTCTGGGAGTGAAAGTCCTTGAAATTGAGCTTCTGATAGTAGATTGAAATAAAACATGCTTAGTGAATGGATGGTTCTGTCCTTATAGACTAGATGAGATGTTTTTTCCTTTATTGTAAGTGCCATTAACATCTGTGTTTTCTTGGAAGGAAAGAATAGCTGGGTAAAAGGCAGATTGACACAGGAAGTCTGACAGAGTTGTTGTGATTTAAAAAATACTGAAATAACTTTTTAGATTTGAGTTATGAGTACTTTGAAAATAAGTTACCAGTATTCAACAAGTATCAGCCTGATACTTGTACGTGGAGGGAGAGGCATATTGTCGTAGTATCCAGGCAGCTGTGGCTTATCTTTTTTTATAGAAGCACGTTATGGAGGATTTCTTGTAAGTAAAATATTAATTCCTGTTGCATTTTGTGTGTTTTAAATGAAGTGGTAGTAAATTGCTAGTAGTTGGCTTTCAAGATCTCTGTAGGCTAGATATTCCTGTGTATTGGCTGACATGATATCCAAGTTCCTTTGTCATTGACCATCCTCTTTGTAGTCCTGGGCTTTCTTCCCTTTTTTAGTGTCAAAACACCCACATTTTACTTCTGATTTTCTTTATTTGTATTTTTTTAAATACTGTGGGTTTCATATTTGTACAGTAGACATTAATTGCCTGAGTAACAAACACTGTGCAAAGAGTGAGGTGCTGCTTTAAAAGTTACAACGTGGACAGTGCTGCGAGGTCCTCATGGAACAGGTTACCAAGTCAGCTTGGCGAACTTACTTTCTTGGGTCATTTTTATTAATGAGCAGAATGTACCTGCAGGCAGAATGTTCCATCCTTGAATGGATGATCACAGCAATTTCTCTTACTGAGGTGAGGTCAGGTAGTACGTTTAACTGATGTTAGTGATACATTAACATCAGCGCATTTGGTGTTCGAAAGAATAACTAGCCTTAAAACAAGGCAAAAACACATTGAGCCTCAAAGACAGTCTCATTATCCAGCAGTGGTAACAAAAATGAATGCTGCTGTTAAACCCTAGCATAAATCTCCAGTTTGTGCTGATCTTGGAGACCTTGAAATCCCATCTGATTTGTTATTTGAGGCCGTAGCTGTTCAGAAACGGCTCTGTGCTTGCTTTCTAATGGCTCTTTATCAGGCAATTGCTTCTATTTCATAACTGCGGAGTTGGTTCTACGTGCTGGCTTTAAGCTTCCAAATGATCAGCAGTTTGACATTTGACATTAAGTGGTTGACCTTTAGTGGCTAATATGAAAAGCTAATAATTCCGAGTGTTTACAGCGCTCATTTTCAATGCGATATTACTTCTCTCCACCTAACTTGCATCTTCAACCACTGCTGTAAATTGTTTTCCAAGTTTAAAAGCAAATCACTAAAGCTCATGAGCTTTGGTGCTACGTGGGTGCAGTGTTTTGCCTTGTGGGTGATCCTTTTATCTTTTCAATCCCCAAAACGACATGTAAGCCTTTGTTGAAATAGGGAGTCTCTAATCTTTGTCTTCCCTATTACGGCTTTTGCAGGGGTGCGAGCCTGCCTCAAGACCACAGCACGAGAGCAAGAGGAGAAGTATGAAGTCCAAGGTGGCCCACAAAGAGGCCGGCTCAACAGAGAACAGCTGGTGGGTTTTATTGCTTGAGACAGATTATCTTAATGACCTCTGGTTCATGTGGTTTTGCCCTTTGCCACATGCGCAGGTGCAGCAGATGTAAAATTTTAATGTGGTCTTGTACAGGAATTTGATTATGTGCAAGGTGTTGGAAAGAACTGCGGACACCCATAAAGCTGTCACTTGCTCGATTAGTGGGTATGTTGCTGTAACCTTGTCAGAGGGAATCAGAATGACTAGGTTGGAAAAGACCTTTAAGATCATCAAGTCCAACCATTCCTGCTCTATGCTAAACCATATCCCTGAGCACCTCATCTACCTGTATGTTAAACACACCCAGGGGTGGTGACTCAATCCCCTCTCTGGGCAGCCTGTTCCAGACCCTGACAACTCTTTCAGTGAAAAAGAGGCTAAATACCCCCAGCTCCCTCAGCTGCTCCTCATATGATTTGCCCTCCAGCCCCTTCCCCAGCCTGGTTGCCTTTCTCTGGACGTGCTCCAGGACCTTGATGCCCTTCTTATAGTGAGGGGCCCAGAACTGGACACGGCACTCGAGCTGCAGCCTCACCAATGCCCGGTACAGGGGCACAATCACCTCCCCAGACCTACTGGCCACACTATTGCTGATACAAGTCAGGATGCCGTTGGCCTTCCTGCCCCCCTGGGCACACTGCTGGCTCATGTTCAGCCTGCAGTCACCCAGCACCCCCAGGTCCTTCTCTGCCTGACAGCTCTCCAGCCAGTCTCCCCCAAGCCTGTAGCTCTGCTCAGGCTTGTTGTGTCCCATGTGCAGGACTCTGCACTTGGCATTGTTAAACCTCATCCCATTGGTCTCAGCTCATTGGTCCAGCCTGGTCAGATCTCATTGAAGAGCCTCCCTACCCTCAGGCAGATCCACACTTCCTCACAGCTTAGTGTCATCTGCAAACTTACTGAGGGAACATTGAATCCCCTCATTGAGGTCATTGATAAAGATGTTGAACAAAATACTGTGTTACAATCGGGGAAGAAGCCGTGTGGGACAGGAAGTGATGCTGCTTTGGCCTTCTTTGCTCAACTTTGGGACCCAGTTGAAATTATCTGAAGGTTGAAAGAAAAAAAGGTTTTAGCACTACTTGTTTCCGTATCGAGCCGCTTTCCTGTTTAACTGGTCTAATTTCCAGTTACTTTCTGTGTTACACCAGAAGTTCATTACATGTAATGTAGTAGCAGCTGTAAATATCCTCAGTTCATAGTTAAACCCTGTTGTGCTACAAAATATTTAAACATAAGCAAGAATTCACCACATAAGCTTTTTGGATTGTGTGCTTATTGTGAGGACCTCACATGTTAAGCTGCTGTTCTAGCTTCCAGTGTTAGTTATTATAATTATTTTTGTAGGCATTGATTCTTCTCTCTCTTTTCCTGTGTTTTGGGTTGTGAAGTCCTGTATTCATGCTTCTCTCTTTTTTTTTTCTTTTTTTCTTTTTTTCTTTCCCCCCACTTAGCTGCCCAAGTTGTTTGATGGATGCTACTTCTATTTTTTGGGATCTTTCAAGCATCACCAGAAGAACGATCTTGTAGAATTGGTCAAAGCAGCAGGAGGACAGATACTGCTCAGGCAGCCAAAACCAGACAGCGATGTGACGCAGACGGTCAACACAGTGGCTTACCATGCAGAATCGACTTCTGACCAGAGATTTTGCACTCAGTATGTAATCTACGATGTGTCTTCTAAACTCAAGCCAGAGAAAATCCGTCAGGGCAAAGTTTGGATGGCCTCCTCCAGCTGGCTGATAGACTGCATGATGTCATTTAAGCTCCTGCCTGTAAAATGAGTATCCATGTCTTGTGGGCAAAGATTTAAAGTGTGGGGAATCTTGAGCAGCAGGACGACTCGGAACAGTAGTGTGTGCTAATGAATGCAGGAGAGTTTTGGCCATTGAAACAAACTAGATCACTGATAGTCTGGAAAACATGAATTTACAGTGGAGGAGAGAGAAAGGAACGACGTGTAACTTTAATACACAAATAAAGCAGACTAACTTAAGTGTATGATCACTGTCATTGTGTAACTAAGATTTGGTAAAATGAAATCTTCCCCATTCTTGATTTAAACCAGCCCTTCCTAGGTGATAGAGCATGACCCCATTTCTTTTTAATATCCGTTTGGCAGGATCTACTGTTTGTGTCAAGATATCCCAGTCAGCCAGGCCACAATTTGCATTTTTTTTTTTTTTTAAGAAAAAGGACACACTGCATTTGCCTGTATCGACCTCTCTCTGTCAGGTGACACGTGATGTTTCTTACAACTGATTTTTGCAGGAAATTCTTGGCATGGAATAAGAATTGTAGAGAAATTAGAGCTGATGGCCTGAATTAATTTGAAAGTAGTAAATTTTGAAAACACTGCCTTTTAAAAAAAAAAATCTTGCTCTGAAATTCCTTATTAGTGAACAAAGCATTATTCTTGCTACTTCTGCCCTCTTTCACGCTTGTAAATGCGTAACTCGAGTTTGATTCTATTTTCTGAAGGTTTCTAAGCATCAGGATTCTTAAAATATTAAAGATTTATGAAAGTGTGGGTGGTTGCTATCATGGTATATCCTATGATTCTGTGGTTACTTTAATGAAAAAATATATTTAAGATCACAAAAGAATTATGCCTGACTTTGCACAATTGTACTTAAGAGTAGCTGCGTTGGAGAAATACTCAATTCATATTGAAATACGTTTTTAATTCACTTCTCATACCTGATCATAAGTTATTGCCAGTCTTACTTCCTCCCTCTGCTCTTCTGTAATGATTTGTGTGTTGTCTTTTTGCCTTAGTTTTTGAATTCATAACTTAAAAATGGTGACTTGTAACAATACGCAGTGAGAATGATGGCTGTGGGATAAAACAAAGCTGCTTGGCTTTGCTTTTGTATTGCTTATAATAAAACCTGCAGTGCTAGTAAGTTTGGAGTATCTTATTGCACAATCTTAGCTGCAGAATAAGTAGGTAGCCCATACATATCTTGACAGGTATGCAGAAATCTAAGCACTTCTCTGCACTAGATACCACTGTGAATGTAGTGTATCCACCTGCAAGAGCAGCTCTTCGGTCTAAGAGACAGCTTTCTGTAACCATTGTCCCTGGAGATCCTGTGCCAGCTTTCAAGATGCTCTGTAGAACTCTTAGAAGCATCCACTTCATGTATCACAGGTAAAGGTTTCAATAGCATCTACTAGATTGTGGTAGCTGGAGCATCTTGATCTATCACTTAAGCTAGATTGAATCATTGCTCTTCACTAAATGCGCTTCTCGAGTACTTGCACGTCTGAGCAAGTGAGCAAAAAATACATGGCTCGTTTGAAAAATGGAATCACCTGGGGGATGAATGTGTTGGGGCAGAGAGGGGGGGTGTGCACATAAACACTGGCAGCAAATAAGGTACTGAGTCAATACTGGGTGGATTTGGCCATTTATTTTAACTATCAGAGCGTGTTTTAACTTGGTGTTTCGTAGCCCATCGATACACCGAGTGCTGTGTTCTCTGCAAAAGGATCAGCGAATCTTGGCAAGAATCTGAAGAGCAGAGCTTTTTTGCCACCTCCCAGGAAGAAGTTTGGCCCATGGCTGATCTCATTCTTGTCCTCAAGTGGTGACGGTGGGCTTACAGATGTTAAGAGCCATTGCACCTTGGAGCCAAAATGAAACTCTTCTTGAAAATCGACATGAGCTTTTCTTTTCCTTAAGCCACACGCTGAACTATTCCAAAGGTCCTGCTCCTTTGCAGTGAGTTGTGTTTTCAAGCAGAGTTCCTATCAAGTCACACTCAAAATGGTACAGAGGGATTCTTAGGAGCTGTCGATCACCCCTTCGATCACAGAACTGTAGGGGTTGGAAAGGACCTCAAGAGATCATCAGGTCCAACTCCCCTGCCAAAGCAGGCTTGCTGAGACAGGTCACACAGGGAGGCATCCACACGGGTCTTAAA
This sequence comes from Gallinula chloropus, assembly GCF_964237585.1. Lineage (NCBI taxonomy): Eukaryota > Metazoa > Chordata > Aves > Gruiformes > Rallidae > Gallinula > Gallinula chloropus. The sequence goes on from NC_140090.1 coordinate 35,160,680, forward strand.
TATCTCCAGAGAAGGAGACTCCACCCCCCCCAGGCAAGCCTGTCCCAGGGCTCTGTCAATGAAGCATACTCGAGTATAACTGGCCCATCTCTCCAGAAACCCAGACTTTGACCAACTTTCTCAGACCCATGTGCTCGCCAGGAGCCTCACGGAACTGCACTAAGCAGACTTGGATGCCAAAATTGCAGCTGGTGTTGAACGCTACTGCAGCAGTGGGTAAGCACACAGGAGCTAGAGGTCGCTGCTGCTGACCCTGCTTAATTCACTCCCCCTAATCGTTAAAAGCCGAGCCGTAGCACTCGATAAAAATATCTAAAGAAAACTCTTGTAATAAGGATAAATCCAGGCCCTTAATCCATCGGGTGGATTTTGGCTCGTGAGAGGAAGATTATAAAATCAGGCGGCGTGTGGTAAAGTGTGTGTAGGGACCATTTCTCACAGTCTCTTGAGTTCACAGGTGTGATGAGGGAAGGTGGCAGGAGTTTTGGGTGCTCCGTGTTTTGGCATGGTCTGAAGTGGGGAGGAGCTTAACAGAGAGTATCTGTGATGAACTGTAAGGAACTTTAGATCTACTGTGAATTTACTCCCACCAAGGTGCACATACTTAATGATTGGGGCATTTGGCAAGGTAGAAGCCCAAGGCTTGTGTTCTGGGTTAGAGATGTTAGATGTTTTTCCTGATCTTGTATTTATCCCTGAAAAATGCTGCCAGTCTCAGGCAGGCTGCTGACTTTCAGGCAGCTTCCCTTGAAATGGATCTGTTGATCTCCTTAGCCATTCATCAGGGACACAGATACACCTTCAATACTGATACCAAGTTCATTGACATCAATTTTACATCACTGGTAGTTAACAGAAGATGGTGGCCAGTAGGGACAGGAAGGGGATTGTCCCCATCTGCTCTGCCCTCAGGAGGCCCCAGCTGGAGTCCTGTGTCCAAATCTGGGGCCCAAATAAAAGAAAGATGTAGAACTGTTGGGAGAGGGTTCAGCAAAGACCACAAAGATTATTAGAGGGCTGGAGCATCTCCCCTACAAAGAAAGGCTGAGGGAGCTGGACTTGTTCAGCCTGGAGAAGAGAAGGCTGCAGGGGGACCGCATTGCAGCCTTCCAGTCCCTGAAGGGAGCAGAGGAACAGGAGGGGAATCAACTTGTTCAAAGGGCAGACACTGGCAGGACAAGGGGGATGGAGTGAAGGTAAAGGAGGGAAGGGTTAGATTCAATGTTAGGGGGAAGTTCTTTACAGATAGAGTGGTGAGGGGCTGGAATGGGCTGCCTAGAGATGTGGTGGATGCCCCATCCCTGGGGGTGTTCAAGGCCAGGTTGGATGGGGCCCTGGGCAACCTTGTGTAGCTCCAGGCCTGGAGGTTGGTGTCCCTGCCTGTGGCAGGGGGGTTGGAACTCTGTGATCCTTGGGGTCCCTTCCAACCCAGACTGTTCTATGATTCTGTGATAATCTTTTTGAATAGTTGGGGCTTGCACTCTAGAGGAGTATGTGTGAAGCTTGGCTGGCTTCTGGGTTTGCTTTTCTTTGGGTTTGTTTTGCACGTGTGTTGGAGTGTGGAGCACCTGAGTGTACAGAGCCTGCTTCCCTGCATCTGCATCCTGGGTAGGTCTTGGGGAATATAGTTCCACATTAGTTCATACTTCTGGCTGTTTCTGCCTCTGATTTGCATCTATTTAAAGATTTCCTAGGTTTTTCTTATCTCTAAAACATCAATGTCTTCCCCTTTTTTGAAGTAATTAAAATTATATCAATTTCTGAGTGGGATACATTAATTTTCTTAAGAGAGGAATAAATGGTTGGAAGTCATAGAAAGCCTAATTGGAGCAGGGGTGCCTGGGGAAATAGTTCTCTTCAGGCTTTCTTCCTTCAGCTCTAAAATCTCTTCTCTGATGCTGAACACTGAGGAACCATTTGTTACCCGAGAGATACTCAGAAGTGACTTTTCTGAGGTAGAAGCCAGTGGCCCATGAAAAGAACTTAGAGCAGCAATGCAGGAGAGCTCAGTGCTGTGGTGTTTCTACAAGTATTTGAAGGCAGCAGCAGCAAAGGAGTGATCTCAGACAGGGGTAGCTGATTTTCCTCGGAAATGAAAATCAGGACACTGGGGTCCATCCCCACATTGCACTTTTGGGACAAGGCCGGGATGGCATCTAATAAAGGTGCCAGCCAGTGCTTCACACAACTGGCTCCTACGCAGCCTTCGTTAGGCTTGACCTAAAGCCCTTCCTGCTCTGTCACAAGCGCCTGAGCTGAGGCTGGAGCTGACTAGCTCTGTGGGACTTGTCACAAGGTTCTCTGTGACTAACCCGCCGAGGCTCACAGAAGGAGTGAGGGTGATAGAGGAGAAATAATTCAAGGAAGGGCTTGATTCTGGGCTGGTACTATTCCCTGCCTAGGTCCAGTGTCTTAATTTGAGACCGAATTTAATCTGGAACACTTTATGCTGCAGTCTTCAGCAGGTCATCTGAGGAAACTTGCATCTGTCCTGGCCCATTTGGGTAGCAACAGCTCGGGACCTGGCTGAGGACACGTCTGAAATGCAGTAAAGGAAACCTTTTCTTTTTCCCCTCCCTCTTTTGTACTTCTGTGCTGAGGGAACACCTGCCTCTGCCCTTGGGAAAGGGGTGAATTAAAATCAGATTAATAGCCATTAACTAGTTTGGCCCCATGTCCTCCTCCTGTCTTTCTCCCATGCTTGGCAAGAAAAGCCAGTGTGACCGGAAGATTGGAATCTCTCACTTGGATACCAAAGCCGGCTGCTCTGCCTTGCAAAAGCCAACAAAGTGGGCTTAAATATCCATTAAAAACCCCACAGCAAGAGGTTTTCGGACAGCCAGGTAGTATTGGCTGGGAAACAGGCAGTATGTCTTGTGTGCCTTCCATCCAAGTATGGCTTGAACGGAACAAATGAAGATTCAGCTGGTTTTAATAGCACTGCAGCGTGTTCCATCTTTTTGGACTTGTTTGATTTAAACTATCGTTAATTTAACTAGTGTTAAATTGCCCTTAAAAGCAGAATAACATTTTGTGTGTAATCAGGTGGGGGAAGGGGGGGGGAATTCCCACCTTTTTTCTTTTTTTTCTTTTTTTCTTCTTTTTTTTTTTTCCCTCCTATGGAGAAGATACATTTTCTATGCTTCAGTTTAATTCCTGGTGGGAGGTATGGTCTGATGAAGGAGCGGAGAAACAGTGGCTCCCGCTGCGTGTTTGAGACACCAATGTGGCATCTGCCGAGCAGAGATGCTGAGGCAGCGCCAGGTACTGGGATGGTTGGTACCCACCTCAGTTTTGCTATGCAGGAGGGGGGTTGTGATGTCTCTCTCCATCAGCTGTTGGAAACACCGTGTGCCACAGCTGGGAGAAGTTAACTGTTCAGTGCCACTCCTCGCTACGTTACAGGACCTGCCCTGGGTGTCCAAGTGTGTTTAAGGAGCAGTTCTCTTCCCCAGTGGGCACAGCTGGAAGTCACAGTAGGCCTTTTTCTTTTTCCCCAGGCCGGAGCTTACTTTGGGGCTGGCTTCTCTTTGGCTTCAGCGAGCTTACTAAAGAGCAGTGCTGCACAAGCGTGCGGTGCTTGCCTTTGTAACAAGATAAGATGGGGGTTAAAAATGCACAGAAAAAGGGGGATGTGAAGTGAAAGGTAAGCTGTCTTGCTTAGTTTGCTGAGCTGATAAAAATGCACTTATTTCTTCACTAGCTGTGTTGATTTCCTGCTAGTTTAGCAAACTAATGTGTCTTGGAGAAGCCCAAGAAGTGTTTGGGGAGGGGGAGGAGTGAGACAGCCTCTTTTGGTAGTGGTCAGCTGGGGCTTAGTTGCCACACGATGACCTAAGCGAGGCTTTTGATTGCTATGCCTGCTCCCAGGCCACACAGTCCCCTGAGGGGTTCCCAGTCTCTCCACGGGGTTCGTACTGGATGCTGGTGTCAGTCCAACAAGGGGAATGGTTCTGTCCTGCTCCGCGAAGGGTCTGATTGGTGACAGTGTGAAGCTGCGCCAGGGGAGGTTTAGGCTGGATGTCAGGAAGAGGTTCTGTACTTAGAGGGGGGTCAGGCACTGGGACAGGCTCCCCAGGGAAGTGGTTACAGCACCCAGCTGGGCTGAGGGCAAGAAGTGTCTAGAAGATGCGCTCAGTCCCACACTCTGACTGAGCTGGTCTGTGTGGAGCCAGGAGTTGGACTTGATGTTCTTATGGGTCCCTTCCAGCTCGGGAGGTTCCATGATCCTATGATCTGAACTGCTGCTGTCCGGGAATGAAAACCCGGATAGTTCGGATCCAGCTGGAATTCCTGGTCTCTGGCAAAAGTTCGTTTTGTTTTTTCCACGGTATAAAAGACCTGAAGGAACATTAAAAAAAAAAAACCCAAAAAAAAGCTTGCACACAAATTGGGGGCCTTTTAATTGAATTAAATATTAATATGGATAATGCAATCAATGCCGTATTGATTGTGTTAGCCGCAATAATGTTTAATTCAATAAGTCTGCAGTGCTGGCTCTCTCTCTCCCCCTGTATGTATTTTCCTCTGTGCAGCAGCAGGATGCCCATGTGCTCTGCCCTGCTGTGCCCCCCACACTTGTTCTCAGAGTGCAGGGGCTGACAGCGATGATGAGAGGGCAAAGAGGCTTGACCACAGGGTTACCTGCATGGCTGGTGTAACCTGGACTCAAAACAGCTAGGCTTGGGGTGTTTTTTTTTAAGCTCTCACACAAACAATGCTGTGATTAATGTAACTATTTCCCATGACCTGTAAGCTCAGGTTCTGGACGTGATGCTTCATTCCTGCTCTCAGCAGTTGAGTCTCAGCAGCTGTGTTTGTCAAAATGGGAAAATATTCTACCCTAAGCAGTCTTAACATGCTTCTGAAGAGCTGCCAGGTCCTGGTTTTAAACTTAGCCAAGCTTGAAAGATTGTAGCTGTGGCTGTAGGCAGAAGGCTTTGATTAAATTAGAAGTCCCAGTTTCATTTAGCTGAAAAATCGGAGGCAGATGTTCTATCCAGTACAAGCTTTCTGGTCTCTGGGTCTTTGCTGGCTGTTGTACCTCTTGAAACTGGTAAGAACACCCAGGAAAAGCCTGGAATAAGCCTCTGATTTCTGCCAGGGATGTCGTCTTGTGGAGTCTCAAGAGTTTGCATGGACTGTTGGCTTGTGTTTAACAGAAATGGTTTAACAAAGCCAACCTCGACTCAATAATGAGTAATGGTGGAACCAGAAGTCCCTGGGGTCTGTGTGACAGCGTCTGCTGTCCGTGGCTCAGAAGCAGGGTGTCCAACCTAGGAGCTCGGTTTGTGAGGTGCAGCCTTGCTCTCCCATGTACTGTGGGACACCAGGCTTGTCCCAGGAGCTGGGTGCAGGTCTGGGCACTCAGTCTGCCCTGGGCTAGCGTGGCACCCAGCCAGGGCTGCTGGCAAGGCAAGCGTTATAGGCCTCTGCGGACTCGGGGGTCTCTGAGCAGCAGGCAGAGAAAGTGGGGGGAGAAAAGGGGCCGGGATTTGATTGGTTTGTGTTGCATTCCACTTATGCTTGTCAAATCCAAAGGAAATCACAGAACGTTAGGAGTTGGAAGGGACCTTGAAAGATCATCTAGTCCAATCCCCTGCCAGAGCAGGATCACCCAGACTAAATCACACAGGAGGGCATCCAGGTGGGGTTTGAATGTCTGCAGAGAAGGAGACTCCACAGCCTCTCTGGGCAGCCTGTCCCAGGGCTCTGTCACCCTCAGTGAAGAAGTTTCTTCTTATATTTACAGGGAAATTCCTGTGCTCCAGCTTGCACTCATTGGCCCTTGTCCTGTTGCTGGCCATTACTGAGAAATCCCACACCCTTGCTTTTATTTCATCCTTACAGGCATGAAGAGCTACTTGGCACGCTGAGAAGCAGGTAGGTCCCAACAGCATCTGGGTCCAGAAAGGACCGGCATGGCAAGCGCGGCTGTACTCAGGGATCAGCAGGGACCAGACATAGGGCAAAGCGCACTTTGTCACTTGTTTTTGAGCACCTGCAGTGGGGTACTTTAAACTGGATTTGGGCCACAACGGTTGTGAACGCAAAGCGGAGCTTTGAAACTGAAGCACCCACGTTCACTTACTAAGGAGCAAGGGATCGGATGATGCAGCTGGGCACTTAGTGGGCACTAAGATGCTGTGGTTCTGGTGCACACCATTCAAAGGGCGACTTCAACAAGGAGCCACGTTTCCTACTGCAGGCCAAGCAAAGCAATTTCGGCTCCAGGCCCATCTCAGGAAGGCACTGTGGAGAAAGCCCCAGGAGGCTGCAAAGGTAGTGTAAGGAATCTCACTTGCATCCCATTCAAAGTCCTGGGGGCTGTGTATGCCCAGTTGTTCCTACACTTAGTCCTTCAAGGACTTCACTGCTGACTGGAGGACAGGTCAGAGGTGATGACCAGAGATCTCATGGAAAGCTGTGAGCTGAGCAATGAACTGGGACCTTCAGCACCCAGGGAGAGGTTTTGCCTAGGTCCAAGCTCCTGTCCTACCAGCCATGGAGAGTCCCAGATGATCGCTGGTGGCTTCTGGCTGGCTCCCGATGGTACATGAAACTGGACCATGGCCTCTTTGAATTTAAAAAGATGGCTGTAAGCTGTGACTGCCACAGAAGCCAAATCACAACTTTCTTCTGCGACTTACAGGCAATAAATCTTTGTATGCTTTATGGTATTTGATCCTGGTAGCAAAATACACCAGCGTGCTGCTGGGAAAGAGCCTATAACCAGCCCTGGGGATGTGCTGCGTATTCCCACACCTAATTAGTGTGCATTAAGGTAACTATTGAAACTGTCTTTGCATATTAAACGATAATATTCACTTCTCCTGGTCATGTTCTTTCCCCTTTCTCTTCGCGTCCCTGAAAGAAAAGCACGTAAGTGCTACTCTTTTGAAGAAGAGTGTTCAGCAAGCAGAGAAACCCTTGAAATAAAGGTATTTAAGGCTGTTTTGTGTTTTCAAGGCCACAGTCACCCCCACCTCTTCTGCTCCTGCTTCATACCATACCCAGGCTGCTCCCAGCATTTCTTTTCTCTTGAAAAAGCTGATATTAAAGATCATTTGGTAACTGCTTGGAGGAGTGAATGGTTGCTTTCTCCAGACAGCTATTTTTGGGGTGATTTCCCCCCGCTCCCACAACATGCCTCAAAAGGCTTCTTGTGGCGGTTGGGCGAGCACAGAGGGATTACTTTTCCCCTGACAGCCAGGAGCTCAGGCACCTGGGGGATGGAAATCATTGTTCTGTTGCTGCCCAGGCCAGCTGAGAACTTGGGAAGGAGCACATGTCCATACGGAGGAGCGTTGTGCTGCCCATCGCCCAGGGGAAATCATAGAATCATAGAATGGTCTGGGTTGGAAGGGACCCCAAGGATCACAGAGTTCCAACCCCCCTGCCACAGGCAGGGACACCAACCTCCAGCCTGGATCTACACAAGGTTGCCCAGGGCCCCATCCAACCTGGCCTTGAACATTTCCAGGGACAGGGCATCCACCACATCTCTAGGCAGCCTGTTCCAGCACTTCACCAGTCTCTCTGTAAAAAACTTCCCCCTAATATCTAATCTAAACCTTCCTTCCTTTAGTTTTAATCCATTCCCCCTTGTCCTGCCATTGTCTACCCTTTTAACAAGTTGATTCCCCTCCTGTTTGTATGTTCCCTTCAGGTACTGAAAGGCTGCAATGAGATCCCCCCGCAGCCTTCTCCAGGCTATGGTGGAGCAACCAGAGCCAACTCATCTCCCTTAGGACATGAATAGGCTGCCCAGGGGGCTGTGGAATCTCTGTCTTGAGATATTCCAGACCTGTTTGGATGTCGACCTGTGCGAACTGTCCTAGGGACTGTGCTTTAGCAGGGGGTTGGACTCAATCTCTGGAGGCCCCTTCCAACCCCTACAACTCTGAGATTATCTCCCATTGACCAGCAGACCGGACAGTGCTTGAGTAGGCAGGCAAAGGGAAAGACAGACACGGGGAAAAAGAGTCCATATGGCAAAGGAAGAGGTTTAAGCAGGTCCTTATGGGACGACCAAGAAAATTCTCCTGAAGGGGCAGCTGCAAAGCTCAGCTTCCCCATCCCCACCTCTCCAGGCCCTTCCTGTGAGGTTCTCCTGCCCAAAGCGAGTCAGAGCACTGGTTTTAATCGCCTTGCACTTGCAGCCACCTTTGCACTGGGCTCTGTCCCTGCCATGCCCATCTCTGAGTTTTACAGACTGACTCGCTGCGTTACAGTGTTTCCGCACCACGGTTCCCAGACATTTCCCTCTAATGGATTTTGCATTAGTAGCTGGTATCGGGAAATCTAGTACCAAAAGGTTAATGTACATCCATTAGTCCTTCCCCCCCCCCCCCTTTTTTTTTTCCTCCTTTCCCCTCCTTCTTCTTTATGTGCTAGTAGAAGACAACCAATTTCACTAAATACATTAGCTCTGGAAAGGGGTCTGGAAGCACTTGAAATTCTGTGCATGCAGAGCTCTGGGGCTATTAATATTGTCCTGTCCAAGCGCTGTGGGTAAAGTGGGATTTGCAGATGTTGAATGATACCTTTTCAGGTGTTTTCCAGCCTCCACAACCTTTCTTCTCCCCGTAAAAAGCATCGGGGCTTTTGAGACCTGCTCTCTTCATCAAGTGGGTGAAGTGCTCTCAACCCGAGTGCTCTGTCAGCGATGGGCAAGCCAAGGAGGAATGGTGTTGGGGTTGCTCAGACCATCGTGCAGGAAGCTGAGTTAGCTTTAGTGCCTAGACTGTTTCTTGACCTGCAGCAAATGGTTTCTTCCCTGCTCCCCCCCACCTCAAAACCAGCATGGCAATTTCTGTCCTGCAAACAGGGCAAAGCTGAACCCTGAGAGGTCACCGCATGCTCTGACTTAGACAAGGTCGAACATTTTCACTGAAAAAACTCTACCTATTGCTCTAATGACCTCATGGAGCCTGAAGGGAGAGCTCTTAATGCATTTATGATTTGCAGAGCTTGCTGCTCTTTAACTGAAACCTTATGATTTAGCACCACAGCCCTTGGAAAAGTAAGAAGAGCTTGGGTGATGACACTCTTCATGTTTAGCATTAGCTAAACCTCCCTCACCTGTAGAGCCACACCATCACCCTTGGTCTTACCACATTCTCCTGCTTGTCCCAAACTTGGACTCAACCCTCTGGTTTCTGGTTTCCTTGAGGTCCTTCTGCATGTCTAACCTGGTTCTCCATGCTCCATGGCAGCCTTTTGCCCACCACTGGCAGCGCTAACTTGCTGCATCGTGAACCAGTGGCTCCTGAATCCTGAACCTTGTTGCTGGTACTTCTTGGTACCAAGTTTTTGTTCAGACTGAGCATCCACATCCTGCACTGAAATCCATGGTTCGCAGGGAAAATCGGCTCCAGCCTTATTTAAGCCCCAAAGTGGGCACCTCTACGATGAAGGTTGTAGGCTGAGCTGCTGCAGGATGGTCTACCACTGTGTGTGTATGGGGCTCCATTCTGCAAGCTGTCGCTTCCCCATGGCCCTGACTTTAAGGGACTGCTCCCCACACCCCATGTAAGCTCCTTACTACTGGAGGGTCACTGGCTTGAAGCTCTTTAGGCAAAACAGGGTACACAAAGTCAGGTGTGCAAGTTCAGAATGTTGCAGAATCAAGGCCAAAAGGGAAAAAAAAAAAACCCCAAACCCTGTGCACTTTAATTTCACTTAATGAGAAACCATTCACAGCTTTCCATTCCTGATCCGTATCTCTCCATTTCCATTCTAATGGTAATCACCGTGGCAGTTTATTAACAAAGAAATCGTTTGATAGCTTTCACATATTCCCATTCTTCACGTATCTAACAACCTATCGATTCCATAGCTTGGCAGCGTTCCTGATTGAGGAGCTGGAGTTTTATTTAATTTTTTTTTTTTTAATTTTTGAAGCACTTGGATCATTTCTCATGCAAAGGAGAATTATTTTTTTTCCTCATTGAAACAAGGGGTGGGTTGCAGATCGATGGAGTCTACAGCGTGTTCTCGTGGGTGATCCCTGCAACACCCAGAGCAAGCAGTGCCTGCTTTTTCCCATGGAAGGACCCTTCTGTGTCTTTTGGGCTGAGTTTCTGATCCTGGAGTTACTACGGACAATGATGAAAAGGTGTGTGATGCACGTGTCGGGGGGGGTAATTTCAATAGCATTACACATGCACACGCTGTTGCTTTCTGGATGGGTCCTATGCTTCTTCCAGGCAGCTGGAGAAACATTCTCTGATGCTGCTACAGAAGACCAGGCCCCTGTGAGACCTCCCAGAAGGCTACTCAACCTGTGATGGGCAAGCCCGCAACAACATACAAGCCCAGGCATGGTCCAGCCCCCTTGGAGACAACCAGCAGCTGGTCTGCTATTGCACTGGGATGGTTGGTGTGCATGAGATGCAGCGGGGGGCTCATGGGGGTGAGAAACAAGGGGGTGACTCTGGAAGCTTGCACACTGTCATGCCTTTTCTGGATTTCTAGCCAATCGTTGCCTGTTACACTGGAGAATGTGGGATGTGAGAATTGTGTCTGCACTGTTAAATAGCCAGGAAACCTGCCTATCAAGAGGTCCCAGCCACTTCAGTAAGTAGACTTTGATGCCTTTGGCCGCATCACAAGACCTTCCAGCGTGAGTGAGGGGACCCAAATGGACAGAGGGGATATGCTGCAAGTTTTCTCACATAGGTTTGGAAAGAAGGGAAACGTTTGACCTCTATTAGAAGAAGTTTCTCCCTCTATCCCCATGGGGCTTTTTATCCCTGTGACCCTAACAGGCTGCCTTAGCTGGTTCGTTAGTAACTTGTACAGTTCTGAAATGACCCAGTTGGCTCGTGCAAAGCCTAAGTGACCCTACAACCTGTTGGAAGTGAGGCACCAGGAGAACTTGAATTACACGTTAGTCATTTTCCCATCTAATATATCACAGGCTGAAAGCTTTATGACCTCAGAGCTTATTGTATTAATTTTATGCATGAGTGCTTGATTTTTGCCGTACGAGATATATCACTGGCTTATCGGAGCAAAGTGTCATTAGACCCAGGAAGAGATTCGGTCACTTACACTTTGTCACCAAGGATCAGCGCACACAGATTATGTAGGGCTGCACTGTGCCATTTCTCATGTGTTTATTAAGTGATTTGAAGTACCGAACAGTGCGCCTTCGGGGGGACACTTGGGAACTGGTATTGTAGAATCTCTTCGTTTACAAAGGTGGCATGCACATGGTGATTTGTGCTTTGGGAGGGTCTGGTGAAGGGTTTCTCTGATGAGAAGGTGGAAGTAGCCTGTTCTGCCTCAAAGGAGCTCTCCTGCGTTGTTTTTAATCTTAGTTGTTATTGTTGTGTGTCTTCTCTTTGTCTTGGTGGCAGCAGGGACAGGATCCCAGCTGTGCCGGAGACTTCGGCTAAATCTCATCAAGCTACTTTGGGTCCTTTGATTTTCTCTCTATCTCAGTTTAGCATGTTGATCTTGAAAACACAAGAACTCAACTTTTCAGTCTTCATTGTTTCAGTGATGATGAACGGAGTTTGTACACAGCCCCATGAAATACAGCAGTTTAACCTGAACATTCAACCTACTTCTGCACGATCCAGGGGAAAAGAGCCTATGGACAACTCCCCAGGCAGTGTTACAGGCATTGGGCAGAGTGGCCAGAGAAGTCCTTGGAGGAGAAGGACCCGGGGGTGTCAGTGGACAGCCGACTGAGCATGAGTGTGCCCAGGTGCCCAAGAAGGCCAATGGCATCCTGGCCATTTCAGAAATGGTGTGACCAGCAGGACCAGGGAAGTGATTGGTCTGTTATACTCAGTGCTGGTGAGGCCACACCTTGAGTGCTTTGTCCAGTTTTGGGCCCCTCACTATAGGAAGGATGTTGAGATGCTGGAGTGTGTCTAGAGGAGGGCGACAAAGCTAGTGAAGGGGCTGGAGCACAGATCCTGTGAGGAATGGCTGAGGGAGCTGGGGCTTTTCAGTCTTGAGAAAAGGAGGCTGAGGGGACACCTTATTGCTCTCTACAGCTACCTGCAAGGAAGATGTAGAGATGTGGGGGTCAGTCTCTTCTCTCAGGTAACAAGCGATAGGAGGAGAGAAAATGGCTTAAAATTGCCACAGGGGAGATTTAGGTCAGATATCAGGGACAATTTCTTTACTGAAAAGGTTGTCAAGCACTGGAACAGGCTGCCCAGGAAAGTGGTGGAGTCACCATCCCTGGATGGATTTAAAAGGCGTGTAGATGAAGTGTTTAAGGATGTAATCTAGAGGTGGACTAGGCATGGTTAGGTTATGGTTGGAGTTTCTTCCAACCCAGGTCATTCTATGATTCTATGACATAGCTAAGGGTGAGAGGCACCTGTGTCCCACCTGCTGCCTTGATGCCATGACCTGATGCCATGCAGGAGCCCACCTCCAGGCTCTTCCACTCCTCAACGACCAAGAGAGATGAAAAGCAACCCCTGTCTCGAGATTTTGCTTGTCATTTGATGTCAAGACTGCAGGTGAGGTGACATCTCAAGTCAGGTTTCAGAAGACCTCTGTTCCTCTTCAGTCACTGTGGTTGGTCTGATTTTTCCACAAAAACCTAACCTGTAAATCATCTGCATGAGTTGGTGAAGGCTGAGCCTCTTCTGGAAACGGATGTTTCTTTAGGTCCCTTCTTTTAATTTAAAATTTTATATTAATTGTGTGCTGCTGGAGATGTAAAGCACAACCTGAACATGTAACTCCATCTCTGGATTTCTGCTTATAACTGAATAACAGAGGCTCACCTTTGATTAAATAACCCAAGAACAAAAAATCCCACAACCTCTATCTCCCTCTTACATGTTAATTAACACTTCAGTGGTTCATTAACGAAAAAGGCTGGGATGAGAAGAGGTAGGTGAGAGGTGAAGAGCTTTCATAAATTCCTAAACAAAGAAATTCACTAAAAAAACCCAGTAGAAATCTGAAGCTGTGTTCTGAGACTGAATACACGGGGAGATGGGGTGTAAACTCCTGGTGACTAGGAGAAGGAGGAATTTCCTCGTGTTACATAGTCTGCCCTCAGGAGGCCCCATCTGGAGTACTGTTTCCAGAGCTGGGGACCCCAACACAAGAAAGACTTGGGACTGTTGGAGAGGGTTCAGAGGAGGCCATGAAGATGATCAGAGGGCTGGAGCACCTCCCCAACGAAGAGAGGCTGGGGGAGCTGGGCTTGTTCAGCCTGGAGAAGAGAAGGCTGCGGGGGGACCACATTGCAGCCTTCCAGTCCCTGAAGGGAGCAGAGAAACAGGAGGGGAATCAACTTGTTAGAAGGGGGGTAGATAATGGCAGGGCAAGGGGGGATGGACTGAAGCTGAAGGTTTATATTAGATATTAGAGGGAAGTTCTTTACAGACAAAGTGGTGAAGTGCTGGAACAGGCTGCCCGGAGAGGTGGTGGCTGCCCTGTCTCTGGGGGTGTTCACGGACTGGTTGGATGGGGCCCTGGGCAACCTTGTGTAGATCCAGGCCGGGAGGTTGGTGGCCCTGCCTGTGGTAGGGGGTGGGAACTCTGTGATCCTTAGGGTCCCCTTCAACCGAGACCATTCTATGATTATATGAATGCAGGCTTTTGTTACTGGGATGATGTACAGTGGGACTATTTCTCTTGGAAATGGTTTTTCAATTAACATTTCATTTTCCTTCCCAAAGTTAGCTCTCACTAGCAATGATATGAAACACCTCCAAACAAACCCAATCCCCAACTGCCATTGGCTATGTCCAAACTTTTTATTAACACCACTTGTTGTTGTAAATGATCTATTTCAGAACAAGCAATAAAGCTCTTGGCAGGTAAGAAAGCCCTCACCCTTTATCACGTGGCATTGCCACAGCAGCGGAAGAATGACAGGTTTATTCATAAAACAATAATACATGTAAACCTCATAGTAGGTTGCACCAATAGTTATATCACTTTATTTTTATGTTTCTTTGTAGGAACGTGAGGCTCTGCAATAATTTAATATAACAAAATTGGCCTGGTTTTTGATCAACCCTACTAATACTGCATTTCCAGCCGTTCTCACTTTGATGTTACACTGTGTATCTGAATGACAGCAGATGGAAAATTACCAAGTTCCAGTTTCCCTTTAAAAGACACGAGTTTCCAGGGTCAGGGAGGTGGTACAGATTAGCCAGCATGGGGTTAACGTGTGCTTGCCACCAAATAGATATGAGAAAATTAGATCAAGGGGCCTGTTGCTTGTAATTTCAGCGTGGTGAAATGGAGCTGTTAATGTCAAAGTTGGGAAATGGCTTCTGGTGTCACTGATGCTGTATGTTCTTCCCCTTGTATCTTCTCCAGGAGCAGCCTCTGGTCCAAAGTTGTGGTTCTTTGAAGGGAATGTGGCACAGCTGTTTTCATGTTTCTCTCTTTTCACTTTTTCAAACCTGCTCAGCTTCTACCTCCTCTTTATTGGTAACAGAAAGGCTGTGGTGCCTCCAGGTTTCCCTAAGACAAGGCACCAGCACTGTTGCTCACTGGTTGCCCCTTCACATGGAGGTAGTAAAAATCTTTACTATGTGTTGTATTCATATGGGTGTTTCTATTCCCTGCCAAAACCAAAGTGGCCAAACACCACTTGTTGGGTAACACCCAATGTCTACCTGATGAAATGTCAAGTTGGTGGTGCAATGTGCCAGGCCTGGCCAGTGAAACTTTTCTTGCTGGGTAACTCCTCCAAAGTCCACTTTACTGGTTAGAAATTCATACCCCCACCTACATTTCCATTTCTTCACTGACCTACAGCAGAACACTCCTGTATTTCTACTAAAAGGCATCACAGCTACTGGCAACATAGAAATGTTGGGTGGCAGATTTGGCCTGGGAAATGATGGCTTTGGTTTCTGGTCCACTTTCTCAGAGCCAGAGGGATGGAGCCCAGGTTGCTGCTTGGCAATTTTGGTGAGAGGTGGGAACGCAACTGATGCATCGGTTCTCAAGCTCCAGCTGGATGGACACCAGCCTTGTGTCTTCTCAGAAGTAGCCAAGAAGAGCAGGCAGAAAAAGGCCATCATCTCATGGCATTTGTGCTATCTCTGCCTCATGGGATTTATGGTAGCTCCACCTTTCCTGTGCTGTCCACAACCCCAGGGGAACTCTCTTACCATCAGGGAAGTTTTAAATGGTTGCAAAGGACTGACCTTGCCCACATGCACTTTCTGCCTCCTTCCATTTGCTCTGCTTCTGACAAGAATCAGTGAGATTCTGGACATTTTAAGCAAAGTCAAGAGGGCTAAAATCTCTCCTGGGGTTTCACAGCGTGGTAACGAACATGTTTTATTTTCCAGGCATGTCTCCATTTGCTTTCCTTTCACGCTGGCGGGGTGAAGAGGGGCAACACTACTATTTGTTTAGAGATGCAATTAGCCCAAGTGCACAGGCCTGCAGCAAGCCAAGAAGATAACCTTGAATCTGGAGAAAGTTAGGGGAAATTTAAAGCCATCTGCAGCTCCAATGGGTCCCTGCACACCCCTTTTGCTCGCAGTTTCTATTCATGACGATAAAGTGCCAGAAGATATGCAATACAATGGGAAATTGCTTCTTTGGGTGTCGTAGCATCTTGACTTAGAAGTGCTTTAACCTTGGCCTCATGCTTCCTGTGGGGCCTGTTGTCTTTGCTGCAGAAGTGCCGACACTGGCTGGGAACGCCTAAGATTTTGCATCTGAGTAAAATTAAACCCTGAAAGCTTTGCCATCCTCTCAGTGCCAGACATGCTCTACCTGCATTAACTTGAGCTTAATGGACTGCAAAATGAGCATTTCAGCCTGTGTAAGAGTGGATTATTTGCAGGAGAGCAAGTTCCTCCCATTTTATCTCTTCCCTTTCCCACCCTGCCCCAGCTACCCCTGGAAGCACAGGCATCCATCCAGGATTGGGATGAAGACGCAGCACGACTCCAGAACAGCTCTGTTTCATGAACGTTGAGGATGAGGATTTTTTTTTTTTTTGTCCTGGGAAGATGTCACCCTCTTGGAAAATAAATTATTGAGAAAAAATTAACAAAGCTTTTCTTCTTTAAAAAAGAGAATGAGAAACGGCAAAAAGAGAAATGGCAAATACAGCTAAATTATAGGAACTGAGTTGGGCTCCAGGAAATCCAGGAAACTGTTCCAGCAAGGCAGAGGTTGCATCCATCAAACCAGGTAAGTAGTGGCAAGATCAAAGATCACCAGCCTCTACCTATTAAGTTGTTATTAACCAAGTGATTGATGGTTGTGTTGAGGATGATGTAAACTCTTAAGATGACACTTTTCTGCAAGACACTTAGACACCTCACCCTGGCTTTATTGCAGCCTCTTCTCAAGTCCTTCAAGGTAGGACCTTCAGGGTAGGCACCCGCTGGCCCCAGCCACCCCAGCACCTGGCACGCTGGCTTCACAGCTGATGGAAGAATGCTCTATCTTTGTCCAGCTCCAAGGCATGGCCTGTAGTCTCTACTCTCTTCATCACTTAGAGGGACAAAGTAAAGCCATTTTTCACCTGCTTCCTTGGAGTTCTGCCTTCCAGATTTGTATGATTTCTTTATTTTTCCCCCAGAACTCCCTTGGCTGGGGTTTGGCTGTTTGTCTACAGAGCCAAGCCCCTGCTGACATCCCTGAAGGGATAACCTGTGTGGTATCAGCGTTACTCTGTGTGGGTAACAGGGTAATCCTGGTGGGTAACCTGGTTGGGGGGTGGCCCAGCAAGTTCTTTTCAAGCCTTCATAGGTTACCAACACAAAGAGACCAGTGGTGTGAAATGCTGCGTGTATATATTACATTATATATTATAATGACCCAAAATACCTTGACTATGTCCTTTCTGGTGCCAGATGCCTTACAGTCTAAATGAACGTCTTTAATAGTGGCATTAATTATTATTGAAATCCTGCTCTGTCGGGCTCGCTCTTTCTCTTGCTCCCTCCTTTCCTCAGATCCTCTGTATCAAATATCAGAAAGTCACATGGCAAAGGGTCCTTTCACCGGCTGGTTGGGCCACCAAAGTGGAGACACCACAGGAGAACTACCTCTTCTGAGACCAGTTTTGGCCAGGTGAGTAGAAAGTACTCTGCATAGTACGGGATGGGTACATGGCTCAGAGATGGGGTCAGGCATGGGTACTAGTGCAAGGGATGCTGCATGAGCTATGGATTGGGAAGTATGCCTTGAAACTGTCATATATTGTCTTTTGGTGCAAGTGTACCCACCTTCCATCTTCTGCAAAGCCAAGCCCAGTCCCAAGGAAACATGCACCAGCAGCTCCCAGGGATGCACATAATGAATTAATTAGTGACCCAGCATGGCCAGAAATCATGACCTCACCAAGAAAGGAGAGGCTTTGTCCATCTCCTACTGGAGGGCCATGGATAACCCCCAACTGCCTGAGTACCCACCCAAAAAAACATCCATTTGTGCAGATGTGTGCAGCCACCACGCATCTCCCTGGCCTCCAAGGGAGGACAGCACCCAGTGCTGGCGAGGACACCGTCTAGCTCTGTGCCTCCATCTCCTGGTGCGTCATTATGCTTTTTTCTGGGCTTACACACCCTGTCTCCAGAAGCACACCACGTCTTGGCAATGTCTTACTTTTCCTTGCCTTGGGCTGGTTATGCACATAAGACACAAAATAATATTTTCTATGGCTCAATATAGAACCCTTGGTTCCATCAGGGCCTCTGATTATTGCTTACTTATGGGATATTGGTACTGGCCTGCCTGCTCCCTGCTGACAGACTGCCAGCATGCATGTCTATGGGTGGAGGAAAGGGAATTGCCAAAAGGAGCAATTCTGTGACCAAGGGCAGTCACCTTGGCTAAGACAGTATGTTGGAGGGGTTTCTGTGGATCTCGGATGCTTTATTTTCTGTGTAGGATTCCTGGAAGAAAATACCAACTCCTTACTCTACCCTCCTCTGCTGTTTAGATGCCAATCTGTGGCCACGGTGGTTAAAGGGTTTCTGAGGCAGGATGAGCTTCTGTCTAGATGGCTTGGTGTTCACAGTCATCTTAGAAAAGCTTGTGCACCCAAAGAAGTTTCTTAAAGAGATCTTGGAGGATCTCTGTTACCTTAGGATGTGAACTGGAATAGTCTCATTCTCAGAGCTCCTACGTCCATGGGGAAGTATGTGCCACCACATCATGTTGGACATTATCCCGTGCTGGGCATACTCAGGTACAAAACTCTCACTGCAGCCAGTGGCACTGGGGTGTTACTGGCTCTCCTGGGAGCAGGCAGGAAGAGCACGGGTGAGCGGGGGCATGGACTGGCATCTTCTGAGAGTGGAGCTCTGTTAGATGCTGAAGTTAGCTGCAGTGAAAGGCCATGTTGCCAAATAAAAAAATAAAATAAAAAAAAAAATCACTTCTGCAAATGTGGGAAGCAGATCTGCAAATACAAATATATGCAGATGGTGTATTCAGTGTGTAAACACAGGCACTCCATTTCCACGTGCTCTGTTCCCTGGGTTTTAAAAGCCAAGCTTCCACAGTACGAAGGGGCGTGTGGATTTTTGATGAATATTTTCATTTTCTATACCCATTTGCTGTTGCAAAGCCATGGAATTCTGCTCTATAGAAGACAGTAGCGGATGCCCATGATACACTCATCTTTTCCCTTTAACATCCACCAAAGAGAAAGGCATTCTTGCTCATGCTGTGCTGGAAGTCGAGGATTTGCTCTTCGCCTTTATGTTCAGTGGAGCTGTGGCTGGATAGGGGTTGCTGCAGCAGATCCAGCATCCCTGCAGGGAACGGTCACATCAGATGGGACTCGACTTCTTGCATGCTGTTGGAGTTGTTGTACACCACTGACTTGGGGTGTGGATGCTCAGCAGCCTGGCAGTGCCTGGAGCCCATCTGGGTGGGATGGTAGGATGGAGAATACTAAAGGACTAGGGTTTTTTTTCCCCAGCCTTAGTCTGGTTTTGCTTGTGCCTTGCAGGTTTTTGGGAGAGAACGATGTGCTTATGCTTTGCAGGGGATCTAGTGCTTAGCCACCTCCCCTCTCTGGGATGTGTGGGAAATAATCCCTTAATAATAAAATAATCTCAGGCTAGTGGCGTATTGAGGAGGCAGGGAAAAGACAATGCTCTTGGGGCAGAGAGCAATCCACTGTGATTTGGGTGGGAAGGGACCTAGAAGCCACCCCAGTGCCACCCCTGCCACGGGCAGGGACACCCTGCATCAGCCCAGGGTGCTCAAAGCCCCATCCAACCTGGCCTTGAACCCTGACAGGGACCCAGGGGCAGCCCCAGCTTCTCTGGGCACCCTGTGCCAGGGCTTCCCCCCTCCCCGGGAAGGATTTCTGCCTCTTATGTAACCTAAATCTCCCCTCTTTCAGTTTTGTACTTGAGGGGTAAAACGTGGCATCAAAGAGAGACAAGGATGTAAAGCACCCCAGGAGGAAGGGTGGCCTTTTTTGTCTCTGGGTTTTTTGCTCCCCATTAATGGTGCTGCCAGTACTGCCTGTAAGCGTTCCACTCTCCGTCCCACTTTTCTGCTCCAGTTCAAGCTCTTTTGGCTCCCTTTTCTGTCCACATCTCCTTGGCTGTACCGTTTCTCTCTCCCATCATTCTGTCCTCTTAATCCCTCATCTTCCCAACCCATCAACACCGCCACCTCCTGCTTTCTGCTCAACCAATGCCCCGCTCTTCTCTCTATCCCTTGGCACCTTCCCTTACCTCCTCCTCCCATGCCCCATGAGTGTCTCGTATTTTCAAGACTGTCAGCACGGGGCGGGGTGTGTGTGTGGGGGGAAGAACAGCATCCAGGGAGCAGGTTGTGTGCTCTCCCATCTAATAACATATGTATCAGACACCTTTCCCTTGAGATGGCAGCCTCTGGAAGCCCAAGACGAACCTTTCAACAAGATTAAAGAGATGGTATTAATTGCTATCGATCACAGGTCAACAAATTAAATTGCATCTCCAACTGCATCTCTGAAAGGTCTAAATGGGAAGAGTAGTTAATGGGTCTGGCTGGCCCAGAGCTGTGATTAATTAAAGGGAGAAATGAACTAAAAACATAAAAGGCAAAAGAAAAAAAAAAAAGGAGCCAGAAAGGCAGGAGATTGAGATGAGGTCGAAGAAAGTGTAGCTGGAGAGAGCTCGGGTTCAGTTCTGGATTCACCCTTTCTGCCTGTTACCAGGTGGAGCTGGTGGCTGTGATTTTTGGGAAGCAAGTGCCCCAGGTGCTGTGGAAACACCGCTCGCTCATGACCAGTGACTCTCCCACACAGACCCCAGGAAAACAAATCCGTGTCTGTCTGCAATCCGACCCCAGCCCTCGCCTTGGTGCTGGGGCAGTGCAACAGGATCCCTCTGTGGGACCACATGTCTGTCGCTGCTAGACTCAGGGGTAGGGCGATCAGATCCCTTCTATATGAGCCAGCATCTCCCGGAGACCTCTCAGAAACACCTCCAATGGGATATGCAGGGCTCTCCCCTCATTTCACCCACGCTCCAGCTCACGGTGTGAGAATGGTCCTTGGGGCCATCACCCCTTTACCGCTCCTCCCCACCCCCCCAGTTTGTTTTTTAGACTCATTGCCCTGGAAGGGCAGAGGGGAAAAATAAAAAGAGCATCCCCACGTTGCTTAGCAATCCCCCTTGCCGTAGATACTGCTCTCCTAGCTCCTGTCCTGTGCGGCAGCCAGCACTGCAGCACCCTGGCGGGAGCTGGGACTAAAATACTCCTGGGTGAGAACCGGGTGCTGCCGTGACGCCTTGGGAAATAATGAGGTAAGCGCAGTAGGGAATGGAGACGGTGCTTAATTAATAATGAAGAAAATAATAATACGTGGCACGTATAGTGCTGTACTTGTTCCAAGCACTGTACAAATATTAACTACAGTAATTAAGCTGTAATTAATTAGAGTAACTACTAATCAGTGTAAATAATGATGCATCTGGAGGTACCAAATGGAGTTTGTGAACTGAAAGCAAATTTCCATGTTCGGGAAATGGCATCAAATCTAAAATGACACCAGCAAAAAGGCGCAAACCATACGGAGGTTAAAGCGAGAGCCTGGGAGCGTGACGCCCCCCTCCCCCCGCCCCCCCCCAAAAGGCAATTCCGTTTTGGCAGGAAGCTGGTGACAAAGCAAAACTAATTAACTTGTGTACCAATTTACCGCCGAGGGGCGACCCATCCCACCTGTGGGACTTTCTAGGCTCTGAGCCTGCTCTTCCCATCCCGGCTGCATGGCTGCCAGGAGTTGGGGCTGGAGCAAGGGAGGTGATGGGGTCATGGGCAACTGGGTGTTGGAGGCAGTGGGGGGACAGCAGCAGAGTCAAATACACCACAAATATATAATTCTAAGGGTGTTTTTTTGCTGGTTCACACACTTTATATTTAACAAAATAATTTTTTTTTAATAATATAGTCTTTTACACATCAAATATTATTTCTAGCCCCCCGCCCCCCATTTTTTTTACAGAATAAGGTTTTGTTTTGTGTTTTCTCACTAGTTTCAGGCACGCTATCATTTGAAGATTTTTGAAACTGGACAGTCATGGACAGGCAACAGCTTACAAAGAAATGTGGCAATGACTTCTTTAATGGGACCAGTTCAACTCGCAGGAAGCCGATGCTCAGCCAAAATATGGCAACCACCGCGCTAGTGCTCATCCTACCCCCCTACCCTCTGGTAAAACACACACACACAAAAAAAACAAAATGGGAAAGAAATAAAAATCTAAAGGCAACAGTGTGCATCAACTGAGACCAACTGTGCTGAGCCGCTTCAGCGGAGGAGGCTGTAAGGAGGATTTGCTGCACTCGCTGTTAAGAGCAGGTGTTGGACTGGGGTCTGTACTAAATAAGCACAATTGCCCTAAAAAAATAACAGCTAACCAGGTGTGGAGAGTGATGGGGAAGGCTTCTGTGCTCCCCTGGGCAGGGCAGAGTAGGGCAATGACATTCCTCTCTAAGCATCCCTTGGAAGCCACAGCCTGAGAAAGTGAGAGGAGCCAAAAAAGCCTGAGGGAACCTTTCCTTGGAGAGAGGGACCGCAGGAACCTCTCCTCCCTGCTGGCCAGCACATACCCTCACCCCGTACCCTCAGGGGGAGCAGGTTTCCATGGACACAGCTGGCCTGTCCCCCCCAGCTTGCTCCCATGCTGGGATGCTCCCAGGACTGGAGGAGAGCCAGGGCATCTCCCTTATGCCACAGCAAAGGGTCTTACCTGCTAGCAAGGCCAGTTTAGTGCTGGGACAGTGGTGGGGTACTACTGGGACCCTCCTTCAGGGCAATGGGCAGGAGGGAGGGATCAGAGACTGTGGCTCACAGCAGCCGTGTCCCACTGTTGCTGCAGCCACCAAAACGATGCCCTTGGTGAATGCAGCTTCAGCGAGGTTGAAACAGGGATGAAGCATGGCAGGTGAACGCCCACTCATCCCCAAGAGCTGGTGGGACTGCAGCACCTGGGACACTCTTCGCTCTGCTCCACCACTGCTGCCCTAGCCAGGCATCGCGCAGAGACAAACCCGGGAAGGCATTGCTTTCTTAGTGCCTTTCCAATGCTTTTGGCTCACTGCCTTCCCTCCCTGCACCCTCCCCAACCCAGCATTAGATGCTGGCTCATACTCTGGCCAAGCTGAGGGTGACTGTGTAGGTGTCTTCAACTTTATTGTCCCCACTCAGTGGAGAAACGTGTAACAGAGATACAGCTTGTGTCGCGGGCATCCGGGTACTTACCTGTGCATCTACCTCGGCCATTCTGCGGGGTATGTTTCAGCGGGGAGGGGGTGTGTGTGTTTATAAACCCCTTCCTTCTCTTTTTAATTTCTACGTCCCACCTGTCCTTCCCGACCCCCCCCCCCCCCCCCCCCCGCCCTTACAGACATGCTAAAAATGATTCATCGCTTCACTTGTAGCTGTATTGCCCCAGCAACCCCAGCTTAGGAAGAGGCTTTAAAAAAAAAAAAAAACCCAACTCCCCAAAAAAACCCCACAATAGCAAAAAAGGAACCTTAAATAAATAAAAGTGAACCCCTCCCCTCCCTGCGATCCACTTTGCGGACAGTGAGAGCGGTGAATTGATCGGCATCCCGGAGGCATCACCAGTTCAAGAACTTGCTTGGGCTGTTCAGTTTTCTCCTCCTGTTCCTCCCCAAACCTGACCACCACGTCCCTCTCGAGCACTGATAGTTAGAAAAGCAGAGTAGAAACCTAGATACCGGATACATAGTGTGTAAAGCGAGAGAAGAGCAGGACGAGGCGGGGGGTGAGACCCTTCCCCACGAGTAAAAACCTCTGCTTGTGTGACACCCTCGCAGGTTTTGCTGGTGACCCTGTCGCAGCTGGCGGGAGGTCGGGCGTGTGTGTGTGCAGCGTTGAAGCTGTTCCTTCATCGTCATCGTCGGCAGGCTGTGTGGCCGGCGGTGCCGCTGGTTGGGGGATGGGGGGAGGGAGGGTTGCTGCTACAGAGCCTGCTTGCCCTGGCACTCACGCTTGGAGCACTGCGCTGGCTTCCACCAGTCCCCGTTGTGGCAGTGGCAGATGTTGCAGTCATCCACCTTCACTTCGATGCCGGCGGGAATTATGGTGGTTCCTGCAAAGCAGTTTGGACCTGCAAAAACACACAGGAGTAACAGGAATAAACACCCTATTTCTGGTTGCAAAAGGGGGTGTAGCAGCTCTGCTACAAGCCTTCACTCCATGCCCATCACTCCTCTCGGGTCTTTTTTGCTTAAAGACAAGTAAAAGGTCTTGAAAACGTCCTTCTCCTGTTCCCTGATCAGTAGTACAAACGGCATCAGATGCCACATCGACCCATGTGGCTTTTCTGACTCAGTTGCTCACTGATGTCATATCTCTTTCTCCAAAAATTCGGCCATAAGATGGACAAGACCATGAGGACAAGCATCTGGACACAGAGCATCCTTCGCTGCACTAACCTAGTGAGCCTGTGCTGCAGTGCAGGGACCAGTGCCCATTCATGCACCCAGACTACAGCACCCAGCAACTCCAGGGGTTTCCTCCCACCCCCAGCTCAGGGCTGTTAAGCATACATGATTTATAGCATCAATGCAACAAAAATAATTCACCTCCCAAATAAGCTCTCTGAGAAAAGTCTGGTTTTTTTTTTAACATTCAACATTTTCTAATGGTTTTTTTTTTTTAATGTGCGTGGGGCTTTTTCTTTAATGATCAAGTCATTTGATCATTTTTGGCAATTTTGGGGGGGCTTATTTATTACACAGTATCAAAGCCAAGCAGAAATTCAGACAGACTTTTCCTCCTCATGAGTACCCCCTGCCCAGCTGACCCTCTGCAACCCCTCCTCCCCTCTCCCTCCTGCATCAGTTAGTGCTGGGAATCAACGTCAGAGCCAGTGGGGAGAAAAAGTAAGTAAATAAATAAATAACTAGCCTGGGGACGTTGTACACGTGGTACAAGAGAAGTGTGACAGCATTTGAAAAGCCTCTCGTGGCTTAGGTGCCGCTGCGAAATGTCCCCCCTCGGCTGGCCACCGGTTTCAATCTATGCCTCCGGTGCACGAGGTGCATTCAAAAGATGATCATGTGTACAGACGTGAAGTTAGAGGTGAGTCCTCAGGGCTTAAAATAAGGCTTAAGGCTGTTGAATAAGGAAAATACGGTCCCTACGTGGCTGGAAACAGGCAAGATGTAGGCAACCCAGTGCCAGGGTCTCATGTTTGATAGTCTCAGAGGATTACTCATTTCACCTCGCTGATTTATTAGTGCCTGAACTTTTATTAAGATGCTCCTCAGGACTCCCTCAGCTCAACAGGTGTCAGAGTTTGACAGGGCTGGGTTTAACCAAATGTGGGTCCCCACAGAGCCCAAATGGTGGCTGAATGATGTTTGTGTTTAACTGCCCTCCCTCCTCCCTGCTTTATTAAGGACTCCTCAAATGCAAATCAGCTCTGCAGCAACTTTTCACATGCATCTTAAAGAAGCCACAGCAGGAAGGCCTGAGAAAGATGCCTCTGACGGCTCCCGGATCAGAATTTGGGGTGACTGTGTGTACCCTGTGGCTGCTGCTTCCTTCCATGGGCAGGACCTGGGAACACAGGCTCTGATGCTGGGATGGTTGGGGGATGAAGTCACCTCCTTTCACTGGGTAGCACACAAATCCATCAGGACTCCAGAAAGAAGCAGGCTTTTGCTCCAAGCACGGAAGCTGAAGACCACTTGTTGAGTGGTCTACTCTAGAGCTGAGGCTCTGTCAGTCTGCTGGCAGTTGAGGAGTGACATGCTGGGTGTCAAGATGGTTCAAGGCTGCTTTGAGCTGGGCTTTGGGCTGGACAGCCTCCAAAGGTTCTCTCCAACCACAATCATTCTAAATGACTTCAAAGTCAGGAGTTATCAGCCAAGGACACACAAGCAATACAGAAAAGCCAAACTCTACATATGTGCACATGTTTATATACCTTATGTGTTTTTCTTTATATCCACGTGGTTGAAAAAGTCATGACCCATTTTGGTCATAAGCTGGTAATTTCCAAAGTTGGCATCTCTCAAGCTGAAAGGTTCCTGGTTGGAAAGGCTGATCCCAGCTGTGATAGTTCCTTGGCAGCCCACTGAAGTAGTAGTCACTTCTTCCCGTGGATTTTGGGTCCTGTGTTCATCATTGCAGATTTTAATTCTCTGCTCCATTGAGTCTGGTGGGTGTTGCTGTGTTATAACACCCAGCATAGGCTTTGCCATCATGTCAGTTCATTTGCTGCCGTTAAATTCCCAGGGTTCAAATGCAATCAAAAATACCAATTAATTGAAGCTGGCTGTATTTAAAGTTGAAGGAAACACCTGTCCCTCTTTAATAGGATGGTCTGATTGCCTGCTGATGTCAGGGACACCACTCAATGGCCTGCTCCATGTTCCCAGAGTGAAAACCCCTTTTCATCAGAATTTAAACAAGAAGCTTCCTTGGGAGATTAGGGTGGTGAGGAAGGGGGAAGATTGTTTTCTCTCTTGCTGCCCTGTGGCTGCCTGTTAATCATCTCATTTGAGAAGCCAATAATGCCTCGACACCCACACATGTCCCCAGACACAACCTTCTCTGGGCGCCGAATGATGGAGGATTTATTGCACCATGTTCAACGTGGCTGAAATGCACAGGATGCCGGCGGCAATGGGAGCTGTTGTGATTCCTCTCTTGCAGGTGGGTCAAAATTCCCTGCTCTGCCCAGCCCAGCCTTGGGGACCCCGTACCCGCTTCATGGAGCTTTGGCTGTATCCCTGTGCTGAAACATCACAGGGGTGGAGATCAGTGTCCCTCAGTCACACACAGTCAGCTGAGAGCGAGGGAGTTGGGACAGCTTGATGAGATACTGCAAACTGGGGAAAAGCCTCTTTTTCCCCTTGTCCTGCTTATTTGTCCATGCCAAGGCTGTTCCATCACAGCTGCAGCTGCCCATCTCCTCACAGTAGCCCCAGGTCCCTCCTCACTCTCTAGCTTCCCCAGGAGGGTCCTTGGATTATTAAACACCCTCGTTAACGTCCCCATCCGAGAGCTGAGAAGCAGAAAGCAGACAGCACAACGAAAAGATGGACAGGGTATGGACTGAAAGCATCACCCATGCCTCTGAGGTCCCTGGCAGAGGGAGGATCACTTTTCTTGGAGCGGACAGCACCACAGGAGCAATGCCCCTGCCCTGGCCAAGGACACAGGACAGCACTGCAAAGCAGTAATTAAACACTAATAACCTGTCCCTGTGATGTCTGGCACCTATCAAGCCAGTAGGGCCCTGGCAACAACCCCTGTGTCTGACCCAAAAAACACTTGGGATGCACCCTTCCTCCAACTACCTCCCAAAGGAGCTGGGTGAGGGGAAGAGGGGAAATCACAGCTCTTCTGGATAAACCCTGGGGATGGGGGCTGTGAGGCACACCAGGGGACAGCAAACCAGCCTTGCTGGAGCAGCACCCAGCATCCCTGGGCCGGCTGCCTGGGCATGCCCTGAGACTCCTTCCCAAGCTGTTCTCCGAGCCTGAATCCTGGGGAATTACAGCAAATGAGTTTGTTTTCCATCTCTCTGGCTTTTTCCATCCTCTCTGCCCTGCCTGCTATCCCCCCCACCCCCCAGAAACACGGATTTCAAATGGCAGGCAAAATTTCCACACTCCTTTTCTGCTAATTCAACTTAAATCCCTGCTGACCAGCATCACTGAAATCCAATTTTCCACCACAGCTGCTGTCAGACACCCCCCTGTTTTTGCCCCCCCATCTCACCTTTGCCCACCTTTACACCAGAAAAGTGGATCCGGTTGGTCCAAGTGGGAGACTGAGTGGCTGAGGCACCAGAAAGATGCACTCAGAGCGGGATGCTACTGAAATGTAGTTGAAAATAGGCCCCAGACAAGTCCTGATTTCGCTCTGCAGCAGAGCTAATGGGACTCTATTAAGTTCTCTAATATATATACTTTATATATATATATAAATATAATAAACTCTCTAATATATAAAATTCTCATATATATAAATATAATAAATTATCTAACATTATATATAAATATTTTAAGTTGTCTAATATATATAATATGTATATTGTATATGTTTTAAAATATAATATATATTATATATCTTAATATTATATATCTTAATAGATATATAAATATCATAAACTCTCTAACACAAAAATATATTAAGTTGTCATATTAAAAAGATATATAAATATTTATATTTATGTATTATTATTCATAATATATTTATATAGACAGATATATTAAATTATGTAATATACATACTTATATTATTCTCAAATATATAGTTATATTATATTGTGTATATATAGTATATATTGTATACATACACTATATTTATAAATGTAATAAATTATCTATTATTATATTATTATATATTAAAAGTTCTCTAATATATATAATATGTATAATCTATTTAATATGGATATTATATTTCTATATATATGTATTAGAGAAATTAATTAATTCAGTCCCGTTAGCTCTGCTGCAGAGTGAAATCGGGACTTGTCTGGGGAGTATTTATATATATATATATATATATACACATATACATTTTTTTCCCCCTCCCTTAGATCAACTGCTCGGAGGAGCAGCCTGAGACCAGGGGCTGCCAAACCACCGTAAGAATAAAGAACGAGATGGAACAGCGCAGCAACAGGGCGGGGTTTTTTATTATTAATCAAAGGAAGATGCTGCTCAGAAGCATTTGATGGCATGGCACTCACATCGAGAAAGTTAGTTATGGAGACAGCAGTAGGAACAAGCTTTGGGCAAGGGCTGGTCTTCTGGTCTTTGTAAGAGCATCTTGAGCTGCAGCAGCAATGAGAGCAGGGCGGTAGTTGCCCCTTTTGCTTGGCTTGGGGAGACTGATGGGAGACGTTTGTTGCTCCCACAGACAACATAGTTGTGAGATTCACCCCGAGCTATTTGCTAGAACAACCATGAGGATTTTGATGGAGATATATTGGGGATATTCAGACGCTGTTTTGGTGGGAGGGATGTAGGAAAAAATCATGTATGGTTTATTGTTTGGGAAGAGCGATGGCAAAAACCATACACCTAAAAGCAGACATCTGGGTGATGGGCCACATCGCGCTGCTGAACTACATCCGGGGTATGGTGGGGATACATCTAATCCTACATGTGCATTAATGCACCCACAGGTGTGACACTAAGTCCTCTCAGGCCTCAGCGGCACAAGGGTGCTCTGAAGACACTCATGAGCTGCCCGATCTGATGCTGGGAAAATCCTCACAGCCCAAAGAGAAGAGAGGCAGCCATCCTAACCCACCAGCAAACTGTGTCCTCCACACAACCCCCACCACAACACTACGGGGATGCGGAGGAGAACGTCTGGATTCAAGGGCAGCCTCATGGATGCTGAGCTAAAGCAGGAAAAGGCAGGGGTGTCCAGTGCCACACTGATGATTTGGAGCATCTCGGTGACGAACACCATCCCCGCTCTGGGATGGGGAGGATGGAGGGTGTAGGCTGCTCCCAGTTGCTTCTTGGATGGGTTTTACTGAGCTCAACAGCTTTGCCAGTGGCTTGCAGCAGCTCTGGATTTAGTTTCGTGTGTGCAAAGAAGTAATGAAAAGGGAAATCAAGTGTTAAGCACCGCAGCGAGCACAAATCACTGCAGGCCAACTGTGATATTCAGATCTGCCCTGAATGGCACCAGGCAAAGCTCATCATCTGCACTGGAACCTCTCATGGTGCAACATCCGTGCAGGAGCGGTATTGTCCTCTTAGTTAACCATTTCCCAAAGATAATCCTAGGTCTCCTGCCACTCCTTTAACAGCCCATCCATCCCTTTTGGAACCACCAAGGCTGACTCCAAATGAATTTAACTTCTTCAGTCAATGGAGAACATCAAGGAGAGAGGTGCTGATGGCTGCACTTACCTAGCTCACACCAGCAGTTTAGATAGCCACTAAACAGCCCTCCCTCAGGCCCCTGTGTGATGTGCCCTGCACTTAAAGCTGCAAGGGATAAGCAGGAAACGGTGGTGTTTCCTGACAGTAGTTAGGAATGGATACAGCCTGAGAACATCCCCATGGATGGTCCTTCAGCTGAATGAGTCTTGATGACTTTTTGGTTTTGGAGCTCATCCGTGAACGCAAGGGGACATGGGAATTTACCGCTGGCAATCCGCAGTGAACTGGGGGAGCCGTTTCGAGTGAACGTGGCCAAGGGGCTTCGCTGTGGGAAGGTGGATTTTTGTTTTGCATGTCTCCACAAAACAGGCACTTCATAGTCTTCACCATGACCATCCCATGCCATAAGCCACATGGTCTCCAGTGCCCAGTACTCCCAACATTGCTTGGCTGAAACAACCACTTGTGCCCCAAAACCCACACAACTTGTGCCCCAAAACCTGCACAGTAATGCTTACAGACAATACCTCAACAGAGAAAAAGGCAAAACACAGCAGAAATACGAGTGAACCCCAGGCTCTGGGGATGAGGGCTGGAATCACCTCCACCATGCCCACACCTTGGGACTTTTTCCATGTCCAGGCTGAACTGTGCCAGGGGATGAGGGGGATAAAAAACCAGCACCATGTTTTGAATGATGGCTGCCATTGCTGGAGGTTAACAATGCTGATCCTGCAGGATCTTTTCAAAATGCTCATTTAGCTCTCACAACACTACTTCTGCAATCCCTTCAGATTGCAAGAAGAGAGCTCAATTTGTGGCTTTAATTAACAAGTGGGGGAGGGAAGAAGTCCTCTTTTCACTGCCTGGTATTGAGACTGCCCGCCCCCGGCACTACACCCTGCCCTCCCCCCCGCCACCCTCCCCTCTTCCTGGGGGGCAGCAGAAGGCAGTGGGTGAAGCTAGAGGTGAGACATAAAGAAGTCAGCTGCCGATGCTGAGCTTTGCCTTATTGAAAATTAAATTTGGCAATGCTCTGCAGGGAGGGCTGAAATCCCACCGAAAGGTAACGACCCTGCAGCTTGTTGGTGTTAGAAAAAGGCAAAAGCTGGGGAGCCTGGCTCAAAGGATGGCTGAAACCTGGGGGTGCATCTGATAATGGGGCTGCCTTGACCATGGTGTGTGTGTGTGGCAGGGGGGGTGAGTTCGCATCCTGAAATAATGTCCAGGGCTGATCTCTGGTCTGTGCCTAATGGCTTCTTGGTGGTGGCAGGAGGGAAGGGAGTATGCCATGGCTCTGCCACCTGCCTGCTCCTGGAGGTGATGTCCGTGTCTTCCAGGACATAGAGAACATAGCTCTTTGCAGATTAGAGGACATCTATTCATCCTGCACGTTCCAAATACATACACCAGATGAAAATATCCCTCTGAATCATTGAGTCCATTGGTACCCAAACACCCAGCCTGCAGGGCTGGAAACGGGACCGTTTCAGGTCAGCACCCCAATCCAGATCAGCATGATTTTGAAGGCACCTTTCCAGCCCTCTCATCTTCTCTGGCAGCAGATGAACTCTCCTCAGTCACCTGTACCCAAGCATGGATGCCACCTCAATGCCTCAGCCACCACTCCAGTAAAATCTGGATGCTGCTCTGTCTTTTGGAGGGACTGGGAGCCGAGTTCCCCAAACCACACCAGGCTCAGCTCCGCAAAGGAAAAATCCCTACAGCAGGCACGCGGGGGATGCTGGAGGTGTCAGTCCTCGCTGCCATAAGCAAAACATTTTGCAGAGCCATCTGCCACCCCAAATGCTAAGCAGCTGCTTGGAAGTGCCGTGTGCTGGACCACGTCAAATGTTCTCAGCGTGGGTAGGTGAATGTTGGTCACCAGCACAAACAAGCCATCGTCTGCGAATCCCCCTCCCGTAAGACCTGCTGGCTGGCAAGCGTGTGCTGTGGGAATAAGGAAGCCCTACCCAGGGATGTGGCATTTCCATCTGGTGGGCATGAGGGCTCCGGCTCATGGGAGGGTGGGAGACAAACAGGGCGGAGGGGGGGAAGTAAGGCAAAAAAAAGGCACCAATTATTTTTTATTTTTTTTTTTAATTATTATTATTATTTAGGCAAAAGGCCCACAAGGAAGTGGATGCCAGGATGACATGGCTGTGGGCTGAAAACCAAGGCAGGCGCAGAGAGCTTTGGGTAAAAAGTGTGGGTGAGCACCGGGCTAGCAGTGGCCCCAGCAGCCCCCCAGCCCCTTTGGCATTCAAAAACCTCAGGAATCACCCTGTGCCTCTTTTTTTGGTTGCTGTTGATGTTTTAAAAGCCCGAAAGCAAGCCTGCATAGACCCCAAAGCACACAGGGGGTGTGCGCCCATACATGTAAACACAGATCCAAGGGAGCCTTGGAGAATCACAGAATGCTTTGGGTTGGAAGGGACCTCAAAGATCATCTAGTTCCAAGCCCCTGCCATGGGCAAGGACACCCTCACTAGCTCAGGTTGCCCAAAGTCTCATCCAACCTGGCCTTAAAAGACTCCAGGGATGGGGCTTCCACAGCCTCTCTGGTTTGGATACATCTCTTTTTTTCTCCATTTGCTTTCAGCCAGTGTTTTCCTGGGAAGATGAGAGGTTATGCAAGCCTTCCCACCACATATCAGCCTGATCCAGTCTTTATTCACCAGCACAGGCAGTACAAATTGTTCCCAGCGAGGTGGGCATGTTGCTCTGCCCTCTCTGCTGGAGGGACCCAAGCCCTGTTTCTGGGACAAGGACACCTTTTGCCTGGGGTTGTTTCCACTTTTAGTCACAGTATCTCACCATGAAGACTCCTAGCCGTGGTAACAAGTGTCCCCTCCTTGAAGTGCCCGGAGGTAGAAGATTCACGCTTTGCCACCTTGTCCAGCCACCCATGGAGAGATGGCACCTCCAACAAATGCCCCCAAATTTACTCTCTTGTCTAAAATGTTGCAAAATGCGAGCCTCTCCCTTTTTTATCTGTGAAAAAACCCCACCAGCTCTGGCTAAAGGTTTCCTGGAGCCAATCGGTCCTATCTGTCAGCCATACATTGCCCCAGGGAATTAATCTCCCCTGAAGATCTTTTCCATCAACCCTGTGTATTTTGCTCCTCGCAAGACGATGCTAACAGCCCTTCTCAAGCACCACCTATTTACATGAAAGAATTTTTCAGTCATTATTCACATTGCTGGGTGCCTGAATATGCCTAAAAGTTATTTAATCTTTGCATTAATGTATGTATGTATCTCTGCAGCATTCTTCTCCAACCTAAATCCAAGCCCTACATCATTAAAAGGAGTGCATGAAGATGCCAAGACCAAAGGGAAAAGCTGAATTCAAGGTGATGGGAGCCTTTTGTCAGTGATGAAGCCAGCACAGTAAGTAAGATCAAACACACCTGCAGCTCTCAGCCAGCCCAGATGCACAGGGATCTCACAGTGGCCCCATGCCACCTCCCCACGCTGAGATGTTCAGACCATCTGGGCTTTGCTCAGACAACCCCAAGCATCCCCCACCTTGGAGACTAATGCATGCAGGGGCCCCACTCAGGTTCCCTAAATTATGACCTGGCTCCCAGTGACAAAGACTGATTTAATCCTTGCTGCTTTGCACCGCGGTTGGAAAATTACTGATAGCTCGTTATTCGTCTTAATCAGGTGCAGCAAACAAATGAGGGACAGGGAGACATCTAGAAGGGAATACAGAGCATTACTCCTCCTTATTGATAGCACAGTTACTTAATTTGATGTGGAGACACAACTTCAGGCATCACTAAATACTGGAGCAGGAATGTTTTGGTGCAAGGAAGATCTATGGGTGCAATTTAAAAGCAGTCTGTCTAGGAGCGGTGACGTCCACCAGTGCCGATACAGATCTGAGCTACGCGGACTGACTTGAGATTATCACTCAGCAAGTTAAATAAAGACAAAGGTTCTTTGACAGTCAAAAAAAAGCACCGGCTGAAAAAATTGCAGCCTCACTTCCGTCTCCCTCTGCTGTGCTCATTGAGCATGACAATGGGGGAATCAAGCCCAAGGTTGAGGGTAACCCCCAACCTGCCTGTTGTTTTGCTGATGGGGTGACAGCAAACCTCGAGGCTGGACATTTGGTGGGGCTGGCTGCAGGGAAGGCAGCACGGAGATGATGGAGACACATCTTCAGCACAGACATCTGCAGAAAACAGACTGGCCGCAAGTGGTGTGGTGCCAACAACTGACAGGAATGAGGGGGATGCCAAACTGGGCAATTCCCAGGGTTGAAGCCCCCAAGGAGCAGAGCTTTTCCCTCAGCAGGAATACTGTGCATTGAAGATACAACAGTCAACTACCAGGAGCCTCCAGCGTGAGAGGTTTTTAGCAATCCAAGACTAGTGCAGATGATGATCTAATGAGATCATCACATAGATGATCTGGGCATGCCAAAGGAAATATGGCACTACTGCTTTAGCTGATGGGCATTTGCCTCATCGTATGGGCACTTCCCCAAGCCCCTCTGCTTCTGAACCAAGTAAAACCAACAACCAAAACTGGGAGCACACCTGAGTATGCTTTTAACCCCTCTGCAAAATCTCCAACCCCCCCAGTTTGCCCCCTTTCCTGGGTTTCTACTCCATCTGTGGGCCACGGACTGGTGCAAATTCATAGCTAATACCAAATTCATAACAATTTCCCCACTCTGCTGACTGAATAACACACCCCAGTTGAGAGCAGCAGCCTTGAGGTCGAACCACCTCAATGCCACCAAAGCCACGGAGGAGCCCTCATGTGGGTGCCTTCAGTTCAGCTCTCTGACAGCAGAAGAGCATAAGGCAGAGCTGCTGCCCTAACCTCAAATATAAGTCCCATAATATATATAATATGCATATATATATAAATTATATTGTGTTTTATAAAATATATTGTGTTTTATAATATAAAACACAAGTTGGCATTTTCAAAGTCACCGATGGGATTCGTGCACCAAATTCCTCTTCATTTTAAAGGCATCCATGTGTGCAAAGACCTTAATAAGCACTGAAAATTTTAGCTTAGGGTAAAACAAACCACAGGCTCTAGGTGCTCAGCATCATGCCAGCAGATCCTGTGCACATAAACCAGCTTTTCTGGATCAGTTGTTTTACCGGTTACATCCAAGGTCGAGGAAGGAAAACACCCAACCTCAAAGACGGCAATAACCACCTATTGAGGAATGCAGGGTTTAACATTTACCTGATGAAATGTAAAGGATTTGCTCTTAAATAATTGTCTTTGCAGACAGCATAAAGCTTTGGGAGAATACTATGGATTATTTAAAAAAAAAAAAAAAGGTAGATTTTAATTGCAGGCGATGAAAAGCTACTCCTAGGTCATTACAGCCTTTCAGGTAAGTAATAGGCTTTTAAAAACTTGACTAAATAGATATTTCCCAAAATGAACTCCAGCAGCACTGAAGGTACATTAATTCTTTTAATGGTTCCAACATGGCAAATAAGGATGTGATTTTTTTTTTCTTCTTTTTTTGGAGCCAGTATAAAATAGATTAATTTAAAAGAAATCAATTAATAAAGCTACCATTAAAATACTGCATCAGCTAACAGTGTTACTGGTAGAATCAACAGCCAAAGGGAGGAAAAGTTGGACCTTCCAGAGACTAAACCTTTAAGAGAAGAAATATATAACCACAGAGCACATATATATATTTTATATATAAGTACATATAAAAAAGTATAACATATATGTATTATATAAATATTACCTATACAATAATATACAGATAATATAATATATAAAGTATGATTTTATATTATACTTTATTATATATTATACTATATTATCTATTATAGTACATTTATATTGTATTATATTTTATATGTATTTTATATGTAATATATGTATATACAAGATACAATGTAATATATATGTCATATATGTAATATACTTTGTCATATATGTAATACACTTTATAGTATATTATACTTTATGTATTATATTATTTGTATGTTACACTTCAGTTCCTGTTGTCTGTATATTATATATAATATACATTGTGTATTATATATTATAAGATATAATGTATATTTATATATAAAATAGATAAAATATATACATTATATAAATGGTGTATATGATACTATATAGTATATGAGTATAATAATATATAGTATATATTATATATAATTTATTATGTATATTATAGAGAATATACATATGTATATGCATGTGTGTGTATATATATATATACACACTATGTATGTGTGTATGTGTATATATATATATGGTTAGATTAAAAAAATAAATAAATTGCATTTCAACTTGCCAACTTGGGTCTCAAAAGCAGCCACGGGACCACACATGCCATGGAACAGGCTTGGTCCAGGGGACCATGGCCTTACAGCCGGTATTTCCCAGGTCACCCAAGAAAGGAATTGGGATGTAGAGGAGGAAAACCCAGATGGTGACTTAGCTGGGTGTTTCTCCTGCCCACTGCAAGTGTATGGGGGCACCTCCCACGGCACAGCAGGGGACCCTGGCAGGGATCTCCACCAGACAGGAATATCATCCACGCAGATGAGAGGGGAAACCCTTATTTAGGGATGCAAGGGGCAAAACAGCCCTAGACAACCGAAGTGCCATGTCTTTGCTCTCTGCCTGGGCATCTCCATCGAAAGGAGAAGGT
Organism: Gallinula chloropus; assembly: GCF_964237585.1. NCBI lineage: Eukaryota > Metazoa > Chordata > Aves > Gruiformes > Rallidae > Gallinula > Gallinula chloropus. Next base: position 35,196,675 of record NC_140090.1, read on the forward strand.
TAACAACAAAAGAATAACAACTGGGAATTTTTCCTCTCAGTGTTTGGAGCTTTTAGCCAACTTATTCACCTCTTGGTTTTGCTCGGTGTGAAAATTTAATGATTTTTATAGCCCATTTTAACATTTTTATGTCTTTTTTCTTTGGGAAAAAAAAAGAAACCTTGCTTTTGGTGTAAGAATTAAAACAGTATTTCATCCTTAACTGCAATCACAGATGATGTATAGAAGAGAGCTGGCTGCACATCAACTCAATATAAAACCAGAATCGAATCTAACTTGGTCACTACAGCTGTGCATGATGTTTTACGGGGTGGCTCATTTTCCTACCGGTCATAAGTGAAGTGGAAACTGTGACTGTGCTAATTTTGTCTGAAACAGGAGGAAAAAAAATGCAAAGAAGGGCCAGGGTTGAGAAGAATCAGGGTCATTTAGATGCATAGTCTACTGGAAGTCCAACCCACCACTGGAGAACAAAACAACAGTGGTTAACACACAATGACTGCCACACCAGCGTGCACATCAATCGTGGCAGCGGCTGCCCACTGGTATGAGTAAACCTCTGCACAAACCCCTTGCCAAGGGGCAGGAGGGTTTCTTCAGCTGGGAGAAGCCAGATGCCCTGGACGAACCTTCAGTTCCTGTCTGAAAAACACAAGCTTCAGCGCAATCCTGATGACAGTGGGAATGTGTCGATTGGTAGAAAAATGCTCTTTATGCTTTTCCACCGGCATGGGATGAAATGTGATGAGTTTTGAGAGCATCGGCATGGTACCAGTTCCCTCCCCAGCTAGCAACAGCTTTTTCTGATGATGGTTTTGAACATGGGATCATATTTGAAATTGGACTTCAAAGCAAAACAAAAACTTTTCATATGAGAAGAGAGCTGTGGTTGAAACCATTTCCCTCTGTTCTGGCTTGTGTTTCATTTGGGTTTTCTGCTGCCACCGGTTTTGAGCAGAACCCAGTCAGACACCAAAGGCTCCCTTTCCAGCCAGAGGAGGGACCCTTCTGGAGGGTGCTTAGCAAAGCTGAGAGGTTTGTCTTTTCTTTTGCCAACTGAACATGAGCCAGCAATGTACCCAGGTGGCCAGCAAGGCCAACGGCATCCTGGCTTGTATCAGAAACAGTATGGCCAGTAGGTGTGGGGAGGTAATTGTGCCCCTGTACTAGGCATTGATGAAGCCGCACCTTGAGTGCTGGGTCCAGTTCTGGGCCCCTCAACATAAGAAGGACATTGAGGTCCTTGAACAAGTCCAGACAAGGGCAACCAGGCTGGGGAAGGGGCTGGTGGCCAAATCATATGAGGAGCAGGTGTTTAGCCTGGAGGAGAGGAAGCTGAGGGGAGACCTTATCACCACCTACGACTACCTGAAAGGATGGTGTAGACAGGAGGGCGATGGTCTCTTCAGCCAAGGGATAGGTGATAGGACAAGGGGAAATGGCACGAAGCTGTGCCAGGGCAGGGTCACATCAGATGTTAGGAAAAAAATTTTCACTGAAAGAGTTGTCAGGATGTAGAACAGGCTGCTCAGGGAAGGGGTTGGTAAATATAACCTTGGTAAAGAGTGGGCTGGGCTGCAGCAGCAGAGCTCCCACTTCTACACCAGTGGTTGATTACCCAGAGAAAGGCAACAACTGCCATGGCAGGAACAAAATTTCTTGGAAGAATTTAATTACCTGCCTGGGGCAGGGAAATAGAAATGTGAGAAAACACCTCCCCTACAACCCTGCCCCAAGCAACCCATCAGCTTGATGTTAGAGAGACAAGACGGGGCACCACCGTGCCAAAATCTGCAGCTCCTGACAGAGCAGAAGGCAGCGGAAGGGGCAGGACAGGATGGATGGACCTCGAGGGTGCTCACAGGGAGAGCAAACTGCTGCAAGGACACCTTGGTCTGATGGACAGATCGCAACATGCAGAGGTTGGGGCTTCTGGAGCAAAAAAGCTCCAAAACCTTCTGCTGGGACCTGCCCTGGTTTCTCCAGCAGCTGCAGAAACAGCTTTAATCTATGTTTTTGTCCCAAGATTTTGCTCTTCTGAGGGCCCATTATTACACTACCTGAATTTAACAGTATCTGTAGTAGCTGCACAATGCTTTCTGATGGTGCCATGCATGGTGTCAGGCTGCTTATAAAAAACCAGTGAATGGCACTGGATTTTGCATGTGAATAGTCACATTTAATGAACTCACCAAGTGGAAATGGGTCAGCCTTTCCTTTGCTCAGGAATTCTGGGTGCCACTAACAAAAATTGCATGACCACCGTCTAGGTGGGGGCTTTTGTACTTGAGGAGATACCACAGGATATTATGGGCCAGGACAGGCCAGGTCATTCTGCACTGCAAGGTAGCAGCTAAGGATGATGAAAGGCTGGGGAAAATTTATGGTGTGTGTATGTGGTTCTGCATTCCTCTTCCCCAAACTTCCCAAATGCTTCGTTACCCCTCATTCTGCTGGTCTGTTTTTATTGCTTAATTACTGGATAAATCTGGCCTCAGCAGCACTACAGCATCTGAGCGTCTCACAACCACAAGCCCATCACTGTCACAACATGCCCATGGGGCAGGGAAGTGTATGGGGGAAACTGAGGCATGGATGCAGTGCCCTGCCTGAGGGGAGGCTGGTTATTAAAACTAAACCCGGCAGACAACTATTTTTAACAGAACTTGCAGGAACGTGACAGGTTTGGGGCTAGAAACTGCGTTCTCAAACGTGACAGGAATTGGTTCAGACCTCACTGGCAGCGGGGAAGGACCTGTGGGACCCAGCGGCAAAGTGATGGACAGCATCTTCCAAATGAAAGTCCCCATTTCCAAGTGCTTCCATGCTCTTTCCTGTCTTCTTTTCCCTGCGTTCATTTTGTCCTTTACATTTTGGGTTTTTTTTCCAAGACAGAAAAGGGATTTAGACACTGGAACAGCTACTGACCTGACACAAGTTAATGATTTTATAAAACGCCTAAAAACAGCTTTACTTTAAAAGATTGATGTTTCCCATTGTATTTTTTCAATGCCAATTAATTACTTAATTCATTAGCAATGTAGCACAAGAATAGCCTTTGAAAATCCTGTGCTTTGTGTAGATGCCTTTAATTATGGATAATTAAATACTGTGGAAGGACCTGATTATACCTCTGAGCATTTTCTAATCTGGAAAAATAAAACATGCTCGTGTACTCCCGAATGCACAGAACAAAAGCTGAGCTCAACAAAGGAAAAAAAGAGATGAGGGGTGAGGAGGAAGAGGAGAAAAAAAACCCCACCCCAAAATCCAGATCATCCCAAATGCTCACAAGTGAAGGGGGAAATTCCTGGGGAAGCTGGAGGGCTTTGTGCAGACTCCTTTGTACATGGTGGATAGAAGCTTTGCTGAGGATAGGAGTGGAAGCCTGAGGAAACTCAACACAGAGCCGCTGCAGCCAGCAAGCAAATGCGGGCTCCGGGCCACTCGATGTTAACGCTTGCTCAAGATGGGAACAGATTTCCACAGGGCCCTCCGTGTGTATGGCTGCAATAGCCAAAGCTGCTAAAAAGAGCAACTCGCTCTCCAAATGAAATCAGGGCTGACCTTGAGAGATGAAAACTTGCCAGCGCCAGAAGTTTCTCTATTACTTTGGCTTCGCGCTCCTTCCGCTTCCTTTTTTTAATTTTTAAAATTTTAAAATTATTTTTTATTTTAATTTTCCCCCTCTTTATTCCTCTGCAGCGATCACAGTGGGAAAGCAGCATCCGGAAGGCTTGAACAACCAGCGTCACTGCCTTGCAAAGGGTTGTAATCTCATAAGCAAGATGGAACAGTATTTGGTTTGAAGACAGCATTGCCCAGTGCTTTCATGACAGATCTCCTCCCCACTGCAGCCGAGAGCCCGCAGTAGGCCCAAGGAGGTTTATTTTTGGATCTTTTTGTACTCGCTGAATAAAAGCAGGGGGAAAGGCGGGGCACTGATGTCTAAATAAAGCCAATTTGTGCTGTCACACCAGGCACCCTCACTGTGTACGCTCTCCCTTCCTCCTCCCTGCAGCATCTTATTTATACCATTGCCGATTCCTCCCAGCATCCCTGTCCCTCCCACACCTCCCCCCAACCCGCTTCTTTCTCCTTAATTAAGTCACTGATTATGGTGCCGAGTGATAAGACGAGGCCAGGGGTGTTTCGCTGCTAAGCGGCCAGTTCCCGCTTGACTGGCTGGGAGCTGCCTCTTGCCACTGCCCGACCTGAGTCCCCATCAAACGGCAGGTTATCAATGTGCTGAGTGCACCCGCTGCAGGACGGGACCATCAAACACTGTATCACAAATGAGCCATCAGCCAGCAAGGCTAAGCACTTAGAGACACCCCAGGCTAGGACTGGGTAAAGCTCTGGTAGATGCTTTCGAGAGCAGACAGCATCTATTCATGCCCCACTGCGGACTCTTGCTTAGCATCCTTCGTCTCTAGGACATGAAGCCATTGCCAAACCCAATGAATAAGCTTTGTTGTCTTTGGTCAAGATATTTCCCAGCTGGAAAATTTAGGGAGAAGCATCAGGATGGGTCCTGTGAAACCCTAGGAGCAGCATGACACAATGCGGGGGGGCAAATAAATGGGCCTCACACTGGCCCTGACAATCAGGAGCACCAAGGAGAGGGAAAAACATCACCTGTAGCACTGTCAGAGTACCACCCGTGACTTTGCGGCTGATGATGTGCCAGCATGGGGTGCTGAGAGACACAGAAATCCAGCAACCACGGGGGAGAACACACAACTTAGACCCTACAGTGTAAGCGACGTGGATGTTGCCCCGGGATGCAGTCAGCATTCCCTACCCGACGCTGCTGGAAAGGCTCTCTCCAATGGACAAGGTGCAGAGACTCATGGCTACCCCTCATTGAGAGGTTCCCTCCTCCCAGCCTGATGGTGGTGGGGGATCTCGGGATGATGGGGGTGCAGCAGACCCCACAAGTACAGCAATAATGCCTTATTAAGAGTTGCCACTACTCACAGGCCATTAAAAGCCACCATGCCTGAAAGCACTGCTAGGCTCACTGCTGCTTTCACCTCACCAGCTGGGGAGGTTTTGGCCATAATGAGTTTATCTGGGGGATTTTATTTTTTTTTTCCACAGGAGATAGGTGGAAAACAGAAATCTAATGTTATGTAGCCACTTTGCTGACCCACTCACACCCACAGCAACAGCCAGCCTCACTGAGTAGCCTATTCTCCACAGATTGGCACTTCAACCAGCACATGCAATACACGATTTTACTGCAGACTCCCCCCAGCCAACATTTCGTGTACCAGCACGGACTGTGCCTAGAAAGCCCAATCCTCAGCCAGGAGGAAAAACCACACCAATTTCCTTGATGCACCTTGAACAAACCTCATTCCAACAAGGAAAAAATCTTTCATGTGCCACTCTGAAAAAACAGCCTCTCCAGAAGGCAAAGATTGGCCCTCAGGAACCTTCCAAATTATAGAATCATACAATCATAAAATGAGTTAGGTTGGAGGAGACATTTAGAGGCCATCTAGTGCAACCCCCTTGCAGTGAGCAGGGACATCTTCACTAGATAAGGTCGCTCAGAGCCCCATCAAGCCTGACCTTGAATGTGTCCAGGGATGGGGCCTCCACCACCAATCTGGGCAACCTGTGCCAGTGATCCACCACCCTCACACTGAAGAACTTTCTCCTAATATCCAACCTAAATTTCCCCCTTTGAGTTTAAAACCATCCCCTTGTCCTATCACTACATGCCCTTGGGAACAAAAGCAGCCATCGATGCTGTTCTCCAGTAGCCGTCGGTCTCCTCTCCTCCAGTCTCTGGCTGCAGGACGGCCTGGTTTAACCTGCAGGGAGGAAGGAGCTTTTTGACTGACCGCCAGTGGACCCAAGGAGGGAGAGCATGCAGCTCTTCCCAGGGATGGAGGAAACAGGGGAGAAGGAGCTATGCAAACTGCAAAGACCACTACTGCAGGAGCGAGGAAAGTCCTGGTTTTGTTGCTTGGGGGAGGGGTTATAATCCCTTCCTATGAGGCCATTCACTTTCCTTGATCTCCTGCTCCTCCAGCATTTAGATCCACAGATGTAAGCTAGGCTAAGCCTGCAAAGAAAAATACCCATCTTTCTTTCACTGGCTTACCTGCCTGGGAAACCCACACGACCCTCGGGCTGGAAAGACCTTCAGGTACAAGTGAAGCTGCTCAAGAAGGAGCTCTGGGAGGTTCACACCAGGATGGCTGACCCCAGCACAGCCCCTCTGTGCTTCTCAGCCCTTCCCTCAGATTTTGCCAAGATTTTTTGGGAAAAAAAAAAAATAATTGTGCAGCAACATTGCTGAGACAAGCAAGGTTCCTCCACCGACAAAAACACACTGGGAGGATAGTGGGATGTAACTTTGCACAAGGTGTTTGGCTTGGAACAACTTAGTTATTGAGCCATTGAGACAAAGGAGGGTGTGTGTGTGTGTGTGTGGGGGGCAAATCTCAGCTGCCAAAAAAGCACGGGTGTTTCCCTTGGAGCAAGGCAGCCAGGCCAAGTTACAGTGGCCTCAGGAACTGCGCCACAGTGTATTTGCTCTCGAGAGGAGGGGGTACAAATGTAGCCGAGGAAAAAACACCATTTCTGTGCAAAGCACAGCAAATGTATCTAATTGCCACTATTGTGGACAGGTTTGTGTTTTTAATCACAGCTTTCCACGTCCCTCATAATTACCGTCTGACGTCTCCTGTAATGCGTTTGGGTTTTGTTTGGCACAGCTTGAAAAGTAACCAGAAATTCTCTCTCGCTGCTTTCCTCGTAGCACAGCGAGGGCACCAGAGCCTCACGCACATCAGCCATGGCGTGTCAAGCAAAAGCAAGCTAAATTAATTCATTAATAGCCTTGCAGCCACTGCCCTGATCTGTAAGCCAGCGGGCAGGTCTGCAGGAGTGCCGTGCCGTCGGGCAGGGGCCAGCGCTCACACAGTTACCGCGACTACTGGCCTCTGCTTGCTGGGAGATAAGGGATGACGCATGGGATGCTGCCATGGACCTGGTTCAGATGAATAATCCTTATGCAGAAAGAGTCCCTTGGACGTCAGAGGTGGCTGCGATGAGTCATTGATCAGGGAACAAGGCTTTTCTGGAAGGAACACCCAATGCTGGCTCGGCCCTCGTGAAATCAGAGCCTTTGACTTGCAAACCGAGCTGGTGAGGCACCAAAAAGCCAGAAACTCAGGCAGATGCGCTGACCTGAGCTAATGAGGCTCAGGAGGAACGGAGGAGGCAGTATCGACCAAGCGCTCTTCCGCCCGCGCATCCTGACACATCCCATGCATTGCAATCGGAGAGAAAAGTGCAATTCACAGTGCAAACTTCACTAACAGCAAAACCCACGAGGCCGATCCCAGAGTGGAGGGTTTCCCAAGAAGTGCTGGGTGCTGAGAGCCCTCTCCACTATGGAAGGCAGTGGCCCCAAAGGCATCTAACCCCAGAAGAGTAATTTAATCCCATCCCAAACCTGACTACTTACCCAGGCGAGTGCCGATCAGGAAGGACGTTCCCTGTTGCAGTCAGAGCTATTCCCGCTATTCCTCTCTCATCCCTATTTGCAACCTTGCCAATTCTAAAACAAAGATCTTCATGCAAAACCATGTCACCCCCTTTGCCCTCCCAGACCCGAGCCAGTTCACACTGAAAGCAGGAGAACAGGTCATCTGATCCTTTCAAGGTTTCCTTCCCCTTCTTCCCCCAACATTCTTTAATGTACAAACAGTGAGAGCACTGTAACTGGCCCTCTTTCCCAGGGGTGTTTTGGTGAGTCAGCATTTTCTGACCAGCATATTGCCATCTTCTTCCAAATATTCTCAGCTGGCTGCAATGAAAAAAAGTCTGAGCTTCAAAAGCTCAGGGAGAACTTAGTGCTCTTGTCCTCACACAGCCCCATTTCTCCCACAGCATCCTTGTGGCTAAACTGAGGAAGCATGGTCTAGAAGGTTGAGTAGTGAGGTGTATTGAGAGCTGGTTGAAGGGAAGAAGCCAGCTAGTTTTGGTCAATGGGATAGAGTCTGGCTGGAGGCCTGGTATCTAGTGGAGTCCTTCAGGGGTTGGTACTGGGACCTGTGCTATTCAATATATTCATTGATGAGCTGGGTGAGCGAATAGAGTGCACAGTCAACAAGTTTGCTGACAACACAGACCTGGGAGGGGTGGCTGACACCCCAGAGGGCTGTGCTGTCATTCAGCAAGACTGAGGCAGGCTGGAGAGCTGGGCAGGGAGAAATTTAATGAGATTTAACAAGAGCAAGTGTAGGGTTTTTCATCTAGGGAAGAAAAACCCCAGGTACCAGTATAGGTTGGGGAGTGGCCTGTTGGAGAGCAGCATTGGTGAGAGGAACCCGGGGGTCCTGGGGGACAGCAGGATGACCATGAGCCAGCTATGTGCCTTTGTGGCTAAGAAGGCCAGTGACATCCTAGGGTGTATTTGAAGGGGAGTGGTTAGGAGGTCAAGAGAGGTCCTTCTCCCCCTCTACTCTGCTCTGAGGAGACAGCACCTGGAATATTGGGTCCAGTTCTGGGCCTCTCAGTTCAAGAAGGACACAGAACTCCTTGAAAGAATCCAGTGCAAGGCCACAAAGATGATGGAGCATAGAAAGTTCCATGTGAATATAAGGAGAAACTTTTTCACTGTGAGGGCGACAGAGCCCTGGGACAGGCTGCCCAGAGAGGCTTTGAAGTCTCCTTCTCTGGAGACATTCAAACCCCACCTGGATGCATTCCTGTGTGATTTAGTCTGGGTGCTCCTGCTCTGTCAGGGGGGTTGGACTAGATGATCTTTCGAGGTCCTTTCCAACTCCTAATGTTCTGTGATTCTGATTCTCCTCACACCCCCATGCAGGAATGATATGCTTTGCTTTTTAGTTCATCAGCTCCCACTCCTCTTATTCTAACAAACATGAGCTTCCCTACCAGCATTAACTGGCACAAAACATTTTTAACTGGGACAAAGCCTGTGGCTTAGTTGATATCAAATGAATTAAACCAGTTTACGTCAGTTGCGGGACTGCTCTGTATCTAAGTTTGTTGGCTTTGTTTTTTTCAACTATTTGCTGAATTCCTTGTGGCAATCACAAATTCAGAAAGGGGTACAAGCAGAAAACACACATCCTAGACTTTACCTGAAACGAATAAACCCAGGGAGCCTCCTGTAACACTGCTTGTGAGGTGCTGAATACCTGTGATGATGATGCAGGAGCGCTGGGGGACCTGAGGGCAGCTTCAGTTGCTGAAACCTCATTTACAGATGACATCATTTGTGCAAGAATATGGTTTTAAACCAGCCATACGGTCAGACCACACAGACCCCACACCTGCTGCATACAGAGAAGATTTCAGCCACTGTTAGGGAGGCAGGACTGGCTTTGATTTTCTATCATGAACAAACTTTTAAGATCTTAAGTGTCAAGAACTTCTGTACAGAAGGAGATGATGAGGAACATGGGCTTGCCTACAGAGGGCTGCAATGAGTGACCACGTTTTGTGATGAGACCCACCTAGGACATACCCACACCCAAAAGGATGGGTTGCTTCAGTCCAGCAGAAAAGCAGTAGGTCCTCAGGACAGAGAAGTTCGGAGGACCACGGGGCATCACTGCCTTTGCTAACACCTGCTGCAGTGCCTGGGATGCATCACTGCCCGCTCCCTGCCACTGCTCCTCCCCAGGCCCTATGCCAGATGTAAGCTCCAGATCCGAATGTTTCTGGAGACAAAAACGTCAGGGAGAAGAGTGCAGTGACAGCTTTTCTTGTGGAGGGACTCCCGTACTGCTAAATCAAACAGGGTAGGAGGCTCTTCTAGTGCTCTAATGCCATAGGGGAAACACTGGCCACATCCACACCACCTGATGCTTCTCCTTGGACCTCCTTCAGACCTACGAGGTGCCCTCTTCACCTCGCAGCGTAATTATTTTGCGTGCAATTCTTTGGGCTGCCCAAGCAGGGTGATGGTCCTGTAACATCAAGTGTGCTGTACCTGCCTCAGGGTGGGGGTGAGGACATGGCTGTGTGGTGGAGCACACAAGATGTGCCAAACCACTGTTGGCTGACTGCTGCCACCCACCCACCACAAAGTGCAACAAACCCATGGGTGAGCCCTGTGCCTGGCCAGATGTACGAGGAACCGATCCCTGCCAACCCAACCGAAGAAAGCAACATTCTCTTTCCACTGAGCTTTCATTCGCTGATGACAGAGTCTAAGCTTTTCAGTCTTAGGTGTGAAAGATCAACAATGCAGAAGGGTTTTCTAAAGGCGAGCACAGAAAGCAAGAAACTACCCCCAACCAGCCAAGCTCTTTGCTGCCCGTGCTGCAGGAGATGAGGTGAGAAAAGCCTCATGCTGCAGGAGTGATGTCCTGGCGCTCAGCTCAAAAATCCGTACTAAGAGGTGAAAGCACCCATGGAAAGTCAGAGCATGGCAAGAGGGAGAAGGGTGGGCTGGGAGTGTGGAAGGTAGTAGATACTGATGTTTATGGGCAGAAGAACATCTCTGGACAAGAGGGACTGGCAACATCTGATGGCAGACTTGGCCCTGTACCAGCCTCAAGTGTGTCCTACAGAAACCTTCTCCAAGCAGCACAGTTCACCTGCCATCTGTGACACGGCAGCACTGCCGCCACACATCAGTGATGCTCTTTCACCCTCACCTGGATGTGATTTCCTTTGCAGAGGCATGTAGGGGTAGAAGAGACAGAAGTCTGTCTCTACCCTACTGAAGCCGAGAGGATGGAGACGTGGAAAAGGCAGAGGGAAGGAAAGGAAGCTGGAGGAGAAAACTTCTAAGTGCCCTTTTTAATCCTAAGTTTTCTTAGACTTGCTTGGCTCTAATCTTTAATTCATATTTTCATTACAGCCTCTTTGCTCTGTAAAGTCTGCATTTCATGTAAAAGGAGCAGCTCAAACATCAATTATTTGACATAAGTCAACACCTTGTTAAAGTCCTCTACTCTACATATATGTAGGCTCCAATAAAAGAAGCATTAAACATTCATTAAATTAGAAATACATGAAGACAGTGTCTGCCACTCTTCTCACAAAGATATGCTTAATAATCCCAACCTTCTAGAGCGGAGACAGCAGACCCATCTCTAATCCTTTTAGAAAGCCTGGCCATGCAAAACACCCCAGCCCCCTGCGATTTCCCTGTGAGGCACCCAGAGATATTGGCTGTCCGTGGTCAGATCCATGCCTGCAGAAAAGCAGAGTAAAACAACGTTGATGGCGTTACACTGAGTGGCACGGGTTCAGGTTTTGGCTTTAGGCTTCCCTTGCAGCAAAACGTTTTAACTGGGTAGTAATGTCACCCTTGGTCTTGTAAGTGACACCAGGAATTCGATGGGGAACACCATCACCACACCTGCTTTAATTTCAGTACAGCCTGGGTTGCTTGTGCTCTGTAAAAGGAATCTGGATTCCCAACCGCAATCTAGGAGCTTCTTCCCCCTCCCAAAACCCCATCCCCACCCCCTCCTCAACAATATACTGGCATGATGACAGTGGATCTTGAATCACCACACCACAGGCTTGTGCACACACATTTCAGCAACATTTTCCCAAAGGGGCAACAATCACCGGTGAGCAGATGCTGCTTCATAAGTATTTCTGAGTTTGAGGAGCAATGCAGACAGACCCCGTAATGTGTTAATGCGTCCCCACATCTCTGTGAGCTGCGTCCGCTCGGTGAGAGCTCTGGAGAAAGTCCCATCCAACAAAATGACTTCTGACAATCCTTCCCCTTCTCTTTAGGGTGCTTCCACACATTCATTTTGAACTCTGCTGGGGTGGAAGTATGGCAATGCGGTTAGGGCCTGTTTTCAGGATGGTAGCTTTCAGCTCCTGCCCAGCCTTCAGCAGAGTCTTCTCCTATCTATTTAGCATGTGATTTATCCTTTTCATGCTTCCTGAGCAGAGGAAGAGAGCACAAAAGCTCAGGAAGCTTTAGATGACCTGTAAGCATGAGGATGAGCATGCTAGGTCAAAAGGGGAAGCTGTCCTGCCGGTGCCCCACCACAGCACTCTTTGAATTGGGCTTTTCCCAGCAGCGTCCCTGTCACTCTGATGCTACACAGTCCAGCAGCCACCGCTGTGTGTGAGCACTGAGCTGTGTGATAGAGTTAATAACGTTAACTGCTGCTCAGTTCACATCTTTTTTGTTGTCTCCCTTGCCTCTTTTAGTCTCTCCTTCTAAACTTCAGGAGGTGGCAGATTCAACTTGTCTCTCCTTGACGCTATCCAGCAATTCTGGAAGGTTTAATCTCTATATACCTTCCCAAAGTTTTCCACCGTTACTAGACGACTCTTCCAGCAGCTCTGTCCATGGGGAGCAGGTCACAGTCTGGAGTCAGCAGGGCACTTATGCATCTGATAATCCAACTGCACAAGATCTCCGAAAGCAACAAAGGGGATAGCCGTTGACAGATGCTTACGTACCTAACTCTCACCAGCAAGTTCATCATCTATGTGTCTTAAACCACTTATCCTGAAGCGATGGAGGTGAACAAGCTCCACAGAAAACCCATTTCAGTAGTACAGCTTCTTTTTCAAGGAACAGTAAAGCTAGTACTGAAGTATTCGGTCAGGTTGGTGACTGCTTAGTCCAAGTACGCCACCTCATTTTCAGTCTTGATCTTCTACCAGCTTTGAAATCAATCCTTTTTTCCCTTCTGTTGGTAATGAAATCACTCCTTTAATAGAGCTAGTAGGGCACCGCAGTTTACATTCCTGATGGTAAACACAGAGGATGTTAGCTGACAAACAATCAAAACTGCATCCTTTGTAGTCTCAGGACATTCAACCTTCCAAACCCGCTGATTTTCACAGCCAGCCACGAAGCCTTGGTGCACCGGGCTCTGCCATCACACCGTTGAGGCAGCATCTACAGGTTCTGCAAATACGGAAGATCCCTCCTGATTTGGGATGGCATCTCTGCATCGGCACAGATGCGCTAAGGAGTCAGAGGTGAAACCCACCAGCCCCCAGGCGCTGGGCAAGCGCTGCCCGAAGAGGAGCAGGTCCTTCCTGTGACCTCTCAGCATGCCATCTGAACAGGGCGGTGGGGTCAGCTGAGTACCCAAAAAGCTGGCTAGCTGCCATCAATACTTCATCCACCAAGAACGAAAGGTGATGTGACTACCCTACGCTCTACTGGCTTCGGTCTCCGGGACCTATGAAGTGGATTGTGGAGTCCAGCAAAGTCCGGTGTGGGGGATATGTCTTCTTCTTGGCTAGTCACATTCAACTTGCATCTGCACAATCAATCAGCATATTGCATAGACTTTGACTGAAGGGGTTTTAACTGCAACCTTAAAATCTGGCCATTTCAGGAATTCCTGAAATAAATTAGAAGAGGAATTTTATTTAGTTGGTTTTGTTTTTTTTTTTCTAAAGGAATTTCCCCATGGTTTCCAAATCACCGCTCTCCATAAAGTAAATGAATATGAAGTCTTCTCTTGTCCTCTTGCCACATTTTTCTGTGTCATCTTTATCCTGCAACAGTTGTATATAATAAAATGGCAGACAAAAACATCCTCTCCCCAAAACATTCCTTTTTTTTTTTTCCTCAAACTGTTAGGACTTTTTTTTTTCCACACTTCATTGATAATTTTTTTTTTGGCCACTGATCACATTAGAAGCAGATGCTTTCCAAAACAATGACCTGGAGATGCAGTGATCCACACCTTGCAGATAAATAACAAGCTGTATTTATTCAATAAAGCACAGGTAACTTCATATCCAGGCACTGAATTAGTGGATATCAAAATCTTGGCACTTTCCAAGACGGCCGATAATTTGGAACAATTGAGACCACGTGGGAAACTTCTTTTTGTCAATATCGATTAACAACTTGCACAGTTAAACCATTTCCTTCATGAAAATATGATAAATGAGTTACTTTTATATGGAGCCTTTTGCTTCACCCCCAACTCCCAAAAGGTTTTGCAAAATGTTGCCCCCTCAGACAATACCTGGGCATTAACTCAGTTGTCTTCCCAGTTCATGAGATGTTCATTGACCGCCTCACCTACACCTCTTTCTTGGGCACCTAGATTTTCCTAGACCTACCCACCCAAGTGGTAATCTGTATTTAATTTATGAAAGCAAATGAAGTTCCTGAACCAAGATTCACCGGCTGCATGACTGAGCAAGATGGGAACAGCCTGGCCTGGGGGCTGCCTGCACCAACCTCACTCCCTTCCTGCCATCCACGGCCCTTGGGGACCTAAAAATACCTCCCCCTTCAATAAAAAAAAAGGCATTTCTCCATACTGCTTGCTAGGAAAAGGCAGCCTCGAAGGTCAGCCCCCCAGGCATTGTTCTACACAGAGGCATGCAAAATTCACTTAGGGACACATGTAACACAGATTTGTTTGCTAAAGGAGAAGCCGCCTTCAGCTTCGACAGGCTGGGAAAATCCTTGGGGCGTTTCCAGGCAAAATGTGCTGTGTTACAGGAGGAATGGGCTGGGGTGTAGAATGCTTATTTCAAATTAACTCAGACCAAGAAATAATGAGCAGCAAGTTTATATTCTCAGTGAATAAAGAGAGGAGCGTGTGTAAAATGTGGCTTGATCTGCATGCAAATAAATTATTATTTATTCGCTTTTGTGCTCATGCCCTCAAAGATGAAGACATTTGTATGGAATTATTAATATTTATAGCACATTACAATAAATACCGATTAAGAGTTGTGCCAGAATACATGCTCTTTTACCAAGGTAAAACCTGTTAAGGTCAATGGGATCTCTTCCTTATGTGGGGAGGGCAGGATGAGACTGTTTGCTTCAAAATCTGTATCAACTGTGATAATTCAACACTTTAATTAAAGACTTGGTGACAGATTATCTACAAAACTTCTTCCTACTGCCCAGTATTTCATCACAACTGTCTCCAGAAGCCCACACCAATGTGAGTAAGCACACTTGCCAGGAGATACTTCACCGAGGGCATGTTAGCTTTTATCTGTCTTATTGGGTAACAGATTCTTTAGCGGAGGGTTGGTGGCAATGAAAATGAAATGGAAAGCAAAACCAGACCCCAAAACAGAAATTTATAATGCTTATTTTGTTCATCCCTCAAGAAAATGGAAGTGCCAAGACGAAGTCTATTTTAGCAACTGCATTAATGTATGTGTAAATGGGTAAAGGCGCCTCTGAAATGCTCTGAAAAGAATTTCACACTTTAGAGGGGAGGAGAAGTTAACAATTCTGTTGTGGCATTTATTGGAGTTTCTAAATTAATTTCCCTGACACAGCTGTGCCATAAAAATCCCCCATGATGATGAATTTTTGCTAATGAAGAGATTATTTTTGGAGACAATTCTGGAGGAGCGCTTTGTAAAATCAGGAGCACACGGGGTGCCGGGAACCCTGCACTGCCCTTTCTCCGCTTGCCTCCAGCCTTTCCCTGAGCAAAGCTGCAGGTTTGAAATCATGTGTGGATTTTCTTCTCCGGAGCAGCAAACAGGGGACAAATGCCCAAATGGCATGAAGCTGAGGGCCCTCAGAGCGGTGGGCAAAGATCAGAACGTTGCTAATTCAGCAGGGCACAGGGGGAAGGTCCTTCAAGGCCACCATGGACTCCTCGCTGGAGTACATCTACTAACCCTCCCATCCCCAAAAGGGGATATTGGGACACTGGGAGCAGGTGGTTTTGACTCTGAGCAAACAGCACCGGGGTAGGTGGAACACAATGAGTTTCTCCCTCTGCACACAGCGGTAGGTGAGATGTTCAAGCTGGCAAAGAAGACGAACCCCTTTAATTTGGATTGCGGGTTAAACCAGATCAAAGGATGCGTGTGGCGATACACTGGAGATCCCTGCCCATCTCTGTATCCTTGCCAACTGTAGGGTTGAAGGAAATGTGAAGAGCAAGTTGACAGCGATGCAATAAGGGCGGGCTTTAAAACCCACGTGTCCCACCAATAATGAGGATCACCCTGCAGTGGTGGATGGATTTATGGAGTTGGGGGGGACAAGCAGAGGTTTGGAAATGAAGATTTTGGGGCCAGGAGAGAAGACCCAGGGGAGGTATGAGTAACATTATGCGTGCACGTCTACAGCCTGGGACACAGGACAGGGACCTTGGGGGAGGATTTTGGCTCACTAAGACTTTGGTGAAAGCAGCACGGATGAATTCTCACTGAAATGCAGGAGGACCTGGGGGCAGGAGGGATGGCACAGATGGTGGCAGCCACGAGCTCAATTTTAGCAGTGGTAGGCAAGTTTCAGATCCCGTGGAGGAGAGAGTTAACAACAGCTGACACACTTTTGTCTGGAGAAGTCACAATGAGTAGAAACAACAACTTGGGGCCATAATTCTGCAGTCTGTCACTACCAGGAAACGTGAAATCCAGTGACCTTTCATCTCCGCGACAGAAATGCTGCGCAGCACCTGGAGCCATCGCCCTTAAAATCCACACTGACAAATCGGACGATGGGACATGAAGGAGATGACGTCCTATCCTTTTCTCCATCCACCTCTTCCCCCCTCCACCACACCAAATTTTAGACTCCCTCTGCCTGCTCCGCGTGTAAAGCAGCATCCCCTGCTGAGCAGAGCCTGCCTTTAGCAAAGCACAAGATAACTACTCTATTTCTTCTGACAATACGGAATAAATCTCCCAAG
Source organism: Gallinula chloropus (assembly GCF_964237585.1). Lineage (NCBI taxonomy): Eukaryota > Metazoa > Chordata > Aves > Gruiformes > Rallidae > Gallinula > Gallinula chloropus. The sequence continues at coordinate 35,213,309 of NC_140090.1, forward strand.
CCACTTGCTCAGACTGCTCTTAAATGATGGCAGAGGGAGGGAAATTGATATTGGCTTTTTATGAATCTTCAGGTCAGGTATGTTAGAATCAACAGATTTTTGCATTAACCTCACCGCTTCACGGCACTTTTGCCCTTGGCAAGACATAATTAAGAAAGGCATGAAAATCTATCTGAATGTATCAAGAGGAAATTATTCTCCCAGTTAATGGCAGCAACAGCTAAACAAGCAGGCAAGCCACGCTGCTAGTGGAGTGCAGCAAAAGATGCAGGGCCGTGTTTTAACCTAAACCGAGGATTTTCCTTACCAAAATTTTAAAAGAGTCACTTTTGAATTGAGGATTTGCATTACGTGTTGTTCTGGGGATTAACTTTTTTTGGGTTGGTTTTCTTTTTACCCTCAAAAGCCAGCCTAAAATGATGACCACAGGGACTGAGACTAAGCTAAAATCTTTTCACCATGCTGAGCCATGGCATGGTGACTGTCTTCACCACTTTGGTAGAAATCCAAAGCCACTGGGTAGAAGTTAAAAAAAAAAACCCAAAAATAAATTAAAGAAAAAGGGGGGCTTCAGTCATTTAAGTGGGTCTGTCAGCTTGTGTTATCTTCATGTGTTTGTGAAACTGAGCTTTAATTGACTTGCTGTGGTGGAGAGCCGAGAGATAAAATCTTGTCCTCAAGATGAACAGACAGCTTAAAGTGCTGTGATCCTCATTCATTAGGGTGTGTCAGAGGGATTCAGAGGGGAAGGAGACACGGTAATGTCTGTTGCTCTTTCACAGAAAGTTCCCCAAATGTAAGAGGGAGGTGAAGGGTGCATGCCATACTTGGAGCCACGTCCAAGAGCAAGAGCAAGAACACAACTTGCTCATCAGATTCTCTGGTACCAAGGAGACTATCTTAGCATGTACTAATTTCTACCACACTCTGAAGTATTTAATTCTATTTGCGAAGGATACAGCCCAAACTACAAGCATCTTGGCCAACTCTTGGCCAGTCAGCTCTGGGTGCAGCAGGAGGAGCAGAAAGCCCTGCCAGTTCTGGGGAAGGGTGTCTCATGTTTCACCCCTATAGCCAGGCTGAGATGCAAGAAAGAGTTCAGCTCCCCTCCACAGTACTCCCAAGTAGGTATGCTTCTCAGTCCCAAGGAACAGCCACCACATCGCCTCTCTCCTCCATCCACTGCTGGCTCAGAGCTGTGCTGCAAGCCCTGGTCTCCCTCGCCCCAGAGACCAGGACTCACGAAGCATTTGGGCTGCTATTAAGAGGAGGGTGAGAAGTCATTTCCTGGCTACAACAGGTTTCAGAGAAGTTTCCATCTGTATCTCCAACAGATGAGTGAGGAATGGAGAAGTTTGGCACAACCACAGAGGAAGCTTTGACTTCTAGCTGAGAGGTCTAACCTCTATATGCTGCCCTGGAGACCCTTCAGTGGGTGGCTGATTTCCTTCCTGTCCTCATTCCCACCAGAAGGAGATGCTTCTTTCCTTTTCCTCCAGGGAACTCTGGTTTTGGAAGAAAGGTGCTGCCCACTTCTGGTCACCTGGGGTGTTGGGGACTGCAACACAAAAGGCCACCAACCCCCAAAGTGGGGGAGTCTGGTTATTGGGGTAGTCACAGTGGTGAAGGGTTGGGAAGGAAATCTATCAGGTCCTGGACCTGCACGAGGCCACCTTTGAGTGTGCACTCCTGGGAAGCCTGAGTGATGCTCAGAGAGGAACCAGATGGAAAGAAATCAGCAAGTGCTTCAACCCTAAATAAGGGGGGTTCACCATGGCACCCTAAATGCAATGGGAACATTGAGACCAAACACACGAGCAGCATTTGTTTGGCATAAATGAGCCAGAGCTACAGTGACAGGCATGGTGATGGACAGTATTACCCCTCTTGGTCATCAACCCATGACATCAATATTGTTGAGTGCAATGGGAAACTTCACAACCAAGCGCAGAGGGCCATATGCAAAGGTGGTGAATAGAGCTGATTGACATACCTTGTCTCGGAAGTTCATCAACAACAATAACAAACCAATGGCATTTCCTATGAACATTTTCTGCTTTTCAACAGAAACATCAAACTCTTAAAACCTTTCAAAATATTTTGGAGTAAAAAGTCACAGTTTAATATAAACACCAGAATTTCAAGAAGTATTTTTGGTATAATTTTCCAGACTGGTCTTAATTTTGCCAATTCCTTTAGTAAAAATATTTTGCATTTGCAACTCCCCGCTTCTTCTCTGTCCTAAAGAGCAGAAAACGTGTTGAAAATGTTATTTCTGTGTAAACATTTTCATTTAAATCCAAAAACAACCATCACTATTGTCCAGCAGTGGTGATGCATGTAAGAGGAAATACATATGGATAGTGAATTCTAAACATGAGAAGATGAGTCTAAGTAGCCATTTCTTATGGCATTAAAAAAGCCATGAAGAGGTTTACATGAATCTAGTTCACCTTTTAGTCTATCTCCACACCTAAATAAGGAGAAAGGTGCTTTTCCAGAGACGTGTGTATGCGTGTAGGGGCTGTGGTACAAGGCTGGGGACACCTTCTTGGAAACAGGTTTATTTTCCAAAGAGGTACTTTCAGTCATCCCAAAACCTTTTTTGAAAGTATTGCTGAATCCGACTCCAATTCCTAAAATTGTTTCAGCAGGACAATGAAGGCCAATGCTACGCACACTGTCTACAGCACACAACTAATGATGTTACAGCTCTGGGGAGGTGTCCTACTGGCTCAGGTGGAAGTTTGGCTGTTGATTTGAGTCAGTTTTCTCCTGGTTTTAAGTAAGTGGTTTCTTACTTCAGGGACAAAGGCTCTCTCTCGTGTACGTGATTTCATGTTAGACTCATTATGAGAAAAAAACAAAGACATGAAATGACTATCGCCAATGTCAGGACTCACTCCTACAGAGCCTTACTCAAGTCAGTGATCCCATCAGCTTCAATGAGACGACAAAGCTGGGAAGGGAAGGGCAGCCTTAATTTTCACAGTTGCCACCTCATAACTGAAGCCCACGTGCCGGGAGAAGTAACAGCCCCAACGCCAGACTGTGCTGGTGGAAGCAAACCTCCCGGTGATGCATCAGTAACAACAATTTAATGTTTCCTTTATATCTCTTTGTTAAAGCCAATACAGTACTTTCTTACCATTTTTGCAGACAGGACAACACTGTTCTGGTTCATAGACCGGGTTGACACACTCGGGAACTGCGCAGTCTGCTACAACACAGTGAACTTCATTGCTGGGCTCGCAGCGACACCATTCGCATGGCGAGGGCTAGGAACAAATCTAAAATTAGCCCATTTTCCTACCGTAGCTCACAAGTTTGCAACATTTCTATCTTGCCATAAGATAAACACATCAGCGTTTAATACCTCTTGACTGCATTCATTCATCATGGGTAATACATATCAACCTAAGAGGACAAAATAGCAACGTCTGAAAATAGGCAACCAGAACATTGGAAAAAACAACGAGCATGATACGTGCTTTCCCAGAGAGGGTGTGGGGTTTTGGTTTTTTTTTTCTAGCTTTCATGAGACTTTAGGCTCCTTTGTCAAGAAGACATAGCTGAAGCCACAAGGTTGTACCTCTTCCCTACCCATCTGTTGTTATGTCACACATTTACTGGGAGCAGAGCAGGATTTTTGGAAGATCATGAGTGGTGGTTCATCCCAGGGTGATTTTCCAGGTCATACTCATATCTCATGTAGACCACCACCCGCCAATGAACCCCAAGAAGTCAGTAGAGGTGTTGCTGGGGTGGCCTGTCTACCCAGACTCCTGATGTGCTTTCATTCCTGCTTTTCAGAGTGGAGGAGAACGGTGTTGTGTTTGGAGGGGCAAACCCATTTTATTCTGTGTTTGTCAGCACCTGCATCAAGGGGTCTGTAAGCACTCCAGTAACGTACCCTTCAGATCTGGCCCTGGCCCTACTCCTCCCCATTTCAACAAGGTTTGTGAGCAACTGCCTCATGCGAAATACATAAATAATTAAAAGCCTGAATAATTCTGCTGAAGACAGGGAGTTCTGGAATAAAGCACCCGGCTAAGTGGTTTTGTTTCAGCTCTATCAATTCAGACAGGAATCTCTATCTACCTCCAAACAGTAGAGCGCAGTCACTGCCTCACCCTTTGAAGAGCTGTGGAAATCTGTTAAAAAAAATAGGAAGATTGGTGTTTTAAGGTTCCTGGTGTCCTTGTGTGCGTGGAAGTGTGATGAAAGGATGTGAAGAGAGCTAGGAAAAGAGAAGAAGAGGAGAATGTGAAAGAAAAGTAACCCAATAATTACCTCCCAGTTCCTCAGCAACAGCGGACCCATCGCCAACACATGAATGAGAAAATGTGTGTGTTGGAGAAAAAAAAATCCACTTTCCATTGCATCGGAGGGAATCTGCAGCAGTGGGAATTCCTCCATATTAAAATAAAAAAAAGAGATGCAAAGGAAAGGAGGATCCATGTGTTTCAGACCCTGGTGATGCGTCACTCATTTCTACAGTACAAATACAACCTGTGAGGCCTAGTTCTGGCAGGTGAAAAGCTGTTCAGTTCACCTCTAAGAAGCTCCATATGCTTTCAGTCAAATAATTTATTCCCAGGAAATTCATTTCTACCTTAAAATGCACTAATTAAAGCTTCTCTTGCTTTGTCTCAGCGTCTGCAGTCTATAATTCCCATCACCTCTCATTTGCTCACGGCTTTGGCAATTTAGATAAAATCAGCACTCCTTGAGCAAAGGAAGAAGTCTGTGGAGGTGGAATTCCTCTAATTATCTTTCCTCGTTCAATCCTGCTTTGATTTCTGTCTGAAGCAGCAGGAATCTAAATTCATTTGACTGACATTTCTTATTCAAGGCTATTTAATAGGATGAAACAATGCAGAAGAAAACAGACAGAACTATTTGCTGAGGGATCAATAAGAAAATTGCTGCTTTGTTTTTACTCATTTTAATCACTAATTATATGGAGCAGCACAACTGGATCTTGTGATTTGTGGAGGATTTCACTGACGTATCCTTCAGGACTTGTCCCCACCTTCACTACTCCAGTGGTTGTAAGGCTAGGAAATGTGTGACGCATTTCCAGCACGGCGGCCCAATCTACAGCTTAAAGGTGATCAGCGCAAGTAGAAGACGGCCCTGAGTGACTCTGCAACTGAGTAAATGAGACATGGCATGCACATCTTCTGCTTTTGGGTGAAAATGACACTGTAATAAACCGTGATGTCGCCTGACACCAACCACAGCTTTCCAAGAGGGAAGAACTGCACACAACTGAAGAAGGAAAGCACATAGGCAGTCATCAAACAATGCTTTGGCACCAATGACAAGACTTCTCACAGCCACCTCCTCCTTCCCATCTTACCAAGTTCAAGCTACTTGGTCTTGCTCCCAGGATCTTCCTCTGCCTGACCATTCTGCTCACTTGCCAGCACCCCTTACTGTGGCTCTTACCTAGCCCCTCACCCTCATGGGTGACCCCAGCCTTTCCACCCACTTATTTTATGAAGGTGGAGATATCATCTCTCCTAACACATGCTCTGGGATATGACTTTGCAAACCCAATGCCTCTTCAGGAAGGACTGCCCCACACACACTGACTGAGCATCTCTTTATTGTTGTCTGTGGCCTCTGCATCCTGGCTATTTATTTCTTTGGGCGTACCCTTCTTGTGGAACAACTACAGGACATTGGCCCAAAGAGTCCTCTGTAGGATAGTAGGTAGACCAAATGGTGAAATAATGAACTGGGAATCAATGAAGAACAGGGAGACAGTGAAAAATGTGCCAAAGTTTTGTTTCCTGATTCCTGATTAAAAGATTTACCCACCCCATGGAAAAGGGACAGTTTACACTTTTGTAGCCACTGAAATCCAAACACCTGCTAACACCAATTCCTGATAAGAAACTCTCATCCCTACTGAAAAACATGGTGGAAAGAACCACTTGGGAAGTCTGAAGGAGAGAGGACACCTATCAGACCCTATGCCATGCCCACATGGACAGTCCGAACTCTTTATTGGTGTCCTGTAAACTGATATTCTGGAAAAAGTGTTAAGATTAAAGGACCTAAAAGCCTTGGCCAAGAAGATGATTTATTCAATCCTCCTGCCCAACGACAGAATAATCTCAGAAGACTTTCCATCAAAGGATTTGTTAGGAAGGATTTCAAGAGATGTCGGGGCAGAAAGATTCTTCTCGCCAATGTCCAAAAGGAAAGGATGTTTGTGGTGCCCAGCCATAGCACAGATACATTGCCACACAAGGACTCTATGGCTTCTTACTGTTCAAGGCATGGTTTAGGAAATGGATCTACCTTTTGTAGAAGGTATCAGTATAGATTTTTGACTTGGGAGAACTGGTGCAAAGCACCTGAATTTTTTTTTTTTAACCCTATTTTCACTTACCACAGGGGTGAGGAAATACGTGTTGTCAGTGCAGGGGCCAAACCAAGCCAAGCTGTGGGGAAGCAGACATGGCCAACATTTAGCCACCACTCAAAGGCTTTCGAGAACAGATGAAGTGGGAAACAGGGCACAAAAGACCTTCCCAGCACTGACCCTGCTTCATCTCTCCTTCTGCCAGTTGCTTCAAAGAGACCAAAGAATAACAAGGACATGGACCCTAAACACCTCTGTTAATATAGCCACACATGAGATTGTGGCCCAACTTCTATTGCTCTTCGGTTCTAATGATCTCAAGGAAGACCGTCACCTCAGGTTTGGTTGGGAGGACAGGTTCATTCCCTGCTTCTACCAGGGGACAGACACACAGTGGGGCAGCCAGAGGAAGAAGCCAGTTGGTTGTGTGGCAGGAAAACCTTAGTTTTGGGTGCTGTCAAATGGGAAACATCTGCAGTCAGCAGTCTGTTAACAAAGAAAGAAGGAAGGAAAATTAAGACAGAATAGAGAAGTCGCATGGCTAATAAAGATTTTATGTGTGTAAGCATGTTATGATAAACTTGATAGATGATATAAACAAACAAACTAAAGAGGCAGCAAAGGAAACAGAATGAGAAACAAGATACAGCCTGAGCAGGGGAAATGAGGACACCAAACCAGAGGTGGATACTGTATCTCCTAGTCTTCACTCTTACCCCATACATGCATCAGATCCCCACCCTTTTCACCATCTCTTTGGAATCAAATGTTGGCACATGCAGGAATTTCGATGCTAACATCATCTGTCTATGCCTCACAGTGATAAGGGGTTCCCTCTCTTAAGGCACTGGGCAACAAGTTTGTCCTTCTTAAGGTTTCATAAAACCACAGAGATTTCACGCCTCTGACAGGTTTGTGCTTGGAGGGCTCCAGCAGACCCTCAGGTCATCCAGAAAGACTAGTGGATTGACAGAGAGCTTGTATGATCAAACAGTTCCTCTGGAAAAGAGCTCGATGCTTCCTAAACTTAGAGGAGGTAAAAAAAAAATTGATTTGCAAATGAATTCAAATCTCAGTGTCTACATCTACTCTTTCATGCTTTTCTACAGCTCCATCAGCCATTTTTTTACACCAAAGCACCTGGTAGAACCACACAAATAATGAAAAACAAAACTTCAGTTTTTCAGGAAGATCTTGCTTTACTGCAAGATTATTTCATCATGGAAACTCTCTTGTTGCAAATAGTCACTGAACTTCACCCTTTGCTCAAGCCTTGTCCACAACTACAGCACCCTCAGCCACTTCCCTGCTGCCCCAAACAAGTGAAAGACTTTTCTGTAATACACAGATTGTCCTGCAAGAGCTTGTTACTGAGTGGTAGGTATTCTCCCTGAGTGAATGGAGGATGAATAGATATAAAAATACATTCATATAATAGAATCACCTGGGTTGAAAGAGACCCTTTAGATCATCTAGTCCAACCACAGCCTAACCCTGACTAGCCCACCTCTAGATCATGTCCTTAAGCACTTCATCTACACGCCTTTTAAATACCTCCAAGGATGGTGACACCACCACCTCCCTGGGCAGCCTGTTCCAGTACTCAACTCACTTTCAGTAAAGAAATTCTCCCTGATATCTCATCTGGATCTCCCCTGGGGCAATTTTAAGCTATTTCTTCTTGTCCTATTGCTTGTTACCAAAGAGATCAACCCCGACATCTCTGCAACAGCCTTGCAGGTAGTTGTAGAGAGCAGTAAGGTCTCCTTCAGCCTCTTTTTCTCAAGAATAAAAAGCCCCAGTTCCCTCAGCCACTCCTCAGAGGACTTGTGCTCCAGTCTCTTCATATATATATAAAAAAATATAAATATATGAAACATTATCCTGCAGCTCCTCTCTTCCCTGCCTCCAACAAGGATTTCTCCATCTACACCTCTGCTTGTCACTCACTCTTAGCAGCTGCTACATAAACATCTCCAGAGAGGTGGAAAGGGAGTGATTTACCTAAGACAAACAAAAAGCTCTGAAGATGACAGCTGACTGATACTTTTCCTTTACTTGCTTGTACTGTCAATCAGAAGCAATTTTCCTTGGAGTTTCTGCTCCGCTGTCGCTAACGGTGGTTTCCAAGCACAATCCAGCCCTATATGTGGGCTGCCACCCAGCTGGGGAGAGGTCTCATACTGAATTTTAAGGCTGCGGTCTCCTGTGATTAGCTGATTAATCCACTGGCTTCACTCACACTGAGTTTGGGGCCCACACCCCTCTGGGAGTTTGGAAAACGGTTCCTGTTTCCTAAGCAGCCTTCTGAGAGCTGTGTTGTTTGGCACCAAAGTACTTCAAGAGCCAGTGGGTATCATCAAAACAGACTATAAACAGGCCTGTCACTTTTGGAGACATCCCGCTCTATGAATTTAGATGCCAGCTCCTGGTTTCCTCTGGGCACATTCAGCACAGCCACTTCCTGAGACTTTGGAACCTCTCCTCACCTTTTAAAGAAAAGACTTTGAATTGTGTGGTACTTTCTTCGTATGTGAGTTTGCAGCCTCATGGAAGGCAGTTTGCGTCTTTGCTGGAGCTAGCGTACAGGTTGCTCAAAGCTACTGCAAACCCTTGCCATTGCCCTGTAGCCAGCTGTTCCAAGATCCAGCTCCCTGGATTTATTGGGCTGCTCTCTTCTCTCTCCTTCCTATACTCTCCAAATAAGCTTCAAGAGTGTATTTGTACAAGAATATCCCATAGTCTCACACTCAAAGACTTCAACTCATTGACTAGGTGCTATGAAGTGGTCACACAAGGACCGCATCCTTGTGCCGCCCGCCTACTGCACAACAGCTTTTCTTCAATTATACACAGCTACTAGCAAACAACTACAGAACAATCCGAACTTTACAACTGCTGTATCACAAACACTTGACATTTCTTTTGAGGAAGGAAATAGAAAAGCTTCGTATAAGTGTTTACAACCATCTGATGGCACCGATCCTGCAGATCAGGTCGGTAGTAGGCAATCTTGGTGAGTCGAATAGGTGTCATGTGGGGCCTGTGATGCTTTTCACAGTCAAACAGGTGTATTTACAAAATGGGCACGAGATGGGAGAAACCTGCTTAGCTGCTGGGAATTAGAAGGGGTGGGTACCCAAGAAATGAAGCCAGTGGGTGTTCTTTCTCAGCCCCACAGAAACCCGAGGATCCATCACAGCAGAGCAATGCAGAACAGGTGTCAGGACTCTTAACATCACTGCAAACCTTACTCAGGCATGATGTCCAAAAAGGAAATGGTGCCCTCCCTAGATTATATGGCAAAGGAGAAAAAAACGCCCTTTTTGGCATAGTTTTACTGACTACAGAGTCGCATTGCTACATCCCCCTTAGAGAACACAGTAGTAGAAGTGCAAAGCGCTTTGAAAAGAGGAGATGCCCTCACGTCTGTTTCTACTGCAGTGGTTTTGAACACAACAGATCTCACTTTGTCAATACCCTGCTTTAGATTCAGATCCGCTACCTGTATACACAGGCACCTCCTGCCTAACCTGGCACTAGGAAGGACTGGACACATCCTATCCCCTGCGACTGCTGGGCTCCAAGGGGGAGCAAAGCTGAAAACCATCACTGCTGCCAATCTAAAAGCTTTTAGGTTTTAAGAGAGTGTGTGCCCGCACTCATATGGATAATCGCATGCAGCCTCCCCCTCCTCAGACAGGCTCCACTGATGGCATTCTGCTCTCTGAAGATAAAACAGCAGGAAAAGCAGAGCCATGGAAAGTGAAGTCTGTCAAATTGGGCACTTACATCTTAAGAGTAGCTGTAACTTTTAATGACACTAAGGACAATGACAATTCTGATGGAAATGATTTTTGTAGCTACAGTTTCAGGTGGTGAATTTATTGGCAGGAAGCAAGAAAGGGAAGAAAGTTAAAAAGGACCTGATGAATAAAATCGGAGGCAAAAATGGTTTCCGCCTTACGACTGAGGTGGGAAGTCATAAACCAGGGGAGATGAATAAAAAAGAAACTGGGATAGCATTCATCGAAGATACTCCTGGAGTTGAAATTAGAATCATTTTCATTGTTATTGAAATTGCCTGTGATCTCAGGGAGATTAGCAGGAGATTGCAGGAAAGTTCAGAGAAAGCTTTCAATTGGGAAATTTTGCAGGTGCCTGACTGTGGAGAAAGGAGGTAGGGAGTGAGTCCCACCAGAAGGTCGAGCCTGGAAACAGCCCACTGCTGGTCTGGGCTGCTCACTTGGCCTTTGCTATTAGCAGTGCATAAATAACTACCTAAATTGCATTGAAAGTTCGGTAAATGGCTCTTTCTCACGTGCACAAGCACCAATACCAGAACTTGCATGAGGCAAAAATTCCAATCATTTTTGTCATTTACTTAAAACCCCCAAAATCACCCAACCAGGTGCTGGAGACACAGTCAGTTGTGCTACAGAAACCCTAAGGACTGGGATTTTCCAAAGGTTGTTCAAATAAACAATCCAGGGAGTGATTACAAATGAGCACAATCACCAGGAACGCTATCAGGTTGTAAATGATTTTGCAACAGGGAAAAAAACCCAACCCACTAAGTCATTAGATAATTTCGTTGCGGTGAAAAACTGGAGCTGTGTCCTACTTGCATGGATTACAAGCAATACAAATGAACTGTGCCACCCAAAAATTGAAAAATGCTTGCACCATACTGCAGATGGGCTCAAAAAAGGAGCTGGCTTCCAAGGAGCTGCAGAAATGGATGCTGAGATCCCATTTTCCTAAGGGAGCCCCCAACACAGAGATTACTAACTTTAAGACCAGGATGAAACAACAAATTTCTCACTCAGCCGAAAGGACAGAACACATTATACATTACTGAATCCATTTTCTGTAAACGGTGACTCCATCCTATGCTCCATGCAGCCCTCATCAAGGAGGTTGAAGATGACGTGCCTATTTTCTTAGCATAGAGATGCTGCAGCAATCCAACCAAAGCTCGGTTTTAGCTACTCCATAACTGCTGCCTGTCTACTCACAGCAGGCTGGTGACCAGGCTTGGATCCTAGAGATGGAAAGGTAAAAAGATGCTGCAATTTCCCCCCAGGTCATGTATTTCCTTGTCTCAGCCCCAGACCATGCCTGTCCATACCTGGAAATGACATTGTCCCGGACAGCCTTCTGTAAAAATCCCTGGGGAGCTACCACAGATGAAGGAGAGAAGCACAGAAGATATGTCTCACCATGAGTACCTTGGGCCCACATCCGATGCCGTATACTCATCTACTTGCTATGTGCCACACAACCCAAAGGGTTTAAAAGGCTCCTGGAACCACGTTTGGATCTGGAAAGCGACTCCTCGTTAGCTGAGGAGAGAAAGACAACCCTGAGCTGAGCCCTGGCCATTTTTTCCACAGGAGCTGAGTTATCTGCAGTCTCGTGGTTGCTTTCCTCTCCCGAGAGCAGCCGCAGAGCTCTCCCTAACAACATGACTTGGCACTTCTTCCCTAAGAATGCTACCTGTGTTTTGATGTACGTCTCATTTTATTCCTGACAACAGTCGCACCTCACCTACCCAGGGCCTGAGGGAACTGGAGGTCTCTATTACTTCGGCGATAATTTTAATGACTCTATTACAATAGTATTTTAGTTCAGACATGCCCGGTGCACAGGGAACAGAACTCCTCTTGAAAGGTTACAGATATGACAGATGGGACTGTGTCTCGAAGGCGTGATGCGCGGCCCCCGTTCGGACACAGACAAAATGTTTGTGTGTGCTTCGCATTCATTAAGTTCCTTTTAATATCAGCCAGGAAACAAGAGCCCAGCTGGCAGCTTCCTGCTCTCCACTCCCTCCCCGTCAGCTCTTGCAGTGAAGGAGCCTCGTTTAGGAGAAAACCTTCCAGGGTGGGAGAAAAGAACCAGGGTTCAAACAGGGTACCAGGGTTCCGGAACTAGGTCAGAGAGCTGACCCCTTCTATGGGGGTTTTCCCTGTACCTGAATCTGCTGTTTCCTTCTTCATTCACACCATGAGCTCTAGGCACTGATAAGATACTGAATGTGTATTAAGGAGGTAGGTGTAACAGAACCAGCCATTGCTGGGGAGGAGATTTGGGTCTTGGACCCATTCCTTCTGCAGTCTTCTGTGGATCCACAGCCGCAGTGCAGGCCAGGTAGATTTACACCAGTGACAGAATTGGCCCTGTGACCATTTTACTCAACAAGATACCCAGATGTCAGCTGTTGGCGACATCTCTGGGGTTAGGCTGCTTTGTCAGAACACCAGCTCTGTGATTCCCATGCAGCTCAGACAGCTGTGGACAGTCACCCTGATTCCTGGCTGGGTTGCGGCAGTGGAGGGAAGACGTGAGCTCCTCTTGCTGTAGGTCCCTCACCTGAGGTTTCAGTGCTCAAGCACTCGCAGAGTTTTGCACATCCTGAGCCCCAAGCTTGAGCTCACTCCTGATCTCCACCAACATGCTCCACTGCTCGAACACCTTCTTCTCTTCCCAAGGAGAGATGTGTTGGCAGAACCCAAGTCTATGTCCAAGCAGTGGTTAGGAGCTGACTTGAGTTTTTCCTTTACATTGCTGAGGGTAGAGGAGCTCAAGGGTTTCGAGTGCCCAAAATTGTATCTACATGCACGTGGTCTTCTCACTCACTGTCTCCAGGCCTTGCTCCAAAGCCCTGTCCTGTCAAGGTGGTGTAGGGCTGACAGTAGGAATTGATGATCTTGAAGGTCTTTTCCAGCCTTGGTGATTCTATGATGCTAAGGCGAGTTGTGGTTCCACCTGTGGGTTAACACATGTGTGCCCTTGGGTTTGCTGTGGGTTTGGTTCCCTTTACTCCTGTTTTCATTGCGTCTTGAGAGTTTGGAGAAGGGCAAACACATCATATCAAATCCTGTCTCGTTCCCACTTGCTTTTTCTCTCTCAATCTCCCTTACTTGTACTTTTTAGCTAGTCTATCCTAACCTTTTACTTTCTGGCAGCTGGCAAGGCAGATTAGGCTTCACAGGAGCCCCCTTGGGCAAATCCTTTTCACAGTTCAGCACCACGCAAACTCCACAGAGGAGTATCTAACTGGCATCGAACTTTTCATCAGTGTAACATCACCATGGGCCACCTGCAGGCCATGGAGCTGCAGCAGTGCACGACAGTGGAGAACCTGCCCCACCAAAGAAAGCAGCTCTTTACCACCTGGCACTATGGAGAAGATGATCTCCAAATTCTCATATCCACCTGCCAATGTTGAAAGCCTCCAGGGAGCAACTAGAAGGGTCCAGGGAGGCTTCTGTCCTTCCAGGGATGTTACCAGATTCCGGATGAGTGTGAAATGCAAATGAGACTGAAGGGGTTGTCTGATAAGAGGACATGCTGGTGTGTGCTAAGCCAGAAAGGTGTCCCTGCCCGGGATTACCCGGTTAAAGGCTTTGAGGAGCTGCTCCAAACCCTAATGCTCCTCCAAGCATAATGAGCGTTTTATTGTAACTAACTCCTAAAGAGCTACCTTGGAGCTGTACCACAGAACAGGGAGTAAGGAAGCCTAATGCTACATGTGTTTTTATTTTGTGACTAGACCGAGCGTTGTCACTACACTACTTATCTAATTATAGTCTTAAAAACAATAACTAGGATAATTAGCTAATTGAACACTATTTTTAATGAATGCAATTCTGTGTAAAGCACATTCCAGCAGCAACAAACACACACCTGCACCTTCCCCTTGCTCTAGTAGGAACCAGTTGTCTAAAAAACTTCTCACCAACAATCCATCAACATTTCTAGGGACAACATCCTTGCTCATGAGCTGACAACCTGAGGACCTCACACTCACCAGCCCTTGGGTGCCAGAGACGGACATACCCCAGGTGAGCCTAGGGCTGCATGGTTCTCTCCTTGGCCCCACTGAGTGTTGGCTGGCACACTAATAAAGCCTCAGATGTGATGTCACCGCCCTTGGAAGGAGCTGGTAACAGTCGCATGGACTCCACAAACCATTTTCCTAGCAGCATGGCTCCAGCAGCAATGGAGGGGAGAGGAATGCCAGAGCATCTTCTCCAGCTGCACGGAGAGCACTCCTCTCTTCCAATGGCTCTCTGGACAGTCCCCAAATCTGGAAGTGAGTGGAGCTGACAGGACGTTTCTTGGAGCTAATATCTGAAAGCCCAGCTACAGCTCTGGGCTGTACGGACGTTGGGTGCGCATTCACTCCTGTGTCATGTTTACTGGGAAAATACTGGCCCCTGGGGCTTGCATGTACAGGCCAAAATCTGTGCTGCGCTCCCGCTGCCATGCACTGTGATTAAATCACAAGGGCTTGTGCTGGATTCCTGATGATTTAGAGTCATGCTGATGCTCAAGTTTTGGGTCTTATCTGTATCGACGGGGAGCTTTGAGAGAGCACGCGTGCCGGGCAGCCAGCTGAGCTCTGCACTTTTGGGGCCTATCTGTATTATACTGTGATCTGGCGAAAACGACAGCACGGCTTGGCTGGAGACAAATTCTGGATACGGCCCATCTTCCTTTACATATTGTAATAACACACTTGTGTGCAGTGTAATATATCCGTTAGAGAGTGAGTAGCTAAGTACATAAGGTAATCTAAAAACCAGTTATCGCTACAGATCAATATGTGACATGCCTATCTATTTTAGTGTGTTTTCTTGGTACAAATTATGACAGAAATACAGTAAGTCGGTAATTTCAGATTCCTTTGCATAGACATTGTCACTGTAATTTTGCCAGGAGGGAGATAATAAATCATACTTTTCCATCTGACTGATGTTCTGTTTCCCCTGTCTGATTTCAATGGCTGTATGCTATCTTCAGAGCTGGCATTGTTCATGGCTCCTTTTATTAAAGCACAGGCACGTCACTGAAATTTCTTTTGTATGATGATTTTCTAGCCCTACGTGAAATTGCAGAACACACAAGAAGAGGAGAAATAAAACCAACAAAAAAGCCCTGTTTTTTGAGACATAGCAGAAAAAAAAAAAAAACAAAACCTGGCTGCAAACATCTTGGAGAGGAAAATGCCAATCCTGAAATCAGGGCCCCATGCTGGCTTGGGTTAGTAATCAGTTTCTTGGAATTCCTGAGCGAAGATCTGAAAAAGTACTGGTGATTCAGCTGACTGGTTCAGTACGCTACCAACAGGCTTTAATACACTAGCTCCTGCAATGATTAACTTGCCGTGATTTGAGCATCTTCCACGGAAACTCAGCACTCATACAACAGAGGGGAAAGCACAGTAAAGACCCTCCCTTCCCCCTACTTTGTTTTTCTTGCAACCTGACGAAGCCCCTTGGATTTAATCTGTCCTATTCTCTAGTTCTCCCACCCTGGTATGAACCGCAGCAGTCATGCTCCAAGCCTGTGGTTGGATGCACCCTGGCAGGGCTGAGGGGCTCTCGGAGCAGCCCCCTGCACCCCTCCAGGTGCCGGACGGTTGTATACTTTCCCCCCGTCTCCTTCCCTTTCCACCCAGGGCTGCAACATCATCAACCCAACAGCCTCATCCTGTCAATAATGCTCCAGGAATGCCCTGAGTGTTTCATTCATATTTGATAAGGCTGCATTCCCAGGCTGGATAACAGTGGTCTGAGTAAGGCTGTGGTTTGCATCGCTCCATTTCTATTTCTGGCATGGTTCTGGGGTTGTGGAATCACTTTTTTGGTTTCATTGCCTCTTCCTCTCCAGCAGCAGAATGGACACGCTGCGTTTCTGGGGCTGAGAGATGCTGGGAGAGCAGCTGAATACACTCTTGCATGTGCTAATGCCTTCTGATGAGAGGTCTTACTTTGTTAAGTTATATTGAGATAATTGCATTAATAAAACATTTTTAAGAGTGCTAACAAAGGAGAAGGAGGTACTGCTAAAACCTCACGTAAAGGTTTCCATAACGAGATGAGAATCAGTATATGGTAATGCTATGCTTATACAGTCCCTCATTTATTTTGGATTCTGATTATACCCTGAAGATCCCTGCCAGAGCTGTGATCCCTACTGTGCAAAGTGCTGCTCAAGAAGACATAAAGTCAGTGAGATACAGAGGCCCTAGCTAAAGCATTACAGATGATTTGTGGACAAAACAAAGCTATGAACTTCAGATATAGTGGCAAGAAACATGAGAAGTAAGAAGAGAGTAGAGCTCCAGCTGTGACATCCTGGCTCTCTGCAAGTCAGAGGAGATTGTGCCCTGGAATGAAACTAAAATTTCCCCTTTCCTGTTCTGTTTGCCTGCGCTGGGCAGGGGGCTGTTCTCCCATCCCTCCACGCTTCTGCTTGATGCCAAGGGACATACATTGGGGCATCATCTAGGGACTTTTTGGAGTGAGGATGGGTTTGGGAGGTGGAAAGGGAGAGAACAAGGAGATGGAGAAGACACTGGGCAGGGCATACCAATGAAAGGCAGCAGCAGAGGTTAAGTATTGGCAGAGCCAATGGCTGGAATTACAGCTCTGTGCTTGGTAGAAAGCGGGGAAGCCACTGCAGAGCACCCAAAAAATGTCCTTGATGTTTCAAAGCTCAAGTTCACAAACACAGGTTGAAAGGAGAAGCTGCTCTTTTGACAGGAACATTACCAAGCTGTGATGCCAAAAACTCTTGTGTTCCCACCCAAAGCGTAACTCACCCCAAGTCTCGTGGCTAGCAAACTTCTGCCACTGACTTTGAGAAGGATGGCTCCATGCTACCAAAGCCACGTCACCAGGACTCACTCTCCTACCAGGCAGGGAGCAGCTCTTGCCTGTATGGTCTGAAGTGGAGAGAAGGGTTCAAGACGCCAGCCTGACCATCTCTTGTGAGCCCACCATTTGTCTCCTAGCAATTGCATTTTGCTACATATTCATGCAGTTCCACAGAAGGTTGTTACTCTGACTGTGCTCACGTTGGGTGATGGGACATCCAGGAAGCCCACAAGTGATTACAGACTTTCTAAACTGACAGCATAACTCTCCTCAGACAGATCCTAGCTGCAGCCACACACCCACCTAAAGCCACACCGGATATTGCGTTCCTCCAACGCGGGCAGGCACACTCTTCCTCCCTGCTAACTTACACAGGAGAGTAGAAACTAATCAGCACTTAGGCCAAGTGCTGCCACACTGCCGTTTGCAGGGCTCCTCTGCAAGCTGCCAGCGACCATCCATCATGCCGGTGGTACGCTGTCTCCTTAAGTTTACATAAGCTGCTGCCTGGGAACACTCATTTAAACCATGACTGTGTGTACTTACAATAACCGAGACCGCTCTCCCAGTTGTTATTTGCTTGTTTTCTTTCTCTGGGAAGAATGGGGAGGGCTAACAACCTCCCTGAGAGATGTCTGCTACTACAGGCAAGCACAGAGCACTTGGGACCCAGACCATAACCTCCTGGACTGAAATCAAAACACGGCTGATGCGTGGGAGAAAGAGCCAGCTGCTAAGTGACCCTGAGAGTCCCTGCCAGGTCTCTCTGGAGGGAATGGTAAGCCTGCCTGAGACTTGCAGCATCCTTCATACCTCCCCTGCAGCCACCGCAGTTGCCTATCACCTTGCGTTTGCCTCTCAGAGGGACCTGAGGAGACCTGAGAGGCCAAATTCGAGGCTGACGAGAAGTGGAAGATGAGGTTGGGAGGCAGATGGACCACCAAGCCTCCCCTTTTTCCCATGTACTGCTCCTCAGGAGTCAAAATCCTGAACTGCTGGGAAGCCATTTACATATTAAACATATCTGAGCGGTGCTGACCTCTCCTAGGGCAGCTTCCAGGGGAACTGCAGCCTCAGCCAAGTTGGGCCTAAGTACCAGGCTACCCAAGGGGCTCGAAACTCACACAGATCCTCCAGGACTTGTAACAGAGCTGTGAAGATGCTACATGGAGTTACTAAACCATCTGTCAGGGACAAAAAGGTTTTACAAAGGATGCAGGAAAAACCACTAATGGGTTTAGATTTACAATTGAACTTCAGTTGAGCATTTCATTTGTATGTGTTAATGATGCAGGGGCAGCAGCATAAACACTTGGACAGCTGGCTATGCTAGATGGTTGGTTGTCGTGTTTGTATTTTGTGTTTATGATTGCGATGAGTCAAAAACAAATCAGAGGTACAAGATCAGCTCAGTAGAAGAAAGCTAAATACTCCCAAAACGGGTCTTGGTAACTACTCCTTTACCCTGAGATAGTCACAGGTCCTCTTGGTAGTAAGGAAAAAAAAAAAGGAAAATAGGATTTCTCACCCCAAACCTAAACAGAAACCTGGAAACAAGGCAAGAAAATTCTTCCAAATGGAAACCTCTCACAGATTTTGATATCCTAGAGAAAAAACAAAAAAAATCTAAATCCTATTTTGTGAAAGATCAGGCAGTTGAAATTTCTACAAGATGCGTCAGTCCGGGTAGCATTACCAGAGCAAGTACGTACGCTTGTGCACGCACATGCGCCCAGGCACATGCTTCCCAAAGGTTCTTAAGTGGATGCTAATTTCAGCTGCAGCCAAGCAGCGCCGAGCGCTTTTACGGATGCTGACTTGGAACCTACTGATTCGCAAATCAAGCAGGCAAAAGGGTTTACGGGCCCACTTAAACCAGTCAGGTTTTGAGTCAGGGCCACCTGAGAAAGCCTCTCCTCTTTGCCAAAGACAGACTCCAATGTTCGTGGGACAGACTTGTGAAAGTCTGTCGGCCTTCTAAATTCAACAGGATAAGGGAAGAGTGGAGCTCAGAGCCAAACATGTGGGATGCTCCAAAGTGCCGCTGTGGGTGTAGCAGACAAAACCTTTGAGGTTAACTGTAAAACACCCGGATGCTTCAATGAAGTGAGGATTTCACTTCAAAGCAGCAGTCTGCTCCATCCTGAAGTTCCTATAGGATTTATAAGCTCATAGTTCACAGGTGATCCTCCCCTCACCCCTCTACTCCCCCAAACGCCCCTGGAAGTGCACAGTCTCACTCTTTATTCTAGGCAAACACATGGGCTTCAAACCCAATGGGTTTTTGCCCTATTCCTCAAGGTCCTGAGCTCTCAGCAAAACACAGGTCCAGGTCAAAAGCTCAACTGTTAATTAAATTAAGTCTGAAGGCTCTCGGTCCCAGACTGAAGGTTACTGTGTGTGAGAACAGTGTGCCACCACCTACTCTACTCCCCATTTCTCAGAGGATGCTGGAACCTGGTTTTGTGCATGACACCTCACAGTTTTTCAGCACAGCGAACAGTGAACAGGTCTGCTCTAACTCACTCTAACAGCCCTGCTTCCTGAAAGCCTGTTTTTCTATCCTTTAATCCCGTATCCAGGCACAATTATTACTTTCAGGAAAAGTGATGAGTACTTTTGGATTTCATTGACTTGCAAAAGGTAGTTTAAAGAGAAGATCCATCTCATCATCCACAAAGATGATTAGAGGCCTGGAGCACCTCCCCTACAAAGAGGAGCTGGGCTTGTTCAGCCTGGAGAAGAGAATGCTACGGGGGCACCTCGTTGCAGCATGCCAGTCCCTGAAGGAAGCAGAGAATCAGGAGGGGAATAAATTCGTTAAAAGGGTAGATAATGGCAGGACAAGGGGGCTAGAGTGAAGCTGAAGGAGGGAAGGTTTAGAAAAGCTATTAGAGGAAGCTCTTTACAGAGAGAGTGGTGAGGTGCTGGAACAGGCTGCCCAGAGAGGTGGTGGATGCCCCATTCCCTGCAGGATGTTCAAGGCCAGGTTGGATGGGGCCCCGGGCAACCTTGTGTAGATCCAGGCCTGGAGGCTGGTGTCCCTGCCTGTGGCAGGGGGGTTGGAACTCTGTGATCCTTGGGGTCCTTTCCAACCCGGACTAGTCTATAAGTCTATGATTATTGTCCCACTGAAATCTCTCCAAAAAAAGGTCCTTGTATCCTTCATGTAAGAACCTGACCATGCAGCAGAATTACACCTCGGTGGGACACTTCCATCATCTGACAACAAAGCAGTCAACACGGGACCACTGAAGCACACTGGTGGGATGAAGATGGGTAAGGCCTTGCTATGACACGAAGAAACTGTTATTTAAGTGGTTCACCAAATCAGCATCTTCCCATTCCTCGGGAAAGCAGAGCAGAGAATAGGTTGATTGGAAGGGCCCCCAGGAGATGGTCCTGGGGTATTTCCTTTCCCTTGTGACTACGACATTAAATTGATTTGCCCATACTGAGGGACTGAAGTTACAAAGATAAGCCATGTGTGATAGAAGAAAGGAGCTACACACTGCCTCCACAGAGAATACCAGTGCCTGGGAAAGAGGAAATTGTGATCTGTGGTACCGAGAACTCGTTGACATACACAGACCTACATGGAAGTGTTTTCATAGTAAGAAAAGAGAATTGGCAAGTGTATGATGGGATCTGGCATACAGCCAACAAGGAGTTGAGGGCTGTCGCTATCAATGGAGGTATGGATCTCAACGCCACGTGACCCGGAGAACAAACTCATGTGTGTACCTGGCGCCTTTGCAGACCCTGCTCTTCATTGTGAAACGCTCTTTTCCTTAGCTGAATTGAAAACATGCAGACAAATTCATTAGAATGAGAGATGCAGATTGTGTACAAGCTAACAGGATTTGAAAATCTAGTCTTAAAAAATAAGATACATTCCAGAAGGCTTTCTTTACAACATTCCCAATAGCAGCTCAACCACTGCAATTAAATGCCATACTTATCATTATGTGAGATGGTCATCTGCCTAGGCATTCATCTTATGCCATTCTAGATAGCCCTATCGCAGTTGAAATGGAGATATTAAATAAGTACAGCTTGCAATCTACTTGCATTCTCATACAGTTACAAGTAACAGCTCTCAGTACCATGCCATCCATCCCTGCTAGCCAAATTGGGAAAGGGGTTCTCAAAAAGCACTCAGTATCAGTTTACCACCATTTTTACTGACAACATTGGTAGTCCAACTTGATTCATGCTGCGAGCAAAGGAGGAGTTTGTCTGGAGTAGAGGATTCAGGGGACTGTGCTTTCACGTGGGGATTTTTGACCCAGCACTGGCCCTCGCTTGGTGCACTTGAGGGAAGAGGTGGCAGTTTTTCACATTAGCCACACCTGCATACAAGCTCAAAGGGTCTTCAGCTTTAGCACCAATTGAGAGGAGTGAGAAGATACCGAGTGCTTCCGAGAGTCCTCCAAAGAAATACTATTCCTATAGCACATCACTACTAGATCCTGAAGAAAGGGTTTCTTACCTTAAATTCCTCCAAGATTTTGTAATTTTTCCCATGGTATTCACAAAAGTTTTTCACTTCCTTGCATTCTGGACAGCATCCATTGTGTTCCACTTTTGTACACTTTGGGTGGATTTTAGGGCATTCTGGTTGATCACAAACAGGTCCATCCTCAGTACAGACACAGGGACAGTTGGAATGTCCCGGGAAAAAACGTTCTCCCAGTTTGTACACAAAGCCACTGTCATCCACACAGCCCTTCCCTCGGTAGTCATCAAAGATCAGGTTGTCATTACTGGAGGTCTGGTCCCCTTCATCGGCAGGGTAGTCTTCATGATTGATGGCAGCCGGAGTGACCAAAGCAGGGATTACAACCAGAAGTATCCAGGCTTCATGGATACGAAGAGCCATCCCCCTCCTCGGCTTCTCCATGGGATCTCAATGCGAGATAGAAACAGCTGCTTCCATAGGGAGGGCAGTGTTGTGGTCTGAAAACAGATATTGGCAAGTGAGAGCAAACTCAAAATCCTAAGGAATACCCACTTACAAAGGCCACACTTTCCACCAGCACCCAAGGACAGACTGGTGCTTTCAAACCACACAGCCAGCCATCACCGTTTCATGCCAATTAAGCCTCTTCTCAATTAAAGAGAACAAAGCCTATGAAATACAGAAATCAGATACACATGCCTATAAGCACATGCCCACAAAACATCACTCTAGAAACAGGGTGGGGGTCACAGAACGATTTACTTTTTACTTTCCTCATTCCTTCTGCTGAGTTCTCTGATGCAGCAGGAGTTAAACTAGCTGCCTGAAATCACACGGCAATGGGGGAAAGCTCAGAGGGGCTTGAACCCAACTTTAAGCGCGGTCTTAACCTCTTCCCGTAGCCACCGTCCCTCCATATGGTGCACAGCCCAACTTCATTAAAATGAGGTGGGAACCCCAAGTTGAAAAAGGAGATAAGCATCATCTGTAGGTAGATCTGCATACAACATGCTAGGTGGTGCTGGGTTGCACTTGGTCTGTGAGAGGTGGAATGGTACAGAATTTTTTATATGAGATTTTTGAGGAGGAAGAGGGACTACCTGGGCTACTGACACAGCCCAGCCTGTGGCAGGTCCGTATAATCCTGACAGAAGCAACGACACGGTTCATCATCTCCATCATTCAAAATTTCAGCGATTCCCAGAGAGAAATGCAGAGAACAGGGCGTGAAATGCCCATGCAATGCATGGAGCTACTGAAATGGCTTGGTCTTATTAAGCTGGAGCCTTTCTAAAACTTTGTGAGCGGTGCCTGACCTTTGGAGACCTCTGCTTCAGCGGCAGAGCAGAGGACTGACCCAGGGAGGGAGAGGAGCTCTGCTCAGCCCCCAAGGAGAGGCAGCTCCAGGCGAAGGCTCCGCGTGTGTGATGTGTGTGCACCTTGGGTGTGCTATTGGCTGCTGGCGGTGCCACATCACTGCCACCAACACACCGTCCTGCCCGTATGACAGCCAGCAGTCAGCGCGACCCCAGCAGCAAACCGGTTTCTGACCTCCCTTAAGAGAGCTGGGCAAAGTATTACAGGGAACTTTTATCCATGAGACGAAATCTCGGCATTACAGGGATGCGGGAATGACGGAGGTGGATGCTGGCTCACACCCCCAAAAAAAGGGCTGTTTGGATGTGTGTGTGTGTCATTCCTTCCCTTCCTCAGCACCCACAGCGCGAGTACACAGACACACACAGTATATGCAAACATGCATTAACCTACACACACAAAACAAACACTAACACCCCCCCCCCCCCACCAGCACCACCACCTCCAGGAGGATTTTTTGTTCTGTATGGGGATTTTTGGTGGATTGCAGATGTCGAGCAATTAATTCTCCATTAATTAAAGCCAAAAAAAAAAAAAAAGGAGAAAAAGTAGCAGCAGGAGGAGAAAGCTTTAATCCTAGAGAAACAGCTAAGGGATCCTGTTGACAAAGCAGTTTTTCCAATGCCACAACAGAGGGAGACACCGGATATTACACAAGCTTTATCAAATTCAAAAGATATCTCCTTAATTGAAGTACTAGCTACGGTTCCATCACAAGGACTATGCACCCCGTTACTACTACCAGCGATACCTATTGTAACGTGCTGTTTGGGAAATCAAGCGACTGATGCAGATACAACTGCTTCGCGCATCTACAGAGCGGAGAGTCTCGCCCACCTAAATGCCACAGGTAGGATGCAATATTGCAGGTTGGTGGGTATTTAAGGGGTGGGGGGGAATAAAGCAGAAGCAAATTAAGTCATTTGTGCTGGAGGAAAGGTGCAACAATTGAGAGAATCTGCTTAAGTTTGATGGGGAAGCTCTTCAAATTATTTAAAAATAAAGAAAAAGTTATCCAAAGGTCATAAATAAACCCACTGCAGCATCGGAGATGTCCCACGGCAACTCACAAGCACCCGGCTCAGCGGCTATCCTGGAGACCAGGCAGACTGCAGACGTCTCGCACGGGCAGAGATTTCAACAAGTAAATAAACGCTGCTCGGCTCGGGATTAGTTTACAGCTGAACTTTCTCATCATTTCTCTCATCACGAGAGAGGCCAGCATCGGAGGTAAGCCTGACTCTGAGCAAAAAACGTTTCCATCCGCCTTCCCCTCACCCCGAGTGAATAATTTACACTTACCTAATCAGGCACGATCTGAAAGCCGAAAGGGGTCACAGGCCACCATGGACTAAATGGTTAGAAACAGATTAGCGAAAGCAGTTCCTCCTAATCACATTTTCAGCGTCGACTCACAGACAATCCCTTTTCCTCCACCTCCCATCGCAAAAACTGGGGGGAAAGCGGCAGCCCAGCAACCACAACATGAGAATTAAGCCTTAACCCGGCGCTGGGGATTCACAGCCGGCAGCGGCGAGGCGGTCCAGAGGCAGGGATGCCGCGGAGAAACCCCGATGCCAGCAGCACAGTCATCGCGGCGAACTTGGGCTGGATTTCCTCAGGTCTTGGGGAGGGAGGGAGCGGGAGGGGAACGGGGAGGGGGGGGGAAGGTGTGGGGGGGTGATGAGAGGGGGAAAAAAAAAAAAATCATATATATCCCCTCCCTATGCCCAGCGGAGCTCTGGCGGTGCAGGATTTGCCACGGCGGGGGAAAAGGGGGAGGGAGGGGGGGAGAGGGGGCTGGTTAGGCTGGAAGCAGGCGGGGGAGGGAGGGCGGAGAAGCCCCTTTGCCGGGAGGGAGGGGGGGCCCCGCGGAGGGCCCCGCTCCCCTGCGGGGACTCCCCGGCCTGGAGGCGGGCATGCCCGCGCCGGGCCGCGCAGCTCCGCGCTATTTATTGTTATTATTAATAATAAAAATAACAATTTTAATTATTATTATTAATAATATTTTTTCTTCTCAAAAAAGAGGGGAAAAAAAGGGAAGAGATGGAAAAAAATATTATTAATAATAATAAAGAATCCCGCGGAGCGCTCGGGCATCGCGGGCCTCAGCGCGGGCGTGCCATGGCGCGGAGAGGCGCACTTTTCCCGCGGGGGGTCCGCGCTCCCCCCCACCCCTGCCGCGGCGCGTCCCGGCCGGCGCCGCCGCTCCCCCCACCCGTCCGCCGGTCTGGGCGGCTGCGGCTGCCGGCGGTACCCTGACAGCCCAACTCCTGCTCGTTCCCGCAGCTCTGGATGCCTCCGGAGGGTTTGCTGGGAGGAAAAGCTCCCCCGCTGCCGCGTTACGAAAACTTCGCGTCTTCCTTCCCAATATTCCCCCCCCTCCCCCCCAAACCCCTCCACCTCCCGCCCCAAGGGCTGGCACCGGGGAAGGGGCGCCCGGCTGGCGTGTGGCGTGTTGTGTTCCATTAAACATCGATCTCCTTGCAATTCGGCTGCTCTGTCATTAGGCGTCATTGTAAAGCTGTTTCTTCAGAAACCACCCAAAAGGCGATCTCTTGATGTTTGGGAAAACAGAGCGTCAACAGAGAGAGGGAGGAATGGGGGCTTTTATTTGGATAAAATCTGGGGTAATACTCCTTTCAGGGCGATTATTCCCACTGCAAACATTAACTACGGAAGCACTGCCCCGTCCCTCGGGGTTGGATGGGGCCCTGGGCAATCTTGTGTAGCTCCAGGCCTGGAGGTTGGTGTCCCTGCCTGTGGCAGGGGGGTTGGAACTCTGCGATTCTTGGGGTCCCTTCCAACTGACCATTCTATGATTCTATGTTGTCAAACCTTGTTTTTTCTCCTTCCCTTCCTGTAACGCCATGAGATTAAGGTGATGTGAAGCAGCATGGTGGTCCTCAGGTCCAGAGAGAGACAAACCATTGGTCCTCAGGTCCAGAGACAAACCATACCGTCGGCACCTCCAGAAAGCAGCCACCCTGATTTGGGATGGAAGAGAACACAGCGCACTTCACTGCCGTGGCCCCGCAGGCTGGAGAGATGCCCAGATGCAAGTTGCAGAACCTTAATGGATCCATCGTTGGTTGCCAGAGCCACGGTGCCACCTGAAATTCAGAGGAAAGTTATCGAGTTTTGCAAAGGAGGTAAAGCATGAGAGTGGCCCTGGGGGTTTGAAGATCGCTGCTTGAAAAACACCCACGTTACATACTCCTGTTTTCTGAGAGAAATTACCAGAAAGTTGTCCAGATCAATAATAATGATTGGATTTTGAAGCAGATCCAGAGACCCAGACATGCTACTCATAAGGAGCTATTTTACTCCTGCTTGGATGCAGTTACTGAGAACAGATTCTGAGCACAGACTGAGCACCAGAGAAGGAGATGCTCTTCTGATACCTGGAGATACTGGTGTCAGACTGTGCTCTTAACACCACTTTCCTCCTACAGCTCTGCAAGAAACAAAGATGTGGGGTTTCAACTAAATTTCAAGCATCTAACTGAGCCTCTGAGTGCCTCACTCCTTTCACAGAATCACAGAATCATAGAGGTTGGAAGGTACTTCCAGAGATCATTGAGTCCAACCCCCCTTGTCAAAGCAGGTTCCCTAAGACATGTCACACAGGTTGGCATCCAGACAGGTCTTCAATATCTCCAGAGAAGGAGACTCCACACCTCCCTGGGCAGCCTGTCCCAGTGCTCCATCACCTTCCTCATATTGGTGCAGAACTTCCTGTGCTCCAACTTGAGGCCATCGCCCCTTGTCCCATAGACCACTGAGAAGAGGCTGACCATTTCACCGTGTCCCACACTTCAGATATTGATAAACATTGATCAGATCCCCTCTCAGGCTTCTTTTGTCAAGGCTGAACAGCCCCAGTTCTTTCAGCCTATCCTTTATATGCTTACAGAGAAAAACACCACAGTGGAAGCATTAGTCTATAATTGGGTCTAACAGTAGGAAAAATGAAAATAAAACCAAAAAAAAAAAAAAAGGTCCTAGAGGAGTTCCCAGTTTCCCTGTGTTTATTCGCAAGCCCAACCGACTCGGTTTTTCATCAATCTCAACAAGGCAGAACATGTTATACATTCACTGACCTCCTGTCTAAGTAAAAACAGTGGTAGCAGCTGGGGAGTGATACTTTTGAAGGACCTTTTACTGATCCAGACACCAGAGTTGCTCCTTTCTGAAAAGAATTATAATAATCCTGAGTTTCACATAAAAAAAAAAAAAAGAAAGCCTCAAAAGAGGATCGATACGTCCATTTGGAAGCTGACATGGTCCTCCCAACAAAGGGTTCATTGTACTGCCAGTCATGATCTTGGTCAAACACCTTTTTCTATTAGGAGCGAGTTCGATACACCCTCCGAATGATTACAGCTCTTTTTTATGTATCAGGGTTTTCTCTCTGAAAGCAAAGTCATCACCAGCAGAGGGGTAATTAATATTGACACTGACAAAGTCAATCTGGCACCAAGGCCATAATTTTTTGGGGAAGATTATGAAAAACAGCAGATATTTTTTCTATTTTTAGTCATCAGGGGAACTAGAAAGTAGCGCTAACCATGATAAATACGCCCTATTTGCAAACCTTTATAACTACCCGGCTTCCTCATCTAGAACAAAGCCTGACACAGCAAAGATCTGTAGGATGGATTAGAGTGTCCAAAGCAGCAGATGTGAATATTTATTAGACACTCTCTTCCAGCGAGTCTTTGCTGACAGAAGCACCGCGTACGGATTTCGCTTGCAGCCAGCTTCTCCAGGCAATCCTTGGGATGACTTCTCCAAGAGCCAAACAAATGCCATTTTGCCTGGAGCCCTGAGGCCGCAACAGCTGGGCGGGAGGTTAATGTTGCTTCCAGCCTCTTAAAACCAGCAAAGAAGCCACTTGTTGCAGAGGGAGATGGATGGGAAGGAGAAAAAAAACCTGGACAACTGCAGTTCCCTTTCAGAAAGCAAGAGCAGGACAGACTGATAACCAAGACAACAGCTTCACTGTCTAATTGAACACCCCCCCCATCCCAGGGTTTGGTAGCAGGGCAGGAGAGGTTCTCATCTCACCCCAATGCAGTGTTTTGCTAAACTCTTCACTAGTTAAGTCACACACCCGCAGCAAAGCGATAGCCCTCTCGGTCCATGCCAACATTCTGACAGCATCGGGAAACAACAAAACCTGTAGGAAAATAGAGAGGGACAATCAAAACCAACTAACTAAGAGGTGCAGTTGTAAACTCCATGTGCCTTCATGGCTGGTGCTCACCAGGGACAGGGTCTAGGTGTATGAGGCCATCCTGGTGAAGAGTGATTCGTGGGGATCTTTGTTAGCTGAGGTCGACGACTAGTACAGCAACTTCCTTGCTCGGTAGCAGCAGGATGCACGGGCAAGTGCCTGCGAGGGGAAAAGAAAGGGGAGGGGAATGTGCAAAATGAGAACATCTCGTTTCTGTCACCCTTTATGTCAACACTGATCTAGGGGCTCATAACGGTTTGCTCATTATAATGTAAATTTACTCCCTCCTTTCTTCCAAAAGGAGATGTTTTGTTTCGGGAAGAGAGAACAAATTGTGTTTTATTGCTCTTTCAAAATGTTCTCCAATTAGGAAGGCAAACAACAACTATTACATAATTGTCACGCAAAGCTCTGGGTTTTTTTTTGAAGGATATGAGTTTGTGTGCTAACCAAAGCACTTTGATACAACACTCGGGAGAAGATAGATTTGTCTTCACACCTTTGGCCCAGCTGACAGGTGGAGCTGGTCTATGCAAACTCACTGAAGTCAGCAGTTATGCTGATTTGCATCAAAACGAGTAGTTTCTACTTAGAAGATGATCTACCTGTAGATCACACATCCTTGAGATCTCCAGCTCACGAGGCTCCCGAAGAACCTGCTCTGGATCTGCTGGTCCACCTCGGGGAGCTAAAACGAATCTTTGCTCTGGCTGGCCCCACACCAGTCCTGAACTCATCCTTCTTCCTCAAACTGGCAGACAGGAGTGATGACAAAGCACATTGCCATGACAAAGAGACCCTACAGTAGCAGCCTTTGTACTAATTACAGCTAATTTGTTGTTGCCCATTGCTAGCACACAGGTACTAATTTTTCCTATTATGTCCTTAGAATAACATAAGCTCTGACCATCTGGTCCCTTGCTTCAAAAAGGATGCAGTGAGTTAGGAAACGTAGAGAGAGAAAGGCAGCAAAGGCAGTGAGAGGTACAAACAGCTTCTGTGCAAGGCAGCGTCAAGAGGGATGACAACCCAGAGAAAACTGTTTGCACGCTAAAATCATGCTTTATCTGTACACAAACCTCAAGGCTCAGTCAGCCCATGGTAATTGCCCCTGTTTCCTCTCCTTGGGGACCCACAGAGAAATCCAGGGCTGAGCCAGACCCCAACCCACCACCCAGCGATGCGGGTGTTGCACCAAAATGTAACTCTGAATCCCAGCTAACCTGGGAGTCACATGAGAAGCTGTCAGAAGCGGTGCAGCACAGGACATGGCATTTCTGAACGGGCACCTTTCTTTTCAGATGTAACTGCATTTCCTCCCACTGATCACCACGCCTAGCTCCCTTCCCCCCCTCCCCGCATTTAGGAAAGCTGCCTCTGCAAGTTCCCCATCCTGGTGTCCTACAGAGCAAAAACCCCGTTCCTGATCCCCAGCGTGGCCTCTGCGGGCGGCTGTTTCCAGACTGGCATTGATTAATTACAAAAGCAGTGCTGCTGTTTGGGCTGGAAATACATTTGTACTTAACAAAACAATAAAAGTCCCTCATGCCCTGCTTGGAAAAAAAAACTATTCCCATTGCTAAACCCATCTCCCTGCCTTGTTTTGAGATCAGAACTGAACCCAAAAGTCAGTTAGTACAGCAAAGGATGTAATTGCTTTTAAAACACATAACCTGCTTGGGAGAACGGGGTAATTAAAATGAATTATCTTGTATGGAAACCCAGCCCTGTAAAGTTTCTAAATGTGTGTAAAGTTACAGGCAAAACAAAAAACATAGCTGTAAAGTGTCAAAAGCAAGAATATGGTTAAAACCAAAATAAAATGAATACATAATAAAAAATTAATAGAAATTACCAGTCTTCACACTGATCTAAACATACAAGCTTAAAATCAAAGTTATTGCACTTGGTACATTAAAGTAAGCCAAACGCTTTTTTCTATCTGTGGGGAACTTTCCATGCCTCTTCTGCTGTGTAAACACCCAAAAAACCCAAAGCCATGGATGCAAATACTATGTGAAATCTATCTCCTAAATCGAACTGGCAGATAAGTTTAAAATAGTGCTGGTATGTTGAAGCTATTTAATTTGTTACTGCAGTTCTTCAGAGGACAAAACTAGGCAAGATTAACTTGCTGGGTTGGTAGAACCAAATTACTTGGAGTAGAGGGAAAAAAAACCACCCTGTACCTGTCAAAAGGTAGTTTGGCAATTTCTGTTCCGTAAGGTCCTAACAGAAATCACAGCTGTAATTACTGTCGCCTTTGTAAAATTAACTTTGAAGTGAAACCTTGTCAAGACCACATGAAGAGTCGCTTTACTGGTTCAGGCATTAAACAGCTGGAAAAAGGGACACCTTTGGACTGGGAAAGCCTAAAAAGCAGACCAGCTTACTGGCATTGGGCTCTGACAGTCAGTAAGTGATGTTGACCAAATCCTCAGGAATTCATCTTAAAACAAACAAGTCACAGGCTGTGAAGCTGCTGATTTCTCAGCAAGGTGAACGCTCCACCAGACCTAACCCCCCCATTTCATCCCAGCACATCCTGCTCGCGTTGCGGACCGCTCCATACACATCCTGCTGTGTGTGAACAAACCACCACCACTCCTCATTAATCCCAAATTAATCTACAAAATGGATAACATTCGATTATGGAATACTCTGAAGATTCCTGGTTTGACAGATAAGTACTTAATGCTCCCAGAGTGCTCCAGCAGCTTACACGTGAATAAAACAGTGTTGTAACAAGAGTCACAGCTCCACAACTCCCCGTGGCATGTTAGGCTGAAGCATTCCAGCTGATAACCACCACCCCATGCTATCCCAGGGTATTTTTCTCTGACAGACCCAGCAGGTAACATTAACAAGGACAGCGAAAGATAGAACTTTCCAGCAGCTCTTACTCCCAGAGTGAACAGACTGGTCGAGGTGCTGGAGTGGGACAGTTGCTTCCAATAAAAGCACAGCAGTTACTTGAGACGTTCTTGTAAATAATTCCAGTGTAGTAACTTCCCTAGTTTATAAATGCTTGCAGTGCCTAACTGCAAGCAAAGCATTCATCTTCAAAGACAGAAGCCCAGTTATTTCTTGTTTCATTAAAATTATTATCTTGCATGGGTTAAAGAAATTCTGTTTATTGTAATTGCATGGAGAAAGTTGAGACCATTACTGATGTAAGAGAGGGGAAAGGAAGGGGGAAAGGAAAGAAGGAAAGGAAAGGAGAAGAGAAAGAGACATGCAGAGGGTAAAGGGGAAAGGAGGAAAGGAGAGAGGAAAGGAAGGAGGAGAGGGGAAAGGAAAGGTGGAGAGGGGGAAAGAAAGGAAGAGAGGGGTAAAGAAAGGGGAGGGGGAAGAGGGGAGAGCAGAGACAAAAGGAAAGGAGAGGGGGGGCGGGGGAGGGGAAGGGAGGAGAGGGGGAACAGGGGAGGGGAGGAGAAGAGAGGGGGAAGGGGAGGGGGAGGAGAGGAGAGGGGAAAGGAGAGGGGGGAGGAGAGGAGAGAGAAAAGGGAAAGAAAGAAGAAAGAAAGAGAGAAAGTAAGTTTTGATCAATAGGGAAATGATTTTTATATACATCAGAACCAATTTAAAGAATTCTCTAGGATCAATTTAGATAGACAGAAATGCTTCTCAGCATTTATTACCTGTGGAGGGAATATTGATCCCGTGCATTGATTTCTCCTGTGCATGAAGAGCAGCATCTGGTTTTGTTGTGTGGGTTGGTTTTTTTTTTATTTTATTTTAAAGATACCCCAGAGTGGAAAGTATCAAGAACTACTTATATTTTAAGGACTTACATTAATGGGTCAACCAATGTCATTACGTGGAACTTTTAAACTCTATTCAAGAATATGCAAAATGCAATTTAGGATAATTTTGGCATGTAGTTGTTCACCAGTAGAATATATTTAAAGAGAGGGGTTTTTTTGAAACCCGACTTACCAAAGGGTACTAATTCCTTCCATAACACATTGTACCAAGCATTTTATTTCCTGTTCCCTTTTAAAAAGGAATCTCTCTTCATGATAATATAATAAATCACATAGCCCTAATGGATTACATTCCCTCTGAATTAAGATCTTTTGCCATTATTGGAGCTGCAACCATTTGTATCATCATGATGATCACCCAACCTCCAGAATCTCCTAGGAACAGGGCACCTCTCAGGTTAGGTGTAAAAGGCAAAGATACCCAGTCCCTGCTTTGAATAATCTGCAGTCTAAGTATAAATAAAAAACAACCAACCCCAACAAGGAATACAGCAGACAGATCAGGGAGGACAAGGCTACGGATAATTATAAACTTAAATAGCCATGATCACATCTGATCATCACAGTTACGTGTTTTATGGGCATCCTGGTAGCAGGAGAGGACTTGGGGCTGAGGTCTTATCGATGCAGAGATGTGGAGGTACCCAGCACAAAGCTAGTTCGGGTACATGGAGCACGCCTAGAGGGGTACAGCTATTTCCGTGCAGCCCCCCGCACCAGCGTGACTTGTTTCTCACCCGGGACTCAGCACGGTGCGAGACAGCAGCCGTATGACCTAAGGCTGCTGAGTTGGCATCACCTCTGCTACTGAGAAACTCAGACTGGCTGGGCTCGGATCCGTACCTGGGAAATGGGAGGAAGGCACTGAGGGGCTTCATAGCAGCTCATGATCTGGCCCATGGTTTCTATGTGGGATGAAATTAGGCAAAACTTGAATTTTGAGGAACCTTTCTGAGAAGGGGCAGGAAGACAGCCGGAAAAGTCACCGAACACTACAGAGAATCTTCACATCTTGCCTAAATAAGAGTAAATAAAATGCTTAACAGATGCTGAAAACTGTGATTGTGGTGACTGTAGATCAAATTCTTCATTACTGTCACACCAAGCAGAACATTATTTACCAGCCAACTGATTTCACCATACGATAGACATACTTTTTTTGTTGCTCTATAAACAGCTTTCAACAAATACAGCAATTATTTCTCATCTCCCAAATGTACATTTTGCTTGGGAATGCGCTTTTTTTGGACGTTGTTACAATTCCTCCATTCTCACAAACAAACTAAACCTCCTAAACATTCTCGTCTCCGAAATAACGGCAGCTCCCTCCTCCCTTTGCCTTCCCACTGTGTTAGTTTAGATCTTTCATGGCAGAGGACAGAGAAAAATAATCTTGAGCAGGTAGTAATGCGCTTGCAGCAATTTACTAAATATTCTCAGTAATGGAGACCAAAAAGCAAGCTGGGAACAAGAGGAGAGGTCCAGCAATCTGCTGATATAGGTTTTTAATATATCCATACCAAAATAAAATCCTTTTGTCATTCACTAATGTAATGACTTTTTCCCCCCCCTTTTCTTTCCTTTCTCAGAAGTATTTAAATAGCCGGAGATTTGGCAAAGTATATTAGGGAAAATTAGCTCATCTCAGTATGCACTTAAACTCATGACTCACCTTATGCTTGTGAAGTCATTCAATTCAGTGTAATCATGTGCTTAAATGATGGCAGGATCAGGGCATCACAAACAGATTCATTATGGCAATAATGAGTTACAGCACAAGGTCTTAATACGAACAGATTCACTTTTATTTGGCTTTTAGCAGTACACTAAGAGTTAGACCTTTTAAAGGAAAGGCAGCTTTATAGACTGAGTAGGGCCATATAATGTCAGTTTTCTACAGCCAAGCATTGGAAGAAGAAAATAAAACTTGGTGCAGAGAAGTTTCCTAGATTAATTGTTCACGAGACGCTTATGAAGGTGGAAAGTCATTCCCCTGCATGACAGAACAATTTGAATTACCCAGGCAGTGTGCTAATAGAAATTCAGCTCTCATCTTTGCAAATCTGTGTACAGTATTTTGTCCTGGATGAGAAATGAGTGTGTGGCAGGGTAGGGCCTTCCCTATTTACCTCCAAAGAGTAAGGGTGTGGAGCAAGGTTTGGCCAATGGAAAAAAAAAAGAGGACTTCTCTTAACTTTATACCATCTGGAAAATGCGACCTAGCTGAAGGGGCATTATTACCAGAGCTTCAACAGATCTCAGCACTCAACAAATCCTTTTTCAATCAAAAAATCACTAGAAAGTTACTCAGAGCAAAGAAAGCATTTATCTGATAGAAGAAAATCCCCTCTATAAAAGAACTTGAAGCCTTTTTATAAGGATTTCTAGATACAGGCCATTAGCGTAAAGCTACCTTTCAGCCGGACTTGAGCTTGTTTATATTAGATTTTAATTGGCCTTTTGGTAACATTTCGGATTTTCAAAGTAGCTGCAAAACAAACTAGGATGTATTAAAGCAGAAGCCTGCAGAGCAAAGTCTTCAAGATGTCAAAAACGTTTCTGGATGTGTTAATGAGGCACATTTGAATATATTCAGAGGTAATATATTAAGATTAAAAACAGTCTCCATCTTCAGGCCAGCACTGGATGTTTTTTCATGAAAATTTCTACCAAAGAAGAGTATTTGTTTTTTGAGTATAAAAGGAAAGAACACTTGTCTAGATTTCAGTGGTGCCTAGAATATCTGTATGTGTGGACACATGTAGGGCCATGTTTCCAAGTGCGTCTACTTTGAGGAAAACAAACAGATGAGGAACAAGGCAGATGGCATCCTGCTAAAAACCCTTGGGCTGCTCCTGAGTGTGGCACCTCAGTCCCACCGAACTCTTCCGAAATCAAAAATCCCACCAGGCAACGTTTGGTTTTTCCGATTGCTGTTGAAGGGCAACGTGATCGCCAATGCTGCATCAGCAGGGGGCTGCCTGGAGCCTCGGCAGGGCAATAACCTCCTCAGCACTTGTTGGTGGGGAAACTTCAGAGAAGGTAACATCAGTAATGCTGTCACTGTAGTTGTGCTTCTGCTGCCCAGGGCAACAACATGACAGAAATGTCTAATTTTAAAATGCTGCATATTAAGGGGAAGCAACGGAGGAAAAGAGTAAAGATTGGTATCATCTGATGATCCTCAAAAAGGAATAAATCATCATAAAATTATCTCCAGAAGTTGCCAAGCGGAAGCTCTCCTTACAAAGAAACTTCCTGAAGGACTTTTTATGTGACGGCAAATGCTCCAGAGCATGCTTCAAGTTCACACTACAATCTTATTCTGAAGAACAAGCTTTTCTCTTCTGTTAAACTTCTCTATTGGAAGTAGCATATCAAGTAGTGCACTGTGTGTAATATTATCTCTGCGATATATTAGCTGGTTCTTGGTGTTTCAAGGGTCTGAGAGGAAAAATTCACACTTACGATGAATAAAAATTTTCAGAAAGAAAAATAAAACTTACCCACGGGTTAACTTCAAAAAATTAAGTTGCAGCAAAACTGCTGTCACCGCAAATTGGAATTTATTCTAGCTTCTGCTATAAATGAAGCCTCTGAATATAGATTTGGGCACAGAAACATGCTTTCCTCTGAACTCCCTACTTGACTGTATTTTAGGCAAAAGTATATCCCGTCTTGAGCAATGTAAAAAGAGAAGAAAAATTCCAGGTATGCAGGAACACAGCTCTGACTAATGGAAACGCCTCTTGAAGAGCATTCAGAGAGTAGAAGAAAACCTTTTTATTAATATTCTATTCTTTCCCTGTTCCCCACTTTCTGTTTTCAGATGCCTGCAGTCATTCAGTTAAAGCCTTTTTGGTCCTCCTCCCTTTCTCAGACAATAAGATGGGTGTGCTTGTGTTACAGAAGATGGGACCAGGATGTGAGCAATGATTTATTTTTCCCTTGGACAGCATATGCATCATCCTTTCCATTAACTCTCAAGGAATGACCAGATGTGTAATCGTTTCTTGACACAGAGCGGGATTCATCTCATCTAACCTTGCCATCCCAAGACAAGTAGTTAGTTCATCTGGGCTCCTTCTGCAGCTACCAGTGAGAAAAAACCCTCCTTTTTCACAGGAACTCGGCCTGCCTCTTTTAGGCAGCCGTTGTAGGTGATTGTCTCTGTGCACTGGCTGCAGAGGGACCCCATAGCTCATTTTCAGAAAGCTGAGGCAGGGGGATATTTAATCCTGCTCTGAACTCACAAGCAGGCACCTCAAAGAAAATTCTCAGAAGAAATTCCCCAATTTGCACCACTGGCAGGCTTGTGTATTCTGAAAAAAGTAACTAGGCACCTATACGCATCTCCAGGTGCTTAAATGTCTCTGGAAGTCAGACTTACATAGGCATAGACCTCTCTTAAACCCAACTCTGGATCATTTGGTGCAACTCCCATGCTGTGGCAACCAACCATAAATTTGGTAACAAAGCAGATCATTTGCAGCATCACTGTACACCTGAAGAACTCTGAGATAATGGACTTGTCTGTGCTCTATTTCTAAGCTTATTGAAAGGGACTGTAATTAGCACTTCCTTTTGCATACAAATCTCTTGACCTCAAGAGCCAGCTCTTACACTGGAGCTCTCATGCCGCAGGTCTTACCCACCGCAGGTGATCAAAGCCTGAGATGAAGGTGGACTCTGACAAAAGAGTTTGCCCATGGTTCTGCAGACCTGCAAGCTAAACTTTACTTCCAGAGTTCAAGCAAGAGTCATGAAAAACACTACTTCAGAGAAAAAGCACTTTTGAGGAAAAAAATGTAATATTTATCTTGTTTTATCTCACAATGTTCTGCCTAAATGTTTTATCTCTGAATGTGCTCCTTAAGGAGAAGCTGGGTGTCCTTACAAGCCCAGATTGGAATGGAAGCTCTGGGTAAATCACTGATTCTTAATGCTTCTTGCACCCATCAGTCTTTTCTAAACAAGACTGGGAAACACATCTGCTTTGTCTGTAAAGCTAGTTTATTGTTATCATTATTATTTCAAGCTTTGAGGACGCTCTAATGTATGGGGGCTCTAGGTTTTGTCAAGGAAAATCCTTCCCTACACAATGGTTTCTGGAGAGGAAGGCTGGTGCAGAGCTGGTTAAAGCACTGCTGAGTTGGTGGGAGAGCCGAGCCCAGCTTGTGCCAGGTGTACCTCCAGCTTAGCTCAAGGTTACCCCCTGGTTTTCCTGTGCCCAGCCTGTAATCACTGCCGGGGCATTTTCTATCATGACTGGAAAGACATGACTGGAACAAAACATGCTCTGTGGGTCCCCACTCCATTCACCCCACGAACAAATAACCCCATTTTTAGGTAGTCCAATAAATGGGTTCGACGCCATCCTTACCTTTCTCAAACTTGAGCTCTCCCAACTCTTTAAGTTGCTTTCTTTTGTCTGCCTATAAACTTTTCAGGATAAAAATAATGGTGATTTTTAAAACCCTAATCAGCGCAGCCTTCAGATGGTGCCTACACTGTCCGGGTAAGTGGTCCAGAGCTTTGCAGGGTGACGTGTATCTTTCTTAAGCATTACAACTAAATAATATTTTACCATGGTAGTAAAAACAGAGACAGACATGGGAAGACTCGGAAAACAAAACAAACCAAAACAGTAGAAGAAAACCAGGCTTAATAAAATCTCTTCTGAGTAAAGGCTCAAACAGTCTACTTTTAATACAAGCATGTCATTGTCAACAGCGGCATCTCCATTAGGCTCGTTCCTTTACCTAAACATTCCTATTACTGTCATTTCTCAGGGCTGTCATACTCGCTGCCTTGACAGCGCAAACACTAGGCTGTAAAACCTGTCAAGGAGGCCAGCTGATTTCCTACATATTCTGACACTTGCAGGTCTTTAATATCAGGCTGTCAGAACACCTAAGAGAAAGGCGGGCGCTTCCTTGTTCAGTGCCGTTACTGTTACTACCATCGCACATACTTTAATCATTAGCCTCATACTACTATGAAATCCCGACTTTTATGCCCTCAGAGTCCCATGCTGGAAAATGCTGCTGGCATAAATCTATCACTGAGGTTAGCTGGCTCGCTTACCCGCAGTTACATTTGTAAAATGAAGCCTTTATGTTTTATGGAGCTTATATAGGTTTTTCCTTAAGCTTTCTTATGTGACCCTCCTCTTTTTTTGTTGTTGTTGAAGAGGGGAGCTGCAGTAGGTGCACTTACTATTCAGTGACAGGAGTAGGTGAAACGCAGCTGCTTAAAATAAACCTCTCTACACACAGATCATTTAGTCTCTGGGTATACTGATACGGCAAATGAGCTTGGTGGGGAGTAAGTTTTCCGTAATGCCAAACTCCTTTGATTCAATATTGAAATGATAG
The DNA here is from genome assembly GCF_964237585.1 of Gallinula chloropus. Lineage (NCBI taxonomy): Eukaryota > Metazoa > Chordata > Aves > Gruiformes > Rallidae > Gallinula > Gallinula chloropus. Next base: position 35,251,580 of record NC_140090.1, read on the forward strand.
CAGGAGAAGAACAACAAGAGGAAATCGGGTAAGAACAGACAACCACCTTTAAGTGTTTACCGCATGTGCTTCATGTGTAGGAGTGTAGTGGTACTCCTGCTCCAGCTCTGCTGTTGTCTCCCCAGCTGAATGAACGAGTTCCTGAGCTAATAATTATCCTGGGATAGACTATTTTTAATTTTTTTCCTGTTTTAGCATTCCACTTTACATGCAAAAAACCCCAACAAAATGAAACCCCCAACCTGATAAAAAGGATTTTATAGCCTTCAGATCAGAGTGGCGTCCTGAGATGTAGCGGTCTCTGCTACTATTAGCAATCAAATTAATAACACAGGGTGGCATGGCTCCACAGAAGCAACAGATTTAGGAAACCCCATTGCAAGGAGTGATAAGTGTGATAAGCAAAGCACGTACTTCCAGGTGGGATGAGTCATGTAATCCACCAGAAACCATAGCTGGATGTTTAAGTAGCTTTAAGTGACTCTGTTGATGCTCCAAGAGTTTCCATTCACAGAGAAGGGAACAAAAATTTAGGTCTTCAGTACTTCAGTTGCCAAAGAACATTTGCCATAGGAGCCTAACAACCTTCCTATGCACAAATCTGTGAATGCCCTTCGGGAGCGTTAGTGGAGACTCGGGAAACACGTGACCGAAGTAGGACAAGTTTGGAGGTCAGTTCTGATAACCACCTCCCTCCCTGGCGGTACACATCACTGACTTACCTGTGCCTGAGCTCCCCACCTGCGAAGCAGACCGATAGCGCTGCTTACTTCAGCTCCTCTCCTTGGACCGTCTGGGGCAGGAACTCTTGCAGCTTGCCACATGGAGCTTCTAGGCATCATCAAAACTATCAGCAGTAATAACAGAAGCATTTACCGCTGTAGCTGACAGCAGACCTCCTGGCTACTCGCGCACACAAGGCACCAGTTGAACCCTGGGAGATAACACAGAGTGTCACTTCCTCGGGCTGCTCTGCTCCCACCGGCTGCCAAATTACTCTCACCTCTCATCAAGTAATGGCTAAACACTGTAAGGAAATGCAGTCTGGCTGCCGTTTCTCACAGTAATGAATGCTGCTGTCGAGTATAACAAATGTCGTATGTCATAGCGGCATTTATGACACTAATACTGGATCACTGGATAGCATCCAATAAAAATCTATGGTGAGGTAATGGGACGTAGCTGGAGAGTGTTGAAAAGGAATCCTGAGTTAATACAGTTTCAGGTATACACAACGTATCTTGTAATGCTGCAGTTAAGTGATAAGTTAAAAACAAAGCAGCTCATCGGAGGGTACATTCAGGGTTTTGCAGATTTATGGTACTTTGAATGCAGCATGCCCTGCCAAGGTTTCAAGCAGGGTGACCACTTCTGACTGTTCTCTGGCATCTCCCATGCTTTCTGTCTCTGAAAGGTATGATTATTTTTTATTCCCACTCGTTGTTCTGGTCTGACTGGTACATTACTGCTTTTATTCCCCCCAAATATTTTTAATTCTTTATGGATGATCCATCCCTTGCCCAAGAAAGTCTGAATAAGTTTGTCTTGAACTGTGCAAACTGACTGCTCTTAGTCCATGACGTGTAACAGTTTACAAAATGAAAATACCCTACTAGAGCCTGAGTAGTCTCTTGTATATCAGGTTAAGATATAAAATGTACCTTGAACTGGGTGCCTTTCCCTTGAGCTTACCATTTGCAGAGCTGCCAATTGCTTCTGTTCTTTCTTGTGCCAGTTACACAGTAAATTGCTGGAGGTAGGGCTTTGTAAGTCCAAGCTGTCCCTTCCTTAGGATGGCATAAGCACGGGTAGTTTGAATTATTTTCATTTAAATCTAGGTTTCCAAAGCAACCCTGTCAAATAGAGCCATCCACCTTTCATTTGCTAGATGGCTTCAGCTAATATTTAGGCTGTCATGGTGTCCAAAAGAGGGAAGATTGCAGTCTTCTCCACCATTGTATTATCTTCTTTCGATACTTTTTCTACTTTTATGTTCTGGCAAACCTGCAGTGATAGGAGGTAATTCCAGCTTGTAAGGTCTTAGAAGAACAGAATGCAAGCTCCAATGTATATCTTTCATATCTAATTATGTAATTTTCTGCAACCTTCCTGTCTCCTTCCAGTTTACCCAAAAATGCTCCTGGTGAGTCCCTCACTGTTCTCCATTTCTTTGAAAATGTACGCGGTGCTCTAATAGCTCCTTTCCTTCTCCATCAATAATTTTCCTCCTTCTCAACATCTACTTGCAGGTGTTGCTGTCAGGGTATCCTTCTTGATGCTTCCACGGCCTCCTTCCCCTTCTACATCAGTCCAGTTCTTTGTTCTACGCTCCTTGTTCTTCTCACCTATTTTAAAGCAGACCAATGGCAAGCCGTGGTTTCCAGTTACCCACCCATCTTTCCATCCTTTCTTCCCTTCCAGCCCCCATACAAAACCTACTCTTCTGACACATTTCTCACTCAAACCATTGATTTGTATTTTGGGGTTTGAGAGTTCCATGTTCCTTTGATGATTTCTAATAATATCTTTTCACTTTCTAACCAGCATATTAACACAACTGGGCTTCTATAACTTTGGGGATTACTAGATCACCTAAATGACTATTCTGATAAGACAAAAAACAATTGTATGGAAAATCACTTATAAATTCCATTGCTCCATGCAAATTTTAAATGCTAGTTTAAATGCCTTCCATATTATTCTTAATTGGGAAGTTACTACTATCGTACTGACATCATCCCATGTGGAACTGGAGCTATTACAATGCCGAGTTTTCACCGCCAAAGCACAAGTCTTATCCCTGCAGTGCCGTATGTTTTGGGACAGCATGCAGAACCAGGTAGTCATCCAAGAAAAGCTGAGGTCATATGAGTTACCAGCCACACGCAGCCAAAGAAACTGCCAGCCTTTGTCTGTCTTCTTGATTGATACACAAAGCCACTAAACATTCTTATCTGGTAAACAAGAGGGAATCATCTTAGGAAAAAATTGCAGACACTTGTACCCTGTACCAGGAAACTGTGGGTTAGGGCGTGCTCCTTTTGAGTTAAAGCGCTCCACTGTAGCCCGTGTTTCCACTCCCAGGAATGCAGATCTTTCATCTGCATTCTCCAAGTGAATGGATGATTCCATACTGCAGTTAACATTTGTTATTAACTTAAAATAACCTCTATGATGAATCCGATGTTTCCTTTAGACAATGTTTTTACTGGGTCTATTCTTTTTCCCCCACTGTAATTGAACCTTCACAGAATCACAGCATTGTAGGGGTTGGAAGGGACCTCAAGAGATCATCGAGCCCAACCCCCTGCCAAAGCAGGGTCCCTAGGACAGGCTGCACGGGGAGGTGTCCAGATGGGGCTTGAATATCTTCGGAGAAGGAGACTCCACAACCCCCTGGGCAGCCTGTTCCAGTGCTCCATCACACTCACTGTGAAAAACTTCTGCATAAAGACGTTCCTCAGATCCACCACAGAGCCAGGCTGCAAATTCATGTAAGCTTCATTAAATTATATTTGGTTTAAAATGAGGTTTAAATCCAGTTCAAGATTTTCTCAAAAGCTTGAGATGTTCAGGATTCAATTTTATATCGCAGCAACTACTGAAGGGAAAAAACAGCCTCCAGTTTCATATCCAAACTCTGAGTCCCACACACATATATATACATATATCTGTCTCCAAAGGATTGAGTCAGATTCAGCTCCTGTTTTCCTTATGCATTACTTGCCAGGGAGTCAGTTTGGTTTCACAAGAGCTCTAGCAACATAACCAAAGCAACCACGCCAGGCTGCATAAATGGAATTTCAACAAGTACTTTTGAACAGCACCTCTTCCCAAAATTGTTTTTTCTGTAATTGAAAAATGTCTTTCAAATGGAACCACTTAGCATAATTCTGAACCATATCCAGAATGGTCATAAACTGCTGCTCACAGGCTAAGGGCCAAGATTTTAACTTCAGATATAAACGCAGTAGTAGATGCCAATGCTGCTAACACTGAAATCTGGCCTGATAAGCTTGGTTTTAAAGGGTTTGTTTCTTTGTTCTCATTTCTGCTTGTAAAATCAAGGAGTGTGTTTAAAGCAGAGCTCAGATGAAAACTTCTTTGGGAAAACTCCCCCTGAATACTGTATCCAGGCCAGGCTCCTGGTCTGCTTCAATCTTACCATAACCCAGATAGCCCGTAATGGAGCCTTCTCCAGATTCCTTTATTCTTTATTAGCGATAAGCAGGTCAAGACCCTCAGCATTAACTTCCATTCCTTCCACCAAAATATCCCAGATATATACAATTCCATTGCTTCCTCCATGACATCTCCAGTGCATCACCTTCAGCTCTTTCTCACAACATCCTCCCTAAGATGTACCTAACTTTGTACCTCCCTAAAGCAAATCCCTGCTACTGAGTTCTTAGCTGTTCTCACCATACCAGTCTCAATAGTCTCCACTACTCAGCTACACCAATCCAAACTTCTTTCTGCAAAGACATCTCATCCATTTAGGTTTTTTCAACTTCCCTCTTTCCACCTGTTTAGCTTTCAATGCCTCATTTGCCTGATCTACCCCAAAGTTGTTATGCCAAGAAGTTCCATGGCTTAAATAACTTAGTGATGCTTTCTTCAAAAACACAGATGACTTGAATAAGATCAATTGAAGCCAACGATGTCAAATTTCCTCAATCAGAAAGCTGTTCGGCAGAGTTCCTTCTGCTTCAGCACAGACACCTGCTCTTTAACGTTCTTCATGCTTTTGGAACTGGCTGTTTGAGAAATCAGCCAAATCTAGAAGCCTGAACAGGGTCAGATGCTGGAGAGGGCTTAGCAGTCAGGAATGCCTCAGCAATAAATCAAAGAAACAGGAGAGAGGGGGAAAAAATATCCCTTATATTGTATCAACCTAATTCTTGTTTTACCCAACCATCAAGAGCACGGCTCTGCAGGCAGCAGCCACGAACGCTTTTCTTTCGCTCCATCCTAGTTACAAAGGTACAACTTAGATTTTGAGAATGACTTAGGGCACCAGAGTCTTAGTTTGTGCTGGAAGTTATTTTGATTTGGAATCCAACCCTCAATTTTATTTCTGGTTAATACCCCCCGGTGTGCTGTCCTAATTCCATTGCACATTTTTCTCTGAAAGATGCACCCCTGGCCTGAGTATAGACCACAAACAAAACAAGGACTTTGGTGTTAGTAATCATTTATCAAAAAAAAAAAAAGAATAGATGTTTTTAAATGTGATCCAGCCTAAGGAAAAATCTAGTTCCTCTATTCATTGCAGCTGTTCCTGAGCTGCTACATCTGGGATATCAAGGATGAGAATTCCATAAAACAGATGATAATGACTAGAAATAATTTGACATTATCTGTTCCTCTATCCCTACCAATGGGATATTTTGTTCCTTACAATTTTGGTTTTGCACCACAACAAATTGTGGGCAAAGTACTGATGCCCTAAAGCCATGAAGTAATTGTAATGGCTAGTATTAGAAAATAATTTAACTCTTAGAATCTACTGATTTGCATATAATTCATGTGATTCTTCTTTGTTGTTATAAACAGAGTTTAATTTGCAGATAATCTTCTAATCCTCTGTATTAAAATGCAATTATGGCAAGAGTGCATTAACTAAGAGTCAGTTGCACGTCCCAGAGATGTAACAGATCCAGGACTTTATTAGAACACATCCACGTGGAGGTGACTGAGCAACTGGGGAGGGCATCAGTTAATCCACTTAAAGATTTATTGCAATGGGATTTAATTTGCTAACAAAATTCGCAAAGCTGTTGGATCCTGAAAACACGCTGTCTTGTGATCGCCAACCACTATCACGCAGATACTCTTCCCGCTGTTTGCAGACATGGCACTGCGGCGGTGAAACAGGTTTGTGCAGCAGCAGTACTGAGAAAGTACTTTTCAGACGCCCTTTCGGTGGAATTTGGAAACTGAGGTGCTGGAAAAAGAGATGATGATGGCAATCAAGCCGCCCTGTGCACACCAACACAGCTTCTGCAGGCGTCTCCCAGCCTGCGTGAGATACGCTGACACTTCTCAGGAGGTCTGTTACATCTCAGGTTTTAGACAGAAGTGTCAAACCTTTCTAAATTAAAGAAACGAGGGAAGAAAAGAAACCCACATGGGCAGGACTCCATTGTTTTGGATGCTAAAGAGAGATTCTGCTTAAAAATTAAAATCCCATCTTCCCTCAGCACCTGAATATCCATAATTCAAATACTTAAGTCAGTTTAAAACTGTTCAGTATTGGATCTGAAGGAACACAAGTGGTCAGTGGCAAAGTCAGGATTAGGACCTGAATCTGTTTCTCAGAACAGTAAATCATGTCGGAAAAATCTCTTTTTGAAATTCTCTTAGTGCTACACAGCTCAGTTCTCATCACGCTGGCTGCCTCAATAGGATGCATGGAATAAGACTTTAATTCCTCCGAAAGGCACAACTATATTTCAATCTTATTTTCATTAGTAACTTGTACTGTATTTGGATTAATTATTAAATGAAAGAGAGTATCATTATATATGGCAAAGATGAAAAGCTTGCAAATGGAGAAGTATAATTCCCTCATTGAGGGAATTACACTCACTGCCTCTCAGAGTATATTATAAATCCACACATGCTCAAGCATAGAAATTCTTCACCTGCATCCCAGATAGGTAAAGCAATTTCCCCTTTTTTGATACCTTGAAGCTTCAAGCTTTAGACGGTCTGAAAACAGAATGTGGACCAGTAGCCCTACATAATTTATTGATATAAGCTGTATCAATAATCTGCCCTATGGAAAGAAAGAAATTTTCCTTGTTTCAAGGTCAGGTTTATCTGGAGAGCTGATTTCTCATTATTTAAAAGCCTGGCCTAAGTTTGAAGTATGACAATAATTAAATCAAGTCTGAGTAGGGATTTGTTGAGGTATACTAAAACTTTGGCTCACTGTGATTTTATAGTAAAGGAGAGCCATAGAAACCCAAACCATTTCAAATTAACCTGGTTTTATCCAGATGGGTAAATGATTTTTAAGTGTGTAGTATCAATTAAGAGGAATAAGCTACTCTGATTGCTTCTGGCAGAAGAGGAAAGCTCCTTTTGGAGGACACCAGCAGAAAAGATAAAGTGTCTCAAAGTAAGCAAGAGGTTGGTTGTGGAAGAGCAATGTACAGGCACTGTTATAAATTCAAACCATGGTTACAAAGGCTCTAAGGAACAACAGTGCCAGGCACAGGAGAGGAGAATCCCAGTACCAGAAGAAGCCAGAACCTAATTTTTGCCTTGATGAACGCCCCACAACAATGCGGTGATGAACCCTGTCAACACCAAAGGATGTCAAAAGCCACGAAACAAACAAGCAATGAAAGGGTAGTTCAGAATTAGCATGCTTAGGTGGATTCAAATGAGATGGGATGGCAATTAGAGGTGGGCATAAGGCCACAGAGGTTTTGGAGTTCATGGAGTTTCAGGGAGCAAAGATGAGGTAGAGATAGCTCTCTTCCTCATGGAGTATGTTGCAGAGAGAGAAAGAACGAACAGTCCAAAACACCAGTTGCCCGGGATCCCTCTCAGGGGACAGTGGGTGGGCTGGGCTTCCTCCAGAAATGCTGGAGAAATCCCATTGCGATAGGTTTCCAGTGTGGAATGAGAAAGTGTAGAGTTTTTATTCCAATTGCTGCAAGTCATTAAAAAAGTAGCTAAGCAGAATGAAGGAGGAGTTAGGAAAAGCGGCTTCCCAAACACATGCAATGTTATCCTGAGCTGAACCATGAACTGGTTCGCCCATATGTTCTTGCAAACAGTTCACGATTCAGCATTCCCATTTCCCTCCCATCCATTTTGCAGTTTCAAGACAAACCAAAACAAAGGCAATCTGGTGAATACATCTGATTTGCTTAGAAAACAAAGATTTTTGATTTTTTTTTCTCTCATCGTGTTTGCTTGTGGCTGAACTTTATGAGCTGCATTTATATTGCCTAGTTTGCCCAGTCTGGGTCCAATCTGGACGCTTTTAAGTAGAGTTATTTGTTTAGTAGGAACAGGCAATTCACTGACTGAATTGCTTAGGCAAATTCCCCACACTGTCAAAGCTTTTTCTTCTTACACAGCTTATCTATTACTCTTTAAAATGCACACCTAGCAGCTTTTATTGCAATCTCACAACTGGAAACCTATGGCTGATTCAAAAATGATGACATCAGAGGCAAAATACTATCATCATCGAGTCCTGAAAGTCATCTCTCTCTCTTCCCACTACTGTTAAGCTCCAGATTTCTGACCTTAGGGACCTGATGGAGAATAAATACATGCTTTGTCTTTGATTTACTTCTGCATTATTAAATCTTGTTTGTGCTTCACCCAGATACATGTAACAAAGTGAACTTATTTCACGCCACGATGGATCATGTCATCAGGAGTCATTATTCCCATTGGAAATGCTGCTGTTGCTCACAGGCTTGGAAGCATATGATATTCCTGACTTGAGATCCTGCGATGGGAATGAAATTCATAGTAAGTTGGCAATTACATCTGGCCCTATGCTGTGGAGATACAGGCACTTGGAGACAAGCATGTCAATACTCTGTGTTTATATTTTTGGAAGATAGGAGAAATTCAATTTTATTCAGCTATCTCCCAGTGACTTTCTGCAACTGTGTATCAGCAGAACTTTTTTTGCTTTTTATTTTAAAGATAAATTGCTTGGTGCACTATCGAGGATACTTAGAATTTAAGAATAGAACCTATTAGTCTGTCATTCTTCCAGAGACACAGGCCTTGAAGAGTCTGAAGAAGTAGTCTTTATGTGACAGCATAATAAGGATGTCAGGCCCCCACCCTCCTCCCCCAGTCTTCTTGAACGACATTTTCCCCAGCAGGGAAAATTAATACACTTCAAAAGTTATAACATGCCAGAAAACATACATCAGCCATCAGCATAATTTTTGAAAATGAAACAGTGTGGAAACCATGTTCTTAATCAACTTTCGCACACCAGCTCCCTCCTGCTTTCTAAAAAAACTAATAAATAAATTTTTTAAAAAATACTTTTACCGTGTAGCATTAGATTTTGCTAGTGAAGGGTAGAATATTTTTCTTCTTATGTTATTAAATTTCAAAGACATACTCCTTAGGGCTCGTCTTAAGTCTGTCATCTGTGCTGCTAGTAAAGACTCTTAACACTTGGACAGCTCCATCCCTCCCCTCGGATCCCACCGGCAAATCAATCAAAATGGCACCACCTCTCTCTGATGCCAGCTTTCAGCAGCATGCTGGAAAATGTTTATATTTCATCACCGCTTAGCTGGCTTTTGTCATCACTTGAGAGTTGTCTGTAGCACTTAGCAAGAAAGGGACGTGCACAAAGGGGTTATCCCCTTAGTGTCAGAGGAAGCGCGATTGTGTTATTTGATCACAGCGAAGAAAGCGGCTGGTATCCTGCAAAGGATGGAAACCTGAAAAAAGTTTGGGAATTCAACTGAAGCGAAATAATAAGAGGAAGAAAGAAAAGAGAGCAAATAAAAAGACAATGGAGAGGAATATATGTAGGAGGAAAATGAGAAAGGATTAAGGAATATGAACTAAGAAAGCGTAAGGAAAAGTAAATATGCTAGGAAAAAAAAAGAAATCAAGATAAAAGGAAACAAACCCAGCAGATTAAACTTTAAAATAAACATCAAGGCTTCATCATTGATGTCCTCCTCCCCATCAGTGCCTCCTATTCTGCTTTCTAGCTGCGTGCAGGGAGCTATATAGAAATTATTGCCCATCCGTGGAAAACAAGAGACAAGCATCCTGTCAGGGAGAAAAGCGTACTGTTTTCTGAATTGCTGAAGACAGGAGACTTCACTTCAAGTGCAAGCTAAAGAAAAATCTCCAAAGAGATGTCTTTGACAATGATTCATGTCAACAAAAAGGGAAGACATTCAAAGCACTTAGATGCTTGTGTCTCTCACCAGCAAAATATTATGGTTTGACATAGCAAACCAGTTCGCCCATTAGCTTCAGGTGTGTGATGGAGGTTCAGATACCAGTTAAGAAATTTCTAAGTAATCCAAAAGTCCAAAATTGTATCAGAGAATTACCATGAAAGGACTAAGACCAAGTTAGAAGACTTGCAGGTGAAATGGGAAGGTCTAGAAATGATATTAAAATGAACAAATCTGAGCTTAGACCCTCTCAGAGCCAAGGCAGCAGAACAAGACAACTGCAGCAGCAGCTAAGGACTTGAAAATCTCTCAAAACACAGCTGGATTAAGGCCGAGTAGATCTCGAAGCAGAGTACTGAACTGTGGATCCCACTGACTGAACACAGAGATGCAGCTTATATGTATTTCAGAAGAAAGGGTTGCTCACAGGGAAAACAAATGCAGGCTTTGGGTGGCATTTGAAGTTGAGAAGGCAACTGGTAGTTCGTAGTAGTTTAAAGCACTGCCAGTTTCCTGATTAGCTCCCTGAGAAATAAAACAAACGGAGATGACAGATGATGATGTCCCATCACTGAGCAATGGGTTTTGCTGCACAAATGATGTTATTTTCTGTTTTGAGGAGGCAGCGTGGTTATATCATTAAAAGAATCGCTGACAGTTTCTGTTATTAATGGTCCCAAATGTGCCTCCTGCCATCTGTGATGGGCAAAAGAGTAGCAGGCAATGATCTGCACTGAAGTTAGCTTTCCTGACTACTGCTTAATGAAAAGGCAGATTTTTTTTGGAGAACAGATCTGTTTCTTAGCGGCCCTTAAGAATGCGCTTGGTATGAGTCATCCGCTTTGTAAACTGTGGTTATTTCATAGGGCAGGGCCGCTGTTCTGAAGAGCAAAGATACAGTTATGAACGCATGGTCATTACAAGCAAGTTTGGTGGGAACCGACTTTGCTATCAGTACAGCAAACCAGAACCAGGAAGTTTTGGCGACCTTCAGAGAAGGAGCCTGGCTTTGAGGTTTGTTGTCCCTGTTTGCGACAGGCTACAGCCTCAGCTCATTTGGATCAAGTGCTTGTGCAGGAAGCCAGGCATCTGCCAAACCCCTGACAGATGAGCCAGGGGATGATGGCAGGGCTGCTCTCAGCCTTAACTTGGAGGGCTTGTTGATGTATATATATCATGTGTGTATATCATATATTTATCTGGGGCTCCTAATACAGGAAAGATGTAGAACTGCTGGAGAGGGTTCAGAGGAGGCCATGAAGATGATCAGGGGGCTGGAGCACCCCCCCTACAAAAGGAGGTTGAGGGAGCTGGGCTTGTTCAGCCTGGAGAAGAGAAGGCTGCAGGGGGGACCTCACTGCAGCCTTCTAGCCCTTGAAGGGAGCAGAGTAACAGGAGGGGAATCAGCTCATTAAAAGGGCAGAGACTGGCAGGACAAGGGGGAATGGGCTGAAGCGGAAGGAGGGAAGGGTTAGATTAGATATTGTGGGGGAGTTCTTTATAGAGAAGAAGCTGCTCAGAGAGGTGGAGGTGTTCAAGGCCAGGTTGGATGGGGCCCTGGGCAACCTTGTGTACATTCCGGCCTGGAGGTTGGTGGCCCTGCCTGTGGCAGGGGGGTAGAAACTCTGTGATCCTTGGGGTCCCTTCCAACCCAGACCATTCTATGATTCATAGAATCATTCCATGATTATATATGTATGCACATGAAATACAGTTTTTGCTATAACTGCAGTTTGGGCAGTGCTGAGGTTAAACTTTTTTATTTTATTTTTTTTTCAATACTTTGGGTTTTTTTCCCTTTCTGTAAGAGTATGTTAGTCAACCATGGTGGGGCTAAGATGGCAGCCGTAGATTTCTTGTGTCAGCTGTTGAAAAATTTCAAAGGATCTACTTGAAAAATGATCAAAAATACAGAGCAAGCTGCAAAATGGCTTGTGGATTTTTTTTTATTTTATATAAATCAATAGAACCCAGCTGACTCCATGCTCGATGATTGCTCTGAGCATTTCTGCAAGCACAATGGGAGAGAAAAGCGTGTGCAAGACTGAATTTCACTGACGGGTCAAGTGCCAACAAAGGTGGCTTTCCTGGCAGGCTAGTTAGATCTCCAATTTATCCAACATAATGAACACATATTCTCTTTCCATTCTAAACCAAAATTACAATCTATCTCTGAATAGAGAAGTTTCTCAATCCTCTACAGTCCGCTAAATACACAAAAACGTATTAAGCTTGATAATGTTTGTAATGAGGTTCTAATCACGCTAAAATTCCCTGTCTTTGTAGAAGTCTTCAGGTGCAGTATTGCAAGCTGCCAACTGGATTTGCATCTGCTTCTTGGCTGTTCTCAGAAGTAGCTCTAGAGAAACTTGCTTTTGGAATAGAAACAGATGAATAGCCAAACTTTTCTTAATCAGAGGGAGTTTTTGAAAGTGAAGATGAAGAAATATGGCAATTATTTTCCCCCTCATAGCAAGTAAATAATGCAAATAAAAATATTTTCCACTGTTTGTGCCTGATGGAAGGATGAAAACATCGCTTTAGGGTCAAGTGAAGTACATAGAAGTGAATCACTGACAGCACAAGGGATCCTGACGTCGGTTGCAGCAGGCTGTGCTCTGAAGATGGATCTTTCCTTCAATGCTATTAATTGTCAAAGAAAAATGATGGTGGTAACACTTGTTACGAGAAAAGCCCCTCTAAGCTGTCAACAGTTTCCACACCAAGATATGCTGGACCCTGGAAAGAGTGCAAAATGAGCACGGGTGGGCTGTGGGGGAGGAAAGGCAGCACAGCCACAATCGTTGCCTTAAACAACCTCCATCTACAGCTCCGCTACAGCATTTGCATGCCATGTTATTTTTATCATGAGTAATTACTGAGAAACAAAAGCATCTCCTGGCAGGGTAAGAACTGTAATAAAGAAATCATTAAAAACATCAGGGGATTTCTATTAAGACCAGACTTAAGAAGGTCATTCTTTTAATTTTAATATTGCCAGTATAAAATGTAATCTAATGCAATGGAGCACTACTTTTACTTAGGCAGTTATCCTACTGGATTAATATAATTGTAAAAAAAAATATTTGTATTCTTATGTCTGTATCTGTCTGTGGATTTTCAGCAGTGTCAAACCAGCATAGCGCCAGTGTAATAAGGAGGAGTATCAAATTCCTATTCCTCCCTCTTACACGCGCCTTAGCTCTCATCTGGAACCTCACAGACATGAAACAGAAAGTCAAGGGTTTCCTCCCAAGAGAAGAGAGGTGAACTGGTGTCACACAGCTAGTGTCTTGCCATTACATACTCCTTACCAGCACCAGAGGTAGACAAGGAGGTAAGATGGGGGAAGAGATCCAGCTAGCACAATTTCTCATTCATTTACATCAGGTAACTTTGAGCATAAAACCAGCTGCAGAATACTTGGGGGAAAAAATCACTGGAAGGCAGGTTTGTTCAAAGTTCTCATCTCATGGTCCTATCGCATGTGAAATCCCCATTAGTGTTTTAAACAAAGAGGTTTCTACACCCCAGACACCCTCAATGAATATTCATTTAGATAATCAGAATAAAAACCAGCCAGGCACTGCATGCTTCACTGTAAGGCCACTTCAAAATGACAATCCAAGTTCTCTTTTAAAGGTGATACCTGAAATTTCACAGAATCACAGAATTACAAGGTTGGAAAAGACCTTTAAGATCATCAAGTCCAACTGTTCCTGTCCTATGCTAAACCATATCTCTGAGCACCTCAGCTAACTGTCTGTTAAACACATCCAGGGTTGGTGACTCAACCCCCTCCCTGTTCCAGGCCCTGACAACTCTTTCAGTGAAGAATTTTTTCATAACATCTAATCTGAACCTGCCCTGGTGCAGCTTAGTGCCATTTCCCCTTGTCCTATCACCTGTCACCTGGCTGAAGAGACCATCTCCCACCTCTCTACTACCTCCTTTCAGGTAGTTGTATGTGGTGATAAGGTCTCCTCTCAGCCTCCTCTTCTCTAGGCTTGGATAGAGAGAGGCTTCCCAGGCAATTTAGAACTACCATTACTTCCAGGTAGATAGGACTCAACCCATCCAGCCATCCATCCAGATATTAAATGAAAGAATGGCTGTTGTCCAAGGCTGGCTTTCTGATAGCCGCAGGTTGGAGAGGCCACGGAGTAGCTGTCATTACCAACAGATTTATGTTCTGTAGTATCCTGGCAGCAGATGCTGCTGTTGCTGACAGGATCTACAGCACTGGGGATGGATGAGAGTGCCTCTCTGCTGTGGCACCAGAGAGACTTCTCAAGCGTTCAAAAGCATCTGCAGGAAGCTGCAAGACAGAAGGTTGTTTCTTATCCAAATGGACATAAACCTCCCAAACGGAGAGAGAGAGAGAAAAATACGGGCTGGGAAGAGGTGTACAGGGTAAATAATTAAGAAAGTACAAAGCTGGGAAAATGAAGCTTTGGAGAAATCCGCGTGCTCACTGAAATGAGAAATGTGACATTTAAACAACCCAGTTAAGTTTCTACGAGCAGCCATGGTAGGTGCGTTGTTATAGTGTTTAAGGGATTTCAGTGCTGATACCCCAGGTCATAAGGTAGTTGCTACTTGGTTGATGTTGGCCAGAACCCACTCCCCCCCTAGCCTGGCATGTTATTGCAGAGTTATCCATTAAAACATTTTCTGAAGCATCTGGTCTTGGCTCTTGTCAGAGGCAAGACACCTTAGCAGCTCCAGATGAACCATGGCTCTGATGTGTTATGACAATTGCTGTGTTCCTAGATTAAACTCAATTTTGATTTCAGCTAAATGTTTCACTTTAGAAAATTATCTCATAGAAATAGCAGGGAGGTGGGGGAGCGGGGAGAAGACTGTGACTTGCTCAGACTCTCCTGCAACTATAATTAAAATGCAGTAACAAGGGCTTTGCCTAGAAATCATTTTAATAATGATGATATACCATATGATGTAATGCGACGCAGTAGGTATATTCCCAGCCAATTGCCAACCCATCATACTGGACTGAGAAAATTAGTTTGATGCCTGTTTAGTTGCTCTAATGGTGCATTGTGACAGACCCTCTACAAGGTTAACCTGGATCGCAACTGTTTCTGATAGTAAAGAAAACATTAACTAGAAAGCCTGGATGAATGCTAATGTAGCAAGACTGACAGTGCCAAAAAAAAGTAAAGTCCCATCAACAACAATGAAAAATTATCCCTGGCGTTTAAGCTAAAAAAAGGGCACAGACTGGTTTCCAAAAAAGTGAAAACTCTTTTAATTTTAAATCCTTGTAAAGCAAAGTCAAGATGGAGCTGTCACCGTAATCTGAATGGAAGTTTCATTTCAAATCCCTCACAGCCTATAATGTTCTGACTCTAAAGGTTAAACAAGCAATAGAAACACAGGTTGACTCAGTAATCCTTGTATTTCCCCCTCCCAAACCTCAAACCAACTAAAAAATACTAAAACAGCTAAAGTAATTGGATGCCAAATTTAACATGGTAGCTGATGGCTGTTGGAAACATTGATGGGGGAGGAGAAAGATTAGGAAAACAGACTCTACCAAACTTCAAAATGATGTCTTAGAAGATTTCTCTCATCTTACACTTCTGACAGCAACTGCTTCATAGAAGGGGAGAGAGAAGAGTTCTCATCAGAGAAGTTTTTAACATGTATGAACGGACGAGGAAAAAGTCTTACCGCCCTCCCCCCATTTGCTGGTCCATCAAAACGAGCAACTCCCATTCCAAAGTAATTCCCTCCTCCTCCTTCATTCAAAATGCTGTGTTTCACAGCATACTAGATGAGAACATTTGCAGATCTCCCATGCCCTATTTTTCTCTTTTCCCTGCAAAGCCTGGGAGCTGTATCTCTCCCCCTTCTAGTAGAGAAGGGACTTATGCTAATTAAATTCCCTGCTCTTTGGAAAGGGGGAGCATTTCTCTGTACCAGTGTTTTCATTACAGCACTACAAGCTCTCCGCTTCTTCACAAAGCAAGAAACACAGATGACCTTTTCCATGCCTGTGTGAATCCCCAGACAGCAGGGATAAAGATCTGCCGGTTTGGAAAGACACGTAGGGTGTGTATAGAGAGGGGAGGAAACATTTCGCTGAAACCTTCCTAAAGGTATATAAATTCTCAGCATGTGAATACCTTCATCAACCTCCAGTGAAGGAATGGCTTCCAAGAAGCTATTCCTATGTGCAAAGTTAAGCATGTGCTTTACCGTACCGAGATAGATTAGGAGGACAGATTACTTATTATCGCTCTGGTTCTCTTATTAATTACTTCTCTGACAGGCTGCCATTCTCTCCCCTCTCTTTTATCAAAGCAGCCACTCACTGGCCTGCAACCTATCTCCTGATTTATGTCACCTCTAAATTTACATCACATGAAGCTGAATGACTAGATGACAAATTTCTGGAGATCTGATGACTTCACATCTATCATCAGCTTAACCTGTTTTCCTCTTCTGCAAAGGGGTTGCCATACAGTAAAAGGAACAACACAAAATTCTTGTCTTTGAAAGGAAGAAAGCTCAGAGAGCTTAGGGCCAACACAGATCTCCAGCTCACAGAGATTCATGGTTTTGCCATCAATAAAGAAAGACAAATTGACTTGTTCTTGTCTGATCTGCTCCCTCCCCCCAACCAGATGCTCTCACTAATGAATGCATCAGGAATCACAACTCCCCACTGCATAAAATGAATGACCTCTGCAACACACCTCTAAATTTGAGCAAGAAGCTGCTGGGTGGTTATGCATGACCCAGCTTGATGAAGTTGCTCGTCTAAAGCTCTAGGCACCTTCAGCATTGAAGTCTAACAACAGAATAAATAACCAGAAACTGCAGCACTGCAGAAGATCCACCAGTGTAGGAAAATTTCTGGGAAGACTTTGATAGCCCCCCCATTCCAGCTGAGGACTGTAAGAAATACTTTGTTTTAAGCTGACTAATGTTGGAAAATCAAATCCTAAGGGATGGAAATGTTTGTTGATATGTGACCTCAGGGTAAGGTTTCAGGTTCAGAACTAAACATCCGAGTAGATTTGCATGGGGATGGGAAACACTGTTGTATATGGGACTGTTAAGCACTCTGCCCTTGTAGATACCCAGCAAAAGTCAAGAGGCAAAAGACGTATTTGTCAACACTGTCTTGGTAATTCAGGAAAAAAACTCGAAGGAAATTCCAGTCTTACAAGTTCTACTAAAGAATATGTTGGAAATCTTATCCCTTTAAGATTTTGAAATATGTCCACTGTTAAGTCCCACGCTTGTCATTGGGGAAACACAGGTACAGTGCTAAATGTTTCCTGTGTCTGGAACCATTTGTGCTTAGGGAATTTTCATATTTAAAAGAAAAAAAGAAAAAAAAAAAAAGGAATTTGCTGGATTTTTTTTTTAACCAGGCTGGATAAGAGAAGGGAGGACAGTTTCCACAAACTGGTAAGGAATAAAAACAATGCTAACAGTCCCAACCTGCGCAAAAGCAGAAATCCTGTAGCCATCAAGGCAAGAAGAAGTTTCAGCAGGCATTAGACAGCCTGGCCAGCTGCCCTGGGAGCACAGAGCCTTTGTGTGCATTCAGCACACTCCTCTCGCATACATCACCTTTTGAAAATGCCTGTCTGCCGAAGTCACTTATCTGTCACTGAGGACCCCCCTTTCACTCTTACTGCTGAAAAAACATTTCCATTAGACACGTAAAACCAACAGGCAAATGTTAAAAACCGGTTATTTATATCACTAGAAGCAATTCTACATCGTTTTAAATTTTCTTCCTGCATTATATCTTATGTCCTGGTATTAAAGCCGTTAAATTCGTTTAGAATCCTGTCCATTGACTGCAAAACTACTCATAATTTAATCTTTCTAATAACATTAAGAGTGCAGTAGGATCCTTCGGAACTAAGGGTAGGATGATCTATTAGCATTTCAAGTGTGTTTTCATGCAGGGCTACTGATAACAATGTAAACAAATTCTGTAAAGCATGAGTAGCTTCAATACGTTATTTACTGAGACCTGCAAATAGAACCACTGCCTCATCAAAGGTATAGTTTGGGCTTTTTAGGAGACTTCTGCAGAATTTATTGGAGATGAAATCAAAAGCGTTCTCTAAAAGCGTAATGGGGTTCTGTAGAAATGAATCAGAAATCCTGCTGTGGTGAGCAGCGAATACTTTTTCCTCCGTGTAATTGTAAAAACAGGGAAATGAACGGAGAATTAAGGGGCAGGTGCTTGGCACCAGCTCAATGAAAGTAGGATTACTTTACCTGCTGTGGACCAGGAGCTGCGGGTGTCTGTGCACGCATTTACAAACTCCGGAGCAAAATGAACGTGTTGTTTACCTTCTCTGAATTCATTCTGGGTTGAACTCTTAAATGAAAACCGAGCAAGGTAGACAGAGAAGTACCTACAGTCCGACAAAGGCTATCCATGAGTATATCCAACTATCTCCTGTTCTGCTTTCAATTACTTTCCCTTTTATATATTTACACCCATGACATACAAACTCTTTACAAAACATTACATAAGCAAATATAAGCTCTTGTGGGCTAGCTTTTCTGAAATAGAATGATACAACTATTCCAAGGTACATTTGAGGCACTTTTTTGGTAGCCTGCTTGTAAGAATAAGTAATAAAAATAGAACATTTTTTTTTCCTCTGCCTTTGAGGTTTCTATGCTGAGCTAACTCCATTGGTGAAGCTAAGCACATTTAACTGTACGTTGAATCACTATGCACAAGTAGATATTAAAAATATTCAATAATATAATGCTAAAAGTAGTGAAAAATGAGCCAGGAGCTAGGGTGAGATATAGGTAAAAGATTTCTAAATTAATTGGTCTCAGTAGTTACAGCATATTGGGAAAAAATAGGCAGAAGAGCGCTCTACGGTTAGATTTGAGATAGGGACTGAGGCACAGGTTTTATTTTTCACGTGGTGTCAATCACCAATATTTGAAGTACACTGCCAAGTATCAGTTACCATTTGTACTGGACGTGTCCACTCCTTATCACTTGCATCAGGCAGCAAAATAACAAAATCCACCGCATCCCTTCAAGACCAAAATTACCTATGTGTAAATGTATTTATCCATGAAGAACTCCTGGCATGTTTGAAACAATAAAACATCTCCTTTTCTCATCTAGCTCTATTTCCTTTTTATGTCTTATTTGGTCATCTTAGCAATACCTTCTTTTTTTTTTTTTTTTAGCCCAGGCTAAGGAAGAGTCCAGGATTCATGAATTTAAAAAGCGTTTCTGGCTTCGCTGGCAGCCCTGAGGGAACTCACTGCGGGCAGCAGGAGATGAGCGCGCAGTCGGGAATGATATCCCTTCTCTTATGACCTCCAGTTTTCTCGACAGACAAAACACCTCACGGAGTTGTAAGATAAAGGTCTGGGATGAATTTTGAGGCCACAAAGATTCTGAAAGTCATTTTTATATTCTTTTTAATGGCATGAAAAAGGGACAGCGGCGATACTAGTGCTCTAAATGACTTTGTGAAGAATCTCTCCTGATCTTCACACCCCAGACTCTCTGTCAGAGGCACAAGTCTAATGTTTTCATTCATCATCTCAGCACAGATAAAAATGATCCATTTTTTTAGGAGCTTATTGTCTTTGGATTACTTTTTCTAAACCCATAACCTTATCTATTCAAGGTGGATGCCTGGCTCAACCATGACCTTGTCAATCTCATTAAGTCCTGAACGAATTTTCTCAAATTTTCTTATCAATCAAGGTAATTGCTTCTTGCAGGAAATCCAATCTTCTGTTAACCACATCATTACCTGGTGATCGAAGTCCTCAAACCCTGTGTAATCACTGGAATCACTCAAATCACCCAAGAGAATAGAGAAGCCTAAATTTATAAACAAATCTCCACAGGTCATTTCCATTCTAGCAGCTGTTACCCAGTTTGTCAGATAGCTTGAGTTGTTTTTAAGAATTAAAAATACTTTTGCATCACAGTTTTACACCAGGCTTTGGAGTCATAAAAGATGACACTATCATTGCAAAGGCCACATAAGAGAGAAACGTGTGAAAAGAAGGGAGAAAAAGAAAGCTCTGGAAGAAGAGGATTTTAAGCAGGTATCTAAATCGTATAGTAGATGAAAACGTAAGAATGTAAGAAAATCCATACAAGATAGGGGAAGGGTCTGTTTAAATCCCCCTTACCTGGGAGGAGTATAACAACAGCGCAGGAACAGAGTGATACCTCCTCAGAGTAGTTTCCTGGCTGTCAGCACCCTGCAGCTTTCCTGAGCCAGGGCAGTCTGGTTGCATTTAACAGCCCACACCAGATTTTTTTGGGTTTGTGATTTCACCCGGCTGATTCAAAACTACACAAGCTTTTAGCACATCCAGTATCTCAGTTTTACCCGTGAGTAATTTGGATGCCATGTTAGTTCAAGCCAGAGATAAAGTACTTAATGTGGAAATATGGGAAGATAATGAAGATGATCAAGAAGAAAAGTTTGGGGAGAGCCAGGAGCAAGCAAGGAAACTTGCTGCTCTGTTGATATAGATCATAGTCAGAAAGATTTACTGAGAGGTGCCCTAGTTCCAGAGAGGCTACATGTGTTTTACCAAAACAAGAGCTCTCGTGCAGTGGAGACAGGCATTGTATACTAATAATTCTAAGCTTTTATGAGTCAAAAATAACAATTTTGTGCACAGAAATAAATTAGTACTTCCAATACCAATTAATATTTTTAACAACATGCAGCACTGATCCTGACTGTTAATGTTTGAGAAGAAAATACATTAATATAAAAATCTGCTTTACCCTGTCCCCTACAGATCTAGGCAGAGGTCCTTGTTGCCTTCAGTGTGGCCAAGATTTCTGCTATTGGTGTGTTGTCATGAAGCACATTCCTGAACAAAACCAGCAAATTCCTACCCACAAACAAACCCAAGATAACCACGCACACAAACAAGTGAGCACATTAAGTAAGCACCTCATCTAGATACATTTGTGTATCTATGGACTTTCTACAAACTAATGGAAAAAAAAACCACCACATGATTCCGCCAGACACATGTCTATACGACTTCCAGTTCATCCCCATAACAGTCTCACAACTGCTGGGCCCATTTCTGTTCTCTGTGAAGGAAGGATGTTGGATGATGATATCAAATACACTCAAATCAAACTCTGCTCTCTCAGGAAAAGTGTGTTTAAACTTTCTCCCATCTCATGTCCTGTTCCACACAACACAACTAATTCATCATAGCACAAACCTTATTTTGCACTACAGTATTTCTCAGTCTGTTAAGCTGCAGATTAATTTTCCTCCCATCTCAAGTCCATTACATTATTGGAATGGTTACTTTCCTTCTGTTCCCAAACTTATTAGCTTAATAGAAGAACTCAAATTGAACGCACAAGATGGAAAGGTGCTTCCCGGTGGTTACAGTCTCTTTGATTAGTACTGGATCAACACAAGTACTTCCGATCACAACTAATTCATGCTCATTCAAAAAACTTACTGGGCAATACGGGGTTATGATGCACAGCTGCAACAGAGAAACTTTGGGAGGATGTACGTGAACGCAATGCCCTGAGCAATCTCTGATGCCTCACAATGAGCCAAAAGGACCAGGTATCTATGTTCTGATCAAAGGTACCCACAGCTCAAAGATAACACGGCTTTTTGCTTGTTTGGAAGAATTGTAACTTCAAGTCTTGTACAAGAGACTCAGAAAAAATCCAAGGCAGATCTAGGAGCTGAGAAAGACTACTCGGTGTGAAGCAGTAGAATGTTTTGCCTCTTGCAAGGTCTATCTGGCACTACACCTTTCAAGTGACTGTGGCAGCTTGGAGTCATCAGTATCCTTTGGCACACCCGGATACAGATGCCATCTCCACTCTGGAAATGATCACACATTGCAAACCTAATGATTTATAATTACGGTCAGATATCTGTTATTTCATTCTCCTTCCCCCCACAAGAAAGGTAACACTATGACTGAAACGGAATAATCACTTTTATGGAGGCTTTTGTAAAAAAGATCACTAAGAAGAACAGAAAATACGTTATCACCAGAGAATTATGGCTATCTGCCGGAGGACTAAAGAACAAGAAAATTACTGTGATTGTACTTTACAGTTCACCTCCTAGACAAACACAAGGAACACAAGGAACCCAAGGACAAGGGCAGCACAGGAAAGGAGACACACGAGTGATCTACACAAAGTCATCAGCCACTTTATTTTCCCTTTTACGTGACCTAAATCTTTCCCTTTTATCTCTTGCTTTGGTCTCATAAGGAAAATAAATGCTGGATTTCCGGATAGCTTGCACTTGCACAATGACTATATTTAAGCCTGAAAAAGATTTTTGGCTGACTGCAAAATTTCCAAAGACACGTTTTGCATTAAAAACAAGACAAAGGCAAGTGCAAGGTTTTCATCTTTTCAGAAGTGGAATTCTCCACAGTCGGTGCCTATCCAAGGCAGGAAACGAGAACTTTTCACTTGCAAACTCCTAGGTAGCTCTGGAGAACCTGGAGAGTCCTTACAGGATGCATTTCAGTACTTGTAACTAGGAGTCAGTCATTAGCAATAAACTTAGCATGAGATAAACAGCAGATGGAGAAATCAGAGGAAAGTAAGACCCCCAAAATGCAATAAAGCAGCAGCTTCAGTTAAGCAGAAGGGACAGATACAGTGGATGCATTAGTGCCATAAAAAAGACAGAAGAAGACGATGAAGTCCAGACTTTATCTAGTCACAAAAATACTAATGAATTAATATTACTTACATAAAAGATATTCACAAAATGAACTTTGGTCTTCTTTCTGTCACTTCCCTCTGTAGCTGAAGGTGAAAGATGGGCCACTCCAGAGAAGATGACAGAGAAGTCTAACCTCGGGGCTTTGAATGGCAAGACTGGTCCCTCTATCAGCCTGAAAAGGGATTGAAGGGAGTTTGCCCTTACAAACCCAAGCTTAGCTTGTGTAACCCCAAGTAGTGGAAGTCTGAAAAAGATGCTCTGGGGATAACAACTCCATCCCGACAGGCATCTTGTGTGCCTACAATAACGACCAGCTCTCAAGAAATGATGTGAGCTCAGTCTGTGTGCTGGTATCACCCCAGAGACCATCAGTCTCCATTCAGTACCAAAACGTATTCTTACATAGGGAGTGTGGACCCCAGTAGCCATCAAACCATTATTGTATGCTAAGAACATACTGCTGACATTTCAAGTTGGCAAATTAATACCTTAAGTTTTTAAGCGATTACAGCAGCATGTTTACAGATGCAGAATTAAGTCTTTGCTCTATTATTCACGAACACTGTTGCTACTGATGTGAATGTCTCATATACTAATTGAGTTTAAAGGTTACGATGCACCCTTCCAGATGTAGTGGCCCTTTTCATCAGCAAAACAAATAATGCAGCACATTCATCAACAAGGTTTTAAAAGTCTTTTTGTATGATAGGCAGAAGTCAAGCATTAAAAATATTCACTTGAAATTTCCTTTTTCCTGATGCTTAATGTGCTTTGCCTACAGGTATGGAATTATCTGTAAAGCTAATTCCAAGGTAAAAATAAATATAAAATTATCGTTCAATGAATGATTGCTTCTTTGTTGCTCATGCATCATATAATTAATACCATGATGTGATCTAACATGTTAAGGAAATAAGAATTTGCCATGAGCAGGCTGAAAGAAATTTGTTTATTAGTTTACTGTGATTCAATTTATGAGAATGTGCTTCATTGATCTTTGCAAAAGAACTTTAATTGGAAATGAATATCACAATCTATTTACCACACCACTAAACCCAGTCGGCTACAGTTCATTAAAACTACACCTGCTACTTAATTTCCCAGTAAGAGAAAAACTTTGAATTAATACAATAAGAAGCAGTTAGAAAGTAGGCTCAGTAGACCACTGTTTTAATCAAGGTGTTCCTTGCATGCCCTTATGAAATTCTGCTAGGAGCTGACTGGGATTTTTTGTGTGGTGTTCACATCAGAACTTGAATTCCAACACTCTGCATTTTGATTACCACTTTCAACATGCAAAGTCATTCCTCCTTTGCTTGGAAGATCTAAAATCTATATCCAGCCTGTAGATTTAGAAGAAATACATCAGCACTTTGGACTGTTGATGCTCCTGCCCCAAAGCGAGGGCAAAATGACTAAAATGAGCCCTTTCCATCACTTGTGTGATCTCTAGAGATTTAAGCTGGGGGGTGGGTGGGGTGGGCAGTGTCATATGTACCTACAGAAGTGATTCAAGGAAGAAGACAACAGAGTATCGTACCCTCATGTCCTGATCACTACATTTAAGAGTCAGAGTAATCCTAAAGGTCTTGGAATCTCTGGAAGCTGTGTTATTTGTGGGCTTTTTCCAAGGACATTCACCAAATCTGCCACACTTAGCACTAGGTGGGACAAGGGGTCCCTTTTGGCTGGCTAGGGATGAGGAATCACTGGGGTCCACATTTTATGATAACACTATCACAGAATTCAGGATAGAAGTCCTCCTGCTGAAAGATGGAGGGGGCAAAGCACTGCCAGGTTCAGCTGGCTCAATGCAGGTCTTCACACAGTACTCCTCTGAGCCAGGCACATCTGCATGGCTTAGTCCAGATGTACAAGCACTTGCAGTTTGTCAGAAAGGCTACATTCCTCACAACCTCACATGGTGACCCATCACTAAGTGCAGCGTCAGCATCGTTAATCTTACCATTTAACACAGCCTGACAGCAGGAAGCCCGCAGGATGAGCTGGAAGAACAGAAAAGCTGAGCTCCAGTGACGACAAACTCAACATAAGCAGCTACCACTCAGGCCTGTTGCAATGAAGAACGGGCAGGAGCCACCAGCATGTCTTTCTAGTGTAAGGCAAAGCATCCTGCCATGCAGCAGCAGGACCCACTTACTCAGGTGAGCAGCTGGCTACACGAGGTTACGCTCACTGAATATGCTTTACCTAAGAGATGAAGGAAAAAAACCCCTCAGGAGTAACAAAAGATTGATTTGGGTTCTCTCTCACAGTTTTTAGTGGCTGCTTCACTGGAGTTCCTTCGATTCAACATCCCTGTGAAAACAGTAACAAACCCCTACCTGAGCTAGGACTGGAAGAATTTCCCCCCAAATAATCAACACATCCACAAGTAGACCCCCCGCCCCCTTCTTCCCACTGGTCAGACATTTCTGTGCTTAATTGCGGGGGCCAAGATTCAGCCTTAATTTACTAAATTCCCTTGACAGTGAGCTTACTGAAACTATATAGCTCTTCCCAATACAATATGTTTACCATGATTAAAAAACAGGATCCTGGTGAAACACTGTGGTCTCCATTACAAAGCCCTTTTCATTTAAACACAGTGTCTAATTAATACGATTCTTTGAACACGGTTATCCTTTGTGTAATATTTTAAGAGAGTTTGAAAAATTAATACTTTTACAGGTTATACTCACATCGTTATAATTTTTCATTAAAGATGGTTTGTGGGGTCAACTTCTGACCCTGCATTTTGCAAAAATGGAAGGCACTAACTACTGCAGAGTTATCACAGATTTATCACATCAAGAAAACGCAGTATTGCAAAGCCTCATTGGGAACTTTGCCCTCTGGCTAGTCAGACTGTCTCTGACAATTTTTTTTTTTTCCCCTAGAAACACCCATTTGTCAAAATTGAAACTGTTCCCCTGAATGAAGAGGTTTCAGGTGATTCTACAGAGCTGGAAAACCATTGGGAAAAAATTGTGGAGATGACCAGAATGTTCATCCTGATGGCTCTGGGATGGGAGGTTGGGCCAGGGAAGGTTAGAATTGGATAGTAGGAAAAATATCTTCACCAAAAGAGTGATGAGGCATTGGAACAGGGTGCTCAGGGATGTGGCAGAGTCACTGTCCCCGGGGCTGTTTAAAAAATGGGTAGACAAGGCACTTCAGGAGATGGTTTAGCGGTTGCAGTGGCATAAGGCTAACAGTTGGACTTGATGATCTCAAGGTCTTTTCCAATCTGGATGACTCTATCATTCTATGAAATTCAATGGGAGGTTTGTTTAAAACTAGTTTTCATTTCACAATTTAATTTCACATCTATTTCCATAAAAGAAATATAAAATGAGAAGGAACAAAGCTTGTAATCAAACATTTGAAGATATAAAAAGTACTTTGCAGATATATAAAGTTTTTACTGGCCACATAAATCCCTCCCCCTCCCATATGCTAGTGCGTGAAGATTGTCAGATCACCTTCTGTCTCAAGTGGGAATATTCTTACGGGAAGGGATGAACAGTTTCCGTTCAGGGCTGTTCTCCATCCTTCGAGGGGAAGGATTGTCACTGAATATCTGCACAGAAAAATGCAGCAGGAGAGCTGACAACACAGCCAGTCTCTTCAGGAGCCCAACATCTTGCTGAGGATGGAGGCGGCTCAGTGGTCTGGGTGACGAGTTGTGCTACCGCTTCACCGCATCGGAGAAGAAGGAGAGCCTTTAGCAGGGCCTAATTTTTCTGACTTTCTGCATGGGCCTATGAGTTGGACCGTTACATTAATTTTCCTGCACTGAGATTGTTCCCTACTGGCTTGTGAAAGTATGATTAATATTCTTCAGGAATCTGTTATTAATTCTTCATTACAGCGTAGTCGCACAAAAGGCAAGGGGAATATTATGTCTGGCTTGTTGCACCTCACCAACCATTTCAATAAATATCTTAAAGAACAGAGAGTGTGCAGAGAATGAAGAGTACCGGGGACTGCTTACATTCCAGGCACTGAAGAATAGATCACCAATCTGTCTGATTTAATAAAAAAAATAGTACAGAGTAGAGTTAAATCACAGACTTGGATGTCGAGAAGTACAGGACTGTGAATGCACCTTAATATATTCAGCACCAGGATGGATATGTATTAGATATGTTATTTATTTTAGCTGCACAAAGGGAAAAAGGTGTCTTTTATATGCTATGCTGTTCTAATAGTGTGGTTCCAAAACAAAATTATGAGTGGTATTAAAAATGAAGCACACCCAAAAAAGTGCGACCTGTAAATAAAGAATATCCTGGGGTGGGGGGGGGGGGGGGGGGGGCAGGGGGGGAGAGCTAGAGGAATTCACCAGTGAATAAACACCACATAGCATAATTACAGGCTCTTGTGTTTTTCAGCCAGGGTACAATCATACAGTTTACTCAAATGTCTTCTAATATCCTCTGGGTACATAACTGCATTTACAAGAAGGCTTTCTGTTGTGAGCTCTCTCTCTTCCCTGCCTGGCCCTCCATGCTTTTTAAATGCACTTTTGGGAAAAAGGCTGCACTTGAAAGAGGATGGAGCAGATTCTTAGAGAAATAATTGGCTTTCTGAAGTTCTTATTTTAGCCATTCTCCCCTTCTCAGATCCTCCAAAGTCCACTGATGTTCATAGCTATTTTTCACTTGACACTAACCTTGGACCACATCTTTTTCTTTGCCAGGTCCCAAATTTATTTATTAATTAATAATCTTTTTCTGACTATTGGAGGGAGGAAAAACATTAATAATTCATTTACACTAAGTTATCACCTTACTATTTTCATTAAGGCAACTTAGCAAATCAATCCTTTTTAAGACACTGTACTACCATGGTAATCCAAGTGTGTGCGATCACACAGGTTTAGTCGTTGTGTTTCCCCCGTCCCGTGTCCACTTCCTTCTTTTCACATCTCCTGGCAACATGGAAAGACAGACAGCCAATTTCACAACATCATTACACCTAACTTTAAGGGAGTGATAATTCTAATGGAACGTGACACTACAAGAGGGCTGCAGCACTAGGCGTTAATGCGAAGTAATTTGGGTTTCAGCTATTCCACCCGCAAGTCAGATGAGATCTGCTACTCTTGAGTTTCTTCCCTGCAGGTCTCAGATATTCCACAAAACCACACTGAGATTCAGTGCAAAGTATGGATTTATACATATAGTGCTCTGACTCGCTCTTTAGTCTGAGACTTCAACGACACGAGGAAAATTAATATGGGAAATCCAGTTAAAACCAAAGTTGGAGAGATCTTTTATAGAGATTTTCTTAGTTGAAAAGGACCCAAATAAAGTATCTTAAATCCATTTGTCATTGATACAAATGGATTTGCCTCTCTCTTGCTTTGATCAATGGGAATTTGGTAGTTTGTGAGGGAGTTAAGCTTTCCAAAGGCAAAGAAAAGCTGCAGCAGATTGTGTGTGTGTGGAAGCACCAATGAGCCATAGTGATAAAATTTGACTGATTCGCTAAACTATGAAATCAAAGCTCACTTTGTTCCGGGCATTAGCGCATTTTCTTTTGACTGTGTATTTATGATAGAAGGTGCACTCTGAAAAATAATAAATAAATAAACAGATAAAGCTATTGGGATTGAGATCACGGGGATATTCAATCAAAACCAGGTGCACTCAGTTAACCACAAACAGAAGTTTACATGAGGGTATGTTTCAAAGCAGCCTTGGGATCCGAAAAGAAAATGGCTTGATATGAATCGGAATCAGCTCAAGAATACTGTTACCGTTACAGAGGAAGCTGAAGGTTTATGAATGATGGTAGACATACTGATTCAAGGTACAGAGACGGTTACAGCACTGGTCTGAGAGGGAAAAGGAAACAACCAGCTTGCTCCCCCAACACAAATTACCTGTGCTGAAGTGGATTACAGAAGACACACATTCTAATGAAAAGTACTGCGGAGTGAACACTCCTGAGACGACAGTGAGATGAGAACCTGTTCTCAAACCCCACTCTCCAAACCTCTCTTCCTTCCAGAGCCTTGGCACTCCTAAGAGCTCTCAATCACTCTTTTCTGTTAAGTACTTGCTGTCTCATTTCCCTCCTGCTCATCATTTACCTGCTTCAGCTCCTCTTTGTTCCTTTAAGAGCAGATTAAACTTTACTTCCCTCCCCCTCAACAACTACCCTCGTCTTCAAACACGACTTCTAGCCCTTGCCATCCTTGCAGTGGGAACTTTGCAAGAACAAGCACTATGTTAAGAGAAGTTTTGTTGAAGCTTTTATAGATGTATGCTTCCCTAAGCCCACGATACAGTGCCCAGGTTGGACCAGGAGAAGTTAAAATGTTCTTCTAAGAAGTGACAAACACCTGGCCTATTCCTTCCAGTCACTTGCCATCATACAAATTAACCACGGAAAGTAAAGGTTCAGTATCAGACTGTGTAAACATGTATGCCCTGAAAGAACAACACTGATCAATTCAGAACATTAAAGAAATAAGAGTGCAGTCTCAATCGTTATTACGTGTCATTATAAACAAATCTTAAATCTTCATTAACACATACGGATTCTCCTGCGGTATCATGTATCAAAGGGGAGGTACATCTCACCACACTGGAGCTATCTACAGGTTATACGTCTAGATTATACTTCTGATTTATTTAAGCTATTTTTGGATGAGATGAATCATCATTCGAAAAATAGCTCTGTTATCTCTCCAGAGACCACAAATGGAGCAACTTCTCGATGATTAGAGCTGGTTGAGACAGTCTTTCACAGATAGATGAGTAAATCATACAAATTGTACAAATTAAGAAGATGTAATGGAGTATTTTGCAGGATTCTCAACTGAAACGTGTTAATTGGCTATTATTTGCAAACTACTGGCTTTGTTTAAACATTTAAACAATGGAATGTAGTTGGAGAAACAACAAGTATTGCTAGTGCTGATGTTAATTTGGTACATTTTGGAGAAGCAGTCAGATACAAGCTGGAATTGTGCCTAAATACAAAGACACACCTTTAATACTATTCTTTCTCACAAAATGCATGGAGGTCACAGGAAAAATTTCTTTTGTAATCCGTAACCAGTCCAGTTTTAAATGATTTCTCTTCAAACCACCAAATAATCTGTTCACATTCAATATAACAGATAAACCTGACAAAGAAAGAAATGTGAGGAAATGTAGTTACAGCTGACATGGAACTCTAAAGGAGATCCAACAATAAGCAATAGGGCTTTGATAAAAGAGGATGGCAAACACAATTCAGAAATATTCATTCATCAGATAGGTCTGCACAAGTCTGCACTGACATTCTGGGTTTGGATAAGCTGCACAGGTTTTCATCTGTCTCTGGGAAGACTCAGAGATTGCTTCTTCATCCAGGATGTATACTAGGGGAGGCTTTTCATGTAGGTATAATGAGCACGTAGCATAGAGAAAGAATAAGAAAATCCTGATTAAAAATCAAATCCAAATCCAGGGACTGGGAAAATTTGGATTCATGTTGCATAGTCTGGATCTCAAATGAACTTAGAGGTTCAAAGCAGCTCCAGTTATAGCTAATCAACAGGAACATGTTGAATCTGTAAAGGCCAGATTCCAGTTACTTTACTCACATTGAATTACCAGTCTTCCTTCACAAAAAGCCCTGCTGCAATCAATGAGTCTGCTCGTGAAGTAACAACATCACATCCAGTGTTTCTTACCAGTTGATATAAACACACCACAGATGTCTGGTAAAGATAATCCCTACTATCTGCAGTTGCACAGCACAGAGTAGTTGTCATCCTAATATTGATTATTGGTTGGATTACAGATGCAGATCAGAGAGGCATTCGGATGAGAGATTCCCACAACATGTCAAAGTGGAATAATAAAAAAAAAAAAACCCACCTAAAAAACCCACAACGTTTTTTTTCTTGGGTTAAACATTAAGATGTCTTGATGGTTTTCAACACAAAGATTTACTGTGTGTTTAGACAAACCAAACTCCTAAAACAGAGATGAATTCTAAATGAGTTATTATCTCTCAGGAAAAGATCTAGGAGCCATTGTAGACAACTCAGTAACTCACACTGCAACACTGACACAGCAAACCCAACAGCAGGCTCCACGGCAGAGCAGTTCCCATATAAAATATGTATTAAAAGGTGGCATTTTATAGTCTTAAAAGACATGCTGAGGTGTCATCCCTCTCTCTTTCAAAAGGTGATACTAGAAGCAAAGATGCTTCAAGGAAAGGCAGAGCAAGAGGTACAGACTTGAGAGAGGGAGTTCCCAATGCAAAAATTACATTTGGATGAGGTGAATACAACGTATTGCTCCGCTCCCAGGTGAAGGACCACAAACTATGCAATATACATCCACACCAATTCAAAATCCAAAGGCTTGGCTTATATTGTCCATGAGAAAAGAAATGGCAAGCAGCACAACACGGTGGTGTTTAAACTTGCCACAGATGTCTGGGAAGTAAATGAGAAAAAAGGTACTTCCAGAGAGCAAAGACTGGCTGATGCCAAGAGCCAAAGCTGAGGAGTGTGACTGTCCATGGGGAAATTGGATGCAGCCTGGCATGGAGAAATGTGGGATAGAGAAAAACAGCATAGGGTAAAACGTTTCCTTTCCCACGCTTAGCTTGTTGGAAAAGAAAGACTGAGGGAAAATGCTAGAGTGGCCTTGCGGTACCAAATGATGCCCGCAGTAGAATTAGTACAGCCAACCACTTAAATGATTTTTAGAAAGAGCTTTGAAGAGAATGGAATGATGGACCACAGGAAAAGTCAGTTTGTTTCAGTGAGGCAAGAAGTCTCTTTCATAAGCTAGCCAAACCTACAGCTGTTCCACCACTTTCAGTGGAATATGACACATATCATATACACGCACCCTCACTATCTCATTAAGTTTTTCACTCCTACATATGTTTAGCTAGTTTTCAGTGACTGAAACCTCCTAGGCATACTGAGATTCACTTGCCATCCAACCTTTTAAAAGGTCGGCAAGTTAATGGACCTAACATTTAGAGACATATTTTACCCTTTGTACGTTCCTATTAACTTCTACAGAGTAGCAATGGGAAAGATTGCTGCAAAGTTCCCTCATGTGGCTAATTTATCTGTAGAAAAAGTAGCAATACAAAAAGCATTTCAGCTTGGGAGGGAGAGGGAATGGACACAGACGTTACATTTGCAGAAGATGGAAAGGCAAAAAGGAGGAGAAAGACTTGATATCGTAATGACTTGGCAATAAATGCCAGCCTACCTGAAGTTGAAGGCAATGAAAAGAAAAAGCAGATAAAAAAAAAAAGGTGCAAATAACAATATTTTGAATTGCTAAAGATATTGTTTTCTCTTTGGAATAACTGCTTTATCATACACATTAAAATGTATGATCTGCTTCATTAATCACACTCATTTGCCTTCCAGAGGTACAGATACAATCACAACTTATTTCACAGGACCAATATAAAAAGGTTGAGCTTTTATTTTCTTCCATTTCAGGGTTTGGCCTGGTTACTGTAAAAAACACTTGCACCCTGAAAAGTTTAAGTGCTTTCTATCTCAACGTGCAGGCTGCAACGGCCAGCAGCATTTTTTGCCTACCTGCAGTTTCAGTTCTCAGAATCACAGAATCATAGGGGTTGGAAGGGACCTCAAGAGGTCACGCAGTCCAACCCCCTGCCAAAGCAGGGTCCCCTGGACAGGGCGCACAGGTCGGCATCCAGATGAGTCTGGAATATCTCCAGAGAAGGAGACTCCACACCCCCCTGAGCAGCCTGTCCCAGGGCTCCCTCACCCTCACCGTGAAAAAGTTCTGCTGCATATTGGTGCAGAACGTCCTGTGCTCCAACTTGAGGCCATTGCCCCTTGTCCTGTCCCCACAGATCACTGAGAAGAGGCTGGCCATTTCCCCCTGTGTCCCACACTTCAGAGAATTCCTGATTCAATTTCCTGGCTCAGAAAAAAGAGCTTATTTATTCTTGGTAACTCCGAACAGGTTACCAAGGATAAATGATGTGGGTTCTAGATATTTGGATTGGAGAGAGTAAAACCAACTGTAGCAGGAGTTAAAAGGGGAAGATGGCAAGAAAAACAGGCAGGTACGCTTTTGGAGCTCAATGGTACTCGGTTAAAACAACACATATTAACAGAGGGGTTAATAAGGACTGAAAAGGAAAAAAAATCTGGAGCTAGGCATTAAAGGTTAGATATACAAGGGGAAATTACGTACTGAATCACGAAAAGAAAGGAATGATGGGTCATTTTAACAAAGAAGCTCAGAAAGGCAAAGGTCAGCAATAGCATGGTTTAAATGCTTCCCTCTAAGATGCATTAAATGAAATTCATTTAATATGAAGAAAGCTTCTCCTGAATTTATGGGCAGAATTTGTCTTTGTGCAGCTACCAAGGAGAAAAGACAAGCAAGATAGCATCGAATAACAATTGAGAGAAGAAGGGGAACATTTTCAAAGACAAAATAAGTCCCTGGAGGACTGCCTGAAAAAGGGGGTTATTCTCTCCACAAAAAGGAACTCTGGATGAACAACAGGCATATCTTCCAAATAATTTTTCATTCGGTGTGTTAGTCAACCTGGCCAGAACTGCTTTCCTAAAGGGAAACTAGTCCATAGATGTTTATCATTGAAAGTATTGCTTTGGTATGAAATTACAGAGGATTCATTAAAACTGTCCTCTTGGGCAGGTGTTTTTTTCCTGGAAACTAAAAGAAAACATAAATATCTTTAATAATAATAATAAAAAAAGAAACAAATAGAAGTCAGTTTCACAGCTGGTACAAACTGGCAGGAATTCTTTGTCTTCCCATTGAGGACACGCTTGTCTGAAAAAGCTGCCTGATGAGAGCAGTGCCCTTCTTTATTTTCCACCTATTCATAATTTCTACTCAGTCCTTGTTTCAGTCCACTACAAAAAGGAGCAGAAGAAGAGTAAAAGTTACTCTTCCCTCTCGGGTTTTCCCATTGTTCCCATCATCCACAAAGTCAATGGATTTTCTTTGGATTTTACTTTTCCCACTAATTATATCCCATTTTTTACATGTAAAATGTTCAGAGCACATGCCAGACCTGCAGCTGGGACGTAACTCCCTCTCAGCACAGGAATTCATCTGACAGAGCAGCCATAGTCAATGTCTTGTGCCTGCATGGAGTAGGTTGAATACAGGTTTGTTTCACAGTATGCTCAAAAGATCACGAACCGGACCCTCAGCCATTATTAAAAAGTAGACGACACTTTAGAGTCACACAAATGTCAACGCTCCGGCAAGGAAAATGGTGCAGAAAAAAGGGCCCAAATTTTCAGCACAAGGAAAACAAAATTCACAAAGGCAAGTGACCCTAGCTGAGGTTATGGTTTATTGGTTTAAATGTCTTTCACCTTGAAAGTTTGGATCTGTATCAATATCATCCTGATGTCTTCACTATCAGCTACAGCATCCCTTGAGTTAGTCCTATGTCTTTAACCCTGCAAAGTAGATATGACCACGTTTGCCACTTGTTTTGAGAAGTTAGATGAGCTCCCTGGTTAACTGATGTACTGTAGAGCTCCAAAATCAAGAGGAAGTGTTTATATTAGTAATTGGCTTTAATGAACCTGCATCTAAGTAAACTCGAGCTAAGCTTAACTTTATTTTACTGAATTTCTTTTCTTCCTTCTGGTAATTTCTGTGCACACGTCTACTTAGCTAAAAGCTCTAGATACTGTATTTTTATTTGTATGTTATTTTAAATTGCTGCTTAAACAAAAAGGGCAGGATTGGAATGATCACAAATGTGAACAGAGTCTACTCAAATATCTTCATCCTCTGTGCCACAATGGTATGTGTGCACTTAGAGCATTTTCCTCATTAAACACAAAAGCTTTGGAGCAATAGAAAATGCTGCCAACGTTCTCTTAATGCATCGTTGGGTTGGAACGAAGCTTTTTATTCCATTGAAGCTCAAGTGGCTAGGTTGCATGTGAATAATTAAAAAGGCACCAACAAAACAAATTTACCTATGTTTGCCAGGAAGACCAAAAATCCTGTAATTTATTAGGCAAAGGATAAAGAGAAACAACACCATCCAAACCCAAGGTAACTCTGCAGTAGTAGCTGGATCACTACAGCATCAAACCATACCTGCTAACATCCCAATAATAGTTCTCATCCCAATGCGCAGCAGCGTTGACTGTCAGTATCTTTACCCGGCATCCAGAGGCTGCTACAGACTCACCTCATCCCCTTTCATGAATCTTCATCCCTTCCACAAACATGTGATCCCATCAGCCCGAGGTAAAGCCTGCTCCCTCCATTAGAAAGAGTCTTTCACCATCCATTTGGTGTTATACAATACAGCAAGATGAAAGGCAGAAAACCAGCCTCGGACCTTCATACCTCTCTCAAAAACTATCCTCTCTATCTTTCTTTGGAATGAAATTTAAGTTCTTAAAATAGCTAAGTAATGTCTCTGGTGTAAGAAGGGAAAAACTCCTTATGCAATATGAACAACATCCAGTAATCCAGAGGTAGAGCAAATAACCTGAGACTTTTAATGTACAAATCTGAACAGCTTTTCAGAATTCATTTTTTGCTGGAAAAAATGTCATTTGTCATCTAGGAATGGCCAGGTTATTTGAGTTCTTAAGGTCAGCATATATGAGAAGTTGTACAAAATCCACTGAAATCAGTGGTTCAGGAGTATTCCTCCCAGGAATAACTGTGTCGATCCATCAGATCCAGAAGTGCAGGCATTCCTGAGGCCCAAGCACCGTGACCTGGCACACCCAGCCTGGACCCGCACCTTTCATAAGCTTTGCTTTACTGAGGAACTAACTGGACTAAAAGAAGGGTTTCTCTGATAGGAAAGGAATGAAGATATAATCTCAAAACTGTAATATGGAAAAATAATCAACATTGTCTGTCCCAGGCAGTCACACTAAATGCAGATGATATGCACTATATGATCCCATTTACTGACTGCAAACTGCTCGAAGGCATGGTAGATTCACTCCTCTGAATGGTCAGACACGGATTATTGTTATTGCCGCTTATTTTATGGCACACAAATAGCGAGCTAAGCACTTCAGAGAAGTGGAGAGATACAGTCCCCTTATCCCAGTAGCTGTGTTAATTCACGGACTGAAACCCAGAGCGTAGGAACCCGCCTCACTCTCCTGCACGTTGAGTGAGTCCGGCTTTCACAATTTCTAAGGTGCTCAAACTAGAGAACTGAAGAGGAATATGAAAGAATAATTCAGGTTGTTACAGCGTGAAGGCCCAAGGCAATTAATGCTTCAATCGACAGACAAAGTAGTGCATGCATTTCCCTAACAACCTGAGATATGCTAATTTCGGACAGGAAAAAAACCCACCCCAAACACAATGACTTTTAAAACTTGAATCTGAGAAGTTCAGGCACAAAAATATTAAAACTTTTGAAATGCACATTTATATGCAGACATGGCGAGGTGCCTGCCTCCTTCATTTGCATCCACACAGCTAGTAGAGATGGGCACAGCCTAGGGACATAGCTCTGGTTCTAAGGCACACCTCCTCTTTCCATCACACAGAAGCAGAGGTATGCAATAATTTTCTGTTGAACTTCAGAGACCAAATCACAGCTCTGACAAGACAGTGGCTCCTTGATTGTAGCAAGAGTTGCATGTAGCTAGAGACAAGACCTTTTAACAGAATCATAGAACATTACGAGTTGGAAAGAACCTCAAAAGACCATCTAGTCCAACCTCCCTGAAAGAGCAGGATCATCCAGATGAAATCACACAGGAACACATCCAGGCAGGGTTTGAAGGTCTCCAGAGAAGGAGTCTCCACAGCCTCTCTGGGCAGTCTGTTCCAGGGCTCCATCACCCTCACAGTGAAAAAGTTTCTCCTCACATTCACATGGAACTTCCTATGCTCCAGCTTGCACCCATTGCCCCTTTTCCTATCGCTGGTCATCCCTGAGAAGAGCCTGGCTCTGTCCTCCTGACCCTCACCCTTTATTTATAGACATTAATAAGGTAACACCTCAGTCTCCTCTGATCCAAGCTAAAGAGGCCCAACTCCCTCAGCCTTTCCTCATGTGAAAGGTGTTCCACTCCCTTCATTATCTCGGTGGCCCGGCACTGGGCTCTTTCAAGGAGTTCTATGTCCTTCTTGAACCGAGGGACCCAGAACTGGACACAATATCCAGGTGCAGAATACTTTATCTTTTATCCCTTTTCAACAGAGGATTTATCTTCACATTCAGATCTTCCTGGAGAACAGCAGGAAGCCATCTGTGATCACTCATATTTACCTGCCACTTTTATGAGCTTTAATGAATTACCTAAACATCTTTTAGGTCAGCAAGTATGCCTGAGTAATCATAGTCCTGTATGATTTTTCCCTAGAAGCAGTTATTGTGTTTTAGATTCTGAAAGGACTTCCCAGATCTGCAACTGTTTGACAGTTGAACAGTGGTTATACCTTTAACTTCTCATCTAGGAAAGGACAGACGGGGAGACTATTATCCCAACCAAAGTTATGTCTGTAGTTACCTGTGAATGCTTGATGCCAGAGCCTGCTTGCACTCCCTCAAAGCCGCATGCAGCATCAGGCTCTCATACACAGTGTCTGCCCAAAGCACAGGTGGTTGTTAGTGCTGGTAGAGCAACATTACAACAACTGGTCCACATACTCAGATTTCCAGATTTATTGAGTGTCCCATAGGTACCTGCAAGGCTGCAGGGGGCATTCAGAGTCACATGGCAGGGGCATTCAGAGTCACAGCACGGAGAGCATCACCTTTAAAGAGAGTAATTGTTCAGCTTTTCTGCAGACACACCCTTCATAAGGCAGAGGGGGAGCTGGGAGGGACTCCGCAGTGCACCTCCAGTAAACAATGTATGAACCGGAGCCGGGAGCTTCTCTGCTCAGTGCCGGTGATGGGGCCACTGGCTGACGAAACATGGGAAAAAAGCAAACCATGACATGTATGTTCAGCGCCTGCCAGTGAAATGAGGATGTGACACTTCTGATAGGCTTTTGTTGTTGCAGGCAGCTTACGCTACATTGAGGTGTAGCTGTGACAGGGTTGGTTTGGCCAGTCTGGTTTTGCATGTGTTCTCTGTAACAAGGCAGCAGCTTCACAGAATCACAGAATTGTAGGGGCTGGAAGGGACCTCAAGAGATCATCCAGTCCAACCCCCCTGCCAAAGCAGGGTCCCTAGGACAGGTCGCACAGGTCGGCATCCAGATGAGTCTGGAATATCTCCAGAGAAGGAGACCCCACACCCCCCTGAGCAGCCTGTCCAAACCTCCCTCACCCTCACTGTGAAAAAGTTCTGCTGCATATTGGTGCAGAACTTCCTATGCTCCAACTTGAGGCCATTGCCCCTTGTCCTGTCCCCACAGATCACTGAGAAGAGGCTGGCCGTTTCCCCCTGTGTCCCACACTTCAGATATTGATAACCATTGATCAGATCCCCTCTCAGTCTTCTTTTCTCAAGGCTGAACAGCCCCAGTTCATTCAGTCTTTCCTTGTAGGGGAGATACTCCAGGCCCTTACCATCCTCGTAGCCCTCCACTGGACTCTTTTCTGGAGCTTATCAGCTTTTCACACAAACATTTCCATTCCTCCTTCCTCACAGTCTGTACACGCAGCACAGCCTTCCTCAATTACTTTGCTAACCACCACATCACCTTTTCCAGGCTTCTCTTAGACCTAGCTGTTTCAAAACGACTACAGGAAAACAATTAATAACACCATTTGCAATACCAGGGATAAAAAAAAAAGGAAGATATATTTGCATGATGTTTTTTCCATATAGATAGAAGTTAAACAGCTGCTTTTCTGTAGAAATGGCAGCAACGCAACAGGATTTAATTTACTTGGAGTCTAGAGCTACCTGCAATACCCACAAAATAAAGACCCGCCAACAGAGAAATCATTTAAGGCATCCCAAAGAACCATATAGCATAACACAGTAACAACAATATCCTGAACATATGGTTTTCTTGAGTTTCATTCCTGTGAACGGGTTATAGATGACTTTTCAAAATTAAAAGCAATAACAGAGCTTCTCAATAAATCACAATACAGAAGTCGCTGGTAAACACATTACGGCAAAGATCTGTCTTGATTCCAGCAAAATAACAACGTCGAGTAATTCCTGCACTGAATCTCTCTCTTATGGATATATATTTCACCTCTTACTATACTATATCCCAGTGGTATATATTAGGTTGTACTTCTTCCACTCTTATGCTTCATATGTCACTTGTAAATGCTTATATAAAATCTTGGGGCTTATGTAAGTTCTTGGGAGGAAAAAAATACCCCATGCCTATGTGGATGAAGATAACACCAGCACAATGCTGTGCCAATTCCGATAACAGCCCGGAGGCATTGCTGTGTAATATAAACACTCATGGCCCAAGTGCGTGGGTGTACCTGGAGGAGGGACTCGGCAATTCACAGCTCCTTTGTTTTTGGCTCTGACCACTGAACTGTTCTAACCTCTGCTGGATCGGGAAAAGCACACGGCTAGGCTGGAAATTAAAACTTCAGCTCCCTCTTGTTGGATTCTCTCGGAGCTAATACGAATTCAAGGTTTGGATTTCTTAACCCGTGTCATCTTTCCTCAAAAATGGCTTGGTTGTGGCCCTAAGAAGAAAAAAAAATGCATTTTTCCACTGTGCAGTGCCACGTTTCTCTTTATATTAATCACTTCTGTGTCTTAATAATGCAAAAGTTAGACCAACCACACAAACCCATAAAGAACAGCACTGTGGTGTCAGAGCGCCCAACAGCTTCAAAGCTTTGGCACTGACGTTCCTGAGATGATGAAAGGCACGTCCAGTGGCAATGCCTGGAAGGGTCAATACATCATATTTTCACAAATCCCGCAGACTCTGTGAAAAGCTCGCTGTGTGGAGCAGGACTAGAACTCCTCTTAGGTCTCACAGACACTTCTGGTTTCCCCCTTTCATAAACCAGAGTTTTGAAAGGCTGTCACACGTGTTTCAATGCTTAGCAGAGAATAAATAGTCTGAATGCTTCTTCTGCTGTTTTAATTAAGCTGAAGCTTCCACCCACTTACATTTTCTTTAAAAATGCATAAAACTATGAATTAAATATACGCATCATTACTCATCAAATTGTTTATCTCTGTACTAATTTTATATATATACACAGATTAAATATTCATGTGCTCCTTTCTCCCTTTCAGAGTGTATTGACTCCTGGTTCCTCATCTTTCTGCGCTGGCATTTCCAGCTGTGTTGTGCAAGTTGAAGATCATTGAGGTAAAAGTATCCCTAGGGACTCCCACCTAAAAAATTCCAAATTAAGTGGGATTTTTTTCCCTATATCCGTAGCAGAGAGCTGTCCATATGCTTACGTTAAGCCTGACAGATCTTCGATTACCCCTTAGCTTGTAGTTATGGAGCTATAATGCAGTTTAGATACATTCCATAGCTGCTAATGGCTCACCACACTGAGACCTTGAAGAATAACAACCAAGGTTATTTAGTAATGTAACGCAATAAAATAAAATAGGCTTCACCATGTATGCAAAGGTAGTAAATGCTTTGCTGATTTTAAGGCATATGTTTCTTTAAAGTTCTCGGAACATAAGTGATTTAACTGCTACACACACGCACAAACACAAAATCACAAGCCAAATTTACTGCAAACTTTGCAAGCTGCAATAAATAGGTAAAGACATAAATTGCTGGCAATTAGGAATTTACTGAAGAGGGTAGTTAGGGGAATTGCGCTGATTCAGAGAGATGAAATGCAAATATATCGTGCCTACATGCACAGGGCCACTGCACCTGTGCCCTAGCTAAAGCACTAAATCAGCAAGCCTGATCCAACGCGTGAACCCTGAGGATGCAGCAGTGAAATCCTAAAGATACTGTGCTCCCACTGACGGTACCTGGAGCTGTTGCTGTCTGGCACCTCTGAAGACCACACCGATGCTGAAGGGCAAGAGTTGCCACTGTAAGAAATCTCTAGCACTGGGAGAAGTGCTTGGCCACAGCCAAATTATCCCTAGCAGAATCACAGTTTCACAGTTTCTGAAGGTTACACGGCTGAGTGAGGCTGTTCACGGAGAAGCATGGATCAAAACATCCCCACAGCCAGGTGAGTTAGGAAACCTCCTCATGCTGAGTTACTTTTCTGCCAGTGTATTCAGCTTGGGAAAAATGGCTATGGAGTAGCCTGAGCTGCAGAAAAAGGGTTGGGGGCTCCAAACTGCTACGCAGTGGCAGATGAAGTTCCTTGCAGAAATTGATCTTGAGTGACATCTATGCTATGAAAAGTCTTTTTTCTTCCTGTTCCAAATAGGTGGTTTGATAACCCAGCCACAGCACTTAGCACCCTGTTGTTGGTGTTCGTGATTGCTTGAGTCTCCACACTGGTGCACACAAGGTCCTCTGCTCACTCATCAAGTGGGGTATGGCATCTGGCAGAGGCAGCCGTTGGCAGGAGTAATAACTACTGCTCGGATTCAGTCTATAGCTAAAATAAGCTGTAACACAAGCCAGGCACGAGGGAAATCCATTCAATGAGCAGCTTGAACAAATCTATGTTCAATTAATGTAGCTTTTCAAACACTGTGACAGTGTTTGTGCTCTAAGAAGATGGTTAAGACATCGCTGCCACCAATCATTACGGCAGTTCTCCTTCCTCTCGGGAAGCAGTGTCAGTCCAGGAAGGGAGCACAATTAGCAGTAACAAGAGAGTATGTGGGGGAGTGCAGGATGAAAGGCAAGACTGAAATTGTTATTGAGGCATTCCTTAGGAGAAAAGGGATTTATGAAGAGAGGATGAGGACACGAAGGTGAAAGACAGAAAAAGATCGAAAGAGGAAAACTTCAGAGACAAGAACAGGTGGTGAGGGGAAAAGAAAAGAGGGTGGGGAAATCTGGGAGAAAATCAAACAGAACAAGGAGCTTGAAGAAGAATAAGCCATTATCTTGTGATCCAATGTATTGGAGTCATCTGGTTTGGGGTAGATTTCTACCTTCTGTTCCCTAGTCCTGCCCTTCCAGCCATGATCGCCCAGTTCACTGCACCTGGTCCACAAGGACAAGAAATTGCACCAAGCCACAGCATGGATATTACTGGGCAGCCACTGTCTGCCAGATGTAATACATAAGGGCTGAACTCTGCTACATATTCCTCCATCCACTGCACCCATTCTGTCCTCAACCCAACCGCTCATCCTGAAACCTCTGGGAATTTCCCATCTTGTACTGAGCCGCCTCTCCTTCTGGTTTAGCTGCAATTAGCAAACAAGTTCCAAGTTATTAAAGGAGGATCGACAAACACACGGAGGGCCTGACAGATGGACCAATTATATAAGCCTTATTTCCTTAGGCATCCAGGCTGAAAAGAGGACAAGCCATGAGGAACACAAACCACGCTGAGAGCAAAGAGAAAGTGCATGGGTAGGTGGCTGAAGGGGTGGGGGAGCAAGGGAATACAAGACAAAAGAGATCGCTGCAAGGGAACCAAGAGGGAAGGGAAGGAGCAACAGAAGGTGGTGATGTTACTGGGAGGGGTCTGGAGTTGCATGTCAGGAAAGGCAGCTGTTTTTGAAAGGAAAGAGTGTTACCCAGAGCCATAAGATGCTCTATAATGACAGGGCACCCTGGGAGAAACAGCTTGCTGTACACACGAACCACGAAGTAATAAAGCGAGCCCCAAAAAGTTAGGGGATGAGGTAAAGGACAGAGAAGCTGTGAATAACAGCTGGTCTTCGAGGGATGAAGGAAAAATGAAGACTAGATCTCTTGTTTGTGCAAAGTAAGAGTCACCGAATTCGATGTTGCTATGGTGATTTACACCACCTGAGGACCCAGGTTTGACTGTTTAAGGCAATGCATACAATTATTCTTTTTATTTTCCCAAACAAGTACTTGCAGCCTCTTGCTTATATACAACGTTTCATAATTCCAAATTCTGCC
This sequence comes from Gallinula chloropus, assembly GCF_964237585.1. NCBI lineage: Eukaryota > Metazoa > Chordata > Aves > Gruiformes > Rallidae > Gallinula > Gallinula chloropus. The sequence goes on from NC_140090.1 coordinate 35,294,183, forward strand.
ACGGCTTGACAGATGATTGATGTACTCGTGTTACCAAACCTACCAGCAGCCTTAACTGGAAAGGTGCAGTTAAGAAGTATGTTATGAAACAAATGCCCTTTACAACTTAAATAGTATCTGAAGAAATGTGTTTTAACAGCTACGTATAAGAAAAAAACAGCAAAATGCAGTCTTTAGAAGACTGGTTTATTTTTAAAAACAAATAAAAGGATAGCGCTTCAAGGACGATATCAAGAAAGATGTGTTATCCTACGTAGACAGCAGGGACCCTCAGCATTACTACAAACTTCTACAACTTGTGGCAAGTTATTTAAACCCCTACGCTTCTGTTTCTCAACCTGAATAGCTGCTGCAACTAAACTTACCCTAAGGATGTATTTTGAGACTTCAGTAGTAATTCCTAAGTGCTTTGAAAAGTGCTACATCATGTAAGTGAAGAATGTCATTATTAAAATTGCGCTTCAGAAATCATCACCAACAAGGATTTATTCTAGAGCTAAAACTGCGCCAAAACCATTATTAGCTTGCAAATTGCCAAGCCCCCATCAACACTAGGGAGAGGCATAGATGGGAGCTGCATGGGTACTGCAAAGGTAGGGGACGCACAACCCAACCTCACAGTGCTTTGGCATGCTCAGACACTGCTATGAGTTAACCTCCAGCAGTGCAATACTCACTGCAGCCCCACGTGCCCAGTCCCTTCTCCTCTGCAGACATCCCACCAGCAGTAGCTCAGCTAAGTAGAAGAATGCTGGCAGGTGCTGCAGTGTAGGGGCAGCCCAGGAAACACACGTCATCGTTGGAGTTAGCTGGGAGAGGGATATGTCATCGGAAAGGGATAGTATGGTCATGGTGGTGTATCTCAGGTTTGATTCCTGTTCTGGGGTCTGATGGTCACAGTGATTGTGGTCCTTGGTGGTGTTTTCAGGAGATGAATCCATATGTGTCTCAGTGTTCTAGGGGACCTTTCTTTGCACGGATGTTGGTTTGGCACAGACACTGGCTTTGTATTGAAAAATCATATTTCAAGAAGCATTTTAGAAAAAAAGTCCAGCTGACTGAATACAACTTAGGGAGGGAGCTTTACTCAGGAACAACAAGGAGTATGTGTAAGCCTTAACGAAAACATTAATTAGGCAAAAAGCAGGCCTGCCTCCATCTATCTCCCTTTGCACAAAAAGTTATTGGGCTAAGACCATTAGAAAAGGCACTAAACATTTCTTCAGAGAACACACTTTTACCCCCATAAATTCTTTACTACTCTGAAATTTTAAGAAAGGTGCTTGCAATTTTGAAGTGCTCTACAGGAGCTGTTATTTCCAACATGCTTGTCTCGCATGCGGGACAAATGTTCGTATCGTTTTTCCGTGAACACTGAGATGACTGATTGTGTAATACAACAAGGTTACTTGATGCTATGGCTGCCTGCTAATGTGAAAAGCTTGTTAGCTGTCTAGTTGTCTGGCAATGCTTAACCTGCTTTCTCGATGAATTCAGACGGAAAAATTATCACCTTTCTAAAAAAAAAAAAATAATAAATTGAGGAGCAGCAGCTATGTCTTCTGCAATAGATATGTAATTATCCTCTTGGAAGATTTCATTCTAATACCCAGCATTTTGAAGCATCGCAAGTTAGGTTATACAAAGGTAAGTATTTGAACTTAGCTCAATCTTTTTAAAACTTCTTTTAAATGTAAGAACAAAAAAAGAAAAGTATTTTGGAAAATAAGAATAAAAAGATGACCGAATCTTACTTCCGGTCCACAAGTTTCATACAACAACAGATGGAAATAAACCACTGTTATATTTGTAACGCACCAGTTAGGTATGTGTGAACTGAAAAGCTTCCTAGGACACACAACAGTGCTGGGCCTGCTGAAGGGTAAAAGCTAATTTTGAATCCAGACGTACTTGAAAAATGTATGTTCTTCCATCTTCTATGCAATGGTGAATAAAGAGGTGCTATAAGCAGTCATCAAATTGTTTGCTCAGCACTTTTCCTGCAATACCTTTATAGCCGGGATGCCTCCTGAGGGATATGCTCCTCTCCAGCTGAGAACAAATGGCTTAAACCACATATATCCATGATTTACGTTTTCCAGGACATCACCTTCCATGGCTTTTTGGAGCAAATGGCAAATAGTTGCCCTGTGTTCATAAATCATATGCAAATTTCCTCTAACTGGCCACCATGGAAGTACATAAACTGCTTCATTTAGCTGTGATGCATCAGTCACAAAGCCAGGACTGGAAGCCTGCTTTGTGTTGATTAACAAACTACTTATCTGTGGTACATATAAAGATAGGATGCTGTACTGGAACTCATTGCTAATACTGGGGTACCCTGCTCTCCTTCAAACATGCAACATAATCAGCAGCTCAAGGGAGGCGATTCTCCCTCCTGCAGTGCTGCGTCCAGCTCTGGGGTGACAAGGACATGGAGCTGTTGGAGCAAGTCCAGAGGAGGTCATGAAATGATCCAAGGGCTGGAGTATGTCTGCTATGGAGATAGACTGAGAGAGTTGGGCCTAGAGAAGGCAAGGCTCAGGGGAGACTTCGAGCACCTTCCAGTTCCTTGAGGGACTCAAGGATAGCTGGAGAGGAGCTGGTGACAAGGGCAGAACAAGAGGAACAGCCTTCAGGTGAAAGAGGGGAGCTTTAGACGAGATACTAGGCAGCAATTCTTCCCAAGGAGGGTGGTGAGGCCCTGGCACAGGGTGCCCAGAGAAGCTGAGACTGCTCCTGGATCACTGGCAGCATACAAGACGAGGCTGGATGGGGCATTGGGCACCTGGGGCTAGTGAGGGATGTCCCTGTCCATTGCAGGGGTAGCACTGGGAGGGCTTCTAGGTCCTGTCCCACCCAAGACAGTCTGGGGTTCTGTGATTCTATGAAATAAAGGGGAGATACAGAAGAGGCTGTAAACTGGATCAAGATCACAGTTTTACTTTGAGTGCTTCCTGTCTTAAATGAGTAACCATTCCTTCTCACTGTTTGTGTTTTGGGAGTAATGTCCCTTACAAAGTCACAAAGGAGATCAACCCCTTTGGCACCAACAGGAAGAATCCAAATCCTCTATTTTCTCGTGTAAACACAAGTGTTGAGGTCTGGTCTGAAGAAACAAAAGCTATACTTCTTGATGCTTCCAGGGCATATCTTGGATGAAATATGTCAATACTCCACAACTCAGAATAGATCTTCGTGCTTCACCCCAGGCCACTAGAGTCACCAGTGAGACTCTGTCCCAGCCTTCCCGCTGGCTGGGCTCCATGCCCACTGCATAGAGTGTCCCTACATGCCTCTTCAGCTGTGTCTTCTCTCCAATTACACACCTTAGTATCAGCCTTCTCGTGCAACCACAGAGCATATTGGGACATCAACATTGGTTTGGGCTCTTAACTACTGTTGCTCTAGTATGAAATAACAACAACCAGAGTATTGCTAATGAAGTCGCATGCGTATCCAGCAAGTTTACACCAATGCTTTCCCACAGTCTCCCTTCCAAGCATCTTTCTGGATTTAACAGCACATCTTTTAAGCTAGAAAGTTAAATAAATTTTAAAAAAATTTAAAATCATTGTGGTTTGGAAAAATAAGGCATACAAAAGTCACCTCAATCTGTCTGAATTTCTTCCTGTTAAAGTCTAACCCTGTCTTACAGCTTTGTTTTGTTATTTTTGTCAGATCTCCAGATTCATCTTGTAATAATGCTCTCTCTCCCCAGAGACCCAGCCAGTACCTTTCATCAGCAACAGCCTTCCAGAAGTTCCACTTAGCTCACAAAGCAAACACAATGTTTGGAATAATATTTCAAAAAGGTCATACTGTGCTTCCTAACTTAATGGCCATTTATATTGCTTTACAACATTTAAATTCACACTCTGCTATCAAGTGGAGCCATGCCATCTAAAAATAAATGCTTAAAAGCTAAAAAAAAATATATAATGCCCTAGATACCTGGGTTTGGAAATGTTTTCTGCTTATCTGAAGAAAAATTCTGATGCCCTTCTTCAGAAGTCCTTTAACTCAAGGGTATGTCCACTGAAAACAGCAGGATAGTTGCTGAGACTGTTATTCCCAGGTATTAGTGACATAGGTTCCCAAAAAAGCACAATCTACCGCATATAGCCAGCAGCACAGCATCCAAGTACTTGGAATTCTGTACTAATTGTCACAGTTTACCTTTGAAAGAAGGAATCATAGAATCACAGAACGTTATGAGTCGGAAGGGACCTCAGAACATCCAGTCCAACCCCCCTGCAAGAGAAGGATCACCCAGACTAAATCACACTGGAATGTGCCCTGGCGTGTTTGAATGTCTCCAGAGAAGGAGTCCCCACACCTTCCTCGTCCGCCTGTCCCAGGGCTCCATCACCCTCACAGGGAAAAAGTTTCTCCTTACATTTGCAGTGATTCCCTATGCTTTGAGAGAATCTTCTTTGAGAAGTCACCGCCTACAATTATCTGACAGGAGGGTGTAGAGAGGTGGGCAATGGTCTCTTCAGCCAGGGGACAGGTGGTAGGACAAGGGGAAATGGCACAAAGCTGCACCAGGGCAGGGTCAGATCAGATGTTAGAGAAATATTTTTCCCTGAAAGAGTGGTCATGGCCTGGAACAGACTGCCCATGGTTGAGTAACCATCCCTGGATGTGTTTAAAAGAGGGTAGATGAGGTATTTAGGGATATAGTTTAGCATAGGATGAAAACATTTGGACTCAAATTTTACACGTTTTTCACTGATTTCAAGTCCCCTCAGGTTATTCCCTTAGCCCAATCCCAGAACAGTGATTAAGATGTGAACACAAAAGGCCATGAGAACATTTATCCTGAATCCACATGCATCTTTTCAAATGGAAGGGCATTCATCAACCTAGGGAAAGCCACACAATCATGAGATGAGCGAATGGAGCAGCAAGAAGAAAATCTGCCCAAAAGAGGACTTCTGAGTGCACCAAACTGCAAGATGGCACCAAATTGCAAAGACCATGCGGCTGGGAGGACCCAAGATGAACGGCCTCAGCCGCATGCTGCAGCTCCCACAGCTTAACAACAGGATGCACTTCCATATCAAAAACCAAATCAGGGCTTTTCATGCTGAAGATGCTATTTTGTACCAGCTGTTTATATCCCTGTATGGCCTCACCACTGGCTGCGTTGAGACTTGGTGATATTTCACAGGTGTATAAAACACAAACTGCCATGAGTCAGAATGAACAAATATTTGCAAATAAACAACCTGTTTTCTTGATACAAACAGAGACTAATTTCCTGATGTGTTGCACACGTCAGGAAAGTAACAGTTAAGATAAATTATTTCACCTTATGAACTTTCTTCCTTTGGGCACAAACTACTTTCAGTAGTTATGATTTAAATAACTGAATGCTATTCTCCCATGAACAGAGAGAGAATAAACTAGAAATTGGATGCACGGTCATTCCCCACCACATTCTTGTGGATCTATAATGAAATGTTTGAGAAACCGTATATGCTGCTGCTGATCAGGATTGTTCTATTCATTAGTGACACTTTTGCAAGTAAACTTTCAGCCACTGTGCCAATTAAAGCTACTTAGTGGTGTTTGGAAGTTAATTAATAGTAAATTAAAGTTCTGAATTTCATGCAGATTCATCCATACATTAAATTTGTCTCACGGCTGGCATTTTAGCAAAAAATTTTGTTCAAATTATTTTCATCTAACAAAGGAAGCAACTAAAATGTCCTTTGAGGTTTGTTTCTTGGTGTCCCTAGAAGACATCCTTCAGGATATTTTACCATGTATTTTCAAGGAATCCTTTCTCCCTCTCTGCTCCATATTTGTAGTAGCTGTCTATATTGCACTAACATTCGCAGCAATTCTGTCAAAAACTGGGAAAAAAAATCCTTTGGGCTCCTAATCGACTTCACCCTTGTCTACTCACGCTCACAGGACAACATTAGTCCTTCCCAGCCAGGAGCAAAAGAAGCAAAAAGAAATCATCTACTCATCAGAAAAGTAGGCATAGCTAAGGTTGTTTGTCGCATTAAAATATTTATACAGCAAAAATTATTAAAACTGACATGCAAGAGTAAAAAAATGTTTAGGAAAAAAAAGGAAAAAGGATCATAATCATTTTGTGAGGCTTCCATGTTAATTAACTGATGGATCATTTGTTCCATAAACTTTCTAACACCATATTTTTCACCAAGACTTAGTTGGTTCTTTCATGTTTGTTCCTCTATATACTGTGATGTAGTATTTTAGAGGTTCATACTGGGGTTGATGTTCCACCCTGGCTATGGGTCACAGGCATTACACAAAAGGGCGATGTGAATCCCCCTTAGAAGAAGAAATAATGCAGCAGGCCCAAGTTAAACATGCCATCCTGAGACAGCTTTCCTTTGCCCGAGAAGAGGAAGGATCATGCAGGAGCTGTTTCCTGGAAACAGGGAGAATCTAAAGGTAGGGGTCTGGTGAAATTACAGTGAATGATGAAAGGTACTTCCTCGACTTCGTGCTGTATTGTACTTTAGAGCAGTGACGGAGCTACAGACCCCAATCATAATGATGGCAAAGCAGCCTAATTAGGTTGCTCAGCCCAGGGACTTCCTCAAAGTCCAGGCCAAATTCTATATTGTTAATTTTTCTGTGTCAACATCACCCAAGGAAGGAGGATAGCAGTTCTCCAGATTAAACCATTACAGCAATAGTGATTCCGTTTGCACGAGCTTTCTTATGCATCTTGGCCAGATCAAGAGTCAATAACACAAATCTACGTCATTGAATCTCTGAGGGCCCCGACTTCAGTAGAGTTGAAAAGGACAGGAACCCTCCAATGACCACAGCATCCGACTTAAGACTGCAAATTACTTGCTCAGGAGCCCATCATGATTTCAGAAGTCAATGGGAAGAACAAGGAGCTACTAGAAATGGAATATAATCAATTCATTTTGATAACAGCTATTTTAAAGAACAGTTGAGGTCAGCTGTAAAATACAACTGTAGCTGTAGAGCTTCGCCTGTAAAATTATTTTTTGCTAATACAGCTCACAGTAACAAATCTGTGCTACAGAGTTTAGGGAAACATTACATTTGCTTAAAATTGCACTCTGTTTCATAGGATGACACTCAGGAGGATGTCTGGAGGGAGTGTTAGTTTATATGTATGTCATGGCAGCAAAGCACCAAGTGGCCGCTTGCTCACTCTGCTCCCTTTGGTGGGATGGGGAGGAGAATTGGAAGAAAAAGATAAAACTAGTGGGTTGGGATAAGGACAGTTAACTGAGACAGCAACAGAAGAGGAAATCAACAACAACAGTACTTAGAATATACATAGAAGGTGACATATTTGCTCACCATCCCCACAAACAATACCTGACCCTCCCTGAGCACTGATCCCTCCTCCCCGTCCAGTCCCCTTCACGCACTGAACATGCCATTATATGGTATGGAATACCCCTTTGGCTACTTTGGGTCAGCCATCCTGGCTCTGTCCCCTCCCAGCTTCTTGTGAGAACCAGGAGCACACAGTTCTGAGTCACCAGTCAGCTATGTGATATAATTGTCTAAGTAATTCTAATCGTGACATACCATATAAAAGCTAAAACCAGTCAGGAACCATTAAATTGCTAGGTAATCTCAAATATAGTGTAGTTGAAGTGAATTTGTGATGGCCAGACCCTTTCTGTAGGCTCCACTGCATGGTAGCCTGTCAGGAAACAGCAACCAATAAAGAGATCACAAATCTCTGTAGCTTCCTCTGATATCACTTTATAAGAATACTTAATCTGATCCTCTAACTATATTTAAATTAATTAAAACCCATTTATCACCACAAGTTCTCTCAAGTATCTGAGTACTCAAAGTCAGTTTTTATAGCTCTATCAAACACCCTAGCTTTCCGAGTGGGTAGGATGTGACCTGTATTACCATGATGAATAACTCCATGATTAAGAACATGGGTCAGTTTTTCATTAAAATTAAAAGGTCCTGATTCTCTGTTGTCAAATTATCAAGTGCTGCTGCAAAGGGAAACAAGGCGCTGTCAAAGTGGAGCGATGATATTTTTACATCCAGTTTGCCCCGATCTAAGAAACACGTCATGCTTTAGGACATCGCGTAGGCAGAACCATTCCGCTCTTTCTCAAGGACAGTGAGTAAATTCTGATTTATTCATGGAGAAGAAATTTCTCGCTGGTTGAAACTCGCCTCTGTGAACACACAGGGTCAATGTACCACTTAATTCCTATATAAATCTTCTGAAGACGGACAAATTTCAAGTAGCACAATGGTGTATCATTCCTGCCAATCTGAGGGAAAGACAGTGCTACTGATAATTCCTTCTTCTGATCCAAGGATTTTGAAAGTCAGAGAAAAGCGAGCAGGCTGTCAAGCTATCGAGACTGCTGGTGAAAGACAGATTTTAGGGTATTTTTAAAAATGCAGCAATGAAGCCTCCTGGCATTACTGTGTATTTTACACAGACAAACTAGCAACAGCATAACATGCAGCTGAGAATCCTTACAGAAACAGTTGAAGGTAAACTAAAAAGCAAGTTCAAAAGCAGCTTGAAAACTCACAGGACATGACTTTGTGGCTTCAAATTGTACCTTTTCATGATGGGGACAGCTGCTCCCAAGTGAAAACCTGGCAGATGCAATGTAGTAACAATGAAACTCCTTCACAAATGAGGTATTGAGTGCATGAAGGAAGGTGCACTTTCAAGGCTGTTTTTAAGAACCATAATGGAGAAAAGCTTCACTAGAAACATGAGGTTTTTCCACCGATGTGGTTTGCACGTGACCTCAGTCATAGATGGTGAGGGGCAACGGATGGAACTCGACATCATGTCACAGGGTCGCACTGATGCTCAAAGACTGGAAGTTGCTTTTAGGCTGAGCAAGGTTCTTCTCTTGCCGTTCCTGTCAAAGACAAGAGGCACCTTCACATCTCCATCCAGCCTGCCACTTCTCCGAACCATTCAGTTCCCCGATGAAAAAGGAACACATCCATCTGACAGATGACATTTTCCCTCTACGACACTTTTCTGATGAGAAAGGGAGGGATTGGCAGAGAAACAGCAACCTCTTGTCCTAAAAAGGCCATCCCCTACAAAAATACCTCCCCAAACTCCCTAAGATAGGGAGGGTACCACCGGTGAGCCTCTACAGGTCTGCAATCTGCTGTGTTGGTAGATATGTTGTAAATTTTGTGGTTATTTACTGACGTATAACAGTGTCCTTCACAGAGATATACAAGATTGTATAAAGTAGAACAAAGAAATGCTCCAAGTATCTCATCTCAAGTGAGTAGACAGAGGGAATTTTTAATGTTTGACCTTAAACATATTGAAAGTATAATATGGTTTCATCTGTTTTCTCAAACGAGAGAAACATCTATACCAAGAAACTGCAGAGGACATAAACAGTACATGAAGTGAATTACCTGACCTGAAAAATAAGGCTTCAGGCAAAGATGTGAACGTTAATCAGCATACAACAATAAGAAAGAGCCAAGGAATGAGGATTTTTTTTTTCAATAGAAATAATGAAGATTTACCTTTTAATCATGATTTTGTACTGAAAGGGGGCTAAGGAAGCTGCCTGAATAAAAGATGTGAGAAAGATGGGTGGCGGAGAAGTGTGTTAGATATGTTCCTGAACTCCAAATAGATCAAAACGGGTAACGAGCAAGACAAAACCTGTAATATGGAAATACTGTAGATGATAAAAAATAACACATATGAGGTCATATAGAACAATATCTTATGTAACACGAGCTATGACAACAATCATAATTAGATATGCGAAGGCAAAAAAGTGAATCTATTTCATAATTGTTTAACTCACACAAACTTTGAACAGTGAATTAGTTAGCCCTGATAATGATTTTCTGATCTTGTCCCTGAAAACACCAGTTGATTCCATGCAACACCAGACTGAAGAGCGAACAGTACTGTCAGACGCACCTAAGCTTCAGCACCCAATACAATTTACCAAGGTGTATTCTACACGCGAATGTGAGAGACGAGATTGACTCTGCTCGATCTATATACCCAGACTGACTGCATTAAGGTCCTGCAGCACAATGGTTTTCCCCACAGTGCAGGAAAGAATTTGGACAGGGAAAGGAAATACAGTGTGTTACTGGTGGGAACCACTGCTGTTGAGGAGATGCGTTATGACTCTGGTTTATTGAAGACAGCTATAGGCATCCCCAAAGATCCTGGTTTAAGGTATTTCCCTGCAGCAGCACAGGGGATGCATGCTAACCAGCATGAAGAACACATTGCCAGGAGCTCAGCATACAAAGACAAATGAACAAGTAAGCTGCCTTTTATATCTTTTTAAAGAAAAAGGGAACAGCCTAGCTCAGTGAGGACAGATGTCAGCCTTCTAAGCGTCCTGACATCAGCTAGTTCCGTGGCTTTCATTGACCTGAAATACAAGTTCTCAGAGTCACAATGTGAATCTTTTGAACCTACATGCTCAATCTTACGCCAAAGATATGTTTTTAAGGAGAGGACTGCACAGTGAGCAGCAAGGCATAGTAATGATTAATACCCCGATTGCCAGCAAATGCTCTGAACAGCTCTTACTTACTCTGCAGACACTGACATTCTCATACCAAAGGAAAAACACAGTGGCATTTCAAATTAAAAAAAAAAAAACCCACAATGTTCATTGAAATAGAAAAAGCACTATCTGGCACCGAGAGAAACAAATTAGAAGGTCAGATGGACAGCCACCAACGGTACAGAACATATATGCAACATATTCTATGAAACGTGTTTAGTTTACCCTATGCAGTGTTCACTTTAGCAGTATTATTGAAGCTTATGTTAGTTTAACAAAAAGAAATGATGAAATGTAATCAGAACTCTTAATCACCACCTTTTAGCAGGGTTACTAATGGAAATGCATTAATTAATGCTGGATGCTGATCATTTTATTCTGGTTTTAAGGGTCACTCTTTGCAGTTCCGTTATCCAGAACCACCCCTGTAATGTTCAGAAAACCCAACCAAACCTTCACAACAGGGCTTTAGACTACAATTCAGCATGGCTCATACACTTAAAGTCCTATCAAAATAAAACCTGAAGTAAGCAGCTATCAATTTTATTTTTTTACAAGGATGGACCGGGTTAAAAATACTCTTACTTATCCCTTCTCTGATGCATCATGCTACCTGAAATCAAGGAGAGCCACTGCTCCTGCTGCGCAGTCCCAGAGGGCTTATGGTACTCCAGGAGGTAAGGCAAGCTCAGGCTGGGATGTAAAGGAGCTCTAGAGCTTCACTTAGCTTGTGTGTATTCCTCTGTGCCAGGTAGATCACAGACACAGCAACAGTGAGTTGAACCTAAAGGTCAAAAATCCATATAGTAATACATAACCAACATCTCAAGCAAAAAAAGACCATGAAAGAGCAAAGGCTACACCTGTGCACGATTTGTGTATGCAGAGGGGCACGTGTGCAGGAGTTTTAAGTAACCAAATGAAGAAAAAGAAAGAACAAATTAAACGTTGCTTCTAGACTGGGATGCTAACCTTTAGATACATTTTTTTAAAATGATAAACAGGTAGAAATACAAATTAAATTTGTATTGAAACAGTAGCAGCTGGAAGAATGCTTCAGACTGTTGAAAGTCAGGCTGCATCATCTTGTGAAGAGAATATGTAAATGATAAGAAATGTGGCACCTCAATCAAACGTCTGTCCCCTGCCTCAAGCTCGCTGATTGTAGATATGAAACAGTATCATAAACCCCAATAAAGAAAATGGGAAAACCTTGGGATTCCTGAGAAGAAATTTTCAAAAAATTTCTCCATGGTTTGGTTCTTAAAAGGAAAACATGTGAGAGAGAACAGGAGAGAGAACAGTGATGTTATTTATGCAGAAGGAATCAAAGACGTTCGTAAGATCTCCAGATTACTAAAGGAATCTCAAGAGAAAACCTAACAATGGTTAAACTCCATGCTGACTAGGAAGCAAACCCTAATACAAACACTGAATTTGAAAAGCTACTGGAAAAAGACATCGTATCGTCACCAAATTTTAAAGAGATGGAAAAAGTAAATCAAATTTGCACATTTATTAAACAGGCAACATAAGCTGGTGATCACTTTCAAAAGCATATTTGGATCACAAGCAGTTTGTCGTGAGGTCAGTGCTATCACATAATGAGGGGCTCAGCCATACTGCTGTAGGAACAACAGTGAACAGAGTATTTTAAATCAGATATTTGCTTTGTGTTGGTTTCGGTTTTGGGGGTGTTTTTTGGTTGTTTTAGTTTCTTTAAAGCACAGACTTTAGAAATAATTTGGTCACCCACATACATGGTTTCACCTAAAGGAAGACCAGTGAATTAGCCTGTCATCACACAATACATCCATTCAAAAAAGCCCTGAAAATGTGGGGTACATGGAAAGCTGACCATCACATGGAATGGGTTTACCACCACAACAGGACTCAATTGTTTTCTGAAAAGACAATTTTTCATTTATGTTAGGGTTTTTCTTAACAGAAGAAAAGTAAACATTTTTTTTCTAGATTTCTGTAAGTGCCAAACACACTGGTATGTGGAGAAATTATGAAAATTAAAGGTATTTGGATTAGCACCAAAACATGCTTAAAAAAACCTAACTGATTTTGCATCCTAAGATAAGGATACAAAATAAGACGTGGTCAAAGAGAAACTATCAAATGGGGAGAAGGCAATTAATGCAAACCCTTCAGCTCTAGTCCTGAAACTCATTTTATTTAGCATTTTCATCAGTTATCTTGGCACAAAATAGAAGAATCAAACTAATTAAACATGAATGGCACAAAGTTAGATGGCAGTGACCATACTGATGAGGATCACAATTGCATATGAGAAGAGCCAGATGACATTAAGGACTGGAATAGAAAAAATGAAATAAATTACGATCGTAAGAAGTGCAAGGTCTTGCCTTGGAGATTAACACGAATTTCTGCTATAAACTGAGGGCACAAGAGGAATATTGGCTGGTTGTAGGAAGGTGACGCTCTTGATACAGTGGTATACATCAGTGCGATGTGACCTGAGGGGGTGTCGCATTGAGGTGGAAGATGGGGTATATTAGTGTGAGGATCATCAGGGAAACCGGAGGGACAATGTTATGAGAGCGCATTCTAAGGTCCTGGTTATCTGTCTCCACAAAGCAAAGACTGACAGATGTCATGCTTGTTCAGTGAAATTCTACTGAAGATTAAATGCCACCAAGGAGGGAAGGGCTAACACACACAGGAGACGAAAAGGGGGCTGGAACTCCGAAGAAAGTTTTTAATTCTCTAGAGATGAAGGTTCTGAAACAGTAATTTAAAAGCTAGTAATTTTGCAGGCCAATTCTAAAGAAAGGATTATCTGACATGTTTGTCTGCAATTACAGTAGAGAAGTAAACATGCTCACCCAAGAGAGCCGCCTTTTACTTCTACATTCTCTGTTCCTAATGGCCAAAACCAGCTCAGTAAGACAGATGGAGCTTCATTTCTTCTGCCAAGCCTTGATCCGAACTTACAGATCTTGGAGAACAAGACAGAGACCAAAAAAGAAATGCAGTCTGTATCCCATCCTAGTGTGCTCTACTATTTCATCTCCAATAGCACAGTGGCTGGAACTCTCTTTGGAGACCTCTGCAATCTCTCAGCAAGCTGGCTAAGATAAGGCAAAATTTTTCTGTTTCATTCAGAGTTTGGCAGTTGTTTTCATGTGATTTCCCATATTATTTGAGTGATGGGTTTTTAAAACCTTCATAAAATCCAAGCACGCATTACAAGAAATGACTATGTTTATGACCTGACGTTATGTCAAATAATTATATATTAATGTAATTTTTTTAAAACGACTATTTTTCTTCTGATTGCAGCAGAAATACTGCATATTCTGCCACGCTCATAAATCCAGCAATATCGTGTCTTGCATTGGAACATATTAGCGCACGAGAGTTGATTATTTATTTATTTATTTGGGTCTGACTGTGAAAAGTAAGCACTGTCTCAGTATCTGCTGCTCTACATTCTGCTTGTTCTACATTCTGAGCTGAGGAGAGGATTATCTTGTGTCACCTCAAAACATTACACCACTGCCTCCAAGACACTTCCAAGTCCATGGGTTCATCGATAGTTTAGCGACTGGAATCCAACAGTAGTTTTACTGGGTGACTGGGAAACAAATCTACTTGAGTGCAGAGCTTTTCAACAAGAGATTTCAGATGCAGGGGGTTTCAAATACATCTTTTGGTGCCATGACCATGAATTTTAAGTGGTTACTTTTAGCCTCCCTCTATTAGAAACTCTTAAGGGATTCTTAGTTTTCATCTTTTGGCCTTGTTGGCGTTCCTAATCAAAATGAAAGACATGAAATAGCTGTTAATAATAATTGAACATTATACCTTCTGTTTTTCTCTTCAATTGATTAGGAAGGTTTTTCCCTTTGTTTGCCACTGGGCAAAGAGCAATGGCTGCTTTGTTACGGAGACGGAATTATTAAAGTTTCCTGACCTATTATATTTCCCTACTTACAAGAGGATATCCACTAAAATTACATTAAAATACTCCAAACTCTGCTTTCATAAATCAGCAGCCTCAGAGAGCAAGGCAGTGTTGAGACAAGGCAAATCTGGAAAATGCTGAGTAATGTCTTTACTCCATCGATCTTTTACTCCGTCAAAATGTTAGCTTTTTACTATATACCACATTTTCTGTGCCACATACAGCAATTAGGATGTGACTGAAAAGAAAGGAAGCCTGACAGGTTACGCTCTTGTACGGTCTCCAGGTTTTAATGGGGTTGACAAGTCTCAAGGACTCTCCCACTGCAGCAGAGGTCTGTTCCACACAGTGTTTCCCACAGCTTTGACACACCATGATAATTGAGTTCACCTTTGCTTACAAAAAATAATAAAGTAGCAGTGGCAAGGAGAAGGTGTAGAAAGCTGTATGTAGGTTAAGAGCAACCTGGGGTGTAAATCTCAATGGGTATTTGCTAGAAGGTATTCATGTATTTGAACTGGCACATGCAGAACAGTACGAGCCCTTCCTTACCCATCTAAGCAAATGAAATCAGAACTGTTTTGCCATTTCAAGGGGAAATAAGTGGATTGCAATTATACTGGGCTCAGCATTACATCATTGAATTCAAGCACAGCTTCAGCCTTGACCTCCACCTGAAGGGAAATGGGCCTGATGCAGTGCTGGACCAACTGTGTTCACTTCTTTCACTTCTTGCAGGAGTTCATGTGGTAGTTCTGTAATCCCTTCAAGGAAACTGAGTGCAAAAGGCTTGGACACAAAGTCCTGTTGCAACTGCTTGCTGATGCTGCAGGCTTCTGCTTTTGACAGGTGCTTCTTTTCAATTTTTCTATTCCCGTTCCCCACTACAAGCACTGTTGCAACCACAGTATCCACAGAAACCTGTGTGTATCCAGCCTAGGATGAAACTGTGTCTGGCAGGTTTGCTCTGCAGCAGCTTGAGGAAGCTCTGGAGCAACCTGCGGTACCACCTTTCATTCTTGGCTTTCCAGAAGGTCTGGACTAATGGTTGGCCTCCCCCATCCACCCTGAGAAAACAGCATCCCACAGGCATGCTTCCACGCCAAATGAGTACATTTTGCTTTTTCCATCCTTTTGGAGAAGATGACATGAACAAGAACTCTTCATTTCAGTGGCACAGGCTGCCCAGGGAGGGGTTGAGTGATCGATCCTGGATGTGTTTAAAAAATGGTAGATGAGGAGCTCAGGGATATGGTTTAGCATAGGACAGGAACGGTTGGACTTAATGATCTTCAAGGTCTTTTCCAACCTTGTGATCCTGATCTCTGCTTTTAGGGCTGGTAAGTGCTAGGGGAACCAAAGCTCTTCTCAGCACTGTTTTCCAACAACAGTTGAGCAACTTTCCTTAGAAATTCACTTATAAGAAGAAGTTTGTACCTCAAAGACTTCAGAGAAGAACAGGCATTCCATCCAAGGCAATACAATTACTGCAATCAATGCTGATGAGGGGAACTTGAACTCAAGATGTGTGGGGGCCATTACTTTCCTGACCCTTACAGCTATAACTCCCAATCTTTCTGATGGCAAAAAGCCTCAAGTTAGTCTTTCATTCACAGTCTTCCTGCTTCTTAAAACTCTTAGAAAGTGAAAGGATCTTTCTCTGATAACGTCAAATCAATATATAACATGTAAATGGCTGGAAATATTTTTTTGTATTGCAGAGGGTTATGATGCAGACTGGAATAATTTACATTACAATTACCTGTCCTATTGATGTAGGAAATATCTGCAGACAGCATAATGCAGGGAAACATTTTGCTTTGCTTGCTGAGTTTGAGCAACCCATGAAGAGTTATTCTGCGAAGACCTAGAGAGCCCAGCTGCTGTAATGCATGCAGGCACTGTGCGTTACTACTAAAAATAGGGCACTGTGGAATAGGGGGGTGGTGGGGGAAGGAGAACAAGTCAGCAACAAAAATTCATCCCCACATTTTCTATTTTTCTGTCTTACCTGAAAGGTATATTGCACCAAAAAAAAAAAAAAAAAAAAGACTAAAGGAAGATGGGATCCCATAACCTCAGACCCTGACAACAAGAGTGACGCCCAGCTTGCCTGTCAGCTCCGTTACGAGGTGCTGCTGTGTAACCTTGGACAAGTTGCCTGTACCTGCTTCTCTACCCATCTTCCTTTGTATTGTCTGCTTAGATTATGCAGCTTAGTTTCCTAATGGTACTTAGGCACCTAATGCCTCTGTGGGACACGTCTCTAAGTTCTCCAGGTCAGGCACTGTCTCCTGCACAGCGTGCAGAGCAGCTTTGATCTTACCTGCTGTACTTCATTGCTACTGATAACAAAAATTATTGTCACGGCTCAGCTCTGAGCTCTTCTGTTCTACAATATGAAGAACAGCCACAGAGCCCCGCGGGAGTTAATAAGTGAATTCACTTCTTTCATATGTCCGCAAAAGTTGGGCTAGGAATTCAAACAGAAGGAAAAAGCACACTGAGAATCCACATCACAAAAACACCCTATATAATCATATCCAGAATAATTGCAGCTTGATTTTTAACTGGAAAATTCATACTGAAGAGAAATATGGAACCAGTAGTTATTTTGAGAACAGAAACCTCCCTCGGTATTTGCTACTCAGCAGACAGTGGGCTTAGGATGACTTGTCTTTCCTGAGCTTAAGCAGCCTCATGTGACCACGCTCAGAGCAAGGCGACCAGGGGGAAGGTAGGACAGTTCCAAATATGCTCCAGCTTGGGCCAGGAACTGGAAAGATGCAAACCCATTTGGATTCATAAAATCTAACTCTTGCTTATCAACACAAAGGCTGGAAGCTGACCTTACCACCATGTAAGCCTGCATGCAGCAGCCTAAGGGAGTGACCGCAGGGAACTCATTGGTCTTCTCAGATAAAAGTATAATAAAATACATTCTCTGAGCACTAGAGAAACTCAGACCTAAAGAAGGTGCAATCTCATGGCAGCATGTACTCAAATGCTGAGATGGTTACTGAAAGTGGTGGTGCAACACCTGAAATTTTTAGATGCTTTGCTGGGAGAACTACTGGGAAAAAAAGTCCAGTGCCTGTGTGTACTAATCCACTCAGGTGTTTGTAGTCTAAGTGGAGGATGACCTATCTCCTGATACCTCAAGATCCCTTCCGTAATATTCATATTTCTTATCATTTTTGTATTTGTACAGTGGCTCCTTCTGGCCTCAGAAGGAGGATTCTGCCCTTGCTGAACACCACAATGTCCTTACCCAATCCCTGAATAGAGGCCAATGAATAACATGCCCCATTTGGCAAGTGTTTTCTCAAGTGTAAATAACAGCTTTTTAAAAATGCACCCCCTCTCCCCATTCCTCCTTATTCCTCCTTACAAAAATAAACCAAATTCACTATATTAACTGATAAACTGTGTACTAGAGTACTGACAAAAGCCAGCAATAAATAATAAAAGCTTGATTCTGCATTTTAAAAGAAGCCTTAGAACAGAAAGGGAGGTTACTGTGTGAGCTCCCACTGAAAACAAGGCTAAAGCCGCAGTAAAATTGTGTGCTGTGCTGGTAAAAAGCCAACGTAAGATTTCAAATGATTACAGAGTACAGCATGTGCTCTATAGGGACTGAAATGCTCGTGTCTTTTTAAACATTTAGATGCTTCAGGTGATATTTCTATTACGTGCAATAAAGTAAAAAGTACCCAGAAGTATGTTTTCATTGTTCATCTGGTTCCTCAGGGAATTTAAGGAAAAAGCCAAAGCCCATATCCTGATTTTTTTTATATCTACATACTACTGTACATATAGGAAAAAGCAAGTCATAACAAGCAGTTAATGTTGGAATTAAAAGCAGGTATGTGAAATTAAAACTTTTGAATTCTTTACTAATAAAAAGTATATGCCTTTTGGTTGATAGTGTTTCAACATTTTCTCTACTTTGACTGTTTAATATTTGGCTTTTTTGCTTTTTTGATATGGATTTTGATAGAGTTGAAAACAGTTTGCTTTTGAAAAATGAGGCGTATCCTGTGCAGAGCCTTCTTTTCAATAGGAAACTTCTAACCTGAGTAGGTGAAGGAAAGGTCACTGGTCACTGTGATTTGTTGAAAAATCTTATAGATGCACATAGGCAGAATTATTCAAGTTGGAAGAGACCTCAGGAAGTTCTCAAGTCAAAGCCTCAGCTTTAAGTACTCTCTGAGTACTTTGGGAACCCCTTAGAAAATTAAAATCCTTCAAAAAGTCCAGAACTGGGAGAGTTATCCAAATTCGTCTCACAAGCAGCAAAGAAGTCTTACATCATCCAGGGCTGTGCTAACAGAAGCACAGCCATTTAATCCATCTGCAACTAAGCAGTCCTTACACCATACCTAGATACTGCATCCATTTGTGGGACAAGTGGTACGTGAAAGACGTTGATAAAACTGGAGTGAGTCCAGTGGAGGGTCACCAAGATGGAATGTTTGCTATGTGAGGTGCTGGATGGTGGGAAACAATGAGCATAAACGGAAGCCTTAAAGATTCCGATTGGACAAAAGGAAATTTTTCTACAATGAAGACAGTCAAGCAGTGCAAGTGGCTGCCCAGACACATCGTGTACTTTCCACATCCCTGGAGGTTTTCAGGAGCAGGCTGGATAAAGCCCTCAAACAGCCTGCTCTTGATGGCATACGTGACCCTACTTTGGGTGGAAGGTTGGACTAGAGACCTCCTGCAGTTCCTTCCAACCTGGGTTGTCTTACGATTCCACTTTCTCCACAACACTTAAAGCAAGTGAATATTGAGATAAAAGGGAACACAACCAACTATATGAGCTAGCAGAGAAGCAGAATGAGAAATATTTCTCTGTCTTCCATCAAGGTGACCCTCACACACTTTTGTAAGTAAAATTCTGTGTATTGTCTGCTGAAAAAGCAGAACAGCTTACATGGTCATTGGGAGGAAAGGAGAGCAAAATCGCTTTCCCAAAGCAAATGCCACATACGAACATAAACAGATACTATCATTTAAAGGGACACAGAAAGAGGTAGATGTGGAAATTCAGGTCTCTGAGCATCAGGTAAAAGACCAGACGTTCTCTGGAGTTGCTTTTCTAGTGTTATTTCCAAGAAGAGCTAAGCAGAAAACAAGATGCTCCAAAACCTTGGGCACTGTGTGCCAAGAGCTGATCCAGAGAGACTCTAATACCTTCCTGAGCAGGATGAAATGAAAAAAAAAGAAGAAAACTTCAAGGATTTTAAAGTGGGCTTACAGTCAATCCCTGCATAGACAGACACGCACCATTCCAATAGTGAAAAGTATTGCCCTGATGCTTTATTTGAGAGAAGAACCTACACTGTCCCCAAGGAGCTTGATTTTAGGAGGGGGTAATCCATGTTTAATTCAGAGAATTAAACAGCACAGAGAAGCAGCACAAAGAAACTCATCCAAAGGCAGAGGGTTTTTTTTCCTGCTGTGTAACTCTGACAGATTCCCTGACGTAGAGACAATTTATGATTCCTTCCTCCTTGTGTTTGAGAGCAGGGGAATCATTAGTTTGAAGTGGGGCTTTTGATTCAAGAAAAAAAAATGTTACCACTCAGAGAAATCCAATCAAATGGAGGCATCTCCACTGAGGAGGCAGACTCCCACCTTGTACAAAACCACACCAATAACACAAAACATGAGAGACACATCAAACTGGAACAGCAACTGAATCACAATTGATGGACCTAGTCCTGCAACCATTGAAATGATGCCAGGGCAGGACTCTCTAATGACTGCAAACGGATCAACGCAATCCTCCCATCAAATCCTTCTCTTGTCCCTCACTTCAGAAGCTTCCAAAATCCACTAGAGTTTATACTCTATCCTACAGAGAGACTGGCCCTTCTCCAGAGGGAAATCTCAGGGTCAACCACAGAGATTTCAAAATAAATGGAAGCTTCAGAGTTCGACACACCCACCCCTCTGAAAGGGACAGACCATTTGGAGAAACAGACGTTTTGTGCCCTAGGAGGAGTACTCCGCTTGGGGAAGACATGGTGCTGTGAAGGGCTGTGATTAAGTCAGGCCTTAGGGAGAACTGATATAGAATTTATACACCAAAACTACACGGTACAAACCTCTGCTAGCTGGGGGTGGGGCATCCCTGACAATTCCTGTAATCTGCACCGAAATGACGTCTCTGAGAGGTCTGACACATAAAAGAAGAAAAAATTCTTAATCTGTAATGCCCCGCAGTCCTCCACAGTCAGTACAGAGATCTCTCATACCAGCCCCTGTGGAAAGGAGAAGGCGACTGGCAGAACAAAATCCATCCGTATTAATAAATACCTGAATGGAAATCTGCCTTCAGGCCTGTTATGCAAACTTGAGGATGCAAAGTCTTATTCACAGTTCTTGAGATGATTTTCCACTTTTCTTTCTATTAGGGAACACATCTGCAGCATACAAAATTATGGTTATGAAAGAATATTGTAGGAATTCAAAATATATTCCAGTTTAAATGCAGAAAAATGGTTTACAGAGCACTTAAGAGCCATGCTTGTATCATATTCCACAGATTAAGATTCACTGATATCTCTAGATGAATGACACAACGATCCAGCATTGCTGTCAGAAATGAGAAGTCACAGAAATTATTCGCCTTTGGAGACCAATTCTGGTGTTTTTCTTATATTAAAGTCAGGTTCCTATTAAGTCTTTGGATTTACTGTGACTGTGTCCTAAATCTTAGGAAATGCCAATATTTTCCTCACTTTCTTTCCCATTTATTGCGACATACTTCTTCTTCTTCTTTCTGTCAGCCTCTATAATTGGGGGAAAAAGTAAGAGAAAAGCCCAGCATGGTGCTGAATCAATCTAATAGTAAGTTACAATGATTGCTGGTGGATCCGAACTCCTGGAGGGAACGGTGTGTGTTTTCACAAAAGGCAGTAATCTTTTTATTTTGCTTTTAGGGGCTCAGGAGGAACAAGTAGGCCATGCAACTGGGGTATCACTGAGCACAGCTCAGAACACAAGGGCATTCAATGTCAGACCCAGGGTCTGACGTGACACACAAGGGTTTTTTTAAGGTATTTTTATCCCTTTTCCTCCTTTTTTAATATATGTACCAGATCTTTTAATCCTTTGCTTTTAGCCATCTAACTTCCATCTTAGCTTCCCAAAAGAAAAAGGAACTACAGGGAGGTAACCTGCTCGGAATAAGCTGCCAGGTACTATTCATAGAGCACAGGAGTAACTCTGAGCTGTAAAGAGTTCCCAGAGTCCAGACCCTGAGTCTGCTCTGACACAGGACCAGCTTAGAGAAGATTTAAACTTCACTGGGTGCAGACGTACATTAAACACCGAGGCAAAGATAAAAGAAACCAGCTGAAAGGTTTCCCTTCACAGTTACTACTCTGCTTCCAATAACAGGGTGTTCCTTTCTTTTTTTTCCTTGCTGGTGCACTTTTTCATGGGTTTTTTTCCTAGCATTTCTCTGTTTTCCCACCTGCTTTTATCCATTCATATAGAAGAGGAAGAAAACTAAGCAAATGATAACAAACCAATAGGAAAATAGAGCAGCTTGAAGTTTTTAACAGGAAAGGGCATAATTACATCCAATAAGATGCATTTAAAATTTAAAAGCAAATCAAACCCAATTTATAGCTATACGGATGTACATCAGCTACATAAAATATGGCTCAGATATTCTTGTTGAATTTCAATTACCGTAAGACCCCAGACATTTTAGAAATAACATTAAACAATACTTATTAAGCCATCAGATATTCTGAAATACATCTTTGGATGTGTATTTAAACTTTTAAAGTGATTTAAATAAAATGCAGATTTTGGCTCCCTTAGGAAAATACATCAGTGAGTTTTATGCTCATTTAAGACAGACAGTTTCTTTCTGATAGATTCAAGTGCTAAAGAGAAAATTGTTTAGACGATTTCAAGCATTATTGCTCTCCGATATTAATGCAGCAGCACGCAAATAAATAAAACGAAGCAAATTCTTCCTTTGGAAGTCATTTAAACGGCAAGACTCCAAAGTCATCCCGAATTCTACTTAAACAGTGGGGTGGATTCATTGCGTATTTTTTTTAGAGGCAAAGCAAGAAGTTACATATCAGTGATGCAAATCAATCAGCAGCCTCTGCCTGCGCCTGCATTTGCTTTCATGAGATGTTGCATCAGTTTATAATAGAAAACACTTCCTTGCACTCCCTTGTCAGCCGCTGTTTGGATTACATGCCCTCCCTTTGTCTGTCAAAGCAAAGAGAGACTGGGCCCCCATTCCACCTGTGCTGTAATAAGAACTGCCGCTGCGGGAGGCGGAGGAGCCAGCAGCTCCCCATGCACCCCTAATTCACTGAGCTGCCATGATCCAACTTGACCTCCCTCGCCTGAATAAAACCGGTCTTTCCTTATTTTGAAGCGTAACCAGGCATTTTGCTCCAGTCGCTTCTACTCCCCAGACTTTGACAAGCTAAGAAAAGTGTATTGTGTTTGATGACCATGTGTCAGCTCATCCCCAACTCTCCCTTTCAGTGAAGAGGCCTGTGAATATAAAGAGCCACTGGATGCAAAAGCTTCCTCCCATTCCACCAAACATACAGACACATACAAGCTCATTATTTCCAGTGTAAAATAAATCTTTTCCCTCCACCTGGGATTGGAGAGCATCCCACTTATGCTTTGAGAACAGAATATGACAGGGAAGGGGAAAAAAAAAAAAAAAGAGCTGATGTATTATTCTTTGCTCAGTCCAAATTGGAAACCTACACGCCCTAATGGCATTTTGGTTTCCAAATGAGTTCTTTGAATAATATTCCCTTCCGCTATTTCCATTAGAATCTCCAGAAATGAATAATTTAGCCCAGTCATACTGTAGGCCACACGAGTGGTAACTTTTGAATAAAACAATAACCATTCATACCCACATTTAAATTGCTGGAAGGCTTTAGAGGATCAGTGCCAAATAACCGACCTATCTCAAGCGTCTGCAGAAACTGGGACTTGGGAAGCATGGCTGCAGCTCAGTCAGCATTAGCTTCAGGTTTGGGGTTTAATTTGGTATGTTGATTTGTGTGGGACTTTATATCCCAGGGAAAGGGATGCAGCGAGAGTTTCATTTGCAGTGACACCACAGCTGTGCCTGCCGACTCAGCTCCCAGTGCTGCTGTTCGCCCTGAGACTTTTTCTGTTGCCAGGTTATAGAAACAGTTTCTAGCCTGTGACCCTCCTGTTAGCGATCCTAATGTCAGGTAATACAGTGTGACTATGTACATAAATTGAACCGGTCTTGGTATCTCTGCGTTTGGAAATTCTACGATTTTTGGGGCAAGTCAACCAAGTCTGTGCCAGGATTCAAAATTTATGGGTTCACCACTGCATCTTTTAAGTGCAATAGGTGAAAGAAAGAACATAAAATGAAAGGGAAAGAAAGAAAAACGAAACCAAGCCTGTTTCTGTACTCTGTATCACTGGCAGCAAACTCGAACCATGTAGCGCCAGGCAGATCCCCCAAGAGCTGAGGTTGAAAGGCTGAAAACCACTGTGTTTTATTACAAGGGAGCACAATGACAATTACAGAGGCTCGACCTGCACGACCCCGGAGGGTTTAATCCTCAGCAGTGAAGGAGCGGTGTCCCGCGAGCCTGGGAAATCTGCTTAGCACTGATTGCACTCACCTCTGCCTGCAGACCTTCCTCTCCCGCCGCCTCCATTTCTCAATGTAGATATGAATTGCATTCTCCACGTTAGCACGCTGGCTCGAAATACAGGCAGGACCTAAGTGAATTTGATTCCAGACTCCAACTGTGATATTAACACTGAAACATGCACAGAGTCTGTTCAGAATTAAGGAGCCTCCTTCCACCTCTCCTAAATGATGAGACAAAAAAGATTCAGATGTCTCAGACAGGAGTGTATCAGAAGCAGGGGCTTATGTTAGCGAGAGCAAGTCTGTTACATGCCTGTTATATGCTTCCAGATTCTCAAATGCATTACTTTAATTTTGCCACTTATTTCCATTATTCTCTTCCTGCTTATTCCCAAAGCCAATTAAAATGCAAACAGGAGATTTTAGAGGCTTCAGTTTGATAACAGGCAGCAAGACAAGCGAGGCATGGGACAGCACTGAAATATGGCTCTTTAATGCAAGCATATTAATAGAAATAATTGGATTTCTAAAGTCTCACAATTGCAAGCGTTACCTCTTATCGTCCATTAAATCAATTGACATCCTGCACTTGTTATTTCAAAAGTGTTATTCTTATTTCATGAGAGTGCTAAACATATTCGGTTTGCTCGAATTGAAGTTGTAGAGTTTTCTCCTGAAGTACACACAGGCCTCACGGCAGGCAACATATCCAATGGATTCGTTCAAGCCAGGATGGGAAATGCTGTCCCTGGAGAAGTTAAACACTCAATTCTGGGTTTTAGCAGGGCCAAAAAACATAAAGGTTTGGTGGGTTTGGATTTTTTTCCCCTCCAAAACCCCATAAAATGCTATTAAGCTTTTAGTAATTATAACAAGTGAGCTAAAGAGTTATAACTTTTCAAAGGAGGCAATGGGAAGCAGGTGCCAGGACTTGTCCGAATTTCAATGGGAGGCTCAGCATATGACATCCTTGCGAAATCCTGGCCTTAACCTGCCATTGATTTCTGAATTTAGCATCATCCTCATTTTCCATTGTCTATGTTCAAATTGAATTATTCCCCCGACCATGACTGCCATCAGTGATAGGGCTAACCCAATCCTGAACCCCATCCTGTTAGGCAGTGCCCGGTCTACCTTACACCTCCCATTCCTGCCAGTTTTCCCACAGAATAACCACACTTTGCCAGCACAAACATCCTTGTGACTGTGCTGCGAGCTAAAAGTGGGAAACAAATACAGCTCAAAAGCAACTTCCATTTTTCTGGGTGGATTTTATCTGAAGTGGTTCCCTGGTCTGGCTCACAGAGAGCTACACACCGCCAATGCCAGGAAAAAGGAAGGAGGAGCATCTGTCCCTCAGAGTGGCACTGTGAACTAACGCCAAAACTCTTCATGGAGCTACAGCTGTGACCCAGGAGCCACAAACCAACCCTTCAAGACTGGAAAATGAAAGCCAGCCTTCTAACTTTGTTTACAGCACATACTATGATATGTATAGGCTCCCAGGTAGCTTAGGAATGAAGTTCCACAGATGACGAATTAAAATTATGCCCCTGTTAGGTAATGTTATATACCCAACTCCAGATTTTAAGCACCTATTTAAAACATAAATGAATATTAGAAAGATACATCTAATTTTTTATACTTACTCATTTTCTATTACTTATTCCAACATGAATATTTCCCTATTTATAGCATGATAAATTATCTTCTATTTTTAAGTCCTCCTACAAGCAAGATTTCAGTTTTCTTTTCAGCTCCTTCAGATATTACCTTGGAGAGAAATGTTCAAGTACCATGTTTTTATTGCGCTAATGCAGAATCAGTCATTTTGCCAGTTGAAATTCAGACTACTATGTCACAAAGAGAGAAATAAGAGCAAAAATGTGTCTGTGTTTCTCTTTTTAATGCTTAGAAAAAATGGACCACTTTTGTTGCATTTCCTGGAAGAACTGTCAGCACCACTTAACATATACCTTGTGGCCTTGAACACTAATAACTTCAACATAAGGCTGATTGGGAAATTGCTTTTCCCTTCAAGGTAAAACCTTTAAAATCTATGTAGAGGATTAAGGGTTCCCCCCCGCAACCCCCCAACAGAAAACTAAGCACTTCAATTGAAATATTGGATTTTTTTTTCTTTTTTTTTAAGCAAATGAAGTGAGAAAACAGTCACATGGTTCAGTTGTAACAGTTCTGTCCTCACTTCTGGATGTCTTTATCCTGCATGGAGTATTTTACACTTAAACATGGATAAAATAATGAAACCCAAAAAGGTCGAGAAGGAGCACCAGAAATGGTCGGCTCTCAAATCATGAGTGAAATAACCCATTAAAAAGAACACAGAGCCTAAGTTTGCTGGCTTCTGCTTTACGCCACTCCTGTGAAGTTACAAATGCAGACTGAACATCTCGCTCCTTCCACTGAAGTGGCATCATGCGGAGAAAAAGCATCTTTAAAAATTAAACTAATTTGGGGTCACAAACAAGAAAATGCCTTAATCATAATTTTATAGCAGAATTTTATGTCAGTACATAGTTTTTTAGATGCTTTAAAACGCTAATTTCCATAAATTAGCATGCCTGGGTCTCTTTTAATAGTTATCATAACTTTGCATTTCCTGCTTGTAATGCTTGGTTTTAACATAATTACAGTATGTTCCTTGCTTTCAGTCCTGTACAGATCCCCCTCGCTGCTCTCTCCCCAGTCAAGCTCTGCTCAACATAGCTTTGTATTAACAGAG